>NC_081831.1:56632715-57257715 GCF_030867095.1 Alligator mississippiensis
ATCTAAAATGGTCCTGAAGTAAGCCAACCCCCCAATAATTAGATTCTATATATGGAACATTTCTAAATCTGTTATAATTTTCCAGGTACAGAATCTAATTATTGGAGGGCTCTCTGAAATCCATGTGCCCCCTTCACTCCTGCCACTGTGACAGCAAGAAAAACAGTGACTGGTGGGGTCAGGTGACTAGGGAGGTCAGGAAGCCCCTCACCCTCTGCCCCCACCCTTTTTCCTCCTACAGTCTTCCTGCCCCCCACCTGAATCACCCCACCCCTAGCTCCCCACAACCTCTTTCCCACTCTCTCCATAACCTCTGCCCTCCCCCCACAATTTCTGCCCCTCCCCTGCCACTCCCCAGTCGCTGCCTCTTCCCTCCCCCACCCCTGCCCCCTTACTGACAGATGCTGCTCAGGCTCTGCTTCCCATTGGGTCATAGAGCACAACGGAGGCACAGCCCCTGCTTGGCCATGAAGCAGTGGCCAGGCAGGGGATGGAGTTTTCCATGCCTGGGAGGGAATCCAGCCTGGGCTGGAAGCCCACTGCATCTGACAGTAAGTTGGGGGAGGGCTGGAGGAGGGGGAAGAAACTGCAGATGGGGGGAAACCGCAGGAGGCTGCTGTGGGTCTGACCCTGGCCCAATGCTGGCTCAGGGCCAGTGTCAGAGCTACAGCAGCTATCTGCTTCACCTTCAACTTTATATGCAAATCTAAGACAAGAGACTTTCCTCTCATGCTGGCTGGGGGAAAAACCCTTGTCTTAGATTCAAGGAAATCTGGCAGTAGAATAAAAGAATAAAAACAGCGGAATCTTATTTTATTTTCATCCTTATTCTTTGTTCAAGTCATACAAATCCACCTAGAGAATGCAGAACATATTGCAAGTTATCAGCAAAAAGCCAGACATTTTTTCCTCATTAGTTCAGTGTTTAAAATGTTCCAGTAATGGAGAAATATGTTCCAGTAATGAAGAAATTCCTTCTCATTTCTTCAAAGAGTAAGCAAGACCATAAATAGTGATTTAAACCATTTAAATGGTTATCTTATTCTTCCTGGAAGAACATACCCAGTCTGTATATAGGGACTGACACTACCTGCCCATAACAACTGCATATCTCATTTGAATACATCTCAGTGTAATAATGGCCTCTCTTTGTAGTTGTACTTCAGATAGGTAGATTTCTAGGCCAAAAGGATGCTTTATTAATCTTAAAAAAGGAAATGTTCAAGAAGATCTCACTGCCTGCATACTGGTATCTTTAATTCTTAAATGTACATCTTGTTTTCAATGTATGAGGAATATTGGGTCAGTGACTGTTAGCATGTTTCCCAGGAATAAATGTTATTTAACCATACAAATAAGGGTTTATTTGGAAGAGGAGTGGCTTGTAAAATGAGTCTGAGGGTATTTGACAGGGGTACAGGCTCTAATTCTTATCCAATAATTTTGAGTTCTTCATTGAGGTCAAGTGCTTGCAATAAGCAGCTCCATTTCAGATTGTATAAGCCTCTCTGTTGCAGAGATAAACACTGCCTTGGAAAGTAATTCAAATTCTTTTCTATTTTTGAATGAACCATGGGGTCAGCATCCCATAGCTCCATTCCTTACAATAAAATATACTTTACCTTACATCTATAGCCACTTAGTGCTACCAGTACTGCCCTTCTATTGGTCTTAAAATAAAAGGATGAAACTCTATCCAAAGTTTATTTTGCTCTACTGCTTACATTTTCAGTATGTTTATTTGAGTTCATATTGCTATTAAAATAGATTTAAAGGTATTTATATGAGGATAGCACTTCCAATTTCTTTGTAAAAACCATACCAGTTTTCTCCTTTCATTACTAAAAAACAGTGCCTTGATTCCAAGGACAGTGCAGTGTTGATTTCCAAGCTATTTGAGACACAATATTGTTGAAAATAATCTAGTGACCTTTGAGGCCTATCTAGAATTGTTATATTAATAATGTGTCATCTGCATAAAACCAGAGATAGAGTCATTCAATAGCATAGGTACATGGAATTGATTCCCCATTATTGCATTCTTTAGATCATTCAGTAATAGATTAAAAAGGCTGGAGTGAGCAGACATCCTTGTCACCCCTATCTTACTTGGAAAACTACTAGATATGGCACCACCAATCCCATAACGCACTCTACATGCTGTAGTAAGTAACAACTAAATGTGAGAGAGCTTTATCCACTGACATCACTGACAGTTTCTTCAATAATTTAAACTGGTCTATGGAATCAAAAGCTTCCTTCAGATCTATGAAGGCTATATAGAAATAGTTTTGGTTTTGGGGAGTTTCTTGTTTTCGTTTTTTTGTTTTGGGGTTTGGGGTTTTTGGGTTTGTTTGTTTTTTTACTTATTTGGATGCCAATAATGCTACACTAAGCAATGGTTCATCCAAAAATAACTTTCTCTAATACCATTTGTCCTTTTTCCAGAATATTATTTTCAGAAATCAATGCTTACAAATGAGAAAGTGTCTCTCATATAATTTGGCTGGAATACACAGAAGACTAACAGGGTGCCATGCTGCAGGATATCTCTCTTCACTGTTTCTAAAAATTGGGTCTATTATATTTTCATTCCAGTGATTAGGATAAATGGCTTCTAAAATAATTATACTAATTTTGTTTTGATATTGTTTCTTCTTCTTAGCTATTAGTTTTTTATAATTTATTTTAATCTTTTTAATCCACTGCAAATGAACACAGTTGTTTTTGGATTTGTATTCCTCCAATACTTCTATTAAAGAGACTTCAGCTTTAAAGCAGTCCTCATTAAATCATGGTTTGTACCACCAATGCCTATTCTTCAAAAAGATGTTGTCTTTTGTGAGATGTGAGAGCATATTTGGCTGGCATAGGCATGGGGGGGCAGGGGAGAGGGGGAGGGGCAGGCATAGAAACAGGCATGGGGGCAGTGCCATAGCAAGGTGGAGTGAGCGGGGTGACTGTCCCAGGTGCTGAAGCAAAGAGGCACCATTAGGCACTGGCCAGCTGGGGCAGGGCATGGGATGGAGCTGCAAGACGTTCGTTTGAGGTGGCGCGGGGATGTGAGGAGGGCAGCTCCTACCGCTGCCCGCACTCCCAGGCAAACATGTGCCCCCCAGATCTGTGCATGGGGCAAAGGTGGGCTGCCACTGTGGGCTTTGCCCCAGGTGCCAAACTTCTTTCCCACTGTACTGTATGGGGGAAGCAAGGGGCGGAGGACTTAAATTCCAAGTCATCTTGGATTTGAGTGTTTTGGATCATCTCTAGAGTATTAGGTAACAATTTCCATTTCAGGACAGCATCAGTTCTTGATGTAAACGGCGGCAAAAAAACATTAATAAGAATTAAGGGATCTCTAGTGTAAAACTTAATATAGACTAATAGATAGTCACACTCTAATTCAGTTTCTAGTCACCAATCAGATTTCTTATTGAGTTGAATAACAAATCCTTCCTGCAACTCTAAGTTCTAACATTTCAGCTATTTTTGTAGAATGAAAACCCCGCCCTAGAAATAGACACTATGGCTGCTTATAGACTTACTCTGCCTTCTAATTAGAATGCTCCAGAGTCATATGTATTAAGCCTCCATGCATTTTAAAATGCCCACAGGGGCACTTTAAACCTTGTCAAATGAGTTTTAGTTAAAGTGTTTCATGGCCCTTTTTAAACACGTGGAACTTAATACATGTGATGGTGAGGTGTTTTAACTATAGTGGCTCCGTGGGAACCGTTCTAATTAAAATGCCCCTCCCCACCCCAGGGAATATGTATAGGCAGCCTATCTTCCCATACCATGTCTCTCATAAAATCACAGCATCAAAATAATTAATACAGTATAACCTCATAAATTCAGCACTCAAAATTCTGGAATTCTCAAAAATACGGCACTGCAGGCAGGTGGCATCAGCCACTCCCGGGGCTGCAGCAGGGAGCAAAGCAGAGGGCACTGTAAGTGGGTACAGGGCATAGGGGGGAGGGAGAAGGCATTACTCTTGCTGCTACATGAATCCTAGGAGGGCTGTGGGGCTGCGCCGGGCTCTTCCCAGGGGGCACATGCCCTTGGATATGGGAAGCGCCTGGATCAGGCTGGGGCCAGCAGCAGCACTGGACTCTTCCCGGTGCTCAGGGCAGGCTCACTCATTCACTAATCTGGAATTTTCACATTTCTGGCAGATGCTAGGTCTCAAGCATGCTGGATTTATGAGGTTATACTGTAAAATGATTTCTCCACAATGGGTCAGATAATTTACTTGTCAACCCAGTTAAGTTCCAAATGAAAAGATGAAGTTCACCTACAGATGAAGAAATTTGCTTCTTAGAATTTGTCACTCTTTTGAGTCTATAAATACAGAAGTAGGGCAATTGCTGGTAGACACTGAAGCCCTCAACTCTCTATTATATGCATTGCTTTGAATAGGTAGAGATAAGTAATTACCTCAAAAAGGGTATTAGGAATAAGGAATGAACCTGTAAGGACTAGAGGAAAATGACTGATCAGCATGGAAAGCAATATCCTGGAGGTCAGGAAGTGTGAGAATAAAGTGAGAACACCAGAAATTGAGTCAGATCAAACTAAGTTTTCTTGCAGAACCTATTACAACGAATAGCAAAAAACTGACCTGGTCAGCCTAGTAAATTGAAAAACTGGTATACAGTCTCAAGATCAGTGATTCCCAAACTTAAACCATTCATATACTACCATATTTTTTTTAAACCCAATGTTTGAAACAGCACAATCAAGTACAATCTCCTTTTGTGCACATTTATTTTAGGCGTTAATAGTCTTAAGTATTTCCAGACTCTATTGTAAAACAAAAGCCTAAAGAAGGCTAACCTGTTGATTAAAACAATCTTTTAAGACATCTAAAGAGTTTTATATTGTGAATCTGGGCGGTACATATTGAGGGTTATAGGCTGTACAGAAAGGACAGGGTGGGGAAGAAAGGGGGAGGGGTTGCACTCTATGTTAACGAGCAATATACATCGACCCTCATCAAGACGGAATTGAAGGATGATAAAGTGGAAGGATTGTGGGTTAGGTTACATGGGGGGCAAGGAGAAAGGGATTTGGTAGTAGGGGTTTGCTACAGAAACCCACACCAAGGGGAGGAACTAGATTCGGGGCTCCTGAGGCAGCATAAAAACTAAAGGAGGCGGTAGTCACGGGGGACCTAAACTACCCAGACATCTGCTGGGAGTCACAGACAGCAAAGTCCCACCATTCACGCAGGTTCCTATCCTGCATACAGGACCTCCACCTGATGCAGGAGGTACATGGTTCCCACTAGGGGGAATGCCATACTGGATCTGGTATTGGCAACGGGGGATGATATGGTAGGGGACCTACAGATCGGTGTTCACCTGGGGGACAGTGATCACCAAATAATAGAATTCACCATAAGACGTTGAGTGGGTAAGGTAACTAGTAGGGTGAAAGTGCTAGACTTTAGGAAAGCTGATTTCAATGAACTCAGGCAATTAGTCAAGGACACACTGCAGAGTAGGAGTTTTGAAGAGATGGGAGCCCAGAAAGGGTGGCTGTGCCTTAAGGAAATGATCCTTTGGGCACAAAGGGAGATGATCCCGATGTGAGGAAAAAGAGGGAAAGGGGCCAGGAGGTTTCCTTGGCTGACCAGAGAAATTCAGGGCAGCCTACGGGCCAAAAAGGGGGCACATAAAAAGTGGAAACAGGGAGAGATCACCAAAGAGGAGTATACCTCCTCTGCTCGCGCGTGTGGGGAGGCAGTTAGAAGGGCCAAAGCTACCATGGAGCTGAGGCTGGCATCCCAAGTTAAGGATAACAAAAAATTGTTTTTTAGATATATAGGGAGTAAAAGGAAGGCCCAGGGAGGAATAGGACCCCTCCTAAATGGGCAGAAGCAATTGGTGACAGACAGGGGGGACAAGGCTGAACTCCTCAATGAGTTCTTTGCCTCAGTGTTCCTAAGCGAGGGGCAAGACAAGGCTCTCATTGGGATTGTAGAGAGGCAGCAGGAAGGTGCCAGACTACCATGCGTAGACCCTGAGATGATGCAGAGTCACTTGGAGGAACTGGATGCCTTTAAGTCAGCAGGCCCGGATGAGCTCCATCCAAGGGTACTGAAGGCACTGGCCGACGTCATTGCACAGCCACTGGTGGGAATATTTGAACGCTCGTGGCACACGGGCCAGGTCCCGGAGGACTGGAAAAGGGCCAATGTGGTCCCCATCTTCAAGAAGGGGAGGAAGGAGGACCCGGGCAACTATAGGCCAGTCAGTCTCACCTCCATCCTTGGCAAAGTCTTCGAAAAAATTATCAAGGATCACATTTGCGAGAGCCCGGCAGGACAAATTATGCTGAGGGGAAACCAGCACGGGTTCGTAGCACGCAGATCGTGCCTGACTAATCTAATCTCTTTTCATGACCAGGTTACAAAACACCTGGACGCAGGAGTAGGGGTTGATGTTGTATACTTAGACTTCAGGAAGGCCTTCAATATGGTATCCCACACCATACTGGTGAACAAGTTAAGAGACTGTGACATGGATGACTACACGGTCCGGTGGGTGGCGAATTGGCTAGAGGGTTGCACCCAGAAAGTCATAGTGGATGGGTCGGTTTCTATCTGGAAGGGTGTGGGCAGTGGTGTCCTGCAGGGCTCGGTCCTTGGACCGATACTCTTCAATGTTTTCATCAGTGACTTGGACGAAGGAGTGAAGTGTACTCTGTCCAAGTTTGCGGATGACACAAAACTGTGGGGAGAAGCGGACACGCCGGAGGGCAGGGAACAGCTACAAGCAGACCTGGACAGGTTGGACAAATGGACAGAAAACAACAGAATGCAATTCAACAAGGAGAAATGCAAAGTGCTGCAGCTAGGGAGGAAAAATGTCCAGCATATCTACTGCCTAGGAAATGACCTGCTTGGTGGAACGGAAGTGGAAAGGGATCTTGGAGTCCTAGTGGACTCCAAGATGAACATGAGTCGGCAGTGTGACAAAGCCATCAGAAAAGCCAATGGCACTTTATCGTGCATCAGCAGATGCATGACATATAGGTCCAGGGAGGTGATACTTCCCCTCTATCGGGCGCTGGTCAGACCGCAGTTGGAATACTGCGTGCAATTCTGGGCACCACACTTCAAGAGAGATGTGGATAACCTGGAGAGGGTCCAGAGAAGGGCCACTCGTATGGTTAAGGGCTTGCAAGCCAAGCCCTACGAGGAGAGACTAGAGAACCTGGATCTCTTTAGCCTCCGCAAGAGAAGGTTGAGAGGCGACCTTGTGGCTGCCTATAAGTTCATCACGGGGGCACAGAAGGGAATTGGTGAGGCTTTATTCACCAAGGCCTCCCCAGGGGTTACAAGAAATAATGGCCACAAGGTAGCAGAGAGCAGATTTAGACTGGACATCAGGAAGAACTTCTTCACAGTTCGAGTGGCCAAGGTCTGGAATGGGCTCCCAAGGAAGGTGGTGCTCTCCCCTATCCTGGGGGTCTTCAAGAGGAGGTTAGATAGGCATCTAGCTGGGGTCATCTAAACCCAGCACTCTTTCCTGCCTATGCAGGGGGTCGGACTCGATGATCTATTGAGGTCCCTTCTGATCCTAACATCTATGAATCTATGAATCTAAATAGCATGCCAAAGCAGCTATTATTATTTATGTTTTTCTGTATTATTCAAAACACAAGGAACCATTACATTTGTCAAAAGTGGCATCTTGGCATATTCTGGTGTGTCACTTAACTGCAGTTATTCTTGTTATTTTTAACTTGTATAATTTAAATTCCAAACCCCATTCATTTTTATTTGGATTATTAACACAAGCCAATATATGCTTTGCTTCTTTACTTACCAAAATATAAATGAACAAAAATATTGAACACTTTGAACAATGTTGGGGAAAATAAAAAAAATGCTATTATTACTGGGAAGAGTGTGTATGTTTCACAGAATCAAGTGGTGAGATACAGGTTTTATCCAAAAGTCCAGTTTTGAATTAATTTTTTCCTGTATTTGGTTTTCTGCCTTTATGGTTATGAAAAACATTCTTGCATTGATACATAGCATGGAAGAACATCAGAAGAAACCCCCTCTTTTTCTCATCCAAAAAGTTGTTGAGCTGCCCCTTGCTGAATTTGAACTTGAGTGCACTATCACATGAAAGTTCAGTCAATTTTTCCTTTTCATTTCTCTCTCTCTGCTTTTTTTTGTATCGAAAATGGCTTCCTGATGCACTTCTCATTTTCTGCATGAGCATTCCTTAAAAACATGGTGACCAAATTCAGGCAAAGTTGTTTTATTTCAGCAATGAGGATGGAATACATTTATAATTCCTTTAAAATGAAGAAATTTTGCAAGGTTCAAGGGACTGGAAATTTCCCTTCCAACCTTTTTTTTTTTTTTTTTTTGCAATAAACTAGTTTCATCATCATAGCCTTTGTTTTGCCATGATCACCGTAAAGCATAATTTTCAGTTCCTGTAAACTGCCATTTGGTTCCTTGGGATGAGTGAACAAGTCTGCTAAATAGACTCATTTTGATAGTCAAAACACATTCACAAAGTAATCAGCCTTTTCAAAACCAAAATCATGAAGGAAAACTTTTTGTACCTCAGAACAAAGTTCAAAGAGATGAGTCAACACCTTCTCACATGACAGCCATCTCATGTTTGCACAGAGAAGATTTTGATGATTACTTCCCATTTCATTACACAAAACTTCCTTCCATTTTCATGCCCTTGTGACAAGGTATTTAACAGATTTTGTTGGAGTATAATAGGCCACATCATGAGCACTTCTGCAGTGGCTTTGAACATGCAGACTCCATACTTTCAATGATGCACTTTAGCACCTGCACTGCCCAAGCTCCAACGCAAAACTAAAAACAAGTGTGAGTTCAGTGCCTGAACTTAAATAAACCTGACCACTTTTACAAAAACTCCTACAAAATTATGAGCATTTTTGGCACCTAAATAACTAACCTAAATGTTAAGCATACAGTGAGCAAGCTTAGTATTACATACCACTTCAATTTACACCCTAACACTACAGATTTCCTAGTCATTGCTTGAACTCAGAGCACAAATGGAGGATGTTTTGCCAATTCACACCATATGCTTTGATAAACTTATTCTATTTGGTAAAAATGTCTTATGCCTCTCTACATCTTGATAGAGAACTCTTTAGCTGTCACTTTTATTCAAACCTTACATATGAAAGAAGGTGAACACATAAAGATATCAATATTGTCATCTTATAGCAATAAAAAATCTTTGCTTTACACATCTTATGCACCCCAGGATATTCAAGCTAGCTCTAAATGAACTAGCTCAAATACCAGAAGCAGTATTGTTGCATTAATGCCATGCTCAGCCTGGGTTAATCAGACCTGTTGAGAAGCAAAGTATGGTGGCTCAGGTGGAGTGACATGCTAATGCAGCTATACTACTTCAGTCTTGAATTCTTGTTTGTGTTGGTCTTTACAAGGGATCATCATTAAGCTGTTCTGAAGCTCTGCCTCCAAAAAGTAACAGCACAGTACTTTGTAATGCTAACACAGGTGCCTTACAAAACTATGTGATTTTCCATTTTGAGCCACTTCCAAGCTTCCATAATATGATGTTTCTAATGTAGCCTCATTAATGTCCGTTAGAACTATTGTCACTTTTTGGGGCTGTCTTTCGTTCACTTGATTATTTCTTTTTTTTTTTTTTTAAAGGAAAAACTAAGAGGTTTTCTACACACACACACACAAAAATTCTTAGTTTTTCTTTGTATTATTTTTTCTTTTTTTCTTTTTATTCTCTTTGCTTTGTACAAAGCTTGTCACAGAATCCCAGATGTGCTTCAGACCGCCAGCCTCAGCTGGCCTCTCTAAATACCCCCTTAAGTCAGACTAATCATGACTTCTAGAATGGGAAAGTAATCCAAACTCCTTCTGACTTTGAGACCCTGACTTTGGTCCCTGACTCCCCTGGCTGTCCATGGCCTTGTCTCAGGGAGCTTCCTTCCAGTTGCGCTCTCAAGGAAGGGTCTCTACCTCTCGACAGGTGACGTGCACTCCAAAGTTCCAAGCAGCAAGACAGACAGCCCCTCTGCAATAAGGGCATGTACCAGGGCAAGGGCCAGCCATATAGTAGTTTTCTGTCCTGCTACAAGGGACTGAATAATCCCTCTGTCCCCATTCTCACCTGCATAGCTCTGAGTTCCCCAAAGTTAGCTCAGCTGTTCTCTCTCCAGCCTGCACAGCCCTTGAGTATCCTCAATAAAATGTGGCTGTTGCTTCTCTTTTGATTCCCTGGGACCTAGTAGGGACTCAATTAACCCTTCTTTCCCCATGTACAAGATATTCAGGGAAACTGAGAAACTCAACATTATTACAATATCAACACATTTAAAACAGTTTTATTATAGTAAAAACCACAGTCCATTACCAAGTGTATGCTGAAGTACAGAAAGTTTCACTGAAGAATACTTCATAGCAACTGATGCCCAAAGACATTGGTTTACTTTTTTATCTCACAAAAGTTAAGCTGTTGGGGTTGTCTTCTAATCACCTGCAGCTGTTTGTTACTGCAATAAATTGCAACCTGCCAACAATACTTCAAATCTCTCTGGTGTTTTTTTTTTACATATGTCTTATTTCAAACTCCTGTCTATTTAGTTGCACTCTTTTCTTAATCCAGCCTACATAAATTGTTATTTTGTTAAACCAGATTTATAGATTTAAATTATGAAAGCAAACTTCAGGGGAACAGCATATTAGAAGAACAAAATAGATATATGTAGAAAGGGAGGGGGAGACAGATCAGAAAGTGGAAACCAAGTGGAGGATATACAACACAAAGCAAACATTTTAATTTTTCCCAAATGTATAAGGAGAGACTCTTAGGGTCAGCAAAACATGGGAGAAAATAAGGGGTTGAAGCTATTTGCTTTTTAAGCCACAGGTCGTTAGGCAGCAGCTAAATGCACCAGTGCTTTCTTGCATCTCTGAAATAATGGTTGACAAGGACAGTATATTAAAAGAAATCTTAGCTCTAGATAGTAAAATATAATTTCTTCTAAAATCTCTCTCTGTAATGAGGAGGAAGTGGAGTTAGTTTCCAGGAAGCTGTCAGCCTTCGATTCAAGATTTTACCGAAATGGCCAAAGCATAGGCTATGAAGAATGGGAGCTTAAAGCAACAAAATGATACTACAGTAGATATGTGCAGGTTTGAAAAATGACTAAAAACTATTCTTTGCTGGTAAAAAAATTGAAGTAATTAAGAATGAAGTCAGGATTTGAAACATCCATAGCCCTGGAAATCTGGCTAATGTGAATTTGGAGCCCCTTGATACATAAAACTTCATTCCTGAACTCCTAAAACTAACGCTAGAAAAAAATTCCATTTTTACTGAGAGGAATCATAGAAGCGATGCACAGGAAAACAAGAAAGGAACAACAGAAGTAGGACTATAAATGGTCTCATGTTTTATGTATGTGATAAGGAGCAACTTTTGAAAGCAGTTAAAGCAACAGAAGCAATCACATATCAGGACACTGAAAAAATGCAAGCAAAAAATCAAAGGAATAGAAGCCTCTGGCTTCTTTACTATTCATTCCACCCAGGAAGAGCACAGACCAACTACAGATGCTTCCTCAGCCTGACAAAGGGCATTTGTACCCAAAAGCTTGCAAAGAAGAATTTTCTAACTATCTGAGTTAGTCTAATAAAAGACAACAGATTTACCAAAAGAATTTTGTCTGTCTAGTTCCTTAAAGGAAATATCTGGTTTTCAACCTGATTGAAAAGAAAGCCCAGTTTTCAAAATCTTGAAAAATGGAACTTACATCTTCCAAACAACTCTTTTCAGCAACAACTGCTATTCATATTGTTGTCTCATGTCCCCTCAAAGGCCCACTTTGTGGCCCAGAATCTTGACATAAGCCTCTTCTTCCATTGCTCAGTCACCAAGCTCACAGATAACTCTTGCAAACCATACCTGCAGTATACTCCAATACTCCGGTAGTTCTCCATGCTTACATTTTCATTCTAACTTTCAACATACAATCCAAATGTACTTCACATAATTGAGTTGTTGTCCCTTAATGAAATCAAGAGATGTCTACCACCATGTACCCACAGATACATAGTTGTGATACATAGCTGATGCCAGCTAACCCCACACAAATTAGGTGCAGTCTTTGAATTCTTTTTATTCCATTTGACCTATTTGCATCCCCAGGAAACAACACTATGACACACTCCTATCTGTTTGCTTGCCTACGTTTACTGTCTGTCTTCTTTACCATAAAATTCACTTTCCTATTTTCATTCATCCCACCTCGCTTGTCTTCTGTGTAGCATAATGAAATACCCACCCAACAGCCCATCCAGGGGAACCTCTCCTTTACTAAAAGTGAATCATACCTTCTCTTATGTAGTAGTCTTTCTCACTTCAAATTCTGGATGGGTTGGTTTAGTTTTGATAGGGGTATATCAGACCTTCTCTACCCTGTGCAGCAGGGTTCACCTGCCTGACAAATCTGTTTGAATGAAAAATTTGACAGGAAAAAGAGGGGCAATGAGTTTGAACTTCTGAGCACTGGAAAAAGGAGCCATTCAGGTTTAGGTAATGGTAGAACCATCACATTTTGGTCCTCCAAAGGCTAGAAGGGCTCATAATTACCAGTTAGATAAGAAAACTGATTTCTTTCAAGGGATGGAAACTGATGGATAAAGCTGTTTCATGGTCTTTTAACAATCCAACAGAACCTTTGGTTAAAGCAGGCACACTGCTGTGAAGTTTAGAAAGCCAAGGTGCCCAATTTTGGGTTGTATTTCAGGTAACAATTATATAACTGGTGAACTTAGAATCATCGAATCATAAAAAATAAGGGTTGGAAGGGACCATAGGAGGTCATCTAGTCCAACCCCATGCTCAAAGCAGGACCATCCCCAACTAGATCATTCCAGCCAGGGCTTTGTCAAGCCAGTCTTTAAAATCCTCCAAGGATGGAGATTCCACCACCTCTCTAGGTAACTTGTTCCAGTGCTTCACCACCCTCTGAGTGAGAAAGTTTTCCCTAATATCCAACCTAAACCTCCCTTGCTGTAACTTGAGACCATTGCTCCTGGTTTTATCATCTGCCACCACTGAGAACAGTCCATTTCCATCTTTTTTGGAACCACCACCCTTCATGTAGTTAAAGGCTGCTATCAAATCCCCTCATGCTTGCTGTATGAACTGCTTTGCTCCTGATAAGATATGACAGTGATGTTACCATGGGGTTAATGGTGGGGCTCATAATGAAAAGCTAGCTTCAAGCTTATGTCTTACATTTTCATAGGATGTGGGAGACCCAGCTTCAATTGTCCTTTCTGTATGAGATGGATTTGAACTCACTTCCTGCACCTTCCAGACAGGACTCCCTCCTCCCCCTCCTCCAACTAAGCTAACGGGTTTTCTGAGGTTAGACAGGGTGGGCAAAATGCAGCCCCTGGGCTGGATGCGGCCTGCCAGGCCATTCTAGCTGGCCCGCAGGGCTCGTAAAAATTTTAGAAAATTAATATTCATCTGCCCCTGACTGCCTGTCATGTGGCCCTCAATGATTTGCCAAAACTCAGTTAGCGGCACTCCACCCAAAATAATTGCCCATCCCTGGGTTAGGACTTCCAAATATCTCCTATTAGCACTCTGCTTTGTATAAATTATTAAATATTCACTGGATTGAGAACTGGAAGCCAGTGTCCCGCCTCTAAATAGGATCTCCTAATTACCAAACTAAAAAGTCATACAGACCTCGTTCCAGCTTCTTTTGTTTCAGTCCTGTTTACAGGACCTCTCCTTCTTTTGCCTTCTTCCCATATCATCCCAGACCTTCTAAATAAAACAGACCCCTATCCAAGTCACGCTCCTGCCTCCTAGCTGTGCTCTGACCACTCACCTCATCCCTCCCCTCCCAATATGCTGACCAGAGCCATGGTGAATGGTTAGGTAAATAAATTGCCAGAATAAATAGATAAAAAGAATGCTAGTAAAAGAAAATGCTCTTGTGTTGTATTCTGTAAATTTGAATTCCAGGATTTATTCCACATAATCTCATGTCATGCACCTGCTCAGGAGCTCTTTGCTCACATGACCCTAAATGTTGATCGCTCAATTTATTTCAGACCATAAGGAAGCACAGTGACAAAAATAGGCATATATATTTTTTTAAGGAAAAACATCTGTTGAATATTTAATTAATCACACTATAACAATTCTAATTATGCAGACTTAAGGGTCAAAATCCGATTTTAGATTTTAAGGTAAATGCTAATTGTTTCTACCATTACACAGCACTGCACAGTTACTTAGGAATATTATTTGTGGTTTAGGGGATTTTTGTTTTTGTCCTTTTCAAATTTATCAGATACTGGCCACTGCTAGAAGAAAGGATACTGTCGCTGAACTTTATTAATTAACAGTCTCATCTGGAATGGCAAAGCCTATTGAAAACTAGACATAGCAGAGAACATGGGGTGAACACTATGGAATTTCTATGAACTACTGAGACTCTGAGCTCATCTTCTTTCCCTTCTGCCTATATATGCATCCAGTACTGGGCCTGTCTACACAGTGGGAACATCAGGTTTCATGGGACTGAACATTCCTCACCTACCCAAGTACAACCAACATGCTCCAGAGCCAGAGTTCATAAGCAAGGATACCCTGACCACTTTTGCAATGCCCACTCTGAGGTGGCTAGAGATCAAGGGCCTGAAAGCAGGCACTGATGTTGAGTCTAAAGTAGCCCTAGTAGTGAACTTCTACCTCTGGAGCATGTCAGCAGTCATGGGTAAGTGAGACATGCTCAGCTATATATGCCCCGGGACATGCTGCCACTACATTATAAATGATCTATAGTGACAAATATAGCAAGAACAGCAACACGCCTGCTGAACTAGCTTATCTAGAATTACGAATTGAGGGTTCAGAAACATACAAGACTTTAAATTCCAGATTCCAGGTGCTTTTAAAAACTCCGTGAAGAACCAGATTTGCAACAGTATCTAATTTTTACAAAGCCATTCCATATTGTGTCTAAATTTAAAAGCACAGCAGTGATTTACTACAGATTTTCATCCTTGCTTTAAAACTAGAGTATGTGCAAATGGCTCGAAATAAAAGCTAACCCATTTGAGGCACCACAAACTGCATACGGTGCATGTACACCCATTCATCTTGCTGCTAATTTGCAGTATGGTGGGTCTTTTTGACACTGGGAGCACTTACACACATGCGGGGAACCTGCTCTGATGTGTTGGAAATCCAGTGTGTCAGAGCAGACTGCACTAATTAAGTCTGCTGGAGCACATAAATGATGCGCTCTGACAGCCTTGCGTGTCACATGTATCAGTGGCACAGCATGCCTCTGCACTGAGAAAATGGTGGTGGTGTGCTTTGAACTAATACACGTTCTTTAATTCAAAGTGAGCTATCACCATTTTCTCAGCGTGGAGTTGTGCTACACCGCTGATACATATGATGCACAGATGCTTTTAATTAGCATGGCTTGCTAATTAAAAATGTGCTTCTGATGCAGCAATGGACATGTAAAAATGCCCTGGGAGACCCTTGGGTCAAAAAGTCATCACTAAAAAAAGCCGAGTGGTGCACACAGCAGCAATGTGTGCCACCAGAAAGGGAACCTGATAGGCCAGAGCCACGCTCTGGCTGCCATTCAGGCTCTGAGTGACTGGTTTGGCACTGCTGCTGCCCTGGCAGGCCCCCAGGACCCCAGGTAAGGCTGCTGGGGCCAACACAAGTGCTGGCCCTAGCCTCCCCTACTCCACCTGGTTCAATTTGCTGTGCACCACAGCACACATGCAGGAGCATGCCCAGGAACAAATAGCAGAAGCACAAATATGTTCTGCTTCTATCTGTCCCATGGAAAATGCATGCCCCTGAATGTGCACATTCATTGGGATGCACCTACTGAGTTTCAGTGAGACCAGAGAGCTTCACAGCTGCAGCCCCCAAGCTCGCTTGCTCTGAGGGGCCCAATACTTTTTTCTTTGGAGCTCAGGTGACTCCTGCCACCCTGCACCCCAATGGTTGGTGCCTGATTTTTTTTTTTTTTGCTCAAGCTCAGATGGTGCCCACCTTCCATGCCACTGCTGACAGAAGCAGAGCCAGTCTAGGTGGCCATGGGAGGTACTATGGCCACCAGACACTGGAGCTGCAGGGCTTGCTCTGCCTGACATCCCCAAGAGGTGAAGTGCAGTGCCTGGCTCCACTCACCCTGAGTCAGGAGGAGCCACTACATTCTGGGATACTGGAGGAATTCAACTTGGGTGGAATATCTGTGGGAAGTGGCCACATGGTAACAGGAACAAAATTAGGCAGATTGAAAATTATTTTTCCTGGAGTGGCATAACTTTAAGCCAAATAATGAATGTTTTAAGCCACTTAAAAAGTGTTATGTTAACATGCAGCTAGTCTAGGGGTTAAGAACTCCAGAGGCCACCTAAACTTGTTGTGTAACAAGGCTCTTCAATGGAGCACCCTACCAACAAGCAAACAATGTTAGCAGGTAAAGTAGTATAGCTGACAGATTATCTGCTGGAATTCAGTGAAGCTTTATTTAAATCACCCATGTTTATGTATTATTCCATAATACCATGAGACTTCTAAACAGCCTTTACACCAGTAATTAAGAATTGGTGATTAGTACTAAGATCAAAGTTTTGGGTTTGGGTTGCTTCAGTGAATGGGAGACAATTTATTATTCTTATCTGCTCCCAACTAAATCATTCAGTCCTAATTATTTTTTTGCTTCCCCAAAGATTTTCATATCAAAAGATATAAAATTAATAAAAAATATGCATTTGCATCCTGCCTTCATTAATTTATATAAAAGTACCCTAGATCTTTCAATATCGAAAGTGTTACATAAGTTACATTACATTATTGTTTTTGGAATTATTTTTTAAAAATAAGTTAATGTTTTTGATTATTCTCATAGTCCTTTAACACAATATTTCAAATAAAGGTACTAGTATTGTTGTAATTTATTTAGACTTCTGTAAAATATTTGAATTTGGCATCACACATTTTGTTTAAGAAACTAGGAAAATAGCAAATCAATAGGATACATATTAAATGGATTAAAAACTAATAGGTCTCAACATGTAATTGTAAATAGGTATTCTTCATTGATTGTGTAGGGTTCTGGAAGGATCCTGCAGGCATAAGTTTATAGATTCATAGATTGCAAGGCTGGAAGGGACCTTGGAAGATCATTGGGTCCAGCCCCCTGCACCAGGCAGGAAAGACAACTGGGGTCAGGTGACCTCAGTGAGGTGATTGTCCAGTTTTCCCTTGAAGATTTCCAAGGTAGGTGATTGCACCACCTCTGGAGGGAGCTTATTCCACAGTCTGGGCTCCCTACCTGTGAAGAATTTTTTCCTAATGTTGAGCCTGAAATGGTCTTCCAGGAGGTTGTGGCCATTACTCCTGGTTTTCCCCAAGGGTGCCCTGGTGAACAGTTGCTCACTGAGCCCTTGATGTATTCCCCTGATGTAGTGGTAAGCTGCTACCAAGTCCCCTCTCAGCCTTCTCTTTTTGAGGCTGAGGAGTCCTGGGTACCTCAGCCTTTTCTCATATGGCTTGCCATGCAAGTCTCTGATCATACAGGTGGCCCTTCTCTGGCTCTGTCAAGCTTTAATGCATCCTTGTTAAAGTGTGGTGCCCAGAACTGGATGCAGTACTCTGGCTGCAGTCTCACCAATGCTGAGTAGAGTCACTTCCTTGGTTTTGCTGGAGATGCATCGGTTGATGCATGCCAGAGTATTATTTGCCCTGCTGGCTACAGCATCGCACTGCTGGCTCATCTTCATACTGTAATCTATTATTACTCCCAGGTCCCAGGTTCTTGACATAAGCTATTTAATATTTTTAGTCAAGATCTGGAAGAAAATCAAATCATTATTGATAAAGTTTGCAGTTGACACAAATTTAATGGGAGTGATAATTAAGCAAAACATATCAATCACCATTGTATATATAAGAACAAAGAATTTAGGGTCTTCTTAAAAGATTGGAGACTGAAAAGGACTTTGTGGACATGGACAATAATTAGGTGAACAAGAGCTCTCAGGGCAATGTTGTAGTAAAAAAAGTTAATGAAAACCTTGGATGTAAACACAGAGGACTACCACACAGAAGTAGGTAGGATCCAGTTTCCATATTTAGCGCTGAAGTCACCAAAAAGGGAATACTGTGTCCAGTTCTGGTGGTGTTCAAAGTTCTAGAAGAGAATTCAGGAAATTCAGCAAAATCCTATGGCCTGCATTATACAGAAGATCGAACTAGATAATAGCAACCATCTTTTCTGGCCTTATCATCTGTCAATTTATAAAACTCAGCTCTTAATAACTGCTATTATTCATTGCCATATTCTAAAAAAACCTTATTTTCTTAAACCATATTAAAAATACGTATGCTTAAGCACATATCAAAGCAGAAATATTAAAATTGCTCACCACATGAAGAATTTTATTTTCTGTTTCATACACTGTGCAATCCTACAGTAAAAAAGAAAAGAAAAGAAAGAATTTATGGATATATCAATTAAATTTCCCTTTTTTCTATACATATATAAAATATAGTTTACAGTGTTACAATATTTCTCTCTCATTTCATACATATATGTATATAGATGAGTAATATTTCCAAGTTTTATATGAATATCTAACAGTTAATCTGAGAAAATTTATTGCAACAATACCTACTTAACTTTACAAAGCTATTTTTCAAGTTATATCAATAAAACTCTTGCCTTCAGTAACAGCAGATGTGTGTGTGTGTGCACATTCACATTTCATTATATTTCACAATGCCACATACCATAGTGAGTTGTATTGTTTGGATACTAGCATATATCCCATCTCAATGTATTTTAACAGAAAGCAAGATGAAGAACAGGCTCATGTAACTGATACTATATTAATAGTCTCAACTTCCCAAATTACCATATATGCCCAAATCCAAGATGACTGAATGTAAGACAATACTCCCCCACAAATCATTAGACTCTCTATATGGAAAATTTGTAAATTTATTATAATTTTCCATGTATTATTGGGGGGTCACTATAAATCCACCTCTCTCCCCCAACTGCTGCAGTGAGGAAGGCAGTGGCAGAGAAGCATGTGGTAAGGGTAGTAGGTGGCCTCCTTGCTCCCCCTGCAGTCTGCCCTCCACCTGTGGTGCCTGAACCCTATACTGCCTCCTCCCCATGTCTGTGCCCCCTGGCACATAGCTCACTGCCATGCTTGTGCCATTGTTGCCGCATGTCCTGTCTGCCCTCAGCAGCCTCTGCCCTCCTGCTTGCTCCCCACAGCTTCTACCCCCCCACCTGATCTCCCCACATTTTCTGCCCCCTACATCCTCTGCCCCCCCGGCTGCTCTTCATAGCCTCTGCACCCGCTAGCCCACTGCAGTCTATGCCCTGGCATGTCCCCTGCGGCCTCTGCCCCCTGCCTTCTCCCTGCAGCCTTTGCCCCCTTTCGCCTCTGCAACTGCCTGCCTCCACAGCTTCTGCTCCCTTCCCTCCCACAGCTTACTATCAGTTGTGGCTCCATTCCCTACCCAGGGCATGGATCACATGGAAGCTGAAGACCCTGCCTAGCTGCATAGTAGCATCCCAGGGACAGAGCTGCTACTGCTGGTTGGCTGGGCAGGTGCTGGAGTTTCCACAGACTCTGTACCAGGTGGGAATGAAGCCAGAGTTGCACCTAACAGTAAGCAGTGAACGGTTGCAGGGGGAGAGGGGACACAGTTCATCGGGGATAGGCAGGAGGCAAAGGCTATGGGAAACAGGTTGGGAGTGAGGGGTCAGACAGCTGCTGCAACTCTTGACTGTGGCCCCAATCCAGCCACTCTTCCCCCTTCTGATCTGCCTTGAACTCAAATCCAAGATAAGGGGCTTTTCCCCTCATGTTGAGTGGGGAAAAACACCATGTCTTGGATTGAAGAAAATACAGTATTTCTAAATGTATCAATTTGTTCATGTAGTTTTCAGAAGAGCAAGATTGTTCAATCTTTTCCTTAGCAAGAACTGTAATTTCAACCAAGTTCCCTCATGGGCAGTTCTTTGCAGCCCACAGCAAGCATGTGATCTGAAATTTAGGCAAAGTGGATGATAAAGAAATATTATATTGTTGGCATTATCTATCTATCTATCTATCTATCTATCTATGGTACAACTTTTAGAGAGTATAAATGGTTTTTAGCCTATTGCTCACAACTGAAACTTTGGCGCCAGTAAAAGAGAATATCTATATGCAAATTAATTTGTTCTTCCAAATCAAATGCTCTGTCTTGTATCAAGTAGGTATATATTAAAACTGTTTGAACAATTTGTGTTTTGCAGAGGAAATGCTTATGAAGACAAAACTGTAGGCGGACATTCAGATGATACACAGAGGATAGCTTGAAGATGTTCCCCCTAAAAGTCAAAAAGTATCACAAATCAAATGGTATAAGTTGGTCTCATTATTTTTGTTCTGGAAAACAACAATTAAAAAACTTTACTTCAAGATAATGCAATAAAAATAAATGTTCCTGGGTTTGTAATGGCTTTTTAGAGAAAAATATAATTTTTCAAGGCTTGCTGAAAACAGCAACAAAAAGGACTTTTTTATATTTCTTATTGATAGTTTTTTTTAATATAAACTGGGACTTCACCATTATCTTAACAACTTAACAATAAGACAAGTAGTACCTAATAGTGCCTGTTAGGCCCCCTCCAGATGTTATTTTTATAATACTACAACATTTGTAGCACTATAGGCAGCAAGAGTAATAGAGCTCCTTTGCTCGCTGCCTTCTTGCCCCACAGGGACTGGGGTTGTTCTAGGCATCTGCCCAGGAGCTTTAAACACTCACATGGTCACAGCTGGCTACTCTCCTCCCCTTCCTTCACCTGGGGGGTGGGGGGACAGTGGGATTGTGGACGGTAAGGACCTAGGCAGATGTTAAATTTGCCTTGGCATGACAAAGAAGTGCTGTGTGAATCAGAAAATTCCTGTAACATCTGGCAAGTTACCATTTGTTTCAGGGAAATTGCATATGTAACATCTGGAGGTGGCCTTAGATGGGAGATAGGAGTGGACAACACTGTCAACTTTAATGAAAAGGGGTTAAACTTGCAAATATCCACAATGGTTACAGCATATTTTATTTTATTGGATAGAGAAGTTACATATAGGAGGAGAATAGTTGTGATCAGGGATCCGGGTTTTCTGTTTGAAACAGAAAAAAGTGGTAAAACCCAGATTTTCTCATTTTAAGGAGAAAAACACAGGAAAGAGTGGGTTTCCCCTTGCAGGCTGGCAGAGTTTTAGTCTGCAAGGGGCTGGGGGGAATGGGATGAAGGAGATCTGGTAGGGGGTGCCATGTGCATGTGCACATATACACATGCACATGGTTGCCATGCAGCCTGGAGAGCAGTCCCCCACAGTTAAGTTGAGGGTGGGGATTGAGGCCCCTACAGTGAGGGAGGGAGGGAGTTGGGCAGGGCTGGACCTGGGGCTGGGGCTAATGCCCAGCTGGGGCAGTGCATAGGGCTTGGGACCCAGGGCCAGAATGCACAGCTTCAGGGCCCGGGTGGGGAGTGGGACGGGGCTGCAGGTGGTTCATCCAGAGTGGGTACGGGGGCTGGCTCCCAGCTGATGTGTGCACTCCCAGGGGTAATGGGAGGCACATGCTCCCCAGATATGTGCACAGGGCAGAGCCAGTCTGCCTACTGTGGGTTCAGGCTCCCTGCCCTGCTGTCCTCCCCACGGGGTCTCGGCAGCTCAGTGGGCAGGACCCTGCTCTGCAGGGCAGAGTGGGGCCAGAAAGCTTGCTGCTGCCACTGTGAGCCCTGCACTGCCATGGCAAGGTGTGCAGCATCAGAGGTGGAAGCACAGAGTTGTGCTGCCACCCCTTGCTGCTGCTGGGTGGACAGAGGGTGCTTCGCTATGGCAGTGTGGGGCTCGTGACGGTGGCATTGAACGTTCCAGCCCGGCCCTGGTCTGCCCTGCCATGCTGGGTCTCACCTGCTGGGCCACAGAAGCCCTGGTGGGAGGGCAGCAGGGTGAGGAGCACACCTGCTCTGCTCTGATGGGCTGTGCCCTCTACAGGGGAGGGGGATACGGGCTCTGTGCTCCACCTGCTGCAGCAGCTGCTGCCTCCCACATATTGTAGCCAGGTCTCTGGCACTGCTGTGGGGAGCAGGGGGTTGCAGACCTGGGTTCTTGGCCCCTAGCAGCTGGGCACCCCCTCTGGCAGGGCTGTGGGGGGCTGTGGGTGTGGAGTGAGGGCACCAGCAGGGTCCAGGGGGGCTGTGGGTGGGGAACAAGGAGCACCAGCAGTGCTGAGGGACTATGGTTTGGGAGTAAGGGGTCTCGACTTGCATCCTGGTGAGTGAAGGGGACAGGGTGGGGTTCTGATTTTCCATACTAAAAAATCCAAAGTCAAATGCCAAAAATTACAAATATTTAGAATTAATTTTATTATAGTGATTGAGGCACTGATAGGCTTCCAAATTGCTTTAAAATGGTAAATGTAGCAGGACACTAAGGTACCTGCTACTGAGAGAGCCCAGAAGGCTCCTCAGGTGCTGGTTGCCAGGGCAACAGGAGGCAGCAAATGACCCACACCTGCCAGTGGTCAGCTGGTTATAAGGGGTAAGGCCTGGCTCTTATGTGGGGGGGAGGTTTCTTGTTGGCATCCAAGGTAGAAAGAGCTTCCTCCAGAGAGAGAGAGAGAGAGAGAGAGAGAGAGAGAGAGAGAGAGAGAGAGAGAGAGAGAGAGAGAGAGAGAGAGAGAGAGAGAGAGAGAGAGATGTGGCTTAGGTTTAAGTTGTAGCCAAGAGGCTTGAGTTTATGTTGCAGTTTAACACCGGTGGTTTGTGTGAGGCTATAAGGGGATGGAGGAGGTCTCATAGGGGACTCACGGTAGAGTGAGGGCTCCAGTGATGGCATGGAGTTCAGGGGTGCACAGCCCGTGAGAGAGGGCAGCCTTGCAGAGGGAAGAGCCTGGTGAGAGGGCAGCATTATGGAGAAGGCCCCAGTGTGGGCGCGGAGAGCCCCAGGAGAGGAGCAGCATTATGGAGAAGGCCTAGTGAGAAGGGTGGCATACAGAGAAGGCCTGCAAGGCTTAGATACGCAGGACACCCAGAGCAGGAGAACTGTGGCCAAGTGGAGGAGAGGTAGCCTCCCTATAAAAAACACATATCATCAAAGTTGTGGCGGGCAAGAATAGGAGGGTGCAAGTCCAAAGCTTGGCACAGTAGAGGCGGCGGCAAGGGCTAGCACGGCGACCCTGCCGTCCCTCCTATTACAGTAAATATATCAATAAAACATGGTGTTCAACTATATAGACACAAAACACACACATACATATAGTGGTATTTCATTTTAATCATGGAAAAATGCAAATCTTTGGTGTTTTAATCAGATAATTTCTGTCTTTTAAACAGAGAAAACTAAGATCCCTAGTTATGATGACAGACTTTTTTACCTTTGAAAAGGAAAAAAAAAGGAACAAGTTTATGAATGCATCTGGGCCTTGCAAAGTTGCACACGAAAAAATTGCATAGCCCCTGTATCCTCCGTAAAGGATTGGAAACGTTTGAAGTCCCATCATTAGAAGGAATATAGGCACTGCTTTTCCTCAGACATGCAGAGGTACAAATTACCCCAGAATAGGTAGGGCACAGAATGGATATAATTCTCCTCCCCTCCACACTGGTCCACACAGAAAGGAGCAGGTTTTAACATCCTAAGGGATTGCTTCAAACCATTTGGGGACCAATTCTTACAATGCTCCCTGTGACAGTGGACATGTCTACATGAGATGCTGACTGCACAGTAGCCTGATACTACTGCACAGTAGCATCATGTGGCAAAAACCATGCTGAGATGTTACTATGAAGTAGCATTAGGCTACTGCGCAGTAGCAGCACTTAAAAGGCATTCACTGGTGCTACTGCGCAGTAACTCCAGTTACTGCACATTTATATAGTACTTGCTTATACAAGTACTAAATAAATGTGCAGTAACCAGTGCACAGTAGCATTTCATGTAGACGCACCCACTATTTCTCAACACCTTTGCAACATAAGCCTGTGTAGCACAATCTCAACATAAATAAATGAAAATTCATTCACATGTCTTAGTTCATTTATCTCAGACAGGGTAATAGATCTTATTACTCTCAGTCAAAGGTTACTGCTCCTGCTGCTCACATTTTGATTTAATCCCATTACTGGTGGTTGGGCTTTTACATGTTCTTCACTAAACCAAGCACATGCTTTGATTTCTAAGAACAGACCTTAGGGAGAACATAAACTCTAATTATAAAGAATTAAAATGTTGAATATTTGCAGGTCAGATCAAATTATCTAACATCACAACAATGAATCAGCCCTGTCTTCATTTCTCTTTTCTGTGACAACAGGCTTCAGAGCAACCAGATTTCTGCCCAACAGGGTTACATACAAAATTAATACCAGACTTTTATGTGTTTAGCTTGGCAAGCTGAAGACACTGGTTTTAGACAGTAATGTGGTGTGGTACAAAGATATATGGACACTAAATGCTGCTCCAAACACAAAATACTATTTAGTGGGTACGTCTACACATGCAATTTACAGCACAAGAATAAACCACAGAGTTTATGGCTTCCTGGTGCACACTCAAATGGTGTGCCCAGGAACAATACATTCTGGAGCAATAAGGTCCACAGTTTATTCATGTACAGCACATGGAGCCAGGGAAGAACAGTCCCACCAGGTAGGAGGCCCATGGGGTCAGCTTGCCAGCCCAGGGCTGCTCCCCACCAGCTTAATGTGCTGTGGAAAGCTGGCTGGAAGCACCCTTGTTCCCCAACCAGCCCTTCCAGAGTATTTACAAGTACTATCCTACTTCAGAGTAAGTTAGTTTACTCCAGCCTAATAGGGATGCACATGTACATACTGAGATGTTTACTGTGCAGCTAATTAGTCAATTGTACAGCAAACATCTTGTGTAGATGCACCCTGTATCTGATAGGTAAGTACAAGGAAAACAGATGTGGTCAGACAAGACTACAGAAGTTTCAAGAAGTTTTTTTTTCTATGCTTTCAAATAACTAAGCCATCTTTTGAAACCTCCATTAACGTTCTCCAAAAAAAAAAAAAAAAGTAATTGTGAAAAATGCATGTGGCATAGACAACATTTAATTATGATTTCCAGTAATTACAAGAGATTCTTTTAGAATACCTTATTATGCATTTAATAAAATCTGTGAAACAGAAGGAAATAATTTCCTACTACACAGATGCAACACAATAGGGATTCTGTTGATGTATGACATGACTAGAATACCTACCAGCAGGAAAAGGTAGTAAAATGCTGCATAACCAGCTCTATGTATAATTTCCTGAATGCAGTCAAATATATTTCAGGCAGCCCCCATGCTGAGGCACCCTGTGCCCCAACCAGCCTGAGAGCAGCACATGGAGACAGGGGAGCAGGCAGCCCAGGGCTTCATGCTTCCTTGTCTTTGTGCACGGTGGAACCCTGACACTGAGGTACCCTGCACCCCAGCCATCTGCTTCCTGGCTGTCTGGGGTACAGTATAGCTCAAGATGGGGGCTCCACATGCCTCAGCATGGGGGCTTTGCAGCAGAGCTTCAGCACTGAGGCACACTGAGATAGGGAAGCAGGCAGCTTAGGGCTGCCTGCTCCTGTTCTGAGGCACGTTGAACCCCAGTCAACCAGGGAGTGGCTCGTTGGGGCGAAGGGTGCCTCATCACGGGGGCTCCATAGTGCACACAGACAGCCCTGGGCTGCCTGCTCCCCCATTGCCACATCTGTCCCACAGCATGCCATTTTGGCATGCTTTTTGCTGCTTTTTTCTTTTGTTCTTTTTACTACTAGGAAATCCCAGTAGCAAATGTTGCCCCAGCACTGAATATTAGCAGTGCTGTGCATGGTTTAATGTGCAACACATGTAATTTGTGGCATCGCAAAGAGGTTTGCAGTACCACAAGCTGCACATGCCTTCACATCTGGATCTGGCAAGTGGGAGCAGCTGAGTACAGGGCTGCTCCTGTTCTGCTCTGCCCCCCCGGCAGTAGCCAGAGGGAGCTTCAGGCTCCCCTGGGTGTTAGCCCAGAGGCTGCCAAGGAGCATGGGACTTGTGGGCAAGGGTCCAGGATAGCTCTGCTGGCTGTAGCAGCAGCTATCTCCTGGCCCTGTGCACATCAGGAGGGGACCTGCCCCTGCAGCAGGCAAAGCTCTCCTGGTTCCATGTCCATCAGGATACACAGCTGTCAGTGAGCCTAGAGGGTTGCTAGGAGCTGTCCCAGGTGTGGGGCAGCTGCTGGTGAGCCTCCTGCCAGGGGGGTGGGACAGGGCTTGCTGGCAGCTACCCTGCTTGGCATGGAGATAACTACTCTGAGCAGCAGTCGGGGGCTGGGAATCCAGCCCCTGCCTATCCCCTGGAGCAGGTCTGCATGGCATGGAGAGAGGGGACAGGTGCAGAGCTGCTCTGGGGGACAGGCAAGGGCTGGACTCCCAGCCCCCGCATACCCTCCAGAGCTGTCAGCTCCATACCGGAAGTCAGGACAGGGCAGACAGCTCACAAGTCCTGGGGCTGATTTGCTCCCAGAGGAGAGGAAGGGAGGGGGGAGCCAGGGAGCTAAGCAGAACCAGGACTGGGGACAGAGAGTTCTGGTTCTGTGTCCCCCTGCTGCCTAGGTTGACCAGGAGCAAATTTGCTCCCAGTCAGTGCCTAGATGAGTGTTACTGGGCATGTCTACACAAGATACTGACTGCACACTAGCTGAAAAATACTATGCAATAGTGCATCACAGCATGGACCGTGCTAATATACTATTGCACAGTAGTGTTGCCTAAAAGACATTCACTGGTGCTACTGAACAGTAACTCCAGTTACTGTGCATTTCTTAAGTACTTGCTAAGTACTACAATACAAGTACTAAAGAAATGCACAGTAATGACTGCACAGTAGCATATATAGACATACCCAGTGTACAGTATTTACTGTGTAGTTAGTTTACTACCTGTATTTACAGGTACAGTAGTAGCTAACTGCACAGTAAACTAATTTACTGCATGGTTAATGTGCACACATGTAGACAGTGATGCTTTACTGCACAGTAGTTTACTGCACAGTAAATCTTCCCATGTAGACACATGCAATTTAATCCAGGTTTAAAGTAAAGTAATTAAAACATATTAAATCCATGTTGAGAACCTGTTACTCAGAATTCATATGGCCTTAATTCAGTTTAGTTAATTTACTGAAAATGAATTCTTACTATCAATTTAAGACATTTTAGTTCTGAATTAGAGTGTCTACACAGGGTTTTAATGCAATTGAAATGGTCCAATTTAAATTCACACCCTTAGGTAGTTTGGAGTGTTTTCCCCTAGCATCCCATTTTAAACTAATCTAATGTGCAGTAAAGCATCACCATCTACATATGTGTGGCAATTACCGTGCCATAGATTAATGTAAAGCACCATTTGCTAATACTGATAGATACAGGTACTGGCCAATGATGCTTTACATTAATGCACCTGAATGCACACGTAGATGCTGACCTGGGCAGCCCAAGCAGCAGGCAGCCACAACTGCTGCTTGGCTTAGGGGTGGGAGAGGAGCTGTCCCTGGCTCTGGGGGAAACTCCTGACCCAGGTGCACATGTAGGCATGCAGCCAGGTACAGTTTAGTGCACCTGAGTTATTTGCACAGAAAATTAAGGCGCTTTAATTACACATGTAGATTCACATACTGGCCATATCCAGACTAGTGAACACATGACTGTTGTGACATCTCAAAGCAGTTTCCCCAAGCTGTGTAGTTGCAGTGCAGGCTCTAAATTTGATACCAGGAAATCCTGGTATAAAAAAAAACCCACCCTGGAAAAAAGCAGCACAGGGCGTACTTCTAGAGCATGCCCTGAAGCAACCATCAAAGTGCATATAGATATTAAGAATGTATTTTATTATGATGATAGAGTCACTGGTAGGCTTCTGAATTGCTTTAAAATTGTAAATAGATCAATAAAACATTGCCAACTGATCTCTCACTCTCTCTTTCACTCTCATGGCATTTCATTTTAATTGTGGAATTAAAATGAATTTTAAATTTTCAGATTATTAGGTATTTTAATGAGTGAATTGGGGATTTTTTACCAGAGAATTTGCAATTTTTAAACAGGGAACACCAGGATTCCTGCTAGTGAGACAAGTTGTGGGACCCAGGCAGAGATCCTGCCCAGGGCTGGCACTGGGGACTCAGCTGGAGTGCAGATGATGTGGCTGACCTTCTGGCCATTTGGGGCCAGGAGGACATGCTTTGACAGTTCAAAGTGGGCCACCACAATAAACACATCTTCCAGGCAATAGCTGCTCAGATGGCAGGGCGGGGGCACACATGACAGCAGTTCCACATGAAGGCCAACTGTACAGCCATGGTCCACTGGCAGCTGGCTTAGAGCTTCAGGTGCCTTTGCTGCAGTGCCCATACCAGAGCCCAGATGGCCATGCAGTCCCTGTCCAGCTCTGGCAGGTGCGCAGACATAGGGCTGCAAATCCAAGGGGCTGGATGCTGTTGCAGGTTGCAGCTGGTCACAGTCAGGCAGCAGCAGCCCCCGCTGCCACACTGCAGTGGGTAAAGGGTGCAAGAGCCACCCTAGGTCAGAGCTGCTGCAGCAGGTGAGTATTATTACATTTACAGCCCAAATCACATAAGCATAGAATTTCTGCAAGAATGCCCAAGTTCTCTCCTAGTATGCATTTCATAATTGATACTCCTGTTCCCTGCAAGAACAGTTGGGCCTGCTCCTGGAGTAGACGCATTGGTTAACACCCACTGTGCTCCTGGGAGCTGAAGACCCAGACCTGGACTCCACAGACCCCCAAACGTAGAGCCAGGAGACAAATGAACCGGGACCAGGAGAATGTAGGCAAACACAGGGGTGCTTGGAGGGTGCTGCGGTTGAGTGTGTGTATGTTTGCATATGTGTGTGTAGGGCTGCACCGGGTGGGATGTGCTGGCTGAGTGGAGCCTGGGAAGGGAATGCCCCACCCAGATCCCTACTTAGTTGAGGCCCCCAGGGAGCCCCACAACTGGAGCTGCACAAACAGAGCTCACAAACAGACATAGCTCTACTCAGGCATGGCAGTTTGCATGGGAGTTCACATGATGGGGCACACAGAAGGTGCCTGGAGGGCTGGCCTGAGTAAGGAGCCTGAGGCCAGGAGCCCGAAGAGGAGCTGCTGGGACCAGGTAGGAACTTGCTGCTGGAAACTCGCTCTCAGCCATGATGGCAACTCATCATGCCTGCAGGCTCCCCGGTACTGCTGAGAGCTCCACCAAGACAGAGCCCCTGCCCCCGGACTGTGGGGGCTACCTGGCATGGCTGCTAGCAGCAGGGTATGGGAGCACCCCCACTTGTAAGGTGTGCTTCCTAGTGGAGTCTGTGGAGGGCCAGGTGTGGGAGCTTGAGAAGGAAGTACACCAGCTGCTAGATAGAGCTTTAAACTAAGATTGCTGGGGGACGGGGAAACACTGACTGGAGCTTACCGAGGGACTGGCATACAAGAAAACTGTAGATAGGGACACTAGGAGAGCCACTCTTGCAGAAGCTGAGGGAATAGTTTCCCTTCAGCATGACCAGAAGCTGAGGGTCTCAATAGAAGGACTCAGGTGCCTGTACACTAATGCCAAGAGCATGGGGAACAAGCAGGAGGAGTTAGCCCTCCTGTTCTCCGGTGGGCATTATGACGTAGTAGGGATTATGGAGACCTAGTGGGACTCCTCACATGATTGGAGTGTAGTCCTAGTGGGCTACACCCTGCATAGAAGGGACTGGGCAGGGAAGAAAGGTGGAGGTGTAGCTCTCTATGTAAAGGGGCAGTACACCTCCTTGGAGGCCAACATCAGCTCCAAAGAACAATGGCTTGAAACCCTCTGAGTCAAGCTGCGGGGTGGAGGGAGGGGCCTGATGAGAGAGACCTAACTTCAGGTGTATACTACAGAACACCAAACCAGGGGGATGAACTTGATCTAGAATTTGTCCAAGAACTGACAGAGGCCGCACATGCATGGGACATGGTTGTCATGGGAGACTTCAATTACCCAGACATCTCTTGGGGAGGAACACTCGGGCAATTTGGACCAGTTGCATTCCTTCCTGACCTGCATCAAATAGCTCTTCCTGGCTCAGGAGATGCACAAGCTAACCAGAGGTAATGCTCTCCTAGACTTGGTCCTGGCAAAGGAGATGACCTGGTGACCAACTTAAATGTAGAGGGTAGCCTGGATGACAGCAACCATGAAATCATCATGTTCACTGTCCACCACAATGCAGACAAATCAGATAGCAGGGTTGAAGTTTTGGGCTTCAAAAATGCAAATTTCAACAAGCTAAGGTCACTAGTAGAAGTAGTGCTGTGGGACCAGGGACTGAAAGTGAAAGGTGTGCATGAAGAGTGGTCGTCCCTGGAGGACAGAATCCTTGAAGCACCAAGGAAGTCCATTCCCATGTGAAGGAAATGTTACAAACAATGGAAGTATGCGACAGCCCCCAAGGAGTACTATACAACAATGGCACGCACTTGTAGGGAACAAATTAGAAAGGTTAAGGTGGTGACTGAACTTTAATTAGCAAGAGAAATCAAGGACAATAAGAAATGCTTCTTTAGGTATATAGGGAACAGGAGGAAAACAAATGGGAGAACTCTGGACAGCTGGTTACCGGCACCCAGGAGAAAACTGAACTCCTGAATGACTATTTTGCTTCATTATTTCACCAGACCAAGGGGAAAATCATGCAAGATAGGGTACAGGATGAGCAGGGCAGGAATGACTGCCTTCCTACTACTGCCATAGAACTGGTGTGTGATCAATTAAAGAAATTAGACATATAAGTCAGCAGGACCAAATGAACTCCATCCAAGAGTGCTGAAGGAACTGGCTGAAGTCATCATGGAGCCCCTGGTGAAACTCTTCCAAAACTTGTGGCGCTCCGGAGAGGTAAATGAGGACTGGAATAGGGACAACGTTGTGTGTATCTTCAAGAAGGGGAAGAGGGAGGATCTGGATAACTATAGGCCAGTTTGCTTAGCTTCTATCCCAGGGAAAATTCTGGAAAAATTCATTAAGGAGTCTATGTGTGATAGGCATACAGAAGGTAGGATTCTGAATGACAGCCAGCATGGCTTTGTTGTGGGCAGGTCTTTTCTTACCAACCTCATCTCCTTTTATGATCAGGTAACTCACCACCTGGATAAGAGAGAAGAGGTTGACATTGTATACCTTGACTTCCAAAAAGCCTTTGATCTGGTATCCCACAATGTTCTCACAAGAAAATTGGAGGACTGAAAATTGTGGGCTGAACTGTGAGATAGTTAGGTGGGTATGAAGGAGGCTGCAGGGCAGGACCCACAGAGTTGATCTGTGTTTTCCTGGCAAGAAGTAGACAGCGGTATCCCTCAGGGGTTGGTGCTTGGTCCAGTATTTTTGAACATATCTATCAATGATTTGGATGTGGGGGTAAAGAGCTCACTGGCCAAGTTCACAGATGACACCAAGTTATGGGGAAGTGTTGTCATGCTTTAAAATAGGCTACAGATACAGGTGGATCTAGACAGGTTAGCAAGTTGGGTGAGTTAGAACCAAATGACGTTTACCATTGAGAAATATAAAGTGCTCCACCTGGGGACGAACAACCCCATATACATCTACAGGCTTGGCAACACCAAACTGACCAACACCATGATCAAAAGGGACCTGGGGGTAATAACAGACCACAGTATGAATATAAGCTGACAGTGTGATGCTGTAGCCAGCAAGGCAAACAATACTCTGGCATGCATCAACTGATGCATCGCCAGTAAAACCAAGGAGGTGATTCCCCTTCTCTACTCAACATTGTTGAGACCGCAGCCAGAGTACTGCATCCAGTTCTGGGCATCACACTTTATCAAGAATGGGTTAAAGCTTGACAGAGTCCAGAGAAAGGCCACCCATATGATCAGAGACTTGCACAGCAACCCATATAAGGAAAGTCTGAGGGACCTGGAACTTTTCAGCCTGAAAAAGAGAAGGCTGAGAGGGGACTTGGAAGCAGCTTACCGCTAACTCAGGGGAGTACACCAAGGGCTCGGTGAATAACCAGGAGTAATGGCCACAGACTCCTGGAAGACCATTTCAAGCTCAACATTAGGAAAAGCTTCTTCACAGTTACTGTCCAGGCTGTGGAATAAGCTCCCTCTAGAGGTGGTGCAATCACCTACCCTGGAAATGTTCAAGAGGAGACTGGACAGTCACCTGACCCTAGCTGTCTTTCCTGCCTGGTGCAGATGGCTAGACCCAATGATCTTCCAAGGTGCCTTCCAGTCTTACAATCTATTAATCTATGAACAAGGAAGCAGAGACATAAATAAATTTAATATTAGTTGGCTGTTTAGCTCAGTTGCCTAAAGCATAGGCCGAGTCACTCCAAGGTTATAAGTTTGATTCGCTACATGGTCTCTTGAGGTCCCTTCCAGCCTTAATTTTCTATAAGTGATGCTTGCTTTCCATTCAGTCATAAACCAAATAATCTAACTGCAGGCCCCTGGTTTATTAGTCAAGCAACTAGTTTATTTTCTTGGGGGTCTTCAAGAGGAAGCTGGACAGATATTTGGCTGGGGTGTTATGACCCCACACTCATTCCTGCCCAGGGTGGGGGATCAGACCTGATGATCTGTTTAGGTCCTTTCCGACCCTAAGCACTATGAAACTATTAATTTCAATTACAGTATTTGAAACTACAGAAAAACGTTCATAGTGAGTACTGAATAACTATTTCTTTTGCCTTGGTATATATTATTTTGAAACCAGAACATTTTTATGATACTAAAATGTAGCTCTATGGCCCATCTACTGTCAAAGCAGCCCTGAGCTATGCTGAAAAGCTAGATTTAGAAGAGATTTTAGTGTGGGAAGATGTCATTATTTTAAATGGAAGACATTTCCAAAATCCTGATTTACACATCGGGAAGGCGATTAGCACTAACAGGCAATTCAATATGTTTGTAATGAAAAGAGATTATATAATGTGTTTCTTTCTGTAACAGCCATCTTAAATTGGCATTCTGCAATGATCTCGAGTGAAATAGAAGACTCTTTACATTTAAAGTGCAACATAAAGTATATTTCTACACAGCAATTATTGTACAGCCCTGACTGACTGCAGTTCCCAGAAGCAGAGATGGACAGGACAGCCTAGCATGCGTGCATGCACATACACATATATACACACACAGCCATGATCCCATGACTCCCAGGAGTAGGGCCAGGTAGGACAACATGGCGTGTGCACATGCATATGCACACACCAAACACATGAATCCCAACCCCGCAGCTCCCTGTGTGCACCCCTTGCCCTCTCTTTTCTCTATAGTGCAAGTGACTTCTTGTAGCCTAGTAGGGTCTGGACCAGGAAACCCATTGGCTGGTTTTCCTGGAAAATATTGAAGCAAAAGTCCTGGATTAGCACAAACCTGTCTGCATGTACCTGGCTCTTGATTCAGGAGCTGCATGTATGGGAGAGTTCTTGCCAATGTAAGCAATAAGCAGGTAAGCAATAAGGGGCCCTTTGGGAATTGGAGCTGGGGGGCAAAAAAGGCACCAGTCACAGGGCTCAAGTGCCTATATACTAATGCTAGGAGAATGGGGAACAAGCAGGATGAACTAGCACTCCTGCTTGCAGAAAACACCTACGACTTAGTAGGGCTATCTGAAACCTGGTGGGATTCTTCCCACGACTGGGAGGTACATATTGAGGGTTATAGGTTGTACAGAAAGGACAGGTTGGGGAAGAAAGGGGAAGGGGTTGCGCTCTATGTCAATGAGCAATATACATCAACCCTTATCAAGACGGAATCGAAAGAGGAGAAAGTAGAAGGATTGTGGGTTAAGTTACATGGCGGGCAAGGAGAAAGGGATTTGCTGGTAGGGGTCTGCTACAGACCACCACACCAAGGGTAAGCACTAGACTCGGGGCTCCTGAGGCAGCTCTCAGAGACCATAAAAACTAAGGAGGCGGTAGTCATGGGGGACCTAAACTACCCAGACATCTGCTGGGAGACGCAGACAGCAAAGTCCCACTGTTCACGCACGTTCCTATCCAGCGTACAGGACCTCCACCTGATGCAGGAGGTACACGGTCCCACTAGGGGGAATGCCTTACTGGACCTGGTATTGGCAACAGGGGATGATATGGTAGGGGACCTACAGATTGGGACTCACCTGGGGGAGAGTGATCACCAAATAATAGAATTCACTATAAGACATCGAGTGGGTAAGGTAACTAGTAGGGTGAAAGTGCTAGACTTTAGGAAAGCTGATTTCAATGAACTCAGGCAATTAGTCAAGGACGCATTGCAAAGTAGGAGTTTTGAAGAAATGGGAGCCCAGGAAGGGTGACTGTGCCTTAAGGAAATGATCCTTCGGGCAAAGAGGGAGACGATCCCGATGAGAGGAAAAAGAGGGAAAGGGGCCAGGAGGCTTCCTTGGCTGACCAGAGAAATCCAGGGCAGCCTGCGGACTAAAAGGCAAGCATATAAAAAGTGGAAACGGGGAGAGATTACCAAAGAGGAGTATACCTCCTCTGCTCGCACTTGTAGGGGGCAGTTAGATGGGCCAAAGCTACCATGGAGCTGAGGATGGCATCCTGAGTAAAGGATAACAAAAAATTGTTTTTTAGATATATAGGGAGTAAAAGGAAGGCCCCGGGTGGAATAGGACCCCTACTAAATGGGCAGAAGCAACTGGTGACGGGCAGGGGGGACAAAGCTGAACTCCTCAACGAGTTCTTTGCCTCAGTGTTCCTAAGTGAGGGGCAGGACAAGGCTCTCACTGGGATTGTAGAGAGGCAGCAGCAAGGCACCAGACTGCCATGCCTAGACTCTGAGATGGTGCAGAGTCACTTGGAGGAACTGGATGCCTTTAAGTCGGCAGGCTCGGATGAGCTCCATCCGAGGGTACTGAAGGCACTGGCCGACATCATTGCACAGCCACTGGCGGGAATATTTGAAAGCTTGTGGTGCATGGGCCAGGTCCCGGAGGACTGGAAAAGGGCCAATGTGGTCCCCATCTTCAAGAAGGGGAGGAAGGAGGACCCGGGCAACTATAGGCCAGTCAGTCTCACCTCTGTCCTAGGCAAAGCCTTCGAAAAAATTATCAAGGCTCACATTTGTGAAAGCCCGACAGGACAAATTATGCCTAGGGGAAACCAGCACAGGTTCATAGCAGGTAGATCATGCCTGACTAATCTAGTCTCTTTTTATGACCAGGTTACAAAACGCCCGGACACAGGAGTAGGGGTTGATGTCGTATACTTAGACTTGAGGAAGGCCTTCGATACGGTATCCCACACCATACTGGCAAACAAGTTAAGAGGCTGTGACATGGATGACTACACAGTCCGGTGGGTGGCGAATTGGCTAGAGGGTCGCACCCAGAGAGTCATAGTGGATGGGTCGGTATCGACCTGGAAGGGTGTGGGCAGTGGGGTCCCGCAGGGCTCGGTCCTTGGACCGATACTCTTCAATATCTTCATCAACGACTTGGACAAGGGAGTGAAGTGTACTCTGTCCAAGTTTGCAGATGACACAAAACTGTGGGGAGAAGTGGACGCGCCGGAGGGCAGGGAACAACTACAAGCAGACCTGGAAAGGTTGGACATATGGGCGGAAAACAACAGAATGCAATTCAACAAGGAGAAATGCAAAGTGTTGCAGCTAGGGAGGAAAAATGTCCAGCATACCTACTGACTGGGAAATGACCTGCTTGGTGGCACGGAAGCGGAAAGGGATCTTGGAGTCCTAGTGGACTCCAAGATGAACGTGAGTCGGCAGTGTGACGAAGTCATCAGAAAAGCCAATGGCACTTTATCGTGCATCCGCAGATGCATGAGAAACAGATCCAAGGAGGTGATACTTCCCCCCTATTGGGCGCTGGTCAGACTGCAGTTGGAATACTGAGTACAGTTTTGGGCGCCGCACTTCAAGAGGGATGTGGATAACCTAGAGAGGGTCCAGAGAAGGGCCACTCGTATGGTTAAGGGCTTGCAGGCCAAGCCCTAGGAGGAGAGACTGGGGCACCTGGACCTCTTCAGCCTCTGCAAGAGAAGGTTGAGAGGCGACCTTGTGGCTGACTATAAGTGCATCATGGGGGCACAGAAGGGAATTGGTGAGGTTTTATTCACCAAGGCGCCCCCGGAAGTTACAAGAAATAATGGCCACAAGCTAGCAGAGAGCAGATTTAGACTGGACATTAGGAAGAACTTCTTCACAGTTCGAGCGGCCAAGGTCTGGAACGGGCTCCCAAGGGAGTTGGTGCTCTCCCCTACCCTGGAGGTCTTCAAGAGGAGGTTAGATAAGCATCTAGCTGGGGTCATCTGAACCCAGCACTCTTTCCTGCCTATGCAGGGGGTCGGACTCAATGGTCTATTGAGGTCCCTTCTGACCCTAGCATCTATGAATCTGGGACTTTTGCTTCAATTTTATCTGATGGCTGGGACACTGAGACAGCCCCCTAAGCATAGCCATACCTTGGAGAACCTCGTCACAACAAGCATGGAGTTGTGCGGGACCTTGGATTTACATTCTATTTCAAAATGTATTTCATTCCAACAAAAACCAGTTTTGAAATTTCCTACAAGAATTACATTTCTGAAAAAAATTTTTTTTTGGGGGGTGGAGGGGGGGTTAACCAGACTGTTTCAAATGTTTTATTTCATATGGTAAGTATCAAGAACATCCCCACAAAAACAGTCTTTTCAAACGAAAAAAATCAAACCCATTTTGAGTGGCTGAAAGGGTACAAATGAAAATGCTTAACTTTTTTCATTTTTTAATTTATTTTTTCATAAAATGTTGTCAACATTGACACATTTACACAGGAAGTTTCAGTTTTGATCCAATGGCAGTTATCAATAGAAAAACATTCTGCCTGAAAATTTTTAACTGGGTCTGTCATTCATGGGCAATGTTGTGTCCTAAATTCCCTATCAAGGTCTACAATTCTAGTTTTTAGGTAATATTCAGTAAGACCCCTAAAAATTATTTAATCCCAGCAGCAAACATGAAAAAGCGTTCTTTAATTCCTTTCATAATTCTGAATTATTCTATTTGACTACCCTGAAGTAGTTTACATCAGTAGTTCTCAACCTTTTTGGACTAAAGGCACTCCTTGCTGGATTAGAAGCATACCTTCATAATTTCTGTGAACTGAATAACACCCATTTTCAAAAACTAATTTATATATTACAGTGCTCACCTCCTTGCAGAGGGGCTGGACAGTGAGGGTAGAGATCATTCAGTTAGAAACAAGTCTGAGCTTCTGCTTACCTCCTCACACTTCACATCACCCTTCAAAGAATCTGGCAGCACCCTAAGATACTGTCATATCCTGGTTGAGAATTGCTGGTCTATATCATGGTGGCAGTGGGTGTGTCTACACGAGACGCTTACTGCACAGTAGACTAATAACACTCCACAGTAGCCAGTCAAAAACCATGCTAATACACTATTGTGCAGTGTTAGGCTATTGTACAGTAAGCATCACAAAAAACTCATGTGCTGGCACTATTTGGTCTTTGCTGGGAAGGCTCTGAATATACCCTGCTTTCACCAAACCACTCTCACTGGATGCCTCACACTGGAAAGCAAGGTTTTGAGAGCAACTCTAAAGGGCTGTCCTAAAATGGCCTCACTGGTATATTTCTGGGTTTGGAGCATGGCATTGGCAGGGCATGTTGTCCCTGTTGTATAGACATATCTTCAGCCTTTCCTACTTATTTAGATTCTTGAAGCCAGGCAAAGCAGTACTACATATAACAGATCTCAGCAAGGCAATGAAGGAACTAATGGGGTTTTAAGTGTTGCCTTAATACTTTCCTGATTCTGGGTTCTTTGATTGACTTGTAGTTCTGCATAATGTAGCCTCACCCCAACTTGCCTCTTCAGCTGTAGTCACATCCTGGCATGTCCTTTATAGATCAAGGTTGAAGTTGGGTTTTTTAGGTGGCAGCCTACAGTTGTTTTTCTCAGTTCCTGCACTGCAGGAATATTTCCCTGGTGAGATCTCTGGGCATTAGAGTCTTTAAACTTTCTTCCAGAAAGTTTGCCCGGTGTTCAGGGAGTAGAATAGGGGTAAGACTCTCACTCTTTAACTTACAGGCCATTATACTGTTGAGTTTGTTTTGGAGCATCAGCATTTGTTTTTCAAAAATTAATTTCTCTATGGACACAGTTTTTAGGAAAAAAAGTCTTACAGAAGGAAAAAAATTAAAATCAGAAGATGATGAGAGCAAAGGAACCTAGGGATATGGAAGAATTTCTATTTACACATCATGGTCAAGTATCCCTTTGATGTTCCTTCGATATTCATACTGGCTTTTTTTCTAACACAGAAAAAGTATTCCTTTAGTCAGTTTGGCTGGCAATGCCCAAGGCAATTTTTCTACTAGTTTAGCATACTTCAAACGAATATCCCTTTTAATATGCACTGTCTCCTTTTAACCCTCCAAGTACCAACAGAACAAGAAGATCACAGAAAAGCTTATAGTTTGACTTAAGAGCTAAATGTTCCAGTCTAAATTATTCCTTTAATTGTGTGTCATAAATACAGTTTTAGCTTCATTCTGAACAACCTTAATTATTTCAGGTCACAGAATAAAGGATTAATCTGTGTAGTAAATCTGAAATTTGTTTTATAGTGTGGAATAAATTCATTTTGGAAAAAATGTCTGTGCTTATACAACACACTGAAGTTAGAATTCATTTCAGAAGATATACATATTGATTCTTTTTGAGATCAACCAAGTTTAATTGGTTTAAGAACACTTGGAGCAATCTACTTAAAATATTTACACACACAGGTCACAACATTATACTGAATTATTTTACTTATAATGTGCAATATGCATCAGGGAACTCATTAAGATACTTATCAGGTCCAATATGCATAGTGTTTTTCTTAGAAACTAAATATTACCAATAACGATTTGCTTTCTCCTCCCCAGTAAACAGATTGATGACATGTTTAAAAGTGGATTATAAATTTGGATTGAAATACCACTTCAAAAAAGTAATAATACACATTTTTTAGTTTTGTTTTCTAAAATGATAACATAAAAACTACGAATTAATAGTAATAGTATTACATAACCATTTGCAAACCAGATGTCAGATATTTCTTGCACTATTCACAGTATCTGCTTTTCAAAGTACTTCACAACTTCAGCATTCTAATAAAAAGATGATTTACCAAATATTTAAAAAGACAAAAAACAGAATAAATGTATGAAAATTCTGAAAGGGTTTAAAACAAACTTGAACATACATATTTAGTACAAAATGCTTTTTATCTAAAAATGACTCTGGGGGCTTTTATTTTACCTGAAATACAAGACAAGCCAAAGAAAATTCCTCCAAACTATACACTCGTTTATTGGGATATTAGCAAAGAAAAAAAAAATTACCAAGAGTAGCTATGTACAGCAGATAGATATACTTACTACCTAGTAGTAAGTAGGCCCCACAGAATTCTAATGAATAGTAAGTCTCAAGCTCCGCAGAATTCAGCTTCATAGTTGAGGCAAGCTCTAGACTCCCATATCTATGCCTTTATGTGGAGGAGTTTTATACCATTCATCTTCAAATTTCTGTATTCCCACCCATTTTTCTAAGATAATGACCAATCAGTAGGAAGCAGGGAAGCTCTGAGACATGACCTATGACCTGGAGATCATCTTACCTGGGACCATCATTTGGTGTTATCACTGGCAAATGCATCTCAATTTGCTTACTTGACACTGTCCCTCACAACCTGCCTTTTCTCACATGCTAATCACTCTGATTCAGGCTGTAGTGCTTTTGGGATCAGTCTATCTGGAGGAGGAATGTGGGGAGACCCTGAACACATCAAAAGTGACTACAGGGCTCTGGATGCAAGGGTGAGGGGTTGTGGGGCTCAGGTTATGTTCTGATTGATCCTTCCAGTCAAGGAAAAGGACCTAGGCAGGAGCAGGTGCATCCTGCAGATCAACACCTGGCTGTGCAGGTGGTGTCACGAGCAGGGATTTGGCTTCTTTGATCATGGGATGTTATTCCAAGAAGGCTTTCTGTGAAGAGATGGGACCTACCTGATGAAGAGAGGGAAGAGTGTCTTCACAGACAGGCTCGCTAACCTAGTGAGGAGGGTCATAAAGTATGTTTGCTGGGAAGTGGAAACCAAAGCCCTGAGGTAAGTGGGAAAGTGGGAGACCTGGAGGAAGATCAAGCAGGAAGGGGCAATAGGGAAGATGCTCTCATACTTCCTGAGAAATCAAGGTAATCAACTAGTTACTTCAGGTGCCTGTATACAAATGCACAGAACCTGGGAAACAAGCAGGAAGAATTGGAACTCCTGGCACAGTCACAGCATAATGACGTGATTGGAATAACAGAGACTTGGTGGGATAGCTTGCATGACTGGGTGGGTACAAACTGTTCAGGAAGGACAGGCAGGGGAGAAGAGGAGGAGTTGCACTTTATGTAAAAGAGCCATATGATTGCTCAGAACTCCAGTATGGAACTGGAGATAGGCCTCTTGAAAGTCTCTGGGTTAGTTTCATTCATAGTAGTTTCATAGTAGTTTGGGGTCAGAAGGGACCTGAACAGTTCATCTAGTTTGACCCCCCGCCACTGGCAGGAGTGCACGCTGGGATCACATGACCCCAGACAGGTGTTCGTTCAACTTCTTTTTGAATTTACCCAACGTAGGAGCGAGGACCACTTCCCTAGGAAGTTGGTTCCAGATCTTAGCCAACCTAACAGTGAAACAGTGCCTCCTAATCTCTAACCTGAACCTATTCTCCAGCAGTTTCTGGCCATTGTTCCTTGTCACCCCAGGTGCTGCTGGGGGGAATAGGGCCCTTCCTATTTGCTGCTGATCTCCCCTAAAGAGTTTGTAGGCAGCCATCAAATCCCACCTCAGCCTCCACTTGCTGAGGCTAAACAGGTTCAGGTCCCTCAGCCTCTCCTCATAGGGCCTGCCCTGTTGCCCTCCAACCAAGTGGGGTCAGAGGGGAGAGCAAAAAGGGTGATGTTGTGGTGGGGGTCCACTATAGACCACCAAACCAGGAGGAAGTGGTGGATGAGGTTTTCTTCCTGATCACAGGCCCTGGTTCTCATGGGGGACTTCAATTACCCTGACACCTGCTGGGAGGACAATACAGTAGTGCACAGACAATCCAGGAAATTTTTGGAGAGTACTGGGGACAACTTCCTGGTGCAAGTGCTAGAGCAGCCAACTAGAAGTCTTCTTGACCTGCTGCTCACAAACAGGGAAAAATTGGTGGTGAATGTAGTAGTGGATGGTAATTTGGGCAGCAGTGACCATGAGATGACTGAGATCAGGATCCTGATAAAAGAAAGGATGGAGAGCAGCAGAGTAAGGACCCTGGACTTCAGAAAAGCAGACTTCAACTCACTCAGGGAACTCATGGTCAGGATTCTTTGGGAAGCCAGATTGAGGAGGAGAGGAGTCCAGGAGAGCTGGATGTACTTTAAGGAAGCCATACTGAGAGTGCAGGAACAAACCATCCTGATTACACAGGAAAACTAGCAAGTATGGCAGAATACCAGGTTGACTGAGCAGGGAACTCATCAGTAAATTAAATCACAAGAATACAGCTTATAAGAAGTGGAAATTTGAAAAAATAAATAGGGAAGAATATAAGAGCATTGCTTGGGCATGCAGGAGTGATGTTAGGAAGGCCAAAGCACAACTGGAGTTGCAGCTAACAAGGAATGTGAAGGGTAACAAGAAGTGTTTCTACAAATATGTCAGTAGCAAGAGGAGGATCAGGGAAACTGTGGGTCCCTTACTGAATGGAGGAGGCAACCTTGTGACAGAATACAGAAAAGGCTGAAGTCAGATGCAGACTGGCAAAATTTGTGGATGACACTAAACTATGGGGGAAGGTAGTCACACTGGAGGACAAGCTAGGGATACAGGCCAACCTGGACAGGCTCACAAGGTATGTGGACCAAAACCTTATGAACATTCAACATAGAGAAGTGCAGGGTGTTTTGCCTTGGGAGGAAAAATCAGCATCATACTTATAGGCTTGGCAGTGCTACGCTCACTAACAACTTGACTAAAAGAGACTTGGGGGTCTTGATTGACCACAAGATGAACATGAGCCACCAGTGTGATGCCGTAGCCGACAAGGCAAATCAAACTCTGGTATGCATCCACAGATGTATCTTCCTCCCACTTTACTCAGCCTTAGTGAGGCCACAGCTGGAGTACTGCATCCAGGTTTGGGACCCCCACTTCAGGAGGGATGTGGATAAGCTTGAGAAAGTCCAAAGGAGAGCCAACCACACAATCAAAGGCCAAATGAGCAAACCTTATGAGAGGCCGAGGGACATGGGACTCTTCAGCCTGGAAAAGAGAAGGCTCAAGGAGGACTTTGTGAAAGCCTGTAAGTATATAAGGGGTATGCACCAGGATCTGGGAGTTGTTCACCAGCTACCCCCATGGGATAATAAGGTCTAACGGCCATAAACTTCTGGAAGGCCAATTTAGACTGGACATAAGGAAAAATTTCTTTACAGCCTGAGTGTCTGGAACAGACTCCCCCCAGAAGTGGTACAAGCACCTACTCTGGACTCACTCAAAAATGTCTGGATGCTTATCTTGCTGGGATCATTTGACCCCAACAGACTTCTTGCTGCTGGCAGGGGGGTTGGACTCAGTGATTTCACAAGGTCCCTTCCAGCCCCTAGTATCTATGAAATCTATGAAGTGCTCAATGCCTTCTTTGCCTCACTCTTCACAGGCAAGGTCAGCTGCTAGACTATTGCACTGGGCAGCACAGTTTGGGGAGGAGGTGAGCAGCCTTCAGTGGTGAAAGAACCAGTTAGGGACTACTTAGAAAAGCTGGAAGTATAGAAGTCCATGGGGCCAGATGGGATACACCCAAGGGGGCTGAGGGAGTTGGCCATCATCTTTGAAAACTCATGGTGATCAGGAGAGGTCCCAGATGAATGGAAAAGAGTGAACATAGTGCCCTTATTTAAGAAAGGGAAAAAGGAGGATCCAGGGAACTACAGACCAGTCAGCCTCACTTCAGTCCCTGGAAAAATCATGGAGCAGATCTCTAGGAATCCACTTCTAAGCACTTGAAGGAGAAAAGGGTGATTAGGAGCAGTCAGCATGGATTCACCAAGGGCAAGTCATGACCAACCTGACTGCCTTCTATGACAAGGTGACTGGCTCTGGGGGGGGAGACTGGTTGATGTGGCGTACCTTGATTTTAGCAAGGCTTTTGATACATTCTGACAGGCAAGCTAAGGAAGTATGGGATGGACGAATGGGCCGTAAGGTGGACAGAAAATTGTCTAAAGCATCAGGGTCACAGAGTAGTAATCAATGGCTCATTGTCTGGTTGGCATCCGGTATCAAATGAGTCCCCCAGGGGTTGGTCCTGTGGCCGGTTTTGTTCAATGTCTTCATCAATGATCTGGAAGACAGCACAGAGTGCATCCTCAGCAAGTCTGCAGATGATGCCACGCTGGGGGGAATAGTAGATATGCTGAAGGGTAGGGCTAGGATTTGGAGTGACCTAGACAAATTGAAAGATTGGGCCAAAAGGAATTTCATGAGGTTCAACAAGCACAAGTGCAAAGTCCTGCACTTAGAACAGAACAGTCCCATGCACAAGTACAGTTTGGGGCTGACTGGCTGGAAAGCAGCTCTGCAGAAGAGGACCTAGGGGTTTGTAAAAAGTGGGCATCCCGGGGCTGGTCTTATCGTTGGCCCACCAACTTGTCTTAGGGCTAACCACCTGCCTACCCTCCTGCCACGCCTTGATGATAATGACTGAAAATTCACGCAGGTTCCTATCCTGTGTACAGGACCTCCATCTGACGCAGGAGGTACACGGTCCCACTATGGGGAATGCCTTACTGGACCTGGTATTGGCAACGGGGGATGACATGGTAGGGGACCTACAGATCGGTGGTCACCTGGGGGACAGTGATCACCAAATAATAGAATTCATCATAAGACATCACATGGGTAAGGTAACTAGTAGGGTAAAAGTGCTAGACTTTAGGAAAGCTGATTTCAATGAACTCAGGTGATTAGTCAAGGATGCACTGCAGAGTAGGAGTTTTGAAGAGATGGGAGCCAAGGAAGGGTGGCTGTGCCTTAAGGAAATGATCCTTCGGGCACAGAGGGAGATGATCCCAATGTGGAGGAAAAAGAGGGAAAGGGGCCAGGAGGCTTCCTTGGCTGACCAGAGAAATCCAGAGCAGCTTACGGGCTAAAAGGGGGGCATATAAAAAGTGGAAACAGGGAGAGATTACCAAAGAGGAGTATACCTCCTCTGCTCACGCTTGTAGGGAGGCAGTTAGACGGGCCAAAGCTACCATGGAGCTGAGGATGGCATCCCAAGTTAAGGATAACAAGAAATTGTTTTTCAGCTATATAGGGAGTAAAAGGAAGGCCCAGGGTGGAATAGGACCCCTATTAAACGGGCAGAAGCAATTGGTGACAGACAGGGGGGACAAGGCTGAACTCCTCAACGAGTTCTTTGCCTCAGTGTTCCTAAGCGAGGGGCAAGACAAGGCTCTCACTGGGATTGTGGAGAGGCAGCAGCAGGGTGCCAGACTACCATGCGTAGACCCTGAGATGGTGCAGAGTCACTTGAAGGAACTGGATGCGTTTAAGTCAGCAGGCCCGGTTGAGCTCCATCCGAGGGTGCTGAAGGCACTGGCTGACGTCATTGCACAGCCACTGGTGGGAATATTTGAACACTCGTGGTGCATGGGCCAGGTCCCGGAGGACTGGAAAAGGGCCAATGTGGTCCCCATTTTCTAGAAGGGGAGGAAGGAGGACCCGGGCAACTATAGGCCAGTCAGTCTCACCTCCATCCTTGGCAAAGTCTTTAAAAAAATTATCAAGGTTCACATTTGCAAGAGCCCGGCAGGACAAATTATGCTGAGGGGAAACCAGCACGGGTTCGTAGCAGGTAGATCATGCCTGACTAATCTAGTCTCTTTTTATGACCAGGTTACAAAACGCCTGGACGCAGGAGTAGGGGTTGATGTTGTATACTTAGACTTCAGGAAGGCCTTAGATATGGTATCTCACACCATACTGGTGAACAAGTTAAGAGGCTGTGACATGGATGACTACACGGTCCGGTGGGTGGTGAATTGGCTAGAGGGTCGCACCCAGAGAGTTGCAGTGGATGGGTTGGTATTGACCTGGAAGGGTGTGGGCAGTGGAGTCCCGCAGGGCTTGGTCCTTGGACCGATACTCTTCAATGTCTTCATCAGCAACTTGGATGAGGGAGTGAAGTGTACTCTGTCCAAGTTTGCGGAAGACACAAAACTGTGGGGAGAAGTGGACACGCCGGAGGGCAGGGAACAGCTACAAGCAGATCTGGACAGGTTGGACAAATGGGCAGAAAACAACAGAATCCAATTCAACAAGGAGAAATGCAAAGTGCTGCAGCTAGGGAGGAAAAATGTCCAGCATACCTACTGCCTAGGAAATGACCTGCTTGGTGGAACGGAAGCGGAAAGGGATCTTGGAGTCCTAGTGGACTCCAAGATGAACATGAGTCGGCAGTGTGACAAAGGCATCAGAAAAGCTAATGGCACTTTATCGTGCATCCGCAGATGCATGACGAACAGATCCAAGGAGGTGATACTTCCCCTCTATCGGGCGCTGGTCAGACCACAGTTGGAATACTGCGTGCAGTTTTGGGCGCCACACTTCAAGAGAGATGTGGATAACCCGGAGAGGGTCCAGAGAAGGACCACTCGTATGGTTAAGGGCTTGCAGGCCAAGCCCTAGGAGGAGAGACTGGGGCACCTGGACCTCTTCAGCCTCTGCAAAAGAAGGTTGAGAGGCGACCTTGTGGTTGCCTATAAGTTCATCACGGGGGCACAGAAGGGAATTGGTGAGGTTTTATTCACCAAGGTGCCCCTGGGGGTTACAAGAAACAATGGCCACAAGGTAGCAGAGAGCAGATTTAGACTAGACATTAGGAAGAACTTCTTCACAGTTCGAGCGGCCAAGGTCTGGAATGGGCTCCCAAGGGAGGTGGTGCTCTCCCCTACCCTGGGGGTCTTCAAGAGGAGGTTAGATAAACATCTAGCTGGGGTCATCTAAACCCAGCACTCTTTCCTGCCTATGCAGGGGGTCGGACTCGATGATCTATTGAGGTCCCTTCCGACCCTAACATCTATGAATCTATGAAAAATGATAAGAAGGCAGGAGGCTACCCATTTACTAGCCCTGATACCAAGGGCCTATATACATGGCTCCGACCTTTTGTCTACTGTGTCCCATGCCTCGCAGATGTCATCCATGGACTAACACCTGGCCTTAGCTTGTTTGGTCCAATACCCGGCCCAATAAGCCCGTGTCCTCACACTGGGGCCTGTACTCCAGAGTCTCAAGTGGGACTCTCACTCCCCACTGGAGCTCACAGTTGCTGTGCCTTCACACTGGGCTCTGCTTCAATCTATCAGGGCTCTCAACCCCTACCCACTCAGAGCTCACAGTCCGGCTCTGGACACTTTTGGTCCCCTCAGGCCCCCACACTGGGGCCTCATCCCCTTCCCTATACTGGGCCTCAATCCCCTGCCCTACACTGGACCTCACAAATCCCCTTATCCCCTTGCCTGAGGAGCCTTGCATCTAGCTCCCAGGAATGAGGACCTCACCCCCTGGAACCTCACCCCAGCTCCTTAATGCAGCCTCAGAGCTTGCAGTGAGTCTGGGTGCTGCCCCAGGTTCCTTCCTGACCTGGCGCTCTGCTGCAGAACTCACCATGAGCCTGCATTCCTGCTTTGTTCTTCCATGTGTGCTCCCATAGCCTTTCCCCTTCACAGGGTCACCTGCAAGGCAGCAGGGGCTGAGGGGCTGAGGCTTTCTGGTGCCCTATACTCTCTCATCACCCTATACTCTCCCATTGCTGGGGAGAGTGCCCAGGTGTGGCATTTCCTGGAGACTGCCCTGTAATTGGCAGTCCCACCACACCTAATCCTACCCAGCAGGGTGTAGTTTTAGGTCATGCCCCAGGACCAGGAGCCTCCACCTTCCCCACAGCTCCTTCCCTGTACCTCCAAGATGTCACAAGCAGCAGCTCCAGCTGGGTGGTGTTCTCCCAGGTGCTAGCAGCAGACCACTGTCTTTGCTGCTCAGGACCCTGCTCTTATAATGAACAGCTGGGCCCTGTTCCCAATCAGGTAATTAGGCCTGATTGGGAGAATAACCAGCTGCAGGCTGCTTTGCTGCTGCCCACACCTTTGGCAGTAACAGAGCACACACTGTGCTCTGTTACAAGGTTACAGTAGACAATAAACTGAATGAGCAAGCAGTGTGCCCTAGTTGCCCAGAAGGCTAATGGCATCCTGGACTGCAGTGGTAGGTGTGTTGTCAGTAGGTCAAAGGAAGTGATTATTCCCCTCTATTTAGAACTGGTGAGGCCACACCTGGCGTACTGTGTACTCCTCTACAAAAAGGATGTGGACAAATTGGACAGAGTCCAAAGAAAGGTGACAAAAATGGTGAGGGGGCTGGGGGACGTGACTTATGAGGAAGACTGGGGGAACTGGTCTTATTTAGTCTAGAGAAGAGGAGCATGAGACAAGACTTAATAGCTATCTTGAACTACCTGAAGTGGGATTTAAAAGAGGAGGGAGCTTGCTGTTCACAGTGTGATGGCAGATGACAGAACAAGGAGCAATGGTCTCAAGTTGCAGCAAGGGAAGTTTAGGTTAGAGATTAGGAAGAATTTCTAAAGCACTGGAATAGGTTACCCAGAGAGGTGGTAGGAGCTCCATCCTTGGGGGTTTTCAAAACCCATCTTGACAAAGCTTTGGCTGGGATGATATAGTTGGGGCTGGTCCTGCTTTGATCAGGGGGTTGGACTAGATGACCTCCTGAGGTCTCTTTCAACCCTAACTTTCTACAATTCCATGACATACCCTGAACTGAGCAGTTTGGGATTTTAGGACTCCCCAACAAAAATGTAATTGTTAAAAGGAAATCATCAACTAGCAGTCATGTTTCTCATGGGGTATGACAAGATCTGGTTCTCAGCCTAATGACATCATTTTTTTTTTTAAATCAATAATCTGGAAGATGCAGGTGGTTACAATGCAGGGACAGTCAAGCCAACTCAATGAACAAAATGCAATGCTAGTTGAAGGAAGCTTGGGAAGGAGGGGGTGGTATTCCTGCTTTGGAGGAGCCCATTTTGTACGAGTTTTTAAATTTCAAAACAGCTCAGTGTCATATGCCTCATATGTGCCTGGCCAGAAAAAAACCCCAGAAATCTGCATTGTGGAGATTATAAAGGCATGACAAATCAAGTCTCCAAGATTCACAGTTTCCCCATTCTACGAATAGAAGAGTGTTACGTGGGGGTCAACATTTTAAAGTTAAACATGTCACAGTTCTGAGAAGGTTAAACTGGAGGAGGGGAGGAGGACTCTAACAAATTTGCTTTTATGAACACTCATAAGGGCTTATACTAATATAATAAATTGCTTGTGAAAAGGAACTAGTATCTCTTTTTTGGGGTGAAATCCTTGAGGTGCCTCTTCAGTCAGGGCTTCTATCCAATCTCCCTGCCTACCTTGCCTGTCACACTTTGTTCCTGCTGTGGTCAGACTGCTGGGAGAGAACCTTGCTTTTGGGGATAAGATATGTATGTGGGCCTTTCCTTAGGCATTAAGGACCTTCTACTGGGCTTCCTCCATACCTGGTCATTCTCCAGGCCCACTCAGTCTCCTGCCTTTTTGTCTCCCTCTGAACTCTGGGTCAAGACGTCTTTGATAAAAGCTTCTCTGCCTTTCACTGCTAGTGCCTATTTGCCCCATTTTATGCCTCCCTTTTTGAAATCTCTGCAGGGCTAGGCTTTCCAGCCCACGTTCTCCCTCTTAAAGGGCCTTTCCACATTTTATCTTTTTTTAATGGGTGAAAAAGGGAGCTGCATAGAATTCTTGTCACCTATGGAAAAAATTGTTGGGAGGTACCCTGAATGATGCAGTGACAAAAGACAACCTACACCCCTGTGACAAAAGATGACATTCTTCTCATAAGCATAAGAAATGCTGATAAAATGTCAACATTTGAGCAGGTATTTAGCATAAATGAGTTTTTTTGTTAATCACACCTGAACTGCTATATCTGACCTACAGAATATATATATATATATATATATATATATATATATATATATAAAGAGTCGATATATCTTATGCCCGACAATGTCATGGTAACTGGAGAGACTCTGTCACCTCAGAACCTGACTGAACTACAAGCATAGATTCATAGAGTCAGAAGGGACCTCAGTGGGCCATCTAGTTCAACCCCCTGCCCCTGGCAGGCAAGAAAAGAGTCACCAACCCTGGGGTCATGTGATCCCAGCCAGGTGCCTGTCCAGTCTCCTCTTGAAGACCCCCAAGGATGGGGGGTCTGAGCACCACCATATTTAGGTACGTTAAGATATTATCACAGGCTTCTTCCAAAGGTTTCAACACTTTCAGAGCTTGTTCATCAACTTCTGAGAAGGGAGAAAGGAGACTCCTCAAAAACAGAGAGTACAGAAAACAGGAATAGAGATCAGACCTCTGAGAAAATGCTACTTAAGCCCTCAGAACTCTGTTTTATGTGGACAAAAAAATGAATTCTGTCATATGATGCTTTATCATATGGAAGAGAGCAATTTCAAAACATAACAGGAAAGATGTTAAAGGATGCCCAATCAAATACGTCTCTGGTTGCTGAATAGAGATGAATGGTGTTAGTCTCATTAACAGGAAGAGTACCTAGCTATCATTTGGACAACAAAGCAAAACAACAAGTAAACAAACAAAGCCTACTTTCTATACATGCTTTTTTATCATTCTGGCAGATCACAAACCACTTGTGGGACTCGTAAGTGAAAATAAGATTGTAACAACCATGGAAAAAGTGCCCTCAGACAGTTGTGAGTGTAGAAAAGTCCTTAAGGCAGAGTCTCAGCATGCCAACTTAGACGCTCTCAGTCAATGGCATGTTTCAGAAAAATCTGGTTTTATAGGTCTTCTAAGAGAGACTACATTCCTCATGGAATAATATCACAACCAGCCACCAATAAAGGTTTCCCTGGTAAGGAACTACACTAGGTAGGATCACATTTTATCCTGGGTGCTGCAGCAGCTGTGCAGCACTACACAGTCAGCCAAAATATTTGAAGGGAGAAGAATTTCACCTATTTAGGGATGCGTGCTGTATGGTGTAAGAGTCATTCCTCCATAAAAAATGAGATTTAAGTACTGACAGTTACATCAGTCACACTTAGACATTTCTGACATGAAACTGCCTTGGGTGTATAGCAGCCAAACAACAATGAGGACCTAGGAGAAAAAGGAAGTAAAGAAATGTCACCAATGTCAAGTATGCCAACAGAACCCTGTGCTGGTACCATTTGCCCCAGGAATGACTGAGACATCCTTGATTCCACATTTTTGTAGACACAGGGTGTCAAAGCTATAGCCCATGGGCTGAATCCAGCCTGCAGAGCCGCATCATCTGGTCCCCTGTGTTTTGCCTGTGGGTCTCGGAGTTGAACCATAGGCAATATGCAGGGCCCGCCAGATGGCCCTACATGCCGCACACAACACCAGCTCCAACCACTGCAGGCCCATGTGGCACACAGCACCTGTTCTAGCACATCAGCTCTACTCTGGATCTAATGGTGCATCCCAGAATGGATGCATCATGCAGAATGGCCTTGGAGCAGTGGAGCAACTGCCATGTGCAGTGAAACCCTGGAGCAGCCAGAATAGGATAATGCCACATTCAGTGTCTGCTCTGGATGCTTCAGGACACGTGCTGGATCTGGCATGCAGCGTTGGCCTTCAGGTCCAATTCAGCCCAGGGACCAGCTCAACATCACTCATCCAGCCAACAGGGCTGGATGGCATCCCTGCTATAGACCCAGTCCCATGCTGCCCTGCCTCACCCTGTGAACTGGGATTGGGCTCTGTGCTACCCTGCATGCTGGATCTCATGTGTAGGGCCACAGCCTGTGGGGATCCCTAGGGATCCAGGGGGAAGCCTCATGGGCAGGATGACACAGTGCTATAGGCTAGAGCTGGCCCACAGGCTAGGGGTTGAACATCTTGCCATATAACATTTAAAACATTTTCTTTATTACAAAAGTCTAAAATACATTGCGAAAAAGAGATCTCTCAGTGTGCATCTTTTTATTAGACAACAAGTATTATTCCATTATGTAATAATATTATTCCAAATGCTATTAGCAAATCAATAGAAAGTCTTCTCCCAATATCAAATGAATGTTCGGGATTGACAAACAATCAGAATCAGGTCCTCAGTATGCAACTGCAGCATTATTGTCTCTGAAAATACTTAACTGTGTTACCTTTTAAAAAATCAAATTAGAAATTATTATGCAATTTGAGAAACTGGATATAATTTTAATTGCTCACATTATTTATTTTTATATAATTTCTGCATTTTGTTCTGGGCTTCCCTGTGATCTGTCATGTGTTGCTATGTATACTCTTTCATTTGCTGAGTGTACTCTGTTTCTGACAGCTTCAGTTTAACTACTTGTCTTTCTTCCTTCCCAAATGGGGGTTTGTTTGTGTTTCTTTGACAGCACTTGCAAGCAGAGACAGCAGACTGCTTCTTTTTGCATCAGCAGCTTTCTGATAGGATACCCCTCAGCAGGTGATGGGTATACTTTTCCTATGAGCCCTGTGTGTGTGGTGGTGCTACTACTGTATGAGGCAGTAATTATTTAATTCATTGATTTCATCTCATGCTCACAAAGCCCACCTGTTGCCTCACTATCCTCCCATCCATTTACACAATGAAAAAAGGACTGTAAAGCAGCGGTTGTCTCCATTGCTGAAAAAAAAAAAATCTTATTTCAATTATTCTGTTACAGTCACCCATTATTCCCACAGCTGCAGGTTGAGAGCTGTGCAAGTGGATCTAGGACCATAACAGGTGACTGCTCATAAACTGCAATTTCTATGGTAACTAACTTGCAAAAAAGGAAAGACATTTCATGAAGTTTAAGTGGAGAAGGTCTGAAGCATAAACTAACAGCTTTAAAGAAAGATAAGGGAATCATCAGTTTTGCCCAAGAGAGACAATGGAGCAAAGAATATAATAAGCATACGAGTCAGTGGTGAAAACTAGACTGGAGTCAGGGCAAAGATAAGGGTCAAGAATCAGAGCATTTACTGAAGAGCCTAAATTAACGGCTAAGATGCAAAATGACTGGTCAAGTTGAAGCTGGACATCAGGAGCAGGGCTTCAAACTGTCTATAAATTTATAAACCATCTGTAAAAAAACAAACAAAAAAAACCCCAAACCACCCCCCCAACCCACAAACCAAGCCTAAACATGCCTTTCCATAAAAATGGAGCCATCAGTAAAAATACTAAGAAAACCTGAGCTTGAGTGAAGCTCTTTTCTAAATTAGATTGGAGGCAGTCTTCATTTCAAAATGAGTTGGTGCTCTGTCTTGATGTACAGACAGAGCACAGCAGCAGCACTTAGTATCCGGGCAGGAGCACAGCACCCTGTGTGGAGCACTCTCTCAGGGCTTTGTAGACCATATCCCCTATGGTATAAGGCAGTGGTATACTCAAACATTAGGCCCTGCAGACCAGAAGAATGGTGCAGAGCCAGTCCATGGGCCAGACTGAGCCCCGTGCATCTGTAATGAGCCCTGGGGACCAGCACTTCCCACTCCCTAATCTAAGCACTGGCATTAGGCCCTGGGAGCCTGCCAGCACCTGATCCCATGCCCTCATGCTACAGTTGGACCCTGGGGGCCTGGCAGTTCCCCCTCCCAGCCCCCAACACTGGGATTGGGTCTTGGGGCTTGGTGCCACCTCTGCCCAGCACTGTGATCTGAGATCAGGTGCCTGATTCAGCACACAGGACATGGGGCTCCCGATTGGTCTAGAAGTTTGGCAGCAGGGGAGCAGTGCTCAGTGGGGCTCCCTAGCTGCCCAATTTCCAGACCTGTGGGGAACCTCATGGGCCAGATAACGTGCCACTGTGGGCCAGATCTGGACTGTGGGCTGCGAGTTGAGCACTCCTGGTGTAAAACCATTGCTCAAGTCAAACAGGGTTAACAACCAAAGAAAATATTTTACTGACAATCTGCAAACTTTTTACAGACAACCAAACTTTTTTTACTATGGTTGGTGTTAAGTCCCTTGACCAAGGCCAGGCAGAAGAGTTATATTTACTGTATGTAAAGCATATATCACTAAAAAGAGTTTGATTTTCAGTATCAAGTTTGCAGATTGTCATTCAAAAGTTTGGACTGGCAACCTGAACAAATAGCTATACAGGAAAGCCTCACTATTTGCGGGTTCGGCATTCGTGGTTTCAAATATTTGCAAATGCCAAACCCACATCTTAAACACCCTTACAGGAGCTCCTTGGGAGCTCTGTGCTTGTCACCGCTGGGCTCCTACTGCCACCACCAGGCTCCCACCACTGCCACTGCTGGGCTCCCACTGCTGCCAGTGCAGCCATGCCCCCCCCCCCCCAGCTGCCAGGGGCACTGTGTTCATGACGTTCATGAATGCAGTGCCATATTTGTGGATTTTGCCACTTGCAGGGATCTCAAGAATGTATCCCCTGCAAATGGTAATGGTCACCTATAGTGTCATGGAGACAGAGTAGCTAGACAGGACCAGAGCAGCAGCTAGAAAAGGCTATGGTAGGAACCAGGCAGGATACAGGAACTAGGGAACCAGGTTGAAGCAGAATGCAGGAGAGAGGCAAGGAGATAAAACCTGAAGGCAGACAAATACTGCTTGCAGATGACTGTAGGCTTGTGAAGCACTGAAGAATGAACATTCCACTCTTGACTCTAGCAATCCATCAGGTTGTGAGGTAGAATTGGTTGCCCTGGCTATATCTCAGACTAGCTCCAGCTGTGGCCAGTGGCCAGCCTACTTACATACAGGCACTATGATGATAATAGTGCTATGAAAATTTAAATATGTTTTATATCACATTTGTTTGTTGGTGTGTGTCAAACTCATAGAATCTGTAAAGCATTTCTAATATGGCCTAGCTCTGATATCGTTTAGGAGCTACATTTAATATGTTTTCTACATAGTGTACGGCATAATGCGTCTTGACCTCTCATACCCCTGCAGCCTTTGCTTATAAGTGGAAAAGTACCAGAGGAAGAGTACCATGTGAGAAAGGGAGTGCCATGTGCAGCAGGGGGTTGCTGTAACTAGTGTCGTGTGGAAAAAGGATATAAATCATTTTCTTGAGAGGGTTGTTTTGTTGTTGTTGTATGGGGTTGTTGAATAGGTGTATGAGAGAATAAAGGTTTTTCCTGGACACGGGGTGGGTGTGTGTGTCTTGGGCTAACTGAAAAGAGTATTGGAGAGAGAGTGATTGAGTGCAAGGGTGAACATGTATGAAAACTAGAGGAATATGTCAAGGTAGTTGGGAGCATGAGAAGACAGAGAGAAAGGGCAAGAGTGACCTGAAGAACTCTGTTGCCACCTCTACTTCCTGATGCCACAGGAAGCACCGTTTCTCATCTTGTACCAGATTAGCCTGGCTGTGACTTGCTCTTTGGAATCGACCCAATGTTCTGACAGGCAACTGCTGGAGCTAGATTCCAAAATCACCCCATTTCCCTCTGGTTGTATCAGCCTGCAGTTCCTGAGGTAATTGTCTCCTGTCTTCCCCTTGTTGTCCCATGTGTGTCTTGTTAGTATAGTTCAAATAGTAGTATTGGGTATAATAAGTCATAGTATTCGGTATAGTAACTTAGTTAAAACAAGTTCCATGGTTAATATTAGATTTTCTGGTCTGTACATTCCAATAAACTTTTAATTCGTTTTATGTTACTTTGCGTCTGTGGAGGTTATTCAGTTAATTAGCTCTCATATCCAAGCAGAGTGGCTACAACATCCAGATGATAGATGCTGGAGGCTCTAGTCAGGTTTATTAGTGTACTCTCACTGAATCTCTTATTGGCTAGAAAGGCAAATTTCCCGCCTCACAACCCTCGGCTGATTTCTAGTCCAACAATAGCTCTAAGAAGGAACACTAGGAAAACTTATGGACCACTTCTAATGTGTTAGCTGTAACCTAGTCAATAAATCAATAGTACTAGATTTGCTGTTCACTAGAATAGTTTCCCTGTATTTCTGTACCTGAATTATTTCATGATGATAGGTTATTGTTCTAATGGCTCAAAACCCAACGTGAGGAGCCAGTGGACATCTGCTCCTATACTCCATATCCTTTGACCCCAGAGTGAGAAACCCTATTTGGATCACTGAGGCACAAAATCTTTCCCAGTGCTCCCAGCAAAGAGTTTAAATTACAGATTAAAAATTCCCATGTATTGTTTTGGAAATTTCCTAAATGCCTTTTATAAGGCAGAGAGTTTTTATTTGTTTGTTTTGTTGGAGGGGGGGGGGGGTTGCAGGGGGAGAGGGAGGTTGGTCATACCCTACTATTTCTTCAGCAATATGAAGGTGATTCAGCAATAGTACAAGATAAACCAATTCTTACCTGCTGCACAATGGTTGTTAATTCCAGGCACAGTTGAACAATGTTGTTTTTTAGCAATGAGTATTCTGTTACACTGACAAATGGAGACCTGCCAAAGATAGACAATAGCTTTATAGAAAACAGTATCAATCTGCCACAAAGTTGTTCCAGTTCCTAATACATGTAATTTAAAAATACACTAGTAAAATACACAGAATATCCTGGTTACAACTTCAAGAATGGTTATCCTCACCGATTTTGGAAATTATAGAACAGACACAAAAATATGGATGACTTGCATCATACAAAAGAAGAGTGTAATGGTCAAAAGGATAATGATCTTCCACTTAGATAGCACCTGAAAATTTACAATTTGTTCTTTCTACCATCCCTCCAGCCTTTTTAAGAATTTCTTCTGAAATAAACTGTATGCATAAATGTGCTCATAAAAGACCTGGGTACTATATGATAAAACATATAATAACATCAGTGAAACTGTTGTAGTGTTTACTTTGATAATTACAATTTGAAATATTTGTCAAGGTATTACTTTGTACTGAATTTATTTTTAGGGAGTATTGGGGGGTGTATTTATATTTATATTAAGTTTAATGTCAAATACAAAAGGATGAATCTATTTGATGCACAGCTATTCTGAAAATCTAGCCCTAATTGTGCAAACTGAATGATGGAAAATTTAGCCTTGAGCTCTTTTAGCCCTAGTGAATGATTTTCAGAAAAGATAAATACCCCAACTGCCACTGACTTGAGCTGGATTGGATACTCAGCAACTCTGAAAATTTAATCCAAAAGAAATACTAAGAACAATTTTTGGACTTCTGGTCATATCTACATTTTTATGATGCTTGGGCATTCACTTCCATCTGGAATCTCAAAATTCAAACAGGCCAACTGCTTACCATATGTGAACCAGTAATTTTTAAAAATATATATTTATGTTTTTTCTAATGAATGGACAATTCATATACTGGCTAGTGAGCCAATAGATTAACGCACGCAATGTTTCTTCAGAAAGAGAAACTCAAAATATAGACACATCACTGTCATCACGAAAGATGTAGCAAACAAAATGCATCTTTTTCCCAACTGTACTATAGTTCTACTCTATGTAGAATATTTGTTCCTTTGATTTAGTGTCTGTGAGAACATGTAGTACTGATTAACACAAAACATTTAGGGCCAAATACTATTTAACTTTTATGTGCCTAACTAGCATTTATATCGCTGTGTAACTGCAGTTTTTGGCACTTATGCACAGTTTGGATTCTATTTCCACCTGCAACAGAATAGGATAATCCAAGCACATGTATGCCTTCTTGAAGTAAAACAGAAGGAAGCTCAGTATCCAGGTCACTTCCTCATAGGCATTTGTGGGGAATGGAATTACCTGGGCAAACACACAATGCAGGGTAAATCCCAAATCTTTAGTTGCCAAAAATACAAGTAAAAGTGTTTGATTCTGGAGGAAAAAGAAGGTGGGCCTTCCACTTAAAGGCCCAATAACTTAAAAGGTACTTGACAAGAGAATGGAAGACCTGGATCAAGGCCTCCTATGCCCTGAGGGGTTTTGAACCAGTGCCTCCCACTTCCCAGCATGAACTAGGCATTGTCTAGAAAGCTTTCCACCCCTTCTCTTGATGCCAAGACCTTTGTACTTTGTTCTGAATATGCATTGGATAAAACAGACAAACATCACTACCATAGTTTCTGCCCCACCAGGAACAGGAACTGAAGTTAAAGCCCAGGGGCTCCTCTCTTCTAAGGCAGAAACTGTAGTACTGAGTCTCACATACTCTCTCTGTTGGGTTCTTCTCTTCCTGTCTTTATGTCTTCCCTGGCTGGCTAGTGGGCAACTTTAAAAAAAATGCTGGGTAGTGCTTTGAGTAACGCCTAGCCAATGGTCTAATGATTAGAACACTTTGGGGAAGCAAAGTGCAAAACCCCTCTGGGTGAGTGGGGTCAGATCTCTCAATCCTTTGACAAGTGCCCTTTAGCCTCTAAGCCAGTGGTATTCAACTTTTTGGCCTCCCCAGCCAGATGAGTTGCAAGGAGTCTGTTTGTGGGCTGGATAAGGCCATCTGTGGCCCAGATCAGGCCCTGGGGCACAGCACTGCCCCCTCCTACCCCTCTGCATGTCAGGATTGGGTCACAGGGGTCCAGCACCACCTCTTCCCATCCCCCTCATGCCAGAATTTGGTTCTGGAGGAGGCAAGACTCCCTCCAGCCCCCTACATGAGATGGGGCCCTGGGGCCTGCTATTACCCCCACCCAGCCCTATATGCTGGGATCAGGCACCAGCTCCAATGTACAGGGTCTAGGGCTCCCCATGCATCCAGAGATATGGCAGCAGGGGAGTGATGTCATCGCTCTCCCATCACCAAATTTCCAGAACCATGGGAAGCCCCAAAGGCCAAATGCCATGGTATTGTGGTCTGGATCTGGCCCAACAGGCCACAGGTTGAGCACCCCTGCTTTAGGCTTTCGAGTTATAAAGAGGGATGGCTGCCTTCTCCAGTGTCAAACACCCTCTATTTATGTTTTTTTATGGGATTAAAGATTCAGGAACTACCCAGGATTACATGCACACCCAGCAAATTCTTTTCTACCCAGACATCTATGTAGTCAGAAGGCAGCTTCCTGAACATGTTTAGTGAGCACATAACAAGCATAGCTACATGGGGTTCAAACTGTGCACCAATACCCAAGTCAGCAGTTACATGAATAAGTAAGTACCATTTAAGTGCACAAAGGGGGAAAGAAAAACTCCTTTGTGTTTCAAAATTCTATCATAGAAATGAGGAGGGAAAGCAAAAATAAGAGGAGAGCATGGAGTCTTGTTATGTAATATTCTCTCTTCTATGTTATCAAGATGATGATTTTAAACTATTCAATTACCACCATTTCTCCAAAATGAAATAGCAGTATATGAAGATGGGTCTCAGAAGATTTACACAGGTCTTCCTATAAAATAAACAGCTTTTAAAACAGGGAGTTTGGACTGGTAATGTAACTTTGATTAAACTAGACTTAACCAGATCAATTATAATCCCTTTCTGTTTTGATAGAAAATCTAAAATAAAACCTGCTTTTTAATAACACTCTTTTGTCCTTCTTTTGAAGGGTTCAAGAGCTCTTTTGAGGATGTGTATTGTATGCTGAGGATAGACCATTCATTTACTACAGAAATGCAAATCACATAACAGAAGTCAAGACATTCTTTCCCAGAAAGAACATCAAGCTTTTGTAATGTGAACTGAATAATAAATTATTTAAACAAGGATATTGAAGTGGGAAGTTAGTTGGATTTTAGTTAAGATACCAGAGCTATCTAGGGTTTCTTATTTTTGGGGAAAATGGAACAGACACCTTTAAATAACTACAAATAGTTAAATACAATAATTTGTTTGCAAATATCTAGTTGGTCTAATAGAATATATCACCTGTTCCATGAGTTTTGATTCTTTTATAAATAGTTAAGTCCTCTATTTATGGTACAGTCAGAAGACCACAACCAACAGCACTCTTGAGCAGGGGTTTTCAACCTTTTTAAACCAGTGTACCCCTTCTGTCTCCAAGTTTCAGCTCACGTACCCATTTATATTTTTTCTTATTTTAAGAAATAAGATCTGCACAGGAGGTGGGGTAGGCTGCTGCTGTGGGCTGGGGTGGCACCAAGCACTTCCTGGCAGGGGGCTGGGCTGGGCTGTGTGGCAATGGTGCTTGGAGGGTGGGTATCGGGGGGTGGGCTGCAGCCACCCCAAAATTCACCATAGCTCCCTCAACCCTCCCCCGCCCCCAGCTTCGCTGCCATCTGTCCCAAGCACAGCCTAGCCCAGCCCCCTGCCAGGAAGAATCCAGCACCTTGCTGGCCCCAGCCTGCAGCAGCAGCCTGCCCTTGCCCTGTGCGCAGATCTGAGGGCACATGCCCCCATGCCCTCCCAGGGGTGTACATAGTGGCAGGAGCCACCCCCCGCCCCTGCATGTTGCTCAGTCCTGCACCCTGCTCTGGCTGGACAGCCCATACCTCTTCCCTAGGCCCAGTCCCTCCCCCATTGCTGGGTCCTCAATCTGCGCCCTGTCCCCCCACATTCCTTGCCTCACAGCAGACTTATCAGGCAGAACTGGCTGCTCTCCACACTGCCGGGCTGCACTCCTGGCCACCTGTATGCTGTGCTGTGGCGGCGCACACGCACACCACATTTAATTGGCCACACTATCAGACACATCAGTTTTGCATACACCTTACGACCTTTTAAGTAGCCCTAGGGGTATGCATACCCCCGGTTGACAACCACTGCTCTCAAGGAGCATGAGAGCCTTACTTCTGTAGTCATTCTAGAAGAAGAGTACCTCCTACTGAGAAAGTGACAGCTGCTTGCAGGACATTTGTTTTCCTTGGAATCTCCAAGGCCCATATTTCTTATGAGACTCCAGACTTCATTGTTCTTATGAGAAATAACACATTTGCAGCCTGTGAGAGTATGACTGCTCAAATCTGGTCATAATTTAGCATGTTTTACTACCAAGATGCTTTTTGAGGTGTAACTTACACGTCCAATAGAATCCATGAAAAGCTTAACTTGTATATAGTCAATAGTTTAACAAAAAGTTCAAGCCAAGAGCTTCTTGGTACAACGATTCACAATTCATAAAAGAGGAACTGTATCACCAATTATTAACTAAAACTACCCAAGAACAGATATGAAGCTTGGAGAGCCACATTGCAAGCTTCCCATTCTGTTGCCTTAATTTTTGTTAACCCTGACTTACCATGACTACTCGTCCCTTTTTTTTTCTGGTTACAAGGCAGTTCAATTTCCATGTTCATTTAACCTTAGACTCCCTTCTGAAATTGCCAATGATATTGCCATCTACAGAGGTGACAGGTACATTTGTCACTAGGAATAGAGCCAAAATAATAAATTTCATATAGGCTGCCGTCAGCCAGGGGGAGATTTTAAACTGGTGAACCAAAGGAAACTCCAGCATCCCACAACCAACCCCTGAGGTCTTGAAGCCTAGTCTATGTAACCTGGTCTTTAAATATACAACAAATTTACAAAGCAAAACCTCTAACTGGAATTCTAATATTAGCATTTAATAATAGAAGCAAGAGAAAAAGTGCAACAGATAAGGCAGATAAGTGGAAACAATTACTCTTTCCATGGAAAGAATAAAAAAGTTATAAATTACCTGTCCAGCCAGGCTAACAAGTTCTTGGCAGCACCAATCAGGTCAACCACAGAGGTAAGAAAATCATTTGGCAGTCGTCTGGAGGCCCTGCCATCATAATGGCCACTCCTCCTTCTACCTGTTATAAAGTTCTGAAGATTTTTGGCTGAGGCATTCAGCTTGTGAGAAAGTGTTCTTAGGTTTTCTGTCTCCAAACCATAATTCTGAAAGCAGAAGAAGCAAAAATTCACATGAATGTTTAAAACAAACAGTCAGTCAATGAGCTCTCTGTGCTAAATTGTGAGCTAAAGCATCTTAAACTTGTTTTAATTCACTCAACTCTTGAGTTGTGAAGTCCAGGAAAATCAGCAAGCAATAAGCAGTACAACTAAATCATGAATATGGAACAGTTCTTATAAAAATACCTACTGAATTGTCTAAACAACCAACAGGAATGATGCCAAACTGGCACTAACTCTGCAAGGCGAGTTAAGTAGCAGATGTATTATCCCTTTTTACATAGGTGGAAACTGAGGGTCAGAGGCATTAACTGATAGGCCTAACACCATACAGTAGGGCTGTCCACAACTGGTGGCCCATGGGTGGCATGCACCTCACAAGGAATTAATGTGTGGACCTCAGAATACCGCTCACACTCTCCCTGTCACACCAACTGCTGCTGCTGCCAAGGTCTCTAGGCTCCCTCTCCCTCAGTGGTGACACATAGCGGGTGCACAGGGGTGCACATGCACCCCCTGAGAGTACTGGTGCACCCCCTGGCAGCCAGCGTTCCTGGACAGGGGGGCAGGTGAGAGTGCTGGTGCCCGCCTTGAGAGTGCTGGCTGGGGAGTGGGGATGCCAGGAGAAGTGATCCCTGCGGTCCCCCCACAGCTGATCGCACCCACCTGGAAGTGCCAGCGGCATGTCCAGAACTGCCAGTGGTGTGCCACTGCCAATTCCAGGTTGGTCGGCCACGGGGGACCCCCCAGTTGCTGACTGGACACTGAGGGGAAAGTCCCCCCCCCCATGAGGCACCAGTCACCCATGCTCTCCCTTCCTCAGCTTTTGCTTCTTGCTCCCATGCTAGGGGAGCCCATGGCATGTTGCAGAGAGGGAGCTGAAGTGGGGACTGCTATTGTGCATGTATGGTGCAGCAGTATACATTTATGTAGGAGGGCTGCATACCGTGGTGGTGCAGTGGTGAGGGGGTGTGGCCTGGGTCCAATATTTGTGTGGCCACCGGGGCGAGCAGCCTCTGATTGCTTAAAAGTTGGACAGTCCTGTCCTATAGGAAGTCTCTGGAAGAAGTTCAAATCTGCTAATACAGCTACTTGAACTATTCACTGCACACAATCTGCTATATTTAGCCTTTCTTGGTTAGGAGGTTATTTAAAAAATATTTGTTGTTCATGATTTTTTTAAACAACTAGTTATGTGAACAAATTTCAGACAAATGATTGATTTTCAGCTGCGAGTTTCAACTATGCATCATTGATAGTGTATGATCAGTGACCTAATTTATGTGGCATCAGTTCTGCTCTCTGAACAGATGACAAAAGTTTAAACCAAAAAACCAAAAGAGAATGTTCTTGTTTGCATGTGAATAGGGATTTGTGTACAAAAAGCTGTGATGTCCCAAATATTGAAAACAAAAATTAATTTGCATGAATGATCACAACTAGATAAAGAGGAATACCCATGGAGTTGGACCAAACAGCATAATGGACAATGTGTCACTAAGCGGAGGTGAGCAGGGGACCAGCTTTTGGTGCTGCCTTGAGGGGGTGCCAGAATGGAGCTCCACCTAAAGCCTTTGCCATGGTAGGAGCAACCCTGCACCAATGGGCTAGGGGTGTTTCACATGAATAGCCTCCTCCCTCCAAACTAACTAATTTGTTAGTTAGGCCTTTGTTACTGCATTATGAACAACCTCATATGAAACACGGAACTGGGCCTCATCTACAAAATCATCTTTCCTTTCTAAGATTGACTCGTAGAAGATTTGAACCCACGTCTACCTGAAGAGGAAATATTCAACTATCTTACTAGTCAGCTTACTGCAGCAAGTCTTGATTTTAAAAAGGATATATTGCAATGGTTTGGAAAAAGAAAGCATTTGTTTCATACTTACATACCCTGTAAGAACATCAGAGTTCTTAACAGGACACATGTTAATTTAATATAAAATGAAATACCAAAGAACAAAACAAATGAAAAAGATCATGGCTTACATGGATAACAATTTTCATTACTCCCCTCACTGTGAATACTATATAAGAACTATTTGATAGTTTTACACATCTTGTGCATTTTACTTGTGAAATACTTCCTCATACAAACATAGTTTCTTTGATATTATCTTGCCACTTAATATTTTTACTAGCTGAAATACAGGGGACATATGTTTTATCCCATCATTTCTTCACTTTTTCTTGTACTAGGAAGATGCATTAATGATGCCATCTTGATACTCATGATGTCTTAGCAATCAATTAGTAAGGAATGCTATGATTTTTCCTTCAGAAGGAGTTTGATTTTGCCACTTATTCTAATTATAAAACAGATCTGTCTGTTTTTCTTTCAGAGTCAAACTCCCCCTGTCTCTGTGCTAAAACACTAGCCATTGTACATGTCCATAAGTCACTCCTGTCCGCATATACCGGGAAGCTATCAACTTTCTCTGAAGAAAGGCGATTTACACTGTAGCAAAAACCCCAGTTTTTCTTTTTTTATTTATTTTAAAATACATTCCCCCTCCCCTTCCCCAACCATTTCTGACTTTTGCTCTCCCTCTCTATTCCCGATAGATAAGTATAAGTAAGCTAAGATGTAGGATAAGCTTTACATTTTATTTTAGGTAGTAAGTTTTATTTTTCTCTCCTCTCTTTCCAAATAAGTTCCCTGCTATTTTGATATCGATACCCACTGTTTTATAAGTGATAATTTTTATGTTTGTACTGATTTTATATTGTGTGATTACTGTTTTAGGCCTATATCTGTAAGTTAGCATAAGTCAAGTCAAGTTTCCATTTTGTATGTCAAGCCTCCATCTTGTGTCCTTTGCCCAGGCATCCCCTGTGTTGCAACTGTATGATTCATGTACCCCTCCTAAGTAAATTGGTTCCCAGATGAATGAGAGTGATTGGGAATGATTAAAATACAATGATAGCAGGCCTCTACTGAATGGCCTGTAATGACCAAGCCATCACTTCACATTGATTCATCCAGGAACCACGGACCTCACCCAGGAACAGAGACAAGAACCCAGCATTTGAAAGACAAAAGAACCTGTAGAGCCAGCAATGCTACCATTGTACCCCACCATTACAGACACCCAAAATTGCACATCCCTGCATGGAGCACACATGCTCAGTACGCCAGGGGCTGACCCTTGCCTGGGCATGCCTCCTATCACTAGGGTCACACAAGGTCTGCCCCTATAAAATGGGGCAGTGAAGACAGACCCAGTGGGACACCCTCTCCATCTGGACCAGCACCAAGCCACAGCACCTATCCACCCAGAGGCCCTGCCGGTGACCCCCCTCTGGACAACACCTACCGGACAAGGACCCCTTTCCAGCCTGGATAGGTAGTGATCACCCCCCCACCCCCTCTTCAACCAAGGACTTGGACTATACTTCTCTTCCCTATCTGGACTCCAATCCTTCCACTGAGTCTCTTTCTCCTGCTGCCATTGTGAGAGAGAGAGAGAGAGAGAGTGTGTGTGTGTGTGTGTGTGTGTGTGTGTGTGTGTGTGTGTGTGTGTGTGTGTGTGTGTGTGTGTGTGTGAACCAATAACTTCATGAGGCTGTGTAGTGTGTTTAATAAAACTGTTATTTGGACCCCTAAGTTGGGTTTTGCTTTACTATGGTTTGGCCCTGCTCCAATCTCTGCTCCTTGCCCCTCTACCTTCTGTCTCATTTCTCCCTCTCCTGCTTCTGGCTCACTGCCATCTCCAACACCTGTCCTGAGCTCCTCTCTACCTCCAAACCCCCTGTTTCTTTGCCACTGTCTTATTCCCACTGCCTTTTCCTTTTCCCCTGAGCAACCAGGTTTCTGCCTCAGTTTCTTTCCTAGCTGTCTCCTCCTTGCCACCACATATCTGCCCCCCTCCCCCCCAATATCTCAGCTGTCTGCCTCAGTTTCCAGCCCCGGTCTACCTTAAGTAAACCCAAGCCTCAGTTCCTCAATCAACTTCTCTATAGTCCACTGGTTCTAATCCCGGTTCTGGCAACTTTCACTCCCTGCACTTTAACTCTCTATCTCTCTCACCTGAACCTTCCCCCAGGTACCCCAAGCACACACATACACACTGTACCATCCAAATTAGGAACTTACCTGTGTGTATGTGTAGGTGGGTTGTATGTGTGTGAACTGGTGAGTGTGTGTGTATATATATATGTCATTGTGTGCATGATATATGAATTAGTGATCTGTGTCTAACTTTTGGGGTGTATGTGTTTGAATTGGTGATAGGTATGCATGTGCCTAGGCTGGTTTGGATATGTATGTGCCTGAGCTGGTAGTGTGTGTGTGTGTGTGTGTGTGTGTGTGTGTGTGTGTGTATGCACTTAATTGATTTGTGTGTTTGTATATGTGCAATTGTGTCAGACCCTCCTGTCTAACAGCACAATATTGAGATCCTGAAAGTTGGCCTGACCCCACAGAGCAACAACACCATGAGGTAAAGGCCATTTTCACCATGTTTCTTCTAGCGTAGATAAGATAAGACATTCCATTTTAGTCAGTAAATTGTCAATCTAAACAACAGAATCACGTTCACTCTGGAGCAAACATTTCATTCTCATTTATTACAGAATCAAGTGTCAAAATTTCCTTAGAGGTATTTGAAGACAAAAACAAATGGCCATAACAGGTAGAAATGACTTGCTTAAGCACATCATTTCCATCAATAGAGTCTAGCGCATGCACATACACAAATGCACACACGTGCACACTCACTTGCTCTCTCTCTTTCTCACACACACCATAAATTTTCTACCTTTTTATTCTATCCCACAAATGGAGAAAAACTAAGTAAAAACTACATTTTCTCTGTTACCAGATAAGTGTAGAGGAGTCACTCCTAATGGAAAGGACACCAGGAAACAGAAATATCACATCTACCCCCTCGCTGGGGCCTCAACTCAAGAAGGGGCTTCTATTTTCAAGAAGGGGAGGAAGAAGGAACCAGTTACTATAGGCTGGTTAGTCTCTCTTCTATCCTTGGCAAGAACTTTGAGAAAATTGTTAAGGACCACATTTGTGGGGGACTGAAACAAGGGCTTCCTTGGGGCCAGTCTACCAATGGCCTGCCCACCTATTTCTTGGCCAACCACCCGCCTTCTCACCTGCCACACATTAATGATATATAATTATGATATTAATTAGGTGGGAGGCTGCCCATTTCTTGCCCTTATGCCAGGGGGCACTATCTGCAGCTCCATTCCTCCCCTACACTGCAGCCCAAGCCTCGGAGATGGTATTCACTGTTCTTATCGTCACCGGCTCTACACTGGGCCCCAGAATCCTCCAATCCAGACCCCCAACAAGATTTCCTCCAATCAGGTGGCCTACTCCACCCTCATTCTGGGCTGCCTAGCTCCCTGAACTCTTTCCCTTGTCTCAGGTATGGTCCCGCCGGGACCTCTGGCCACACAGGTGCTGGCCTCACCTCCAAGGCCAGTCAGAAACCCCAGGCCCTCAGCTCTGGGCATCCTTCATGGTAGGCCCCTAGCTCTTTAGACCATTCTGGTCCTGGCCCCAGCATTGACAAGTCGAGGGTATTCTAAGTCAGGCTTCTGACTCTATAGCCCACTCTCTAACCTGGATCCACCTTCTTGCCCTGACTATGGGTTAACCCACCCGGTTGTGGGAGCTGGGGTTAATATGGAATTTGTATCTATTGGTCCCGGTCTTCCCCAGGGGTGCCTAGTGAACAGCTGTTCACTGAGCTCCTGATACACTCCTCTGATATAGTGGTAAGCTGCTATCAAGTCCCCTCTCATTCTTCTCTTCTTTAGGATAAAGAGGCCCAGGTTCCTCAGTCTTTCCTTGTATGGCCTGCCTTGAAAGTCCCTAATCATACAGGTGGCTCTTTTCTGGACCCTCTCAAGTTTTTCCATGTCCTTATTGAAGTGCGGTGCCCAGAACAGGATGCACTACTCCAGCTGCAGTCTCACCAGTGCTGAGTACACTGGGACTATCACTTCCTTAGTTTTACACGAGATGTATCAGTTGATGCATGCCAGCATGTTATTTTCCCTGCTGGCCATTGCATCGCACTGACAGCTCATGTTCATAAGTTGATCGATCATTACCCCTAGGTCCCTTTCGGCTGTGGTGCAAGTCAGGCTGTCACCTCCAAGCCCGTATGTATGTTGAGGGTTATTTGCCCCCAGAAGGAGCACCTTATACTTGGAAGTATTAAACTTCATCTGGTTCCAGTCGGCTCAACTCTCTAGCCCATCAAAGTCCATCTATATCTGTAACCTATCTTCTGGCATGGCCACACTGCCCCATAACTTGGCGTTATCATGAACTTGGCTAGTGAGCTTTTCACTTCTTCATCCAAATCATTGATAAAGGTGTTGAAAATCATGGGTCCAAGCATGGACCCCTGAGGGACACCACTGGCCAGTTTGCACCAGGATGAGACAGATCCATTCATGAGAATTCTCTGGGTCCTACCGTGTAGCCAGTTTCCCACCCACTGAACCATTGAGCAGCCGAGCCCATAATGTTCCAGTTTCCTCACAAGGATATCATGTGATGCTAGATCAAAAGCCTTTTGGAAGTCTAGGTATATAATGTCTACCTTGTCTACCATGTCCAGGTGATGTCCTGGTCATAGAAGGAGATGAGACTGGAAAGACAAGACCTACCCACAACAAAGCCATGCTGGCTGTAGTTCAGAATCTTACCTTCCGCAAGCTTATTGCACATAGATTCTTTGATAAGCTTTTCCAGGATTTTCCCTGGGATTGAGGTTAGGCTGATTGGCTTATAGTTGCCTGGGTCCTCCCTCTTCCCCTTTTTGAAGATGGGCACAATGCTGGCCCTCTTCCAATCTTCAGGAGCTAAATATTGAGCTAGATAGACCATTGGTCTGTCCAAATATGACATTTCTTGCATGATTAGGAAAAATTCATCTAGCGAGCAAGCTTGTTTTGCTTTAAATCTTTCTTAGTCAACAGGTGAATGGGGAGCTTAAAGTTGACACAGTTTTTAAAGTACAGCAAAGCATGGGTAAAATATCCATGAAAATAATTAAAATATAAGGCAAAATCAGTCATACACATTAGAAAGTCTGATCTGAATTACCAGTATTATTCTGATCCAAATTATTATTAATTTGACCAAAGGGTAAAAAATGAAAATTACAGTACACCAACATCATGTGTAGATGCCATCTGGTACTTAAAACAATAGAACATAATAGTTACAAAACTACAGAATGTTTATTTCCTATTAATGTAACAAGCCATAACGCAAAACCATAAGGCACATCTTATTCTTATGTGGGTTTTTTCTGGCTATATTACTTTTAACCACTTTTTAAAAAATGTCAGTAATACTGTCTGTCTTAATTTAACTTAGTTCATTGTTCTTCCCTATGTATTTTGAGTTTTTCTTGAAAACATTCTTCAAAAAGTCAAAAGATAGGATGCTAAAAAATGTTACCATTTTTAAATGAAGGTATTCAGCAGCAGGTTCTGAAATCATAGGAAGAAATAACATATGTGAATGTTCTTCTTATATCTCTTGTACAATAATAGATTCAGATACAATAAAACCACAAGAATGGTACTAGCATGCAAGCCTCACAGTTATTTGATCTTGAACGCCTTCATTTCATTATAAGACACAGTATATCAAACAAAGCAGGACCTGTATGCTTTCAAAATATTTGCTACAAAATGAAGACATTGCAAGATTTGCAAAATCCTTTGAAAATCTTCATTACTGGGACCTGGGTAGGCCTAAAGGGATCTTTAAAATCCTGCAGGATTTTCATAAATTGTCAGTTAAGTTTGTATCTTAGAAAGATAGACTTGCATTCCATTCAAATGAATAACGATTCATTTAAAAAGTCATGACAGCACTGGCCTAATTTTCATAGGTGCTTTGCATGGCTAAGACTTAGAGATGCTAAGAATATGTGTGCAGTTTAGAGAGATCCTAGTTTCTTGTAAATTTGCTTTCAACCTTCTCTACCTTTCACATTTGGAGAATTAGTTTAAGGTCCTCACCAAACATCAAATAAAAAATAGTCTCATCAAAGTCACAAGCCACATAATACATATTGGTATTATCTATACATAGCATAAACTAGACATGGACTGGAGAGGTTACAGATAAACTTTAAAGCCACCCTGATAATAGGCTTGGCACAATACTTGCCTACTCTAACTAGTACTGATACTATATTTATTTTCATCATTGCTAAAATCACCCAGAAATTTTTGGAAATAAAAAGCAACAACATAGCAAGTGGTAATAAACCATCATGTCAGCAAGTGGGCCATTGGAAGGGAAAATGATCATGATAATTTTGGATTATGGTTTTCTTCAAAACTGTAAGATTTTGTATGCATTGTTTTTTGCATTGTATTGCATAGATGCACAGATCTTGCTGCGAGTTACTTTTACGTTTCTCTTTCATTCCACTGTAAGATTTTCTGTGTAGCAACCTCCATCTTCATTCTTCAAGAGAAAGATGGGCAGCCTATATTTGATATAACGAAGGAAGAGAACCTGGTGAAAGGATGAAAAGAGGTGGTGACCTAGGCTACACAATGAGAGAAAAACTAATATTTGCTGTAGTGTTTTGAATGAATGCAAGAGGTGTTAAATAGGACCTGACAAGACCACAAAGGAGTAGCAACATGATTGCATTGCAAAGGTGTTCCCCCTCTCTTTTCATGCCATTCTGTGTATGCTACTTTTACCTTCCATCTTACTTTTCCCCTTTTCTTTTGTTCTGTTTTTTGAATTAAGGTCTTCTCCCAACCCTTCAAAAGCCTATGGCTTTGAATACATAAGTCCATAAAGTATGACAAGCCAAGCTTAGGGCATAAACCAGAATGAAACTGCAAAATAGATGGAGACATTAAAAAGACATTTCTTGGTGACAAAAAAAAAAAAGAATGGCAGATTTACATACCAAAAGATTAAAAAAAATCATGCTAGTTGATAGAAAGAAGCTACAATATTCAAGACTCATATAGTAAGCTGGTGGGAGGGGAACAGGAAGGAAGCATACTGAGAATCTGTTGTGGGGTGGGGAGGTTGCCATTGGGAAATGTGAACTGGATCCTGATATTAAAAAAAGAAAGTGAATGTATTTGAAGATAGTATGCTTATGGCTTCTTCTCACAAATAGGTAAGAAACACCATATTGTTCTTACTGGATGGTGAAATGGTAAGTTCTGATAGTACAAAGTGTTCATCTAAACTTCTTCAGTCATACCCAAATACACTGTGTAGGTTTAATGCCTTCTCAGACTGCTATTTTACAACTAGCAGATTAGGCTCTACTTTTCATGGCTATATACTTCACTCTCATTGGCTGCATCCCCACGAGTGTGCACATGCTTTTCCCCAGGAACAAATAGCAGCAGCACGTAGGTATACCACTGCTACTTGTGCCCAGGGAATGCCCCTGTATGCATGCTCTGGTGCAAGGCAAATTGCCCCAGGTGGAGTAGGGGAGAGTGGAGTAAGCACCTGGGCTGGCCCCAGCAGCCTTACCTGGGGTCCTCCCAGGATTGCAGTGGAAGTAATCTGGGCACGCAGAGTCTGGCCAGCAGACAGGGCATAGCAGTAGCCATGTATGCCACCCTGCTTTTTTTGGTTGCAGTTTTTTTTTAGATACTGGGATTTACCGGTATCTAGTTTTGACTCCATGCTGCAGCATTGAAAACCTTTTCATGTGCAGGGCTTGCATTTTGCAGTGCCTCAAAAGCCCTTGAGTAGCCATGAAGCGTACATTCCCGCTCAACTGGATGCGCCCATTATGACACCCAGTTACTATTGTGAGGTGTAGCAGAAATGTCATTTCTAACCTTTTAAAATTAATTCCTAGTATATAAATTCCCAGGAGAAAAGACCTGGAGGATAGGGGGGAAAGAAAAGTCATGGACAGGATTTTTCCACAGACAGTAGGAAAAACATAAGGTGATATGGATGGCCATACTAATATTGAACAGTTGCATAACTATCTGAAAACACTATGCAAAAAATACCAAAAGATCTGGGAGTTAAGTAAATCAGTATTGTGTCCATGGATAAAAAAATGAGGAAAGTGATACTGAAAGGTTAATTGTAGAACACAGTATTCCATGGTAAAGCTTCAATTAGAATCGAAGACTTCCTGAATCCAAGTTCAATGGCAGAAAAGAAAGTATGGTACAATGGTAAAACCAGTGGTAAGAACAGAGAGAAAGGTCTCATGAGGTAGAAAAAAAATTTAATGCAAGTGTAAGATCAGTGATTTAGTAATTTATCAGAAAGGGTTACTACTAATGATAAATCCAACAAGATATCTTTGCTTCTGTTGCCATGTACTTTTCAATTAAATTTTCTACTGACTATTAGGTTCTTGAGAGAGAGAGAGAGAGAGTTTACTGTTTCATAAATCATATTTTGATTTTTAGTGTTGATTTTATCATGAACAATTTGTGATTTTTAAATTCATCCACAAGGTTTCTGTTTTAAGTTCCTTGCTCTAGCTCATGAATGTTTTTTGTGCCTTCCAGTGATTACAGCCATTTACATTGTTAATAGATAAATGAACATCTCCAGGGGTTTTCCAGTTGATATTTTTTCTGCCAAATAGAAATACAGGCAGCTGTTATCTGAAATCAGAACAGTATAGGACCTGAGAGGATAACAGGTTATTTGCACACTTTGAGAGAAACTGTAGGTTGTATTAGTGTGTCTTCATATGCTTTTAAATAGGAACAGCAGAGCAAGTTTATGAAATAAAACATTCCATATAATGAAGAGAACACATGGTAAATGTAAAAATGTGTATTATTTTTTGTTTTAAAAGTATTTGAAAAGCAGAGGTTCTTCCTTTATTTTCTCAGTTAAATCCCAAAACACAGGATTATGTGGATTGAAGCATAGTGGTTGAAAAAACAGAGAGATTCACTTCCTCTGGTTTTATATAATACTGATTATAAGAAATATTGACTTGCAAGATACTATCTCATGACTATTTTCTTTTAACACATTCTTCTAGAATATGTTCAATTGTTTGTAGGAGAGTGAGCAAATTGAATAATAGTTTATCTAAGTGATAAGATAGTGAAATGAGACAAAAAGAGTAGTCTAAAATATTTTTTTTATCAAAATGTTCACTGCACATATTGTATTACTAGTATAACCCCCATTAAATTTCACATAATTTAACAGAAAGGTTGTTAGTGTAGCAAATGAGTTGCTGAAAAACATCCCCAGAAAAGGTGTTGACAAGAAATTCACAAGCTAGTGCAGTTTTAATAAATAACCATTTAAACTTGTATAAACATCATATTCTATTAGAATGTGTCCTTTTAAAGGTAGCAGTTAGTACAAGCAGAAAAGAAAAATATTTGCTAATTTCAAATAAATATTTTTGTAAATTCTGACACAAGAAAAGAAAGGCAAAAACTATATATGTTATAGGAAATGATTATTTTAGGTTGTATAACACAAATGAATAGTATTGCTGGATACTAACTCAAAAACAAAGAACTCATTTCACCAGTGCACATGAACAAGATTACATGTACATTACATTTTTGTCTCTCCCTATCAAGCATAAATCTTAGTCAATTATTTCATATAAGAATTCCAAAAGAAGCAGATTCATCATATCCTAACACCATTGTAGTGTTCTCTGACACTTGCATGCAAATAAAAGTAGAATGCAGTGCCTGCATAATCAATACAATTGTTTATTTGTCTCCTGCTATGTAGGATGTTCATAACATGAAGAAGAAAGAAGCCCAACTCAACAGCAACATATGTTTTCTAAGCCTATGCAAGAAACACAACATCATTCCCAGAGGACTGAACATCTACAATCCTCTGATTACTACATCCAATTCCAAATATGCGTCACAACTATGCAGAACTTCAGAAAAACTTTGAAATAATCTCCTTCACATAACCTACTCCAAAAGAGAAGGAAATCAACACATGCTACAACTTAGAAGAGATAAATCCAGACATCTTCCCAAACATTAGACAATGTATACAAAAAGACTACCGAAGATTTTTTTTATAACATCTATCTAATATCATATCATATCATATATCTAATATAAAGAGATGAAATTGAACCAATTACTACAGGAACAACTTTCCCAGCCACAAAACAACCATCATAGAAACACCACCAATACCTTACAACATTCCAACCTCACACTCAATGAAACTGAAGGAACCAATCAACCCTTAAATATTATCACTCTCTCCACACGCGCACACACACACACACACACACACACACACACTTACCAAAGCTGAAAAATATGTCTTCTCTAATTCCTTAATTTCTGCCTGGAAAAATACTCTAATAATATACTACAATGTGGAGAACTAGAAGAATTTTTCCGACGCCTCCGTCCCAAAGAATATTTCCACAACCAAAATGAATCCACTTTCAACAACACTTAATCCTGTGACAACATCAGGGAAAAGATCAACTCCCCCAAAAAAACAAAAAAAACAAATTCAGATTGGACACCTCACAGTGGATAAATTCAAACCTTGACTGCTATATTGATTGCTTCAGGGAAAGAATGAATAGTGAAATAATCAAAAACAAGTGCCACCATAACAATCTCTCCTTCTCAGAGAGAGGGGCCATAGAATCTCTAAGATCCAGCCACTAAATAGAAATAAAACCAGCAGGTAAAGGAGGACCTACAGGTACCCTTAGCCATGAAGACTACATAAAAGAAGCCAACAGACAACTCTCTGACACCACTTACTATGAAAAACTAGAGGAAGATCCAACTCCCCTTTTCACCTTAAAACTCAAAACCACCACCAAATCATTTTCATCTAAACTACAAGAAAGCCTACAGAACTTGATTCCCCCCACTACCCAACTCAGGGACTTTTTAATTGCTCCCTAAAATCCAAACAAGGGAACCCAGGCAGACCTATACTATCCAACCATGGAACCCTAACTGGGGAAATATCAGGTTGAATCTATCAACCTGAATGTCTATCATTGAATCTATCGTAAAACCTCTTATTACCTAAAGAGCAAGTTTTGTCCAAGACACAACAGACTTTCTATGAAAACTTAAAAACACAGACTACCTTCCCAGCAATATCCTCCTAGCCACCATGTATGTTACCAGCTTATATACCAACGTCCCACACCAGGATGGCATCCAAGCCTGCCTTATATATCTACAAAAGCAAGATTACAACTTAGAGGACAGACCTAAAGATATCACTGAACTTATACACTTCATCCTCGCACACAACTTCATTTTCAATAAGTAACACTTCCTCCAGACCATGGGCACCACTATGGTCACCAAAATGGCTCCACAATATGCCAACCATTGGTAATGCATAGCGGGAGCATGCGGGTGCACGTGCACCCCCTGAGATTGGCCGCTGTTGATGCTGCAAGCGGTGCCTGTGGGCAGTTGCTGCTTGCGGCCCCCCCCTCGCTGCCGACACCTGGTGCTCGCCACCCTCCCCCCCCACATGCTGCCAACACCACTGCAGCTGCCTGCATGCGGTCCCTGCTTGCCACCACCACGCTCCCACCACCACCACTGCTTGTGGACAGTTGCAGTACCCCCACAGCCTCAGGAGGCATGAGGCATTCATGATGCCAAACTTTGTATGGGCCATCTGGAAAAAGAATTCCTCAAGAACTGCACTATCAAACCTATGCTATACTTATGATATATCAACAACATCTTCATCATTTAGACTGAAAGCCTGCAATCTGATTGATTTCCATCATAAGTTCAATAACCATCATCCCTCTATCAGACTGTCTCTTGAATACTCCAGCACCAACATTTCCTTTTTAGACACTAGGATCAATATCCAGAATGGTAAAATACAAACCACCATATACAATAAACCCAGAGACCAACATACATAACTGCACAGAACCAGCAATCACCCTAAACACACCAAGAAAGCTGTAATATACAGCCAGGCTCTCTGATACCACTGAATTGGAACTGAGGAGAACACCCATGGTCATCACTTCACAAATCTCAAAAGAGCTTTCATCCAACAGGGACATTCCTCCAGAGAGATAAATCACACTTTTGAAAGAACCACCCAGATACCACAAGAAGAATTGCTGCAGTACAAAAAGAAAATCCCCACAAATTGCACACCATTAGTTATGACATACCATCCCTCCCTGGAACCTATACAGAAAATCCTCAAACAATTGGAACCCATAATAGAAGAAGACCCAATTCTTTATGAGATGTTCCCAGAAGCACCCATCCTATCCTTCAAACAAGCACTTGCAAATCTCATTACCAGAAGCAAACTTCCTACGGCCCAAAGCACACCAAATGGATCCAGACCATGCCAGGATAAGAAATGTAAAACCTGCCAACATATCTCAACCACTCCCAGAATAACTACACCCACAACAGAACCATCACCATTCCTGGATCTTACACCGGCACCTCCAGAAATGTAATATATTTTATCCAGTGCACCAAATACCCTGATGGAAGATATGTAGCAGATACCAAACAACAACTACATACCAGAATGAACGCACACTGAAAATCTATCAAAGATAAGAATACCCAATTACCTATCGGTGCACACTTCTTACAAGACAACCACTCTCTTTCCAGTCTCTCAGTTCTAATCCTCAAAGGGAATTTACAAAACACCTTTTGAAGATGAGCCTACAAACTTCACTTCATATATGTACTGGATATAAAAAATCATGGACTAAGTTATAAATGTTGGATTTATGACACATTATTACCTGCCTGCCATCCCATAACCCCAAGTAATCTCTCTACATTTTACCAGCTAAGTCCTATCTCCAGGTCAACATTCCCTCTTCCCCCCACCTACCTGTTTCATACCTATTGTCTCCCATGGCCTCTGATCCTCACTGCCATGTATTTGCATTTTCACAGACCTGCGTTTTGCATATTGGTTTCTATTCCATCCATGAGAACACAAAACAACAGCAGACTCTCTCTATGCCTGAAGAAGGGTGCTTGTGCTCAAAAACTTGCAAAGAACAATTTTTCCAACTATTTGACCAACCTGATGGTGGGTGGTTGGACCCAGAAAAGTGCTGCGTGAACAGGCCGGGGACGGAAGGGTTATGGGACCTTGTTTCTCCTTCTCTTGTCTCTCTTCCCGTTGATGGAAAAACAATTAAGGAGGCGGTGTAACAAATAAATGCTTTGCTCACACTTTCGTATAGGTGGTTTCCTTTACAGCAGTTTCAAGATTAAACTCGCTGTCAACTCGAGAGCTCTAAACACGTTCGAATGATATACTCGGTTGTGATGGGAGCGTCTGGGGGGAAGGGATTTCGTGGACGCAGGACCTCTGGTGAGGGTGATCAGGCCTCTCCGATATGGTGCGGGTCCCTGCTTTTTCAGTGTGCGCGCTTTTCCTTTTAAACGGGCTGCATCCACCCGCCCCCTGCCAATCAGCGCGGGCCGGGACCGCCGATCTCGCGGCTATCAGGCCGTGCCCACTACTTCCCCCATGCCAAGAGCACAACTTGCTCTCATGTTTGGCATTTGGTCATTTATATTTTTTCTTTTCTTTATCACACTATTTAGTTGGAGTAATAAAAGATATCACATTTACCCAAAGAACCTTGTTTGTTTATGGTTTACATTATACTCTGAGATAACTGCCAGAAAAATAAAATGGCAGCACAGTAGAGTTGATTGATGAAGTTAAGGGAAACTGTATATCCCTTACTAAACATTAAACATCTACCATGATAAAGTTCATGATATTTAAAACAGTACAACTAGCCAAACATTTAAAAAATATACATTTCACATTTGTGCTTCAAGAGTCACCAAACTGTTATTTGCAAGACACTTCAAAATAATTCCAAACCATGATTTTAGAAATATTTAAAGTCTCTTAATTTCCATACCGTTCCATGAGGGGTTCTGAATTATTGTTTTGTTACAACGGTTATGTGAAGAAAGAAGCGACCTCCCACTGTTTAGGAAAAATGGTGGCATATTCTCTTCTTGTAAGAGAAAAAACAGAGATCTGACTGAATGCAGAGGAAGATATATAGCACAAGATTAAAATTTAAGAGGAACAAAACCATCAACAAAGATATTTACTATAAAATTGTTCATCAGTAATATCTTTCTATTAGGTACTTATATTGTCTGAGTCATTGTAGTATCCAAGTGCTTTACAAACAGCAATGAATTTATTTTCAAAGAAAATGAGTAATGCAGTAAAGTATCGTTATCATCATTTTCCCCATTTATTATTCTGATGTAAGCAACAGAGGCACAAAGACATAACAGGAATAACTGGCATAACTAGCTCAGCCCAGCACTTAAGAATTATGGTTACCATATTTTCTCATACGTAACTTGCATCTCCTCCCCAACAAGCTAGATAAAATTGAGGTACACATTATATACAAGGAAAAGGAATCCTCAAGTGGTGAATTTGGCATGGTGGGGGGAGGGGTGCAGTGGCAGCATTAATTACTATGGCAATTAATGCCAACATCATTCCCTCTACATGCCAAATTTATGGACCTTTGGGGAGACCACCTCTCACCCACATACCAAATTGGGCCATCATGCAAAATTGGTCACAGCCAGAGCCAGTATAGACCCCAGACCCTGGCCTGCGTTGAGTAATCTTCATGACTAGTGAGCCTGAAGTTTCCAGAAAGCCTGAACTTCTACCCTCAATGGCATCATGACTCAGTTACATACATTAAGACACTTCAAGCATGCACAGTCCACCACAGCAATGTAATCTGACCTTGCACAGTGGCTTTGGTGTTATGTACCAGGTTGAACTGGCATGCCAAGCCCACAACTGCATTTTGGCTCTAGGACCACGTGCCACGTCAGACCTGGTGGCCCAGTTCTGGGACCATTTGCAGCTGCAGGGCTGCAAGTTAGGTAGGACTCAGCACATGGCCCCCAGACTCAGCATGCAACTCTAGCATGGACTATTTACATAAAATATAACCCAATTTAAAATACAAATAAAATGTAGCCCAATTTAAATTTGTCATCCCACTGTTCCTGTAAAGTATTGAATGAACTCTGGTTTCTGTGGTTGCTGCAGTTTGGAGCACTGCGGGGCCAGTCAGTTATATATTCTTCTGCCCACACCCTCCTGATCTACTACCGGAGCACTTTGAAATACCATGACAGCATGCAATGACAGTACTCTCCATCTACAATAGGGAATTGATTGTTCTTGAAGTATCTCACCATTTTCTAAATCACTTATTTGGATTTGAATATCTGTTTTCTCACTGCTTGGAACTGTTAAAAGGTACTGGGGAGGCTTCAACCATTACAGCTCTGCAGAGCCACTAGCAATTCTATTGTACTTTGTTCAAGTCTTTGAAAAGCCACAAATGCACCTACTTTTGTAACCCATCACCTCCATACCTTTTAGACAGAAACCCCCCAAAAAGGAGCAAGGAGAAGACCCACCCACTTTTTGTTTTAACTGGTATTCAGGGATTTAAGTAGGATGGACTAGGTATCTGCCTTAAAGTGTGACTTTAAGGTACAACCTGGACATGCAAAAATCAGGGGTCAAGGCACAATCCTGGAAGTCCAAGAGCTGAGGGTCATAATATTAGGAGTCCAAATACTAGGGATTAGGCAGGAAGGCAGGCCTGAGGACAAATCAGGGATCAGGGCTGTGGGGGTTAAGGCTTGGTAAAGGTATAGGCAAGAACTGGAACCTAGAAATTAGCTGGGCAACAGGAAACAAATTAGGCAAATAGGATCAGGAGCCAAATGGAAATCTCATATCCAGAAATCAGGGCTAGAACTAGGGCTAGGCCTAGAAGCAATGAATCAAGAACCAAAATTAAACTTTAGGAACACTGAGGCTAGAAAGAAAGACTACCTTTCTCATTACATACCTGCAAAACACAGCAAAGGCCACAGCTTATACGCAGCAGTCACACCCAAGCACTTTAACAGGGACCAACAGAGGGTACTCAGGTAGTCAGGGGCCTGTCCTGCCCAGGCTACTAGGGCCAGCTGAGGCTTGCCTGTATGCCTGTTAGTCAGGCTCCTGACAATATATTTTGATCTTACATTGGGATCACATTGCTAAAATACACCAAAGCCCTGCTGCCTAATTTATTAGGTGCATTTCACTAAACCTGTTCTGTAATAGGAAAAGAACAAATTGATATGGCAAATCTAAATGTACAAGGCAGGGTAGATTTGCACTTTACAGACGAATGTGTGTGTGTACCTTAGACTAACCTATGTGTGTGCATGTACTGTATAGACTAATGTGTGTGTGTGCGTGCGAGTGTGTGTGTGTGAGAGAGGGACAAGCTTTTGAGAGCTGTAACTCACTTCATCAGATTCAGTGAAAGGACATGCAGAAAGCAGAGTATAAGGAGAGATAAATTAGACTAAAGACAAGGGACAGGGGAAGAGAGAGAGTTATGGGGGGGGGGGGAGGGGGGCGGTCAGTCCTGAGAGAGACAAGCAAACAAACATTAAACCCATAAGAACAAAGGAATCACCAAAGCTAACCCAGGTAATGGGATAAGAATCCATAGCCTCTATTTAAACCATACTTAACACAATTCAGTTTCCGGATGATTTCTTGTTCTACAATTGCTTTCAAATCTGTTTTTAAAACTTTGCTGTTAGAGAAGAGCCACCCTCAGGTCAGCAATGGATTGTCCAGGGAGGCTAGAGTGTTCAGCCACAGGCTTGCATGTCTTTCTGCAGCTGATGTCAGAGCCGTGTTCATTCATTCTGGAATGTGATTATACAGTCTGGATTGCCCAGTCTGTCTAATGCAGACAGCAAAGGGGCACTGTAAGCAAGTAATGAAATATATGACATTTGTGGAGTTGCAAATGAATGAACTTTGGATACTATAATTTGTGTTATTTGGCCCATTGATGATGTGGTCTGCACTGATGCTGGGGTACAGAAGGCTTTTCAGTCTGTTGCAAGGCCTGGTGCTTTGGTGAGACTGGTTGTTAGGTAACCTGTTGCTTGAGAGATGCCATTTGAGGTTGGGAGACTGTAAGCCAGGACTGGTTTGAATTCATGACTACTTTTGGACAGTCATTCTTTTGCAGGATGGGTTGGAGGTCATTAATGGTATGTCTAAGGCAGTGGCAGTTAGGGCTGTGCAAAATTTCAGCAGCCATTTCATTTTGGAGGTGTTTGGAGGTGGCAGCCCATTTTGGCACCCAAAACATCAAATCTAAAATGAAATACAAGGCTCAAAAACATCTCCAAAATGAAATGAGACCATCCAAAACATCTTGGAAAATTTCAGAAAGTTTCAGTTTCAGAGCTGGGCTTGCAGGGAAACAGAAACTAAGAAGAGGAAGTGGGAAGAGGAGTGGAACGATTGCTCTGATACTGACATCCATAGCTGGCCAATGTCTGTGATCTGTCCCTGCGATCCCTTCCAATCCCAGTGCTCTGGGGGAGGGATGGCAGGCTGCTGTCATCCCACACGCCGATCCAGGGGCCTGCATCACCTGGGAGGAGTCTGGAACAGCCTCGCAGTCCTCCCTGGGGACATGGGCCCCTGGATCTGTGTGCAGGGCTGGGGCCAGTGCCAACATCTGAGTCTGCTAAGTGCACCCTGTGCCGAATGCCGGGAGAACTGGTGCTGCTGCTAGCCCCAGCCAGCAGCAGCAGCCTGCTATCATCCACATGCTCCACACGCTGTCCAGGACCTTTTTTTTTTTTTTTTTTAAAGCCCCACACTCAGTGGCTGCAGCAGTGGCAATTGGGGCCTCTGGATGCTCATGACAGAACCCCTCCATGCAGTGCAGGGCAGTGGGGGGCAGCGGGGATTGCCCTCCCTGCCTGGCACCCATGCAGCAGCTGCCCCATGGCACGAGTGCAGTGTGGCTTAGCAGGGCACTGCACACTGTCTGGGAGCAGAGGGCACTGGGGCTGAGCACTGCTGGGCTCCGAGTGACTGCTGGAGCTGCCCCAGCTCCTGGACAGCGTGCAGCACCCTGCTGAGCCATATTGCACCTGCGTGATGCAACAGCTGCTGCGCGGGTGCCAAGCGAGGGGGGGCCTATCCCCACTAACCCCACCTGCCCTGAACTGCATGGGGGGGCTCTGCCACAAGCCCTCAGAGGCCCTGATCAGTGCTTCTGCAGCCAGTGAGTGCGGGCCTTTTTTTTTTTTTTTTTTTAAGTGCCAGGAGGCTGAGGCTGGGGCTGGGGCAGGGGGTGGTTGGGGGATGGGGCCAGGTAGGACAGCCATGGGGGCTTCTCCCACAGCTCCCCTCACCCAGGGAGAGGCAGGTACAGCCAGAGGAGCCATGGGAGAAGCCCCCATGGCTGCCCTGCCCGTCCCCATTGGCCCCCCTCCCACTTGGTACCCGCACAGCAGCTGTCACATCGTACGGGTGCAGCATGCCTCAGCAGGGCACTGTGTGTTGTCTGGGAGCTGAGGCAGATCCAGCAGTTACGTGGAGCCCAGCACCACTCAGCCTGAGAGGCCCCAGCTTCCAGACAGCATGCAGCACCATGCCTAGCCGCACTGTACCTGTGCCATGATACAGCTGAAGTGTGGGTGCCAGGTGTGGGGGCTGATTCCCGCTGCCCCCCACTGCCCTGCACTAATTAAAAGGCCTCCATATAAGGCTAGCAGTATATATCTCCTAGATTCATAAATTGTAAGGGGCTGAAAGGGACCTCTCATGATCATTGGGTCCAGCCCCCCTGCATATGATTCATCTGCACTTCTTTGAATATTATTAGGTCCCTAGTAGGCACTCCAGGTCTAAAATTTGAAATTCCCAACCTACTCTTGTTTAAAAAAATATCTATAGCAACAATTACAGTAACAGTTTGCAACAATTTGTTGCTACTGTTGCAAAATAAAAATTGGAACAAAGATTGCAGGCTATAAAAAACACTGGATCAAAAGCTGATCAGGTACACCGATCAATTTCACTCACAGTTGGAATTGCAATAATATAAGAGAACAAAACATGATCCTGTTTCCACAACTGAACCAGCAGGTCACTAATAACAGAGGAAAAGTACAGGCATACAAGAAAGCCAAGGTGGAAGTGCTTTAAGTTTTCAGCTTTACTCTAAGCAACCAAAGTTTGGTCGGGAGCAAGCAGAATACATGTTAGCTCTTGGTGGCTGGGGTGGGGAGGGGGCCTTTGGAGCCTTTCTGCATGGTCCAAGCCCAAGCCCAAGCCCAGCCTAGTGGGGGCTCTCTCATGCCTCCCAGCATGCCTCACAGGCTCCTTGGGCTGCCAAAGACTCCCAATTGGAGCCAAACAGCCACACCACCCCTGATTAGCTGGCAGGGACATCACAGATTGTCACTTGGACCTGATGCAACAGCAGCTTATCATGGCATGCACCCTCAAGGCCACAAGCCAACCATCCCACTCATGCCCAGCCATTGCACCTGCCAAGTGTGTGTGTGTGTGTGTGTGTGTGTGTGTGTGTGTTGAATGCCTGGGTTCTGTGGGTGTATCCCAGACACTTGGGTTCTGTGTGTGTCCTGGATGTCCAGGTTTTGTGTGTGTGTGTGTGCGTGCGTGCGTGCATGCATGCGCACACACACACACAGAACAGGCAACTTGGGCATGTTTAGGTCCCTGATTTTTATGTTGCTGATGAGAACGATGCCCGCCTCTTGCACAACTCCCTGTTCCCTGGGGTGATGGACAGCAGATGCTATACTCCCAGTGTGCCTGATTTCATCATCAGTGTTGTCATCAACCCCCCAGTTCATCAGGGGCCCAGCCTACTCCCACCTGCCCTGGCTCATGAGGCCCTAAGAGGGGCAACTGGACCACTGGAAGGTGCAATTCAACTATAGACCAGGCCTGGCACTATAAGCATGCAGCACAGGGTGAGACCCTGCTGGTGGTTTTGGCCCAGACCCACCCTGCAGCAAACTGTCCAGATTCTTGAAGCCCTGGCCAACTAGCTCCTCACCTACATGGACTGCAAACACTCCCCAGATAAGTAGGGATGTCCCAGCATTGGTCCATGGGTCTCCATCCATAGGCTCCTCTGGCCCTGTGTTATGGGCATTGCTGCCCACAACCCAGGCTGCTCAGGGAGTGTTCCCCTTCCCCTCTCCCTTGCCAACCCCTCCAGGGGCACATGCTGGGATGCAGGGGAATGAGGTGCAAGGAAGAGATGTGCCTCAATTTAAAATGTTGTGACTGCCAAACTTTAACTGTTTAATAAATAAAGCTGGTTGAACATTGCCCATGTCTCAGCTTGGTCCCTCCTCCCAATTAACATAAAACAGCAAACCTTTGGTGGCAGTGGGATTCGGGGGCAGGGGGTGGATTTGAGAATGGGGAGACAGAACCCAGAACAAGGTTTGGGGTCAGGGAAATGCCACACAGTCTGTACTGAACAAACATAAAACCTTGGAAGTGAGGCAGAGGAGCTGGACTGTTGAGTGATCCCAGACGCAATGTCCTTCTGAGATCACCTGCAGGCCAGGAGGTGGCTGCTGGGTTTGGGCAGGCTGCAGGTCAGGAGGTATCACTACACCAGATGCCAAGGACTCCTGGCTCTCCCACATAGGACCCTGATCCTTTGACACTCAGGGTCATGTCTCCCTCTTTGAGGACCACATATCTGAAACCCTCACCAATGCCTGGGGCTCAAGTCAGTCAGCCTGCCCAAGCCAGGGAGCTGCCTATAACTACCATGGCTGCACTACTCCCCTATAGCAGGACCCAGGCCATGAGTGGGGCCATAGGAGGCAGAAGAGCTCCTCTCCTGAGCCTCCTGGCAGGGGATTAAACAAGCTGGGCCACTGGGTTTTGCTGCCAGAAGTTGCCCAAGTGACGGCCTGGCCCAGTAGACTACTGGGCCACCCTTTCCTCCTTATTCTGAGTGTTCCTGTCCCCCTTCAGGACTGGGAAGGAACTGCTTGGGGGGCCAGGGCATACCAGGTAACTGCCAGTGGTCCAGGATCGTATGCATTAGTTCTCTATCCAGGCACTGCAATTCTCTCAGCTCCACTACACTATGGGGTGTCGCCTCCAAACAGCATGTGTCCATCTGGAGCTTCTGGTCATGTGACTTGGCATCTGGGTGTAAGCACCCACTGGTCTGTCCATTTCCCCTGTACAGAGCCCAATTCATTCCTCCTATCAGTCTTGCAGCCCATGGTAATAGAACTTCACAGTGAGCAGCCTGGGCAAAAAGTCTGTGACTGCAGCATGTAGGATCTCATTTTGCCAGCACCTCATATGCACATCTTTCACTCACTCAGCAGGTGTTCAGCCACCTGTCCTACAGCCACTATGCTGTCTGCTGTGAGCTGGCCTTCTACGCACAGATATGGAGCTTGCAGACAAGGGGGAGGGGTTGCTTACCTTGCAAGACTGTGGGGGGTAGGGGGCAGATCCAGGGCTAGGATGGACCTTCAGTTGTGGGAGGGGGTCTGGCGGATGACCTGAGGGGTCGATACAGTGAGTGTGTGCATTGTAAGAAAAGGAATCAGTCAATGCCCATTGGACTTCACCCACAGATCAGATCAGAGGAGGGGGGGGGGAGTACTGCTCTTGGGACACTTGCCAGCCTGTCTAGATGCAGAACCTGGAAATCACCCTGGCACTGGGAGCCAAGCAGCTGACATAATGGTTCCCATGCGGGAATCCTTCCATCACCTGTGTGCCTTTCCTGGACTGGGAGAGAGGGAGGGAGATCTGGGCTTTTTTTGGCAAGAGGACATTTTCTTCTCATTCCTGCTGCACCATGACTGCAGCAGTTGTCAGACATAGCTGCATCATACCTCTTGTCCCTGACCTGGGGATACTCCTGCCAAAACTGCTGTTTACACTTTTGCCTGCTAAGATCAATAAAAGCTATCAATGCTTTTCCATGAGTGCTTTGTGGGGAGGGTGAGCTCTTTATATCCAAGTGCTTGAGGTATCTGTGCTTAGGCTCCAATCTCCCATGGAGAACAAGAATGGCAAGGAGATGTCAATTAGCCAGATTTATGATCCTGTTGAATGGGACATACTCTCTTAAGCACCCAAGTAGTGGGGAGGGGGAACCTCATGCTTTGGCTGGGCTACACGCTTCAGTTGAGGAGGGTGGGACTGGGGGGAAAGTGGGCTATTCACCCTCCTCCTACCCCCTGGCATTTCTGCCCTACACCCCTACAGACCCAACCTCTGCAAGAGGGCTATGACAACAGGGGGGTGGCTTGCGGTGGACTCTGATCCCTCCACTGCCCCTTCCTTCTCCCCTCCCCACCAGGGGCTCTGCATTTCAACTGGGGCTTGGTCCCAGTCATGGTCACATGGAGCTGGGGCAAACCTTACCGTCATGAGTTACACAGCATCCTCATGTGTGACCTGATTCAGGAGAAGTGTCAGGATGAGTGGCCACAAGTCCTGCGGGTCGTGCCAGTGCATCAGCCCCTGTGGTGGTACAGGGGGCCTGGTACATGCTCCATGCCTCTGGGAGTGGTGCAGAGACATGTGATATGACTCACTCTGGAACAGTTGTGACCCTTGTGTGGGGAACAGTGTCACAGGGCCTCCCTTCACCTCCTTCTCCTCTTCCTCCAGTGGGGTACCTGCAGGTGACTCCTCTGGAACATGCCCAGTCCTGTGGGTATGGTGGAGGGCATCTTCTCTGTTCTTGGCAAAGAAGTGGGACAGGTTCTTGTAGAATGGCAAGTTCTTCCTCCAGCCTGAAGGCCACTTTATAGTGTCAAACATGCAGTAATAATGCCTTCCCATCACCATAGTCTTAGCAAGACACTGGGCCCAGTCTCTGTTGTGCTCTCTCACTTACATCTGCTGGGCAATATGCTTGAAGACATAGATTTCATAGATTTCATAGACATTAGGGCTGGAAGGGACCTTGAAGATCATCAGGTCCAGCCCCCTGCCCCAGGGACAGGAAGTCAGCTAGGGTCAAAGGATCCCAGCAAGATAAGCATACAAATGTTTCTTGAAAGAGTCCAGAGTAGGTGTCTGCACCACTTCTGGGGGGAGTCTATTCCAGGCCTTGGGGGCTCAGACAGTAAAGACATTTTTCTTTATGTCTAGCCTAAAATGGTCACGGAGGAGTTTATGACCATTGGTCCTTGTTATCCCTTGGGGCGCTCTGGTGAACAGATGTTCCCCAGATCCTGATGCATACCCCTTACGTACTTATAGGCAGCCACCAGGTCACCCCTGAGCCTACGCTTTTCCAGGCTGAAGAGTCCCATGGCTCTCAGCATCTCATCATAAGGCCTATTCTCTTGCTCTCTGATCATGTGTGGCTCTCCTCTGGACTCTCTCAAGCTTCTCGGCACCCTTCGTGAATTGTGGAGCCCAGAATTGGATGCAGTACTCTAGCTGCAGCCTCACCAAAGCTGAGTACAGTGGGAGGATGACATCCTGAGATTTACTTGAGAAGCTTCTATGGATGCAAGCCAGAGTTTTGTTTGCTTTACTAGCTGTGACATCATATTGGTGGCTTATGTCCATCTTGAGGTCAGTCATGACCCCCAAGTCTCTTTCAGCCATCGTGCCAGTGAGCGTAGCACTGCCGAGCCAATAAGTGAGCTGCACATTTTTTTCTCCCCAAGGTGGAGTACCTTGCATTTTTTGGTATTGAATGTCATCAGGTTTATATCTGCCCACTAACAAAGCTTATCCAAGTCAGCCTGGATCAAGAGCCTATCCTCAGGTCTGGACGCTATGCCCCAAAGTTTCGTGTCATTGGCAAACTTGGCCAATGCACTTCTGACACTAATGTCCACATCGCTGATAAAGAGGATGAAGAGAACCGGTCCAAGAACAGAGCCTTGGGGGACACCACTGGTCATGGAGTGCCATAATGATTTGTTTCCATTGACTACTACTCTCTGGGTCCAGCCTCGGAACCAATTTCCAAGCCATCTGACTGTGGTGTAGACAAGGCCACATTTGGCCAACTTTTCCATGAGGAGATCATGGGACACCAGATCAAAGGCTTTTTTAAAGTCCAGATACATGATGTCCATCTCTTCTACTTTGTCCAGGTGATACGTCACCTGGTCATAGAAAGAGATGAGGAGATTGGTCAGGCAAAACCTACCCATGACAAACCCATGCTGGCTGTCCCTCAGGATGTTGCCATCTGCCAGCTTATCAAGAAGGCTCTCTTTGAAAATTTTATCCAGAATCTTACCAGGGATTGAGGTCAAACTGATTAGCCTGCAATTCCTGGGATCTACTTTGCACCCTTTCTTGAAGATGGGTACCACATTGGCCTTCTTCCAGTCTTCAGGTACTTCTCCTGAGCACTATGAGTTTTCAAATATCATTGCCAATAGTTGGGCTATGACACATGCCAGCTCCTTGAGTACTCTAGGGTGTAATCTGTCAGGACCAGCTGACTTGAAGATGTCCAGCCTCTCAAGGTGTTCCTTTACAAGGTCTACACCGATGCTAGGTATAAATACGCCCTCACCCTGGCTGTCCCACGTCATGCTAGGTAGAGCAGTCCCTTTGGGCTGATGAAAGACTGACATGAAGTACCCATTAAGCAGGTTGGCTTTTTCCTGGGTGTTGGTTATCAGTTGTCCTGTTTAGTTCAGTGGGGTCCAATGTTACCCTTGCTTTTTTTTTTTGACTCCCTATATATCTGAAAAAAGACTTATTATCCTTAATACAAGAAGCCAGATGGAGTTTGGTTGCAGCCTTGGCTTTCTTGGTCCACTCCCTGCAGGCACGGACCAGTGCTGAGTATTCCTCCTTGGTGGTGATTCCAGCCTTCCAGCCTTTAGAATTCTCTCTTTTAGGCATAGGAGGTCCTCAAGTTCCCTGCTGAGCCAAGGAGGTTGCTGTGTCCTTTTGCTGCCCTCCCTCCGAGATGGGATGGGCAATGCTTGCACTGTCAGGATCGCTCCCTTGAGGAGCAACCACTCCTCTTAGACTCCTCTTCCTGTTGAGTTATGGTCCCTTAGGGCCTTGACAATGAGCCTCCTGAGCTTGCCAAAGTCAGCTTTCCTAAAGTCGAGGACTTCTGCCTTGCTGACTGACTTGCCAGATGACATCTCTGATTTAATGCTCTATCTGGAGCTAGCACTGGATGTCCTCCTCACTTCAGATGGTGATGAGATCCTTTATTTCCCAAACTGTCACTTCCATTTCTGGGCTTGGCTGGTGGTGTCAGACAGCTCAGATTCATCTGTTTCATGGCAGTGCCCTGGGAGGCTGGTTGGCTGGGTGGATAGAAGCAGCAGTGGATGCACAAGGGTGCAGTTCCTAGTTCATGATTCTTACTCTCACTTCAGAGGCTTGGGGCTCCTGCTCCTGGGCTCACCTGGGCTATGCTGCTCAGGTCACCTCCAGAATTTTTAATGTCCAGGGGCTTTCATGATTCTGGCAATGCCACACATACTACCTGGGCTGTAAAATTCAAGGATCCATGGCCCACATGGTCCCTTAAATTGCAGGGTTTAGGTGTGCTCACCCCAGCTTGGAGGCTCAGTGCCACCCCAACCACATACACTGACACACTAAACTACCTAGTTGATCACCTACTGGCTATCTGATCAGTGAGGAAGAAGAGTAGAAGTCAGTCTGACCTGACTGAGAATGAAGGACATGGCAGGGGCCTTCCCTCTGAAAAAAATAAAAAATAGGGATGGCAAATATTTAGGGCCCAACTCAGCCACCCTTACTTTACACCCTTATAACATGAAGGACTTTACTATAGTGGACTGTATTAGTGATATATAATGAATTAACTCAAAATAGCACTTGCCAAATTTTATTAATTTCATTTTTTCACTTTTACTTTGCCCATCTCTTAACTGGTGCTGTATAAAGTACCTGTTTTGAGGAGATTTCAATATAAATATATATGTCACAAGTGAGAAAGCACAAGACAACACACTGTCAAGTGGCTGTTTTGCATTATTATGCATTCATTTAGAAAATGAAGGAGGTATGAGACAGAGGTTAGAAGCTATCAACTGCTTTCATTACTTTCCATCAACCAGAGATGTAACCCTTCAAAAACAAACATAAGCAGAACATTCTAGTGTTGAAACCAAACCATATGTCAGGTTCAGATGCCAGACTCTAATGCAAACACTCCCCTATGCATCTAAATTGAAACTTCATATTTAAGGTTTTATTTCTTCTTTATATGAAAGTGATTTTTGAATGAACTAGGCAAGTCCAGAGAGTTTTTGGTTCAGAGTTCAAGTGGGATTTTCCTCAGCTCAGGAAATTTCTCTAATTCATTGGTAGGAGACAAAACAAGGGTAGGCTAAAGATGTACCTTATAGACTAAACAGTACAGTACAAAGACCCAATCCTGCTCCACTTGAAATCAAGGGAAAATTACCCCAATTTCAGATTTAAGTATTACTACATTTCAACAACTTGCATGTTACTGAAAGACTGTGTGATAAACGTTAAACCCCTTTCCCTCTCCCCCAAAGCTCCCTGCAGTATCTATTAGACCTGTTCAGAAAACACACAATAGGAGTGTTACTGCCCCGAGTTCAATCAAACAATGCCTTTGAAAACCCTTGAAGAATTTGTTGGTACACAATGTATTGTCCTGGCACTGTAGGTCATGGCTCCACTGCCTGTCTTACAGACACACAATGCCTCCTACTGGCTACTAATGTTAGGCACCAACTGATTAGGCAATTAATAGAGAACAGATGAAATACTGACCAAGTACCAAATACCTGGTGATCCTAAATCATCCTTTCTGGGTATGAGCCAGCAAATGGGATATACTAACTGCCTCCACTCGCTACAGCTTCAGGGGAGTGGTTATATTTGTCTTTTGGCTTCCTAAATTCTGTACAGATTTTAAAGAAATCTACTGGGTTCAGAAGGGAAAATAAAATGACCACTTCTTTTGCAGGCAGTAGATTGGGAAGCCAGGGAAAGAGTTTCCTCTCCTCCCACTGAAGAACATGAGGTATTTCCTAAGGGGAACATCATAGACACTGTGTCCTAGAGGGGTTTTGTTTTGTTTTGTTTTATTGCTGAGTGCGCTTAAGAACACCATATTAAGGCTAGCAAGACCATTGGATATTAAAATTCATATAGCCAGGAAAAGCGACAAGTGAAAAACAGTAACTAATAGAAAAGCAATGTGGGAGCTTGACAAAAACAGCTAGCTGCCCAATGTATCGGACTTCCACCAGAATACCTTAAACTATGTAATAGATCATCTGAACCGGCTTTCTATCAAGTGTACATGGTTTTAAATGGGCAAATATTTTGGCTGGAGGGCCACATAATGAGTTTTGGTGATCTGTTGAGGGCCACAAGGATAGCCCTGCCCCTTGACAAGTGCCCCTCCCCCTGGCTGCCATCTTGGGACCAGATGTCCCACCCCCTAGCCCCTAACCTTTCCCACTGCAGGTCCCTCCTCTTGCCCTTGGAAGTAATCCTTTCAGGAAGGCAGGTTGCCATCTTGGAACCAGAAAAAAAATTATATACTAAAAATCAAGCATCCACAATAACATATTTTAATTTTATTTAAAAAAAATATTTTTGTCCTGATTTGTGTGTGTTTGCATTGTGTATATAGAGGTGATTGCATAATAACTCAAAATAAAGTCTTATTCTTGTATATTGTGGAGTGTGTGGAGGGGTGGCAGGATATGGGTGGGTGTGGGTAGGTGAGGGTGTGGGTGGGATATGGGTCTTGTGGGGGGCTGTGTGTGTGTATGTGGGGTGTGCAGGAGAGTGTGGGAGTATGTGTGAATGTGGGTGGGTATGCAGGGTTTGTGGTGACAGAGGCAGAGACAGAGGGCAGCCTGGTGTGGCGTGGGCTCCAGGTGGCTGCAGCAACAACTGCCTTGCAGCAGCAAGAGGGAGGGGCTGTTTCTCCCCGAGGCTGAGCAACAGTTTCTGCCCAGCAGTCACAACTACTACTGCTGCTCAGCCTAGACAGGTGAGTCTAGAGCAGGCATGGCATGCACTGGGTCAGAGCACTGTGCGCAGGTCCCCGTCAGTACTGTGGGGCTGGGGCCAGCAGCAGTGGTAGCTGGAAGGAGCCACTGCTTCCTGGGATGCCTAGACAGGCAGTACAGCTGTGGAGCCACCCCAGCCCCATTGTATGCCCAGGGAGTGGCAGGATGCACCATGGCAGAACCAAGATACTCTCTGTGGGCTAGACAAAGCCCCTTCTTGGGCCAGATCTAGCCTGCAGGCTGTATTTTGCCCACCCCTGTTCTAAAGAATGACTCAAATGACCAGAATTATTAGAAATGGGCTTTAAGACATGAGAACAGAGAAACACTCTCTGCCTCTTTATGGGCTATTGAATACACCCAAGGTTTCTGAGACACAAGGTTCTTTGGGTAAATGTGATATCTTTTATTAGACCAACAAAATAATCAGAAAAATTGTTCTTTACAACTTTTGGGCACAACCACCCTTCCTCAGGCATAGGAAAAGCCTGCTGGTGTTTGTGCGCTCTCCTGGGTGGAACAGAAGCTTAAGCCAATATACAAAATGCATGTCTGTTAAAATGCAAATTCCTGGCAAGGAAGATCGGAGGGAATGGGAGTTAATAGGTGATAAATAGGTAGATGGGGGTGGGGGATGGGAAGGGAGGAATGTTGACTTGGTGATAGAATGTAGCTGATAAATTGTAGAAAGGTTACCTGTGGTTATTGGATTGCAGGCATGTTATAATGTGCCTATGAAGAAGGCGGCCTTGGACTTGAGGGGATCCCAAGGAGAGGAATAATTCCCTTGTACTTACCTCTGAAGAGGGAAGGACCACCATGGGAGCATGGAGCAGCATGTCATGGCTCAGCAGTGAATGCTCCCTTAGGAGTTGCAGCCAGCAAGAGCAGACAGGTACTTCTGAACCCAGCAAGGGGCAACCACGGAGAGACCTCAGTGTCCAGGAAGCAGGGACACTATGGGACTCTCCTGTCAGTACCTGCCTGCAGCCATCAGCAGCATGCAGGTGCATTGTAAGAGGTACAGGTGGTGAGAGGGCCACCGCAGACGGAAGCACCACAGCTGGAGTACAGGGAACATTTGTGTGAAGCCAGTTGGAGCTGCCACCAAGTAGGTGCTGAAAGGGCATGTAGGGGTATACAGAGATCTGATCCCTTTAAGAGTGGAGGGAAGTGCACTAGATCCCTAAAGGGAATGGGGGTTTTGTTGTTGTTTTGTTTAGGATTTAATTTTATTTTTTGATTTTGGGCTGGGACAATAAAAGTCCCCTGACTAAAAAGGGGTAAGTAGGGCAAAGTGCCCCAATAAAATACCCATCTTTGAGGCTGATCCTGGGCCCCGATTTTGGGGACGGTGAAACAGGTACTGATAGCAGGAGCAGAGGACTTCCTGGGGGAGGGGGAGGGGGGGATGTGCACCCACAGGTAACTGGATATTTTTGTCTTTGATAGTTTTTTGGTTTTGATAGGTTTTCCAAGGTTGCTGGGCAGTGGCAAAGCATAAGGGGTGCAAGGGGCTGCATTTGCACCCCCTGAGAGTGCTGGTGTACCCCTGGATTGGTTGCACTTGCCACTTAGGTGACAGGCAGAGGGGGCAGATGGGAGCACCAGTGCCCACCCTGCAAGCGCCGGTTGATCACTGCAGCTGCTCCCAGAAGCAGCTGCAGCAATCAGCCACAGCAATTGGCCATGGGGGAACTACCTCTGGGCAGTGAGATTGCCCATGGGGGAACCCCCCCCACAAGCAGTGAGACTGGTCATGGGGGATGTTTCTGGGATTTCAAGTCTGTGAGCTGGATTTATGGGTTTCTGATCCTGCATCCTGTATTGAGTATAGGCAGTGTAAATGCTTCTCACAATCTACATTTTACACATGCATTCAGTTTCCCCAGACAACCTGGAAAGCAGTGATGCTACATATTAGTATGTGAAGGTGTGCTGACATACATTTCGGCCATGTTCAAGTACATTTTTTACTTCTGTTGGAGAACTTGTCCATTGCCAGAAATCATTGCAAGTGAATCAATTCTTAAAACAGGATAACTGTGAGCAGAGACATCCCTGGTTTCTTTCAGCCTGGAATTGGAGCTGAAGCACATTCAGCATTTGCTCACCTGCACCCATGACAATGTACAATAAGAGAAATTTAGCAATAAGCAGTTTTGTGTTCGTGGATCTATGCCACCTGGATGGGTCAGAGTGGGGAGTGGTAAGCCTAAAGGGGAAAATGGACCAATCTAAGACATCAGTCAAGAGCAATAACCATTCTTCTCAAGACTGTACCCCACATACACACATGGTAGACTTGATGATCTATTGAGGTCCCTTCCGACCCTAACATCTATGAATCTATGGTAAGTCAGTAAAGCCAGATCAACAGAAAGGACATGGGTCTGAGGACAGAGGCTTCACTGATTTTTGTCAGTGCCAGCCTAGTGGTAAAGCCAGCCTGGCACTTGGACAGAGGAGCTGAACTCCCCGGGGGGGGGGGGGGAATAGGGGTAAGCAGGGGACTTCAAAGCCCCATGGGTTGCCAATGGAATGCAGCCTACCATGAGTTGGGATGGGATCTGGTACAGTTGTTCATTACGGTGTTTTAACCTACAGCACTGCAGTCTGATACCATATCCATCCAGTGTTATCTTAGAGCAGGATCTGCCATTATTACAGTACTCTATGTGTCCCATCTATTTGATTTTGGCTGTAGAGCACTTTAGCACACCTACCATGCAAAAGGTGTAACTTCTGGCCCTAAGTAGGAAAACAGGACAAGTATCTTTTTAGAAGTCTGTTCAATAATATTTTTAAATCAGAGAAAAAGCTGGATGAATGGTATAACAGTGCATTTTTAAAATACATGCACTACAAAGCTATGTCCTATAATCCAACAATTAAGATGATCTTGCACATTATGAGGCTTTGGGAGAAGATGTCAAAGTTTCCATGCAAAGTCATAAAAATTGAAGGAGTCATTATAATTTCATGCCAGGTAGGAGCATGACCACTGCTGTATGTGTTTAGAACATTCTTGTGGAGGAATTCAGAGAAGAAAAGCTGCAACAAGGTACAATGTTAATAGTTTAGAAAGAGGTGCATTATAGCCTTATTATAAGAAGGTACATGGTGGAGTAGGCACCAGAGAGGCATATTGGAAACAGTGGCATAACTTAGGAGGGGCAAGTAAGGCACCAACTTCAGTCACTGACCTGGAGGGATACACGATTGGTGGCCACCGCTGTCCAGGGCATTGAACACTACTTGTTATACCTCTCATTGGAAGGATGCATTCATCTTATTCCACAGTAGATACTAAATAGGGCTACAGTAAAGAATTTACACAAAACCTCTGCTTGTATCAGGTAGCAGCACAGAGTCCGTGGTTACAGGTGTCATAGATGTGATAAGTAAGTATATACTGTATAAAGGGAGCCACTTCAAAAAAAAGGAGTCACGACAATGTTTGCTGAAGAGTATATTATTCTGTAAACAAATTTTAGACAGTGGTGACATACCCTTCAGTAGGTTGGAATGAGAGTAAGTGTCAGCAACTAGGGCTATGAGAAATTTCAGTCCCTGATTCAATTCAGCAGGGATTCAGCCCAATTCAGTGGCTGAAGCTCCAAATCTGAATCAAATCAGGAGACCGTTTAATCTCTCTGAATCAAATCAGAATCCTCTGATTTGATTCGGAGAGACTCGGAAAGATTTGGCAATTTGGACACAGCTTTAAAATTTTTTCTACATACCACAAAGTACCAGGCAGCTTGTGAATGCTGTGATGCTGGGATGGATGGAGCATCCCACAGAAGCATGGGGGACTCCCCAGTGCACTCAGTAGCAACCTGAAAGTGCACCAGAAACACTTCTGGTCCACTTCTGGGTCTGTTGGAGAGCGCACTAGGGCCCCTTCCCCTCCCATGCTCCCCCAGCTTGGCAACTGGTGCCTCCTGGGTTAGGGGAGCACCCAGGGTCCCCCCATGGCCAATCACCGAGCCAGGGAGGACACAGGGGAGGCCCCTTGTGCACTCCCTGGTGGACCCGGAAGTGGACCGGAAATACTTCGATCTACTTCCAGGTTCACCACCATGCATGTGGGGGCCCCCCCTTATGTTTCTGTGGGATGCTCTATCCACCCCACTATTGCCAGATTCACAAGCCACACCTGGTACCTCGAGGTATGTAGAAAACATGTTTAAAGCTGTGTCTATGGCCGAATAGCTGATTCTCTGAAGCAGCATCAAATCTACAGATTTGGATTTGACTGAATCCAATCAGGGACAGTGATCCAAATCAACTAATTGAATCACTGTCCCCAATTTGGGCCAAATCCAAATCCGAATTGAATTCGGGCCAGTTCACACCCCACTATCAGCAATACCAAGGCCATGACAACTAAAGAAGGTGGGTCCGCCATAAAGGATAGCACAGAAAAAGAGCTCAGGAAGAGTCAAAGAATTCACATACCTTGGATCACTGGTTGCTGACAATGGCCTGCAATGCCTAACAATTGAAGAGATGTTAAGGGAGTCCAGGCTATGCTGATAGAGACATGTGCTGCAAAAATCTGAGGGCAATACTGGTAGGTCAGCTCTTACAATTATAGTGAAAGATGATGGGGGGCAAGGGGAGTTAACCAAAGACAAGAGAAATAAGCAGACCTCAGCAAACTTCAAAGAGTTATTCTGCATGGCAATCTAGCCAACAAAAGTGAGTTGTGGCAGAAGAATATAAAAGTCACTACCTCAAAGAGAATGGCAAGGAGGTAAAAACAAATTCTTCCCTCTATTTCCTTAAAAAAAACCAACCCAAAACAAAACCCCAAATCTTAACTAAATATTTCCATTAAAATAGCTTTGACCTCTAAAATCTCACTGTAGCAAAGAATTCTACAGGGTCTAAAGATCATGCCAGAGTGTTGGAACACAATACTGAAACTAAACACTTGGCTTAACATATTGAGATCATTTAGAGGAGTTAATCCATGTATTTCAGCAGATCTGAATTTTTGTTTGCAGAAGTGTGCGCTCTGTGATAAAAATGGCAGCAATTCCAGAACATATTATTTTCTAACATTTCAAAGAAAAATACACACTACAACTAAATTGTAGTAAAATTCTGATACATAAAATCTATAAGATATAATAGTTAATTGCTTTGTATTCTTTTTGTAAGGATTCCTGAAGAAGATATAAATGAATAACAGGCAAACATCTCACAAGTATTACATTAATATAAATATATGTATGTATATGAATTTTTAATTTAGGGACAAGTACCTTGTCTGCAATAATTCTTTTGGACTTTATGAAAGTCTCTAACATATTTCCTTAATTATCTTGCAGTGACTGCTCATTCAAAGATGTTTTAACTTGGTATACTGCCAAGAGAAAACCTGTTATATAATTATATGTGCAATGCGCACTTCTTTTTAAGAATGTGAAAAGAAATTTTCAGTTTTCTCTATCATAAAAAGAAAATGTAACTTGTAAATTTTCCTCATTGTTCTATACTAAAGAATGTCTTGCTATCTGTCTTCGCTTTTTCTATTCACACAGGGTCCACCTTGTGGGCAGCATCAAGTTCTGGCATGTGATGGAAGTCAGGGTCTTAATGAAGAATTTAAAAAAGTATGCCACAATATACAGAGGACCATTGATATAAGAAATCGAAAGATGAAAGAACTGCACCAGTGTAAGGGGAAGAGAAGGTGTTTATATTATATTTGTGCTCCAGGAGGTGGGGTGAGGGGGAGGGGGCTTTAATTAGAGTGGCTCCAAGACCAATCCCAGAGCAAGGGGCAGGGCATGGGCAACTGTTGCCTCCCAAGACGGGGGGGGCACTTGCCCCCCCCCCCAGTGGCCAGTCAGCAACCGGGGTGGGGGGTCCCCCTGCGGCCAATTGTGCCAACCCAGAAGTGCCAGTGGCATGCCCAGAAGGGCCATGGGTATGCCCAGAAGTGCCAGTGGCACTTCTCCTGGGGCCCCCATTCACCTGTGCCACTCAAAAGGTTGAGCACCACTGTACTCCACCATACAAGCATAAGCTAACTCAAATACACTCCTTAGCAATAACAACTTTAGAAGACTTAATTGTTTGTTCATGGTTCACATGTCTTTATATAAGTTCATATGATATTCAGAAGCCATAAAGCTTGAAATTAATTTATTGAATAACAATGGGATATTGCATGTATTTTTAGTAGTGTCACTAAATTCAGTATTTGGTAGCTGAGGATTTTTTAAACCACAGTACTAAGAAACATCAACAAATTTGACACAGGCATCCAGACAGATAGCTTCCGACAATATTTTTTTCTGTTTAAGGGTTTTGAGAGGTGACAAAAAGTTGAAAAGTGTACCACTATCAAGTAGGTATACAAACACTCAAATGTGTGTATGTGTATATATTATTAAATTACAAATTCAGTTAGTGGTATAACATTTGTTTCTGATACATGGAGGGAGAGGGGGAAATTAGATCTTTCTGTTTTCATCTTATTTTAGATGATAAGGCTTAAAGATTTATTTGGAACTGTTTATTTTCATTCCAAACTCAAGTTTATTCTCTTAAATACATTTAATTTGTTCTGTGTATTACACATAAATGACTAAAAGAGTATATGCAACCTGGAAAAATATTATTTAGATTATATAGGAATCCAAATAGTCTAAGCCCTGACCTATATCCATTAAAGTTAATGGTAAGATTCTCATACACTTTGAGGAGTCTTGTATCAGTCTCAAGTATTTTAAATTTTATATTGAAATTGTTCTTCACAGATGGAAAGAACCTTAATACTAAGAGTTAATGCCTTCTACCACTATGCAGCATAAAGACTAACTTAAAAGATATAGTAGGCTCTGATGAAAAAAATGAGGTCCCCCTTTTTATGGAAAAAATCCTGAACAAGTAATCAACAGCACAGACTGAAACATTCTGGAATCTGGGCACTGTAACAAAAAATAATGATTTTTTTGCTACAGCATATCTCCAATAGTATAATAATAATATCATATGATTATAATATTAATTTTGTATACTTCAGAAGTGTGAAAGTCCTATGCAAGATAAACAGATGGCAATTGAGCATTCTCTCTTCTGCATTCAGGAGAGCACTGTCATGACCCAAAGGTCTGATTTTTTTGTGTTTGTGCTTCGGCACTAAGAATTATCCCCGTGGGTTTACAGCTTCATTGCACGGAGGAGTTCTGCTGCGCAGAGAACCCACGTGCAAAGGAGTGTTCCCGCCACTTTGCAGCTATCTTTGCAGGGTGCATTTCCCTTTGCAACACAGAAATGCACGGTGCAAAGATTTCCCGCTCGTTGTATGCAAATTCATGCCCCGCAATTGGCTAGTGCTAAATTGTTCACACGTGGCGGCTAGCGATTGGCCTGCTAGCCGTATAAGAGGCTTGAGCAGTTTTCGCCCAAGCTGAAGAGGACTCTGCATCCATCTCATGGGGACTCTGGGTGTGTGCGGCAGGGTAATAGAAACCCTGTGTGTCGCTCAGAGGAGTTTGGCAGCCTGATCCACCGCCCACCTCTTCCCGTCTTCGAACGGAGCCTACTATAAGATGTAACGACGAGTTTAATGCGCGCTTGTCCTGGACATCCGGAGTTCTGTCTGCGTGGAGCCTAGCAAACTCCACGTGATTGTTCGTGTTTTGTCTGCGTGGAGCCTAGCAACCTCCACGTGTGTTCGTGTTTTCTGTTGTAACCGCAACTCAAGCAAGTTCTCAGCCTGCACCGCGACCATCTCGGTGTAAGTAAAACAATCTTAAAATCAACCGTTACGTGTCTGTGCCTAATTCTAGCTCGGCGACCTCCCTCTCCGACCCGGCCTGCCTGAGCTGCTGGCCACAGCCAGCATGCAAAGCGACGAAAAGGGCCCAGGGTCTGACCCGGCCCGCACAAGCACATTCCCAGAGATTTGTATTTTTATGCTTTATTGAATGTAGTATTCAACCTTTAAATTTCATGAGTAGGGATATCAATTTTCTGACAAATTCATTATAAAAAAAATTAAATGTGAGTTACAGTCTACACTGACTAAAGTATGTGGTATCTCTGAGGATGCAATAAGTGTGTACAACATATATGCCAACAGACCGTGAACCTGGACAATACTTACTATACTGAAATTGCATTTAATCATTTTCTATTGCTGTACTTAGCATTTCTGTTATACTTTCCAGCAACAAACTAGCAGAAGAAAGCATATCCAAGTCACTGACATTATCATTCTTTGTTATATATAAGCCAGTGCATATCAGACACAGTTGACTCTGTAAATTTGTATGCATCAATGGACATAAGTCAAATTTTAAGTCTACCAATAAACAGCAAGATATAAGTATATAAATATAAATGATTATAGTACCAAGGTAGCATTACATTGTAATGTACAAAACTGTAGAAATAGGTACACTAGGGAATGAACAGGCATTCATTTGTATAGCACTATGGGTGTGTACAGGCACTCTAGCTCTTAAAGGCAAGGGGAGCCTGATCACCAAAGATCTGGGTTTTCCATTTCCCATGGAAAAACAGAGAAGACCATGGATTTCACATTTTTATCAGAGAAAAAACAGATTTTACCTTTTAGCAGAGAAACCCTGCTTTTGCAAAACTCTGCAGGCTGGCAGAGTTCCAGCCTGCAAGAGCTAATTGCAAAAAGGGCAGAAAACCCCAACCCTGCCCAGAAAGGGAGGGAGAGTGGGAAGGGTGGGGCCTGAGGCTCAATCATCCAAGTCTTGGATCAGGCTCGCTTTCCGTCCTGGAGCCTGTGAAATAGGTGGGGCTTAGGAGTTGCAGGGCAGGGCTAAGGTGGAATCTGGCTGGGGGCTGAGGGAGTGGGGAGGTGTTGGGGGAAGACATGGAGTGCATGCCCAGCCAGTGGCACATGAACCCAGAGCCATGCACTATTGGCTATCAGGGAAACCACACATGGAGGTGTGGAACCCACTACAGGTTCCACAATACCACGCCACTCATGGTCCATGCACTGCTGGCCAGGCAGGCACTCCATGTGGGGCTTTCCCTTTCCTCAGCCCCCAACCAGCTTCCCACAAGAGTTTCTCTGGCTTCATGCAGGAGCCATTTTCTTCTCTCTGACTTTAGGACAGGGGTTGTCAACCAGAGTCATGCATACCCCCAGGGGTACTTAGAAAGGCCGTAGGGGGTATGCACAGGTGGGCAGGCAGATGGGGATGGAGAATGCCCTGGGGCACACAGTGGCAGCAGCATCTCCCTTGGTGTCTTACCACTCTGCTTCTTACCTGGGGAAGGGGCAGGGTGCACCAGGTGCCACCGGCCCCACACAACACACTGCGGTGCCTTCCCACCCTCCACCTCATCTCGCTGTCTGTGCCTGCTCCCAGGAACAGGGTGGAGGGGGCAAGGACAGTGGTGCTCCACTGCGGGCAGCATGTGCATTGCCTGGCTGGGGGGGTGGTGGTTTGCCTGCAGTGACCGTCACCCAGAAACCCTCCAGCAGCCGCGGAGCCCCCCGCTGACCCCCAGCGCAGTCGGGGTAAGCGGGGCCCGTGGAGAGAAGGGGCTAACCCCCTTAGTGTGTGTGTGGGAGGCGGCAGCTGAGTGGAGCCGGGCCAGGTCAAGCCCCGCCCAGGCCCCTACTTCGCCCAGCCCCCCAGGGAGCCACGCGACCGGAGCCGCACGAACAGGCTGCACAAACAGGCGCGCTTCTCTGCCGGCGCGTGAGTTAGCGTGGAGTTCACGCAGGAGGGCGTGCGGGAGGGCGCCAGACCCTGCCTGCTCACCCCCCAGGGTAGACAGTCCCAGCCACAGCCAGCCTACCTGAGGCATGACACGGATGGGCACACGACGCACCCCGAGGGTCCCCTCGGGCTCCGTGGCCCTCCCCCTGGCACCTCAGAGACGGCCACCCAGACGGAGCCCCTGGTTCCGGGCTCCACGCAGACGGAGCCCCTGGCTCTCGGCTGCGGGGGCTGCCTGTCCCTTTTTCAGACTCTAGGGCCTGGGAGCATGGCGACCTCCCCTTGCGGGGTCTGCTCCCTTTTGGGGTCTCTGGCACGCCAGCTGGAGGAGCTCCAGGCCACAGTCCACAGACTGCGTGCCATCAGGGACTGCGAGCAGGAGAAAGACTCCTACTGCCAGGCCCTTCTCCCCCGGGAGGCAGAGGGTAGATCACAGTCTCCCTCCAGGCCAGAGGAGGACTCTGGGACCTCCTGCTGTGTCCAGCCAGGGGCATGGACCAAGGTGGTCAAGGGCCCTAAGGCCCGCCGCACCAAGGCCCCTCCCCCGCCAGAACTGAGCAACAGGTATGCACCTCTTGCTGCCCCAGCAGAGCCTGCTGAGTTGCCGGCCCCCACAGGCAACATGGGCCTAACTGCAACTCCCGCCCCTGCTCTCCCCAAGACAAAACGTAAGGTGTTTGTTGTGGGAGACTCCCTCCTGAGGGGGACGGAGGGGCCAATCTGCCACCCTGACCCCTTAGCCCGGCAAGTCTGCTGCTTCCCGGGGGCCCGCATCTGGGACATTGCAGAGAGGATCCCCAAGCTCCTCAAACCCACAGACCACTATCCCATGCTCCTTATTCATGTGGGCACCAATGACACGGCTTGGAGCACTCCCAGCCAGGTCATGAGGCGCTACAGGGATTTGGGAGCGGGGCTTAAGGGTCTGGGGGCACAGGTGGTGTTCTCGTCGATCCTCCCAGTCTCAGGCTATGGGCTGAGAAGGGACAGGAGGATCTATGTGGTCAACCAAAGACTGCGGCGCTGGTGTCATCAGGAAGGCTTTGGCTTTCATGACCACAGCCCGCTCTTTGGCGAGAGAGGCAGCGAGCTTCTGGGAAGAGATGGTCTCCACCTCTCTCCCCTAGGGAGGAGGCTCTTCTCAGCCAGACTGGCTGACCTGCTCCACCGGGCTTTAAACTAAGCCCACTGGGGGACGGGGGGACTACCGCCAATGCTGGCCCGCTGAGCAATCCTTGCAAAGCCAGCAGATCACGGCACTCAAGGGAGCCCACCCCAGCCCCAGCCCTGGTAAAATCTGTGGGCAAGGAAGGAGCCCCCCAGGGGGCACTTGCCTGCCTGTACACAAATGCCAGGAGCTTGGGGAATAAGCAGGAGGAGCTCATCCTCCTGCTCAGCGCAAACAATTACGATGTCATAGGGATCACGGAGACCTGGTGGGACTCCACCCATGACTGGACCACGGGGATAGATGGCTATACCCTGTACAGGAGGGATCGCGTAGAGAAAAGGGGCGGGGGTGTAGCTCTCTATGTTCAGGAAAGCTACGCGTCCCTGCAAGCCGATATTGGCGACCAGGGTGGACGGCTGGAGACCCTCTGGGTTAAAATCCGTGGGGAACACGGCACAGGGGACACAATGGTTGGAGTCTATTACAGACCTCCCACCCAAAGTCCTGAGCTAGACCAGGAGTTTGCCCAGGAACTGGCTGAGGCAGCTTGCTCCAGGACCATGGTTGTCATGGGTGACTTCAATTACCCAGACATCTCGTGGGAGGATCGCTCAGCAAAATCTGAGCGGTCGCAGAGCTTCCTCTCGTGCGTGGATGACCTCTACCTGACTCAAGAAGTCTATGGGCCAACGAGAGGCAAAGCGCTGCTCGACCTGGTGCTGGCTACTGGGGAGGGCCTAGTCGGCGACCTAGCGATCGATGGGAAGCTGGGTGACAGCGACCACGAGCTGATCACCTTCACCATCCGCCGAAAAGCTGGCAAGTCAGTCAGCAACACGGAAGTCCTTGACTTCAGGAAAGCCGACTTTGACAAGCTCAGGAGGCTTGTCAGTGAGGCCCTAAGGGACTGTGACCACAGGGAGAGGGGAGTTCAAGAAGAGTGGTTGCTCCTCAAGGGAGCGATCCTCAATGCCCAAACTAAGTCTATTCCATCTCGGAGGAAAGGCAGCAAGAGGGGACAGCAGCCCCCCTGGCTCTCCAGGGACCTAGCAGACCTCCTGAGGCTAAAAAGAAAGGCCTACAAAGGATGGAGGATGGGAGTCACCTCCAAGGAGGATTATTCTGCCCTGGTCCGGTCCTGTAGGGAGCAGACCAGGAAAGCCAAGGCTGCAACTGAACTCCAGCTAGCTTTGAGCATCAAGGACAATAAAAAGTCCTTTTTCAGATATGTGGGGAGCCGGAGGAAAAGCAGGGGCAATGTTGGACCCCTGCTGAACCAGATGGGGCAACTGACAACTGACGCCCAGGAAAAAGCCAACCTATTAAATAGGTACTTTGCGTCAGTCTTTCATCAGCCCCATGGGACGCCTGTGCCTGCTACAGGGCCGGGAAGTCCGGGTGAGGGTGATCCCCTGCCCTCCATTAATGCTGACTTTGTGAAGGAACATCTTGAGAAGCTGGATACCTTCAAGTCAGCCGGCCCTGACAATCTTCACCCCAGGGTACTCAAGGAGCTGGCGAGCATCATAGCCCAGCCTCTAGCGCGGATCTTTGAAAACTCTTGGCGCTCTGGTGTAGTGCCCGAAGACTGGAAGAAGGCCAACGTGGTGCCTATCTTCAAGAAAGGGAGGAAAGTAGATCCGGCTAACTATAGGCCCATCAGCCTGACTTCTATCCCGGGGAAGATCTTAGAAAAGTTTATTAAGGAGGCCATCCTTAATGGACTGGCCGACGCCAACATCTTAAGGGATAGCCAGCACGGGTTTGTTGCGGGTAGGTCTTGCTTGACCAATCTCATTTCCTTCTACGACCAGGTGACCTATCACCTGGACAAGGGAGATGAGATTGATGTCATATATCTTGACTTCAAAAAAGCCTTCGATCTGGTGTCCCATGATCGTCTCTTGGAGAAACTGGCCAATTGTCGCCTTGGGTCCCCCACGATCCACTGGCTGGAAAATTGGCTCCGGGGTCGGACCCAGAGGGTAGTAATTGATGGAAGTCACTCATCGTGGTGTCCTGTGACCAGTGGGGTCCCCCAGGGCTCTGTCCTTGGACCCATACTGTTCAACATCTTCATTAATGATGTGGACACTGGAGTCAGAAGCGGACTGGCCAAGTTCGCCGATGACACCAAACTTTGGGGCAAAGCATCCACACCAGAAGACAGGCGGATGATCCAGGCTGACCTGGACAGGCTCAGCAAGTGGGCGGATGAGAATCTGATGGTGTTCAAAGCTGATAAATGCAAGGTTCTCCACCTTGGGAAAAAAAACCCGCAGCATCCTTATAGGCTCGGCAGTGCTATGTTGGTTAGCACTATGGAAGAAAGAGACTTGGGGGTCATCATTGACCACAAGATGAACATGAGCCTGCAATGCCATGCTGCGGCTAGTAAAGCGACAAAAACGCTGGCTTGCATCCATAGATGCTTCTCAAGCAAATCCCGGGATGTCATTCTCCCCCTGTACTCGGCCTTAGTGAGGCCGCAACTGGAGTACTGCGTCCAGTTTTGGGCTCCACAATTCAAAAAGGATGTGGAGAAGCTTGAGAGAGTCCAGAGAAGAGCCACGCGCATGATCAGAGGTCAGGGAAGCAGACCCTACGATGACAGGCTGAGAGCCCTGGGGCTCTTTAGCCTGGAAAAGCGCAGGCTCAGGGGTGATCTGATGGCCACCTACAAGTTTATCAGGGGTGACCACCAGTATCTAGGGGAACGTTTGTTCACCAGAGCGCCCCAAGGGATGACGAGGACGAATGGTCACAAACTACTACAAGATCGTTTCAGGCTGGACATAAGGAAGAATTTCTTTACTGTCCGAGCCCCCAAGGTCTGGAACAGCCTGCCACCGGAGGTTGTTCAAGCGCCTTCATTGAACACCTTCAAGATGAAACTGGATGCTTGTCTTGCTGGGATCCTATGACCCCAGCTGACGTCCTGCCCTTTGGGCGGGGGGCTGGACTCGATGATCTTCCGAGGTCCCTTCCAGCCCTAATGTCTATGAAATCTATGAAATCTATGAAATCTACTGCCACCACACCACCAGCACCACTGCCACACCCTGCGCTGCTTTTCCACAGCCAGTCACACTTGTGGCTCTGTGGGCTGCTGACTGGTGGTGCATGAAGCAATGTGGGGTGCAGCAGTGGCAGGGCGAGGCGGTGGTGGCTGCCACGTGTGAGCCCCCCCATCCATCTGGCTGGGTAGCATGTGTGTGGCCCACAGAGGGGTACCACTGCCCTTGCCTCCCCAGCCCAGCTCCTGGGACCGGGCACAGAGACACATTCCCCGCCCCCATTCTTGATGTGGCTCCTCCCAAGCCCCTTCCCTTTCCCCTACCCCACTCCACTCCTCCCCCCCCACACACTTACCGGCTGGGGGGGTGTCTGTGTGTGTGCCTGCATGTGTGTGTCAGTGCCTGTGGGGCCCTGTGTGTGTGTGTGTGTGTCTGTGGGACTGGGGGGTTGTTGTGGGGGGAGTGAGGGGCACCAGCAGGGCCAGGGGGGAGGCTGTGGGGGGCCTTTAATTTTAATAATGGATTTTGGGGGTTTTATCAAAGAATTTGTGATTTTTTTATCAGGGAAAACCAGGATCTCTGCTGATCACTGACAGCCTGCAATCTCCGCTTCTGGAGAAGGAGGCAGGCTGTCAATGATCATCTGTCAGTTGCCGAAAAGCAGCAGCTGCCAAAGACAGAACCCCAGGGGGAGCAGAGAGGTGGAAGTGTTTGTGGGATGCTGGGGGTCCTAGCAATCCCTGTAGTGCTACATGTATATGTACAGGAATTACATGTAGCACTATAAAAATGCTACACTATGATGTTTCTTCTTTGAAAGAGGTACTATTTTGTGGAGCTGTTGCCATCTTTCTAGCACTACAAACAGCTTGAATGCCTGCATGTTCACTCTTTGTAGTGCTATAAGGGTGTAATTCAGCACTACAAATGTAATACCTATCCATAGGGCATTTATAGATATGCTCCAGGAGTAGGAGGGAGGGCACTTTAATTAGAGCAGCTCTGAGAGCCACTCTAATTAGAGCTCCCACAGAGTCATGTGTATCAGCATCCCTGTGCTGAAAAATGGCATCGAACAAGCTTTAGTAACAATGCCCCCGCTGCCATTTTTCAGTGTGGGGACACTGATACACATGGCACTGGAGTCTGCCAGAGCACAGTAATTACCACACTCCAGCTGGCTCAATGTACTGTAATTACAATGCATTAAAGCAGCCTCACTGCACATCTTTAGGCACCCATAGTGACTGGAAAAGGGCAAATATAGGGTTCATCTTTAGGAAAGGGAAAGAGGAGGATCCTGGGGATTTCAGACCAATCAGTCTGACCTTGATACCTGGAAAGATCATGGAGCAGGTTCTCAAGAAATCTATTTTGAAGCACCTAGAGAACAAGGAAATCAGGAACAGCCTGAAATTGTCAAGAGCAAGTCATCCCTGACCAACCTGATTTCCTTCTATAATAAGGTAACAGGCTCTGTAGATGAGGGGAGAGCAGCAGATGTGATCACCCTTAACTTCAGCAAGCTTTTTGACACTCTCTCCCATGACATCTCATTAACAAGCTACAGAAATGCAGACTAGACCAGGATGGCTCAACCTCCAGCTTGCAAGCCAAATGGAGTTCCTGGAGCCATTGCATCTGGCCAATGGGGCTCACCACAGATTGAGAAATTTGGCAGCTGGGGAGCAGTGGCAACCCACCCATGCGACCAAACTCCTATGCCCATCCTCCAGCACAGCCAGATCAGGGCTAAGCCATGCCCCCTTCTCCCTGTGCAGCCAGGTTAGGGCCAGGCCATACCTCTTTCCCCCCCCCCCCCCACCATAGCTGCCCACTCCCCCTCTATGTCTGAATCATGGATGGGCCATGTCTTCTTCCCTCCACAGGGCTGGATCATGTCCTCTTTTTCCCAGCATGGCTGAATCAGAGCCGGGCCATGGCCCCTTCCCTTTGTAGGGATTGATCAGTGCCGGGCTTCCCCCTGGCTCCCTCTGTGTGGCTGTATGGGGTCCAGCTGCATGTACCCCAGGTGCCAGATCAGAGCTATCAGCTGGATCCAGCCTGTGGATGGACTAAGCACTGACATCCAACCCCCCAAGGAAAAAGATTGAGCACCACTAGACTAGACAAAAGTACTGTGATATGAATACATAACTGGTTGGATTATTGTGCTCCTTAAGTAGTCATCAATGGTTCAATGTCTAATTGGGAGGCAATATCAACAAGAACAAGTGCAAAGTCCTGCACTTGAGATAGAATAATGCCATAAACAAATACAGAGTGGGAAATGACTGGCTGGGTTGGAGCCAGTCTGCAGAAAAGGACCTAGGGGTTACAGTAGACTATAAGCTGAAGATGAGCCAACAGTGTTCTCTTTTTGTGCAAAAAAAGGAAAACAGCATACTGGGCTGCATTAACAGAAGTGTCTCTTGCAAATCAAGAGAAGCAATGGTTCTGCTCTATTTGGCACTGGCAGGGCCTTTCCTGGAGTATTGTATCTGGTTTTAGGCCCCACAGTTCTGGAAAGATGGGTCAGATTAGAAAGAATCTAGCAAAGAGACAAACATTCTTAAAAGGCCTGGGAAGCATGACTTATGTAGAAAGGCAGAAAAAACTAGGTTTATTTAATCTAGAGAAGAAAAGACTAAAGGAGGATTTACTAACAGTCTTCAAATACCTGAAGGGCAATTATAGACAGAATGGAGATAGACTATTCTCTGTGGTCATAGGGGACACACCTAGGATCAATCATCTCAAACTGCAGCAAAGGAAATATAGGTTGGAGATTAAGAGGAATTTTCTGACTATGAGAGTGGTCAAGCACTGAAACAGGCTACCCAGAGAAGTTGTAGACTCTCCATCCCTGGAAATTTTCAAGAAAAGGTCAGACAAACACTTGACTGGGATAATGCTGCCTTGAGCAGGGGGCTGCATTAAATGACCTTGTGAGGTCCCTTCCAGCCATACTTTCCTACAAGACTATGGCCTTAGTCAAAAGTCCTCAAAATCCAGAAAAAAGATTATACAAAACTCAAAACTGCCTCCTTTGCTAATATAATTTGTATCTTTACCAAAATTTCTATACTTCCCAAGCCTAATGATGTTTTTTTTTATGAGACATGGGAGAAAAAAAGCAATCACCCAAAATTCTATTGGCCAAAATGCAATTATCAAAATTAGCAGGCATCCAAGCTCACCTAGATTTGTTAAATGCTATACCATCCTGGTTGAGAATCACTATTCCAGAGGCTGCTATTTTCTGCTATTCTTTGCCTACTTTGCCTAATCCTAAAAAAATGTAACTTCTTACACTCAGAGGTGGACTTGGTAGCTGTGTTTGTCTGAGACAAAAAGACACACAAAAAACTAGAATTCTTGGTTCCAAAACAATACCTTTTATTAGACCAACTAATAAAAGGTATAATTTTGGAACCAAGAGTTCTAGTTTTTTGTAAGATCTCTTGCACTCGCATATTTAGTTAAAATAGCTGAATATATAAGCAGAATACAGTCCTTCCAAACATACGTGTTAGTTCCAAAACTTCAGAAGTGTCTAACTACTTTGTACATATTTTAGCTCCAACATAGTTCCAAAGTAGTCAGGCAGTAACAACACACTCACTGTGGTCTTTTCCCCATCAATGAATTTAGGTTACACTTAGTAACAGGAGCAGCATATACACTGAGGGAGTAAGATCCTACTGAGTTTTAACAGTCTATGTAACAGGATACAATACAAAGTCATGAGCTATGTTAGTCTACTGTAAAGAGTAAAAATGCTTATTTATTTCTTTTCTGCTGGCTTAGTCCTTGAGGTGGCTTTATCACTTACATAACCTGGTGAGGTTGAAGATCTTTATTTTCAGTTACTTAAATGTATGAATGTCTTGTGTGGGAAAATGTCAGTCTTTATTGACAGATTTTGATACTAGAAAGGAAAATCTCCCTGTATTGTGCTGAAGAACTATCAAACTAGGGGAATTTTTCAAAGCTTATTGTATGTAATGCAAAAGAAAACTCTATTTGCCAAAAATGTACTTGCTGACTATAAATTACCCATGTAGCAAGAAAAGGATTAAAACAGAGAGTTACATGAAAAAAAAACTTTCTATGTGAAGAATATTGTGTTATTGGTATATTACTTGAAAGCAACTTTGATAGAACTAACAAATATTTAAGAATCTGGAATGACTTTTGGCTGTAAAATAGACTATATTACATGAGAAATTGCAGCAACTCATAGTAGAGTCCAATTTTCCAAAAAAATTATCAGAGAGCTGGGGCCAGAAGCTCCCTGCTGCCTGGGCAGGGGGACATTGTCCCCAGCTGGGCTCCGCCACCAGAGCCCGCACCGGCAGCAGGCAGCTCCCAAGGACAGGGAGCCATCTTCTAGCCCCCACCAGGAAACAGCTGTCTTCTGACCCCTTCTGTCTCCCTGCCAGCCCCTGGGCAAGCATTAAGAGCTAGAGCTTCCTCTGTCTACTTCGGGGGGAGGGGAGGGGCAGTGCAGGGCCAGAAAGATTGCAGGGAGAAGACTGCTGGCAGAAGCACCAAATGTGCTCTCAAATGGGTACATGTGTAGACACCTGCACAGGGTGGATTTACTCCAGAGTAATTTACTCTGGAGTAAACCCATCCAGCAGCATTTGCACATGTAGACATGTCCCAGGAGGAGCATAAAGGAAGACATTTATACCTGAATAGTCTTAAAGGAGGAAAAACTGATGGAAAGGGATAGAGAGCAGATGCCACAATTTCAGTAAGAGCTACTGCTGAAAAAATTACAGTGAAATACTACATCAATAATATTATATACAGGTCAGATTAAAAACAGTTTATGGTAAATGAATAGCAAAAAGTGTTTTCATGGAAATATGGTGGCCATATTAAAAATGGGAAAGAAATATGCAAACAATTGTGTATTTGTGATTAACAGATGAGACTTTTGGATCCTTCTAGTGTGTTCTCCATTGGAAAGACTACAAAGCTCAAAACCTCAACAATGAATAATGGAATGTTGGAGTGATGCTATGGCTATGATGGCCCAGGAAATATGCAGAAGGTGAGGTTTTTTGAGAGGCAATAGCTGTTACTGGATCAACTGCATAGTTCAGAGGGATTTTAGACAAGCTTTCAGGTGTTAAGTACCCTTCTTCAGGTCACAAATGCCATTCGTTAGCAACAACTAGATATTTAAAAAAATCTAATTACTTTCTCAGGCAGCTTTTATCTATACCAATTCTACAATGTGGGGTTCATGCAACCTGAAACAGGCCTGCTTAATGCAATCACATTAACTCAATTAAGAACTCAAAATTATTTGATAAAAATTGGAGCCTGTATCTCTATCAGATACTCTAAATATATTTTAGAAGCCTCTCCTCTTCCAAAAAAGTAACCCTAAGTAATATTTAATAACATTTATGATCTCCTCCAAACATATGGCTCCAAGCCAGTGTTGTCAAGTCCACTTATTATAACTGGACTTGGGCTTGTTTTTTTTTAAATTTGCTTTGATTTTATAGAAAGTCATGTTTTATGGTTTTGGGGGCTTTTTTTTTTTTTTTTTTTTAAAGGCTTTTTATTTTGGGCTTTTCTGTAATACAGCTGTTCCCAAAATGTGGGTCCCAGGTGCAGAAACAAGATGGGGTTGTGGAACGGCCCAGCCGGTGCATAGCTTCTGGGAAGTGCTGCTGTTGCTGCTGCCCCAGGGGCCTGCAGGTCTTCCCCACCCTCTGGCTTACTCCAGGCACCAGGTAGAGACATGGTGGGTGCTGGTGTGGTTGGGAGGGCTACAGCTGAGCAGGAGTGTGGAGCCCATGCCCAGGGTGTGGGTGTAAGGGAAGGGGACCCCCCCACACACTCCTCCTTCATGGTGCACAGCCCCTGCCACCAGCAGCAGCAGTCCTTGGGGCACTTGTGGCCAATGCAGGCCCAGGCACAGCTCTGGCCAGTGGTGCATGGTAGGAGTGAGAAGCACAGTCCCCTGGCTGCCTCTCTCACATGATTCCATGCAGTGCACATACAGCTCTACACTACCAGGGAAAGCCTGGAGCTGGCTGCCTTCCCCACCTCCTGCCATGAAGGACACAGGAAACAGGGGGTGGGGAAAGCAGCTGGCTCTAGCCCGCACCATGTCCCCGTGGTAGAGTGGAACTGCACATGGGCTGCATGGAAACCAGTGTGAAAGAGGCAGCCGGCAGGGCTGCGCTCTTCGCCACCACCATTCAGCACTGGCTGAAGCTATGCATTGTGGGGTGTTGGCACCTGCACAGGTCCTGGGAAGAGCCACTGCTGGTGGTGGGGGCTCTGCACCATGGGGGAAGCATGTGGGGGGTCTCTACACCCCCCCACCCTCCCTCACACACCCCCACCCACACCCTGCTGCCACAACCCGCTCCCATCTGTGCACCCCAACATACCCTTTTTCATGCCCTCCCCCCCCACACCCCACTCCCCTCTCTTTGAAATGTGTTGGGCTTGTTTTTAAAGGCAGTGCTGCTTTTTTTTATTTGCATGACTTGGTAACATTGCTCCGAGTCCTGCTCCCCACAGGTGGCAGTGCTGAAGTGAGGAGGGGGGGAATCTCAATTGGCCTGAGGCCCATGAGTTTTTTGCCTAGGGCCCACTAAAGGGTTCATCTGACCATGGGTTCAAGGAGCCAACCAGGCTCAGGAGGAGTGAGCAGAATCCTGGTATGGGCTGGGTCAGAAGTCAGGAGGTTGATACAAGAGCCGGGTCTAAGAACAAGCCAAGTCAGGAAGCTGAAAGGTCAAACAAAGTGTGGAGTCAGGGGACATACCAGGCTGGGTTGCCAGGAGATCAAGCAGAAAGCAGGCCGAGCCAAAAACCGTAAGGATCAGCAAGGCAGTCTAAGTAGGGGTTGAACCCTATTGCCCAGATAACCTCCTGATCTGGAACAGGATGTATAAGGGAACAAGTGAGGAGTCAGCTGAATCTGGCCAGCCACTGCGGGGACAGGGAGTGAGTGGACAGCTAGGCCCAGTCCCGACCACCTGTGCTCAAGGTGGTAATTAGCTAGCAAGCTGGCAAGCTTAGATCCCAGGTGTGAGGGTGGCATGACGTTGACTCAATATTGCCCCTATATTTAAAATAAGATACAAATTTAAGAATTAAAGATGCCAACAGGCAGGCAGTGAGATCTTCTTGAACTTCTCCTTTTTTGATATTAATAACATACCCTTCTGACCTAGAAATCTACTTATCTGAAGTACAAATATAGGAACAACAAGAGTCCTTTACTACACAGAGATTTACTCAAATAAGATGTGCAGTCATTATGAGCAAGTGGTGTTAGACCCCCATACACAGACAGGATATATTCTTGTAAGAAGAATGAGACAGATGTTTTAAATCACTATTTGCGGTCTTGCACATTCTTTGAAGAAATAAGAGGGGAAAGTATTTCTCCCTTAGTGGAAAATTTTAAACACTGGACTAATGAGGGAGAAACAATTTGGTTCATCTCTAATAACTTGCAGCCTGTCCTATACTCCCTAGCTGCATCTGCATTCCTTACACAAAGAATAAGGGCCAAAATCAAACACAATTCCCTTGTTTCTATCATTCTATTCTATTCTTTTGTTTCATTTGATCTATTTTTGGATCATCATATATTATGTTCTGTTTTAATTTTGTTTAAAGTTAGAATGCGTTACCAATAACCATAAATTATATCATTGTATTATTATATATAATTTTATTGCAATTCTGCTGTTTTAGCAAAAGATGTAAATAAACAATTACCTTCTACATAACCAGATGTATAATCTAATCATTTGTTCCCATCTAACCACTATCACTGTACTGAATCATTTCCTTCATTTAGTGCTAGTCTGTGAAAATACAGTATTGTAATTACATGTAATACTCTTCATTATTTAGAACCTATTCTTCATTTCCCAATTCTTCCTCCCTCCCCACTATTTACTATTCTCTTAATCATACTTCCTCCTATCAGACAGCTTACATTTGCATTTGTAGGGGGCATTACAATATAACACAATGTTTTCCAAAAAGTTCTCACTTATATAAATAGCGTGCCCAAATCTTAATGGCATCTTCTTCCAGTTTCTAAATCAATCTTTCTTCCTGTATATTTTCTTCCTCACAATACTGTGTTCCTTCATTTTCTCCCTTCTTACATTCCAATATTTTTGTGCAAGTGTTCCCACTAGTGTATACCTTCATTAACATTTTATATCTAATAAAATTATGATTGGTATTCTAGACTGTCTTTGCTTTTAAGGCTGCATATCATACTTGGTTCATTTCCAATTATTAGTCTTGGAGCAGCCTATGCAAGTACTGGTTAGTTGCTCAATCAACTGTGATAAAAGAGCAATCCTACATCATCTCTAAGAACTTTCATTTATTGTTCCCATGGCTATTTCCCCCAAAACATGCAAATAATTAAAATACCTCCATGATTTTTCATCAGAGTGGCAGAGGGGCAAGGGGAAGCTGGTCAGGTCAGGCACCAGGGTCAGGGAGGCTCTCCTCAGGGTACCAAGGCAAAGCCACTACCTACTCCTCACCCAGAAGTCCCAGGTGCATTGAATGGATGGGGTCTTTTCTGTGGGGCTCAGTCCACTGAGCTTTTTGATGCTAGGAGGTGAGCAGAGGGAACAGCTCTGTGAATGTCCTCTGCCTGCTTCTTACACCAGAGCCCCTGATGTGAGAAGTGGACAGGGGCTTTGCCTTGCTACTCCAAGTCCACCAGGAATGGGAGGACTAGAACAGCCCATGCTTTCCCCAAACTGGGATCACCCTGTTCTAGAGAAGGCCAACCCAGTGTCTGTACTGCTCCCTCTCCTGGAATAGTGGTGGAAATTTTCTAGTGGTTGAAATTTTCCACTGCTACAAATTAACATTTCTACGTGGCGTGAGCTATCACTGCCAAGTGACTATTATTTCTCCCATATCCTGCATTCTGCCTATCTGAAGTATAAATAAAGCATAAATGAAGTACAGTAAAGCATTCTGTCTTTACTTTTGAATTTTTCCCTAACCAATGTAGAATTTTGAATTTTTTCAATTACTTAAATTTCTAAATCAGCACATTATCACTTCTTGTTCATGTATCATGTCAGACGCTTACTTTTTTCTCATTTGAGTTCCTTCAACATTCCTCCCTTGTTTTTTCTCCTTCTGCCTTTACCTGCCTTTCCTTACCTTGTTTTTCTCCTTTTCTGCCTTCTGCCTTTACCTAGTGACAGAATTTTCTTGAGCTGATATTTTTCATTCTGTGATTGTGCATTTGTAATTCCTTTTCCAAACATTTTATTTTAGAGTCTGAAACCTATACGTTATTACTTTAAACAAAAGGGTTGATTTCTTTTTCAAGGAACAGACAAAGCAGAGCTCATTTTTAAGTTCTTTTCATGTAGTGTTATCATTTTTACTTGTGCTGGATGTAAAATGCTATCTGATCAGAATAATTGCACAGGTGTACATTCTACAAGATTCTCCATAAGGGTTAGTTTACCTGTAGCACTGCCTATCTCCACCTTAATTTATCTGCATTTAAATGCAGAATGTAGTTGGATCTGTGCAGGGAATGAAATGGAAAACACAAAAGGGTGTCACACATCTTTATTCTTTATTGCAGCACCTACAGGCCCCTGTTATAGACCAGGACTTCACTGTATAACTGCTGTACAGGGGCCAACAACAATTTGAATAGAATAAAAACATTTTTCAACACTAGCACTAGCCTCCGCAAAGAGAGAGAAACCAGATTTTTTCAGTACCTGGGCAATGTCCAGGAAGAAGATGCAGATGCAGTGTATGCTTCTAGAGACTTCCAAAAGATTAAGTGAGCCACTCACATTTCTCTTAACTTCTAGATATAACACAATTCCTCTGCAACCAAGCATATGAACAATACAATACAAGGCTAAACCTCTTAGGCAAATGTAACCATACAAAATTCAGATAAATTAAGGTATTTTTACTTTCTTCTGTTTAAAACATTTACAGCATAATTTACTGGATTATATATAGGATGAAATATATATTTTTACATAGTCTGTAACATATGGGTCATAGAGCTTAAACACTTCCAGTTTCCAAGATGAAATTGCAATCAATGAAAAATTCCATCTAAAAAAATAAAATCAATGGTCCTTCATGAGGCCCATGGAGGCCTGGTATACAGAATACAAAGCAGAACTGATATTTATTGATAACCGAAAGTGCAAGACCAAGTTGTTCTTTATTACTGAACTATGAGTCTGGAATAACGCTGCTGAACTCAGAGTAGTTACTCAAGATGATACAGCTAAAAATTAGACACAAAACATTTCTACATAAGATGGCTGGTATCTAAGTATATATATTTGTGATATTTATTTTTTTTGTCATTGTAAGCATGAAGGCTAGATTGTATATATACAAATAAATGTTTTGTATGGAATTATAGGTTTTACTTTTCTGTTTCTCACCCTCTTTTAAAAAAATCTATATGGTTTGATATTTTTTCAATTAAGGGTTTGAAAGGACATAAGCATTAAGGGTATGCGAAGTGGGCCCTATTCGATTCAGATTTGGATTCAGCCCAAAACAGGGACAGTTATTCGATTCATTGATTTGGATCACTGTCCCTGATTTGATTCATCAGAATCTGAATCTGAAGATTTGATGCTGATTCGGAGAATCAGCAATTTGGACGTAGACACAGCTTTAAAAGTTCTTTCTATATACCTTGAGGTAGTAGGTGTGGCTTGTGAACGCTGTGGTGCTGGGGCACATGGAGCACCCCACAGGAGTGCAGGGGATCTCCCGCATGCTTGGCAGCGAACCCAAAAGTGGACCGGAAGTATTTCTGGTCCGCTTTCAGGTCTGCCAGGGAGCACAGTGGGGGTCCCCCCTGTGCCTCCCTGGCTCAGTGATCAGCTGCAGGGAGACCCCAGGTGATCCTCCACACCCAGGAGGCACCAGTCACTGAGCTGGCAGGGTCCAGGGGCCCCCCAGCATGCTCCCTGGTGCACCTGGAAGTGGACTGGAAGTGCTTCTGATCCACTTCTGCGTCTGCTTTCAAGCACTCTGGGGAGCCCTCCATGTTTCTGTGGGATACTCCATGTGCCCCACCATTGCAGCATTCATAAGCCCCTGCTACCTAGAGGTACGTAGAAAAAACATTTAAAGCTGTTTCTATGTCCAAATCTCCTAATCGATTCAGAAAGATTAAAGGGTCCCCTGATTTGACTCAGATTCAGAGATTCAGCCACCAAATCGGGCCAAATCCCCACCAAACTGAATCAGGGACAGCCCTAATAAGCATATGAACAAGCTACCATAAAGCAGAAGACTTAACTGAATTACAGCTACTCTGCAGTAACTGCTCATTTGTACACTCCTATGGCAAATGAAAGCTAATCTGAGGTGATTTAGCACTAAGTCAAAATCGGGTAAGATAGTGAGGAGTAACTTCAATGTACTACAAGAGAAAAGTCTAAATATGGGTAGTCCCCACAGAGCAGGTGACATGTGATAAAGTCTTCCCCATATTTACCTCATGTGCCCATGCTCCTAAGATACCAATATTCAAAATGAATGTGGTAGCATTTACCTGCACATATTAAAACTTATCTGAAAGCAAATTACACCTGTAATCATAATGCTTTATTTTTATTCAGATTTGCAATTCTTACTTGCATCTATCATAGGGGAGGTTTTGTTGGGTTTTTTTTCCAAAGCAATGAACATCTTTGTCTTTCTACTTAGAACACAGCTCTTAGAATACGAATCTTCACCAAGCCTCAGCCAACAATGTTCCATTCATTTAATGGAGCAAATCTTATACCTGGTAATGATCTAACCATGGACTTCAAATTCTGTTTCTCTCTTTTATCACCCTCTTTTTAAATGTAAACAAGTCAGCAATTCTCATCCCAAAAGCCCTGTATCTTCTTTTTGTGTTTTTGGTGTGAAACACAACATGCATTACAGAGCCATTTACCCTGAATTTATGCTGTCCTGTACTAACTTTTTTTAGTAAGTGCTAACAGAAAACTAAGTGAGGGCAGCAGGTTTGCAAAGTGCAAACTGCTACCCTGAAAGTGAAATGAGTAGCTGAGTGGACAAATGATGCATTCCATAGCAAGTCTTACGTAATACAGTTACCACACATTTTTTAAGGGAGAGTCTTTACCCCAGATTCTCTTGATTTACCATCAAGTCAGGTAGAAGGTAGGGCAGGGTGAAACCTTAGAAATTAATTCATTCATAGGCATGAACTTTTGTAGACAATGGCTTATTTCACCAGATGGTATGAACAAACTTGTAAAAAGAAATGGTTTTAAATAGAAAAGAATCTAAATAGAAAGGAAATGGATGGGGTTGAGGGGGTGCTGTTAAAAGAAACAAAAAGTGGGTTGAATAGCTTCATAAGGATAAACAAGGCAGTAAACTCATTGAGGGACGCAGGAATTAATTTCTGAATTTAACAGCTATTCCAGGTGATGGGTTAAGAATCCATAGTCTCTGTTCAGACCATGCTTAAACACAGTATAAACATGACATTATCCATTGGCTAAGTTGGTTTTTAAAATCTTGTTAATTAAGAACAGCTATTCTGAGATAAGTATTGGAGTGTCCAGGGAGGCTAAAGTTTTCTGCCCAGGCCTCTATGTTCCTGGAACTGATGTGAATTGATGTCCATTCATTCGTTTATGCAGGGATTGACCTGTTTGGCCAATGTAGATGGCAGAGGAGCACTGTAAACAGGTGAAGGCATATACTGTTAGAGGAGCAGCAAGTGAATGAGCTCCAGATGTTATAATTTTTGTGATTAGACCCAATGATCATGTGATCCACATTGATGAGGGAGCATAGCTGGCATCCGAGTCTGTACAAAGGCCTGGCGTCTTGGTGAGAATTGAATTTAGGTAGTCTTTGCTGGTCAAATATTTGAGAGTAGAGGGGCTATATGTAAGCAGGGAAAGGCTTATCATTCAAGGTTACCCTGAGATAGTTATCATTTTCCAGGAGGGGCTGAAGGTTATTAATGACATGTCTAGAGTGTTAAAGCTGGGGGGCTGTGACGACCAGAGGGATTCTATTGTCCTCATCACAGGGTGGGTATTGTAGCAGGTCATAGGTGTCTGAGCCCGGCTCTGTTAATCTGAACAGAAACAGTTTTGGGATTGTCTTGTAAGTATAGGAAACCCTGCTCCAGATCCCTAAAGTATGCATACTGGTTGAAGCGATCAGAGCATGTATGGTTATAAAACATGGCTTCACTGAGCCTGTAGATGATGAATCTAATGGTGCGCTTAGGATGAAAGCTGGTGGCATGGAGATAGCTATAGCAGTCAGTTGGTTTCTGATACAGTGTAGTAGTGATGTGGCCACTCAAAGTTTCACAGTAGTGTCCAAGAAATGATCTTGCTGGATGGGGTATTCCAGACTCAGTTTGACAGAGGAGTGGAAGTTGTTAAAGTCTTGGTGGAATTTCTCTAGAGATTCCTTCCATAATTCATTGCATAAGTAGGGCTTTATAACTTCTCCACCTATTACACGTCAATGGAGCCTTCAAGAGGCTGAGACGGTAAACTTTTTTCCTGTGCCCCTCCTGTTGTTTAAATAGTAATTGAGTCAACTTGCAAAAAATTAGTTTCAGAAATTTTGATTTAGGCTATTTTTAACAAATTAACTGACTGTAAGCATATTTTCTACTTTTAGAGAGTTGGTGATTGTTCTACATTTTATCCAGTTTCTGTTATACAGCACTTTCCCATATGTTTTTAAAAGTCCACCAAAAGAAAGATAAGAGCGTGTATTAAAAAGATATTTGATAAATTAAGAAGTTCCAAGCATTTTTATTTCACCCCTAAATTATGCTGCTTAAGAATAAAGCCATGTCAATAGTTTGGCACTGTGATTAGAGAGTACTCTGTGATTCTGATAACATTGCTTTTCTGAGCTTGTCCAGCAGCTGATTAAGACCACTTGTCAAAATGTAGTTTGCAGTCGGCAGTGATGAGATTTCTCTCAAACTATCATCACTGCATGAACTATTTGCTTTATAATGACATTGTCAGCTATCATATAACTATATTTGATTCCTAAACTACAGAGAAATTAAGTTAGATTGGGAAGATTTCTTGGCCTTAGGGAATACCCACTGAGAGCTAAAAATATGAATGTGACATGATGATTAATCATTTGTAATGCTGCCATGCCTCATATTTTTAATATGTAAGTATTTATCATAGCATCTTGCACCCAATATAAAAGTTTTGAAGTCCCATATATAGCCATTATGTAGAGATCAGCAAAGAATACTACTTTTCAGATACACTTGTCATACGTCTTTTTTTTTCTGATGCTTAATTTGAACTCAAAACTTAAAAATACTCATTATAAACACAAGATCTACGCCCTATATATAAACACATTAAAGTGACTCATTTTAACAGCAGAGCAATTTTTCAAATGGAGACAGCAAAAGCAGATAAACCAAGAGTGTCAACCTTGTGGCACACAGGGTTACTCCATCTGGCCCACTGGGCTACTGGTGGACCATGGAATTTGGGGACACAGCTAACAGGTGATGAAAACTGCCAAAGAATTTATGGCTCAGTTGGACACGTTCCTTGGTGTCAGTGAGGTGAACAAAGACTTTGCTAACAGCCCTCCTTGCTCTGCAGCCTCTTGGGGCTGCCATTGCTTCATCTAGTGCCACATCCTTTGTAGCTCCTGGGCCCACCATTGCTAGTTGCATTTTCCATGGCAAGCAGCCACTTGTGCAATGGTCACTTGCCCCTTCTGCTGCCAGTTTGTCTGTGGATATGATCCACAAGGAACCCTGCAGTCAGGGTTCTGCAGGGTTCCTTGTGGGTCAGATCCAGAAGGCAATGACTTTGTCAGCCTACATATGCTTTTGACACCCATGATTTTGAACATTTGTGTTATAGGCATGGTTCATCTGAAGCTCTTAATAGTTTGGACAAGGTCCATGAGCAGCTAACAGTGTAGATTCCTAAAGATATTAGAGGTTTAAAAGATCAAAATCAGTTGAACAGGAGTCCAATGGTTTACACCTCATTCACTGACCAACATTAATTTAGCAAGCAAAACAGCTTCCAATAAGAGTGGTTAATGAACAACATTTTTTCCCAATTGTCAGTACAAGCAGCCCTTCACTAACAATACACAAGCATTATGGTTCAGTTTTCATCCTTCACCCACTGAATTCTTTGAAACTATTTAATGTAATCAACTGATTAACTTATACATAATTTCAAAGTCTTAAATTATGGATTCTACTCATGCAGACATGGGGTCAGCAACCATTTGCTGCTGCTGCTTGCAATCTGGACCATTGCCATAGGCTCCAAATTAGGGCTGTGTGAAATTTCACTGGCAGTTTCATTTTGACACTGTTTTGACTCGTTTCGAGCTCGAAACAGTGAAATCGAAATGAAACAGAGAGCTTTGAAACAGCCTCAAAACAAAACAAGGCAAGTTGAAACCTTTTGAAATGTTTTAAATGTTTCAAAGCTCAAGCTGGTCTTGCCTGCAGGGAAACAGAAACTAAAGTAAGGAGAGGGAAGGGGAAGATGGGGGGAGAAGTGCTCTCATTATTGACTGTGTAGCTGGCCAGTGACTGTCATCCTTCCCTGAGGTCCCTTCTAATCCCTGTGCTTTAGAGGAGGGATGGAAAAACTTCATAAAAGGCATCATTGTTTGAACTGCCCTGCTTTCTGCCTTGGTGTCAGTTACTGAGCTGTGTTCCAGTTTTGCCTGTCAGCTGCTAGAGGTGCAGGGCCCCAGAACGCAGACTCCCCCTGTACCTATCTTCTTGATACCTGGCAGGCTTCATGGCCACAGCAGGGCCTACAAGGCTTGCACTTTTCAACCCCCCCCCCCATGCCCCAAGACAGATACAGTCCTACAAGCACCCATGTCATGAGTTTTGTCTGTCAACAGCCAGAGGTGCAGAGCCCCGGAACCCAGACTCCCCCGTACCTGTCTCCTTGACAGCTGTCAGGCTTCATGGCTGCTGTAGGGCCTAGGATGCCTGCAGTTTTGACCTCAGTGTGGCTTAACATATACACGTAACATGAATTTTGCTTTAAAAATTTTGAGGTGCAGTTTCCCTGAAACCCCTGCACCCATCTCCCTGAAACTTGGTAGGCTGCCTTCAGAAGGAGCTACCATTTCTGCAAGTTTCATCCAAAGCAGGCCAGAAATGATAAAGTTATAGGTTGTTTTGAGCTTCCCCATTATAGCATATGGGCGAAATGTTGCAACAGCACCAAAACAGTAAAACTATTTCACTGAAATGAAACAGAACAGTGGTTTTGAGAACTGAGTAGGTTTTTAGAAAGGCTCCTTAGTCGCATTGTGGCTGTGGTAGAGTATTGCTCCTTGTATTCGGCGAGTCGTGTGACACTGGAATGGCTGAAGGGGAGGAAAGGAGGCCACTGGAGATGCTCCACAGAGAAGCCTAGGTTATTGCTGAATTGTTGGGCTGACAGAGGCTCAGGCTGTCAGAGTCCTGAGACAGAGTGGAGGGGCAAGAGCCTGAAGAGATGGTGCAGAGCACAGCATCCAGGATCATGTTCTAGTTCTCTGGAGGCAATCCCCAGAATACTACAACAACATTGAATACACTTTTTAAAGGATATATATAAATCTCAGTAGCTTTACATATAGTAGAAAAAAAATTCTTTCTACATTTTATCTTACTACAAAACCAGTTAGCTGATTACAGGTATCCATATTTAATAGGTCTGTGCAAATAGGGAACTATTTGATTTGGGCTCGTATTCAACTGATTCATATGCCAGCAATTCAATTCAGAGCTCTGAATCAGTTTCCCACTTCGATTCGGCCAAATCAGGTCCAAAGTTTTGGAGCCAATTCGGAGATTCAGCCATAGGGTACAATGGGGAATCAATGAAATATCTATAACTTTGTTGTTTTTTGTCTGATTTGGATGAAACTTGCAGGAGTGGTAGCTTCTGCTGGGAGCATGCTCCATGCCAAGTGTCAAGGAGATACATACAGGGGTTTGGGGGAACTGCACCCCAAATTCTTGAAGGCAAAAATCACGTCATGTGTTAAGCTACAGTGGGGTCAAAACTGAAGGGATGGTAGCCCCTGCAGATACCACAAAGTCTGCCAAGTTTCAGGGAGATAGGTGCAGGGGTTTGGGGGAAACCACCTCAAGCTGCGGACAAGCAAAACTCGTGACATGGTTGACACTGTGTGTTAAGGCGCATCAGGATGAAAACTGAAGGCCTGCTAGCCCCTGCTGAGGCCACAAAGCCTGCCAGCTGACAAGGAGATAAGTGCAGGGGTTCTGGATTCTGGGGCCCTGCACCTCTAGCTGCTTACAGGAAAAACTCATGACATGGGTGCTTGTGCAACTGACTGTCTCTGTCTTGGAGCAGAAGCAGTTTGACTCTATTATTTCCTCTCCTTAGCCTGTGGTTTTGTAGGTGTTAATCCTTGCTCATTAACTTGTTATCTAGTAGCTACTAGCTAGCTATTGTGTATTGAGCTGGTCCTTGAGTGAATCATGATTGAGCAGTATTGATACAGCAGATTGATACACAGTAGCTTAGCAGCCAGGCCTGCAGTAGTTCCCTACCCCCACCCCGTGCCCCAAGACAGACACATACACAGTCACACAAGCACCCACGTGACACGAGTTTTGCTTTTAGAACTTTGGAGTGCAGTTTCCCAGAAACCCCTGCACTTATTATCTTGAACATTTGCAAGCATCATGCTCTCAGCAGAGGCTACCATCCCTGCAAGTTTCATTTGAATCAGCCAAAAGACAACAAAGTTATAGATATTTCATTGATTCCCCATTATACCCTATGGACAAATCGCCAAATCTTTTCTGAATTGATTTGGAAGCTCCAAATCAATTCAGAAAATCTAAGACTTCCCACAATTTGATTCAGATTCATAGATTTGGCCTCCAAATCATCTGAATCATCTCTGAATCTGAATCATGATCCGAAGCTTTGCACAGCCCTAATATTTAATATTGTCAAAAAAGTCTGTTGTTATCTTTGCAAAAGTGTTTTAAATTCCTTCCAGTGCAATTATTAATGCCATCTCACATAAGTGCATGAAATCTTTGAGTGGTAGCATGTTTGCACACAGGACTACATGGCTTACTCCACTACAGAAAACTTCCATGGACTATGAGGGTATATGACTCCTAATCGTAATGCCATATTGATGCCAACACTGATCATGAACTACAAGTGAATATAGCACTGAAGAGACTTCAAGAAAAGACTGAAAACCCTCTATGGAAACAAGACTGTAAAAATAATAATAATAAGCAAAGTTTCTAGAAGGAAAACAGTTAATTCCTTTGTGTTTAACTGAAGTCCCTTCAAATATTTCAAAAGTAATATGAGACAGTATTTAAGTGAGGTGAGACCTGAAAGTGTTGTATACTGTGCCATCTTCAGTATCTTAATTTTGGTTAAGATATACAAAAGTCTGCATTGTTAGAATGAGTGGTAAATGAAACCAGTTTACTTACCAATGCACAGAGCAGGTCAACTGCTTCCAAGATTAGTTCTTGGTGACCGATACGAGTGACTCCCAGTTCCTCAAGCTCTTGATGAGTGATGTGTAACAGCTGCTCCCCATTGATCTTTTCCCTTTCAAAATTTTTTATGTATTGTTGGAGGCAGTCATCAAGGCCTATTGAAAAAAAAGAGTTCATGTTCAGAGAATGGTAACAAAGAATATAAATTCTAACTCACTAACTGTATAAATTCCCTTTGGGACTTTGGTACACTACTACTTTGGGATCTTTCAGGTTGAAGATGCTATATTAATGTAATATAATTTCATTTTCACTGCACCATATCAGGGACTAATATGGTTTTTGTCAGCCAATAATACTTCCAGCATTTTTCAAATTAATTTGAATTAATATTTTAAATTAGATTTCTGTCAAGAGTGCTAGATACCTGACCCCAAAATTAAAATTATAATGAGATGAAAGGTAAAGCCAGAAGCTCCCTTATCCAGAAATCAGAAAACAACCAAATCAAAAATCAAGCTTGGAATTAATCTTCTCCACTGAAGATCAACTCTCAAACAGCCTTAGGATACATACAAGCAAGGTTCTTTGGGTAGATGTTCTCTTTTATTAGACCAACTGAGTAGTTGGAAGAAGTTCTTTGCAAGCTTTTGGGTGCAATCACCCTTCTTCAGGCATAGGAAACCACAAGAAGCTAAAAGTATGACAGGATGCCAGTGAGAATGTGAATGGGTGGAAATTAGGAAAACAAAAGGTGGAACAGGCAAGGGAGTGGTGGGGAAATGAGGGCAAGAAAAGCCAAAAGTGAATAAGGGAGACTCTAAAAAGTAGTAGATTTTCAAGGTAGAGAAGAGGCTGTCTGTGAAAAAGGAAACAGCTGAAAATTAGGAAGACAAAGGGCAGAAAAGGAGGTAGGAGGGAGATCTCCACCACTCCTACAATAAACCTGTAAACACATCTCCACCACTCCTACAATAACCGCACCCCAAAGTGAACCAAACCTCACCACTGCACCCTCCCCTCCCCATCCCCACTTACTTCCTTGGCTCCTAGCACCAGCAAGTGCTGGTCAAACTGGCACCAAGCACAGCTTGTGGGATGGAGGATTTGGCAGGCTCAAGTAGCCTTGGCTGGTCCACAGGAGAGAACGAAGGGTAGGGACAGGAGTTTCTTATTTGCAGGTGGGACAAGGGGCTGGGGAGGGCTAACAATAGCCTCTAGCTGGGAGGATGGGAGAAGGAGGAGAGGGCAAGAAAAGCACATCCCCAGAGCAGGGACTAGCAGCTGAGGTTTCCCAGCTCTGCAGTTGTGCTGGAACTGTAAAGTTACATGAGTTCAGTTAGATAAGTGTTGCCAGACCCAATATTTTCTGATTGGGTCAGCCATTTTTCAGAGTAATCTAACCTTCCTATGCTTCTGTACAGTTTGCACTTAGATGGACCTAACTAAGCTGGTAAGTGTAAGGTCCAAACCTGGGCAAACTAAGTTAGATTGGGTGGCCATTTTTAATGCAATTTAATCTCCGTCCTTACCTCTCTGAACATCTATACAGATGAAAATCAGTTAGAACAGAATCCAATAGTGATATTGTGTTTCAGAAATAGTGTTAACCAGTTCTTTCATGCTCAGAATTACAATTTAAGTACAAAAAATCTATCAAAGAGAATCATACTAGAGAGAGATCATGATAGATACTTATCTTAAGCTAAATCTATCACAGAATGATGCTTCCAAAGAACACTTTCTTCCTTTCACCTGAGTCAGCTCTCCATTTCTGATGGAGTACTAGGAAGGACACCATCACACCTACTCAGCCTAGAAATTAGTTTCTCTATGCCTTTCTCCTACAACAAAGCTCCCAAATCCACCAAACTTGTTGAGACCCAAAAGCCTCTGGAAAACTCAAATTGGTCCAGGACATGTAAGCAAGTCAGAGCCTTTTGCACAGATGTATTTCTGCATTGCTTTCTAATTACCATAGAACTCACATAAACATGAGTTATCAGGAATAAATTAAAAGGAATGCGGGAAAAAAGAATCCAAAAAATAGAGAATGTGATATAAATATGAGGAAAAGTAAAGTAACATCAAACATATGAACCTTTATCTGTGCTTTCAAAAGTATTTTGAACTTTCTCACTAATACAATATAATAGATATTGATATTACAGTATGTGGCAAAGCACCTTTGGGTGCCTGTCACTTTACGGGTTTGAGCAGGCTACAGACCAGCCTGTAGGTGGGAGCAGAACCAATCAGGCAGTCACATGGCACCCAGGAGACAGCCTGATTGGTGAAGGGCTGGGCAGCCTGTGTATAACACCAGGCCCTGAGAGTAGAGCCAGCCAGTTGCAACTGAGGAGCTGAAGGATGAACATCATCTGAAAGGGACTTGGTAGTGGGGGTCTACTATTGACCCCCACACCAGGAGGAGGAGTTAGACCTAGATCTAGAAATGTCAAAGCGGTTCTCAAAGGCAGTTCACTCAAAGGACCTGGTTGTCATGGGTGACCTTAATTACCCAGACATCTGCTGGGAGACGCAGTCAGCCAGGTCTGCCTGTTCACTTAGGTTCCTAACTTGTATAGAGGAACTGCACCTAACATGGGAGGTATGCAGTCCCACTAGGGGAAATGCCTTACTCAACTTGGTGCTGACCACAGGGGAGGACTTGGTGGGGAATCTGCAGGTACAAGGTAACCTAGGAGATAGTGACCACCTGTTGATAGGATTCATTATATGGGGAAAGTTGGGAAAGATAGCTAGTAGGGTGGAAGTGCTAGACTTCCAGAAGGCCAACTTCAACGAGCTCAGGAGATTAGTTGGAGTGGGACTGAGGGGTAATAACATCTGTGTAGTTGGGAGTCCAGGAAGGGTGGGAGTTCCTGAAGGAACTGATCCTGCAGGCACAGGGGGGTACCATCCCAGTACACATAAAGGGAGGTAAGAGCCAAGAAACCCTTTAGGCTGAGCAGGGAAATCCAAGAGAGCCTACAGGAGAAAAGAGAGGCTTACAGGCTATGGAAGCAGGGGGGCAGCCACCAAGGAGGAGTATACCTGCTTGGCTTGCACTTGCAGGGAAGCAGTGAGGGAGGCCAAAGAAGAAACAGAACTCAGGCTGGCAACAAAGATTAAGGGTAACAAAAAGTTCTTCTTTAAGTACATAGGGAGCAAGAAGGTGCAGGGTAACATAAGACCACTACATAATGGACTAGGGCAACTTGTAACAGATAGGATGGACAAAGCTGAGCTCTTAAACGATTTCTTTGCATCTGTGTTCCTGGACACAGTTACAAACACACCTCTCAATAAGACTTTAGTCTAGTGAGACAGAGATACCAATCCACCAGCAGTTAGTGCTGACCTAGTGAAGGGGCACTTGAAGGGGTTGGACGTATTTAAGTCGGCAGGACCCGATGATCTTCATCCAAGGGTACTAAAGGAATTGTCCAGTGTCATAGCAAAACCACTGGTGCAACTGTTTGAGTGCTTGTGGCACTCAAGACAGGTCCCAGAAGACTGGAAAAGGGCCAATGTGGTCCCTATTTTCAAGAAGGGGAGGAAGGAGGACTCAGGTAATTATAGGCCAATTAGCCTTACCTCTACCCTTGGCAAGACCTTAGAAAAAATCATAAAGCATCGCATTTGTGGGGGGACCAGCAGGTAATACAATGTTAAGGGGCAACCAGCCTGGGTTTATAGCAAGCAGATCCTGCCTGACTAACCTGGTCTCTTTTTATGACCAGGTCACAAAGTGCTTAGATGCAGAAGTAGAGGTAGATGTTATTTACTTGGATTTTAAAAAGGTTTTTAAATTCTTACAAGTAAAATAAGTATCTGTGACATGGATTTTTTCCACAGGCAAGTGGGAGGAAACCTGGCTTATGGGATGCACCCAGAGGGTGATGGTGAATAGGTCGGTTTCTACCTGGAGAGATGTGAGCAGTGGTGTCCTCCAAGGCTCTGTCCTTGGACCAGTACTGTTCAATATCTGCATCAGTGATTTGGATGAGGGTGTAGAAGCACTCTGTCCAAATTCGCAGACAACACCAAACTATGGGGGTATAGTAAACACACTAGAGGGTAGGGAATGAACTCAGGTGGATTTAGATAGACTGGAGAAGTAGGTGGATCAGAACAGGATTCAGTTTAACAAAGATAAGTGCCAAGTGCTGCACCTGGGGGGAAAGAATCACCAATACACCTATAGACTGGGAAGTACCATTCTAAGTAGCATAGCAGTGGAAAGGGATCTCAGAGTCATAGTTGAAGAAAAATGAACGAGTCACCAATGTGATGACGTAATAAGTAAAGCTAACCGCACTCTTTCCTGCATTAGTAGGTGCATCACGAGCAGGTCTAGGGCGGTGATACTTCCCCTCTATGTGGCATTTGTGAGGCCACAGCTGGAGTACTGTGTCCAGTTTTGGGTGCCGCACTTCAAGAGGGAAGTGGATAACCTAGAAAGGATTCAGAGAAGGGTTACTCGTATGGTTGAGGGCCTGTAAGCAAGATCCTATGAAGACAGGCTGAGGGATCTGAGTCTCTTCAGCCTCTGCAAAAGAAGGCTGAGAGGTGATCTCGTGGCTGTCTACAAACTTATCGGGGTGGGGGGGTCAGCAGGGAAGAGGGGATACTCTTTTTACCAGGGCACCCCTCAGGGTTACTAGAAACAATGGCCATAAACTCAAGGAGAGTAGATTTAGATTGGACATCAGGAAGAAATTCCTTACAGTGAGAGTTGCCAAAATATAGAATGGGCTTCCAAGGGAGGTGGTGCTTTCCCCTACCTTGGAGGTGTTCAAAAGGAGATTAGACAAGTACCTGGCTGGGTTTACTTGACTCCAGTGCTCTTTCCTGCAGGGGGGTGGACTGGATAATCTAACAGATCCCTTCCAACCCTAGAAATCTATGAAATCTGGACTGAGTACTGCTGCTCCTGGAACATCTGAAAGTTAGGGTAGGAACTACGGGGATGAAGGAGGTTCTTAGGGATCCAGGGGGGTCCAGAACCCTTAGGAGGAGGCTGAAAGCCTGTGACTGTGGGAAGGCCAGCCTAGAGTGAGAGGCTACATAGACTGAGGCCCAAGTTAGAGGCTAGGATGGCCTATTGAGAGAGGCTGGAGAGACAAGGTCCCAGTGAAGACACAGGCCAGCCCAAACAAAAGGGCTTAGAGCTTGTGGGCCTACATAGGGTCTAGGTCAGCCCCTGATTAGAACTGTTGAGAGCAAGGGCTACTGATGCAAAGCCTGGGGAAACCTAGGGAATGGAGATGACCATGCAGGGGTCTCTGGAGGGGCTCAGATAAGCCTAGTGAAGTAAAGGGCTGATTTATGGGATGGCCCAGGTGGAGACCCCTATTGAGGAAGGGAGTCAGCTGCTTGCAGATTGACCTAGGGCTCTCGACTAGCCCAAGCTGGGGCCAGGGCCTGAGTGGCTGTCTGGGTGACCCTGTGTAGGGGAAAGGCTAGGGAAGCACACCCTGGTACAAAGGCACCAAGCTTGGGCAACACAGGGACCAGGAAGGCCTGAGGCCCAATACCTGAGAGTGAGCCCTAGTGGGAGGCCTGAATATGAGTGAGGACTGAGTGGGCTGTAGGCTGAGTTTGGGGTCCAGGTATGTCAACAGACAACTGAGGCCTGAATGGGCTGTAGACTGCGTTAGGGGCCCAGGTATGTCAACTGAGGCCTGAGGGGCTTGTACACCAAGTTGCAGACATCCAAGGCCAGGAGTCAGAATCAGCCCAGTGTGTGGTAGGCCTGATGTCCCATCATAGAGTAGGGCCTGAACTGGGCAGCCTGAATGTCTGCAAGGGGTCAGGACCAAGAATACAAGATTTGAAGCCTGAAGGGCTGTATAGAGTAGGGAGCCTGAGTGGTCCTGAAGGGCTATACAGAGTAGGGCAGTGTGAAAGAGGCCCAAGAAAGGGGCAGAGTGAGTGTGGCCCTGCAGGGGCAGTATGAGAGAGGCTCAGCACAGGACTGAGTTTGGCCTGGTAAGGGGCCAAGAGAATTGTTATCTGTAAGTGATGCCATCTGCAAGGCATGGGACAGGGTGTATGGGTGGTTCGGAGCCATGTATTACACCCTTGGCATCAGGGCATTAAATGGGAAGCCTCCAACCTAGAAACAATATTTTTAATTACAACAAAGGCGTGGCAGAAGAGTCAGGTGGGTGGACTGCCCGAGACAGGTGGGCAGGCCAATGTTGTGACAGGCCATGGGAAGGTCCCTGTCACACAGTAGAATTCAGTTACCATGATATACTTCATGAAAAAGATGCAGCACTATAAAAGGCACCAAATAAGATGGCTTATTTTTAGATATTACTTTTTGCCCACATTTCACAAATTATTTTTTAGACAACTGAGTTTATTTAAAAAAATCAGATGAAACAGTTTGACAATATAACGAGACATTCTTCTTGTAAGGGAGCACAGAAATGCTAAATAGGCTAAGAAGATAATAAAGTACTCACTATGAGAACCTCCCACTTGACTTTCAGCAACTGATAATTATCCATTAACCAATACTGTACTTATAAATAACCAAAATGTAATGAACTATTTCATATATCCAGTTTTCTACCATGCATCATGTATAGCATAAGGCAATATGTATTTGCAAAAACAAACAAACAAACAAACAAACACTTCCCAAAATTATTGTAAGGTGCAATACCACAGTCTGACTGAATTTTGAGGTAAGTTAACTTACATTATTGCATCCCCACAAGTACTTGTTCAGAAGTTTCAAAATTAGGACACAGTAGGAGCATGTGTCAGAAATAACACCCAGAAACCTGAAGTTTAAAACTACATCACCAAATACACGTTTAAGGATAGCTTCTATTTTTCTCATTTGGAATGGCTTAGCATAGTTGAGTGTCAAAGTAAATTGCTATATACTGTTCATTAGCAAATAAAATGTTATCTAGTTTCAAATTATTATATCAAGAGAAATCTGCAGAGTTAACATACAAGAAACAGATTGTGCATGACTCTTTTGAAATTAATTAAAAACAATAAGGCCTGCGATCTTTATGTGCGTGCAGCTGGTTGCAGAACTTATGTTTTAGTCAGAAGCTAGAGTTTAAAAAAATTATGTTAAAATTATACCTTCCATAAATAAGAGAAATAACTACAGCTGTCCCTAAAATGAAAAAAACCCTAATCCAAACTTTAACAGTCTGGAAATACTTTCTAAAATGCATGAATTTATTGAATTATTGACAAGAGACACCTGCTATCATTTCCACAAAAATATATCTTTAGAGCAGCATTTCTATTTAAAAAAATCATATGTGACAGCGACTAGTCATATTATAGAGTGATGGAACTGGAAAGTTACAAACACACACATATACTTTTAACTGCAAGAAATCAAAGTAGTTAAGAATAGATATCATTTCAGTGTTAGAGGAAGAAGAAAAATAAAGAAATCATCAACTGTTAAAAAAGGTTAAGTTAAAAATGTGTTTAAAAGATTAAAATGCATTACGCATTGAGCAGAGATGTCTGGCTGCTCAAAGGAGCACTAGAGTTCTCATTTACTTTCTTGTACTATCTAACATTCAGAAATTAATCTTCAGTACTAAATCTCTCCCAAAATACAGGAATGCAACATATTTTATTAAATCAATTTGCAGCAAATGTACGATGGAGAGTTGCTTGGCAGCCATTAACAGAAAATACTAGATCTGCTTGCAATGTTACCACACCATTTTTGCTTTTAGAATGACTTTCTATACGAGTGGCTGCCACACACACGTTTAAGCAAAAAATTGGATCAACTATTTACCAGTCTGCCATTTCTAAATTAGTAGAATGAGAATTTGTCAAGAAAAATGTCAGTTTAAATAATGCAATCAGAAAATAGTTGGTGATGTTTTTTCTATATATGTGAAAAATGGCCCACCCTGATCCCATCTGTCTTACAGCTATTGTTCCATCTCTTTATTTTTCACCTCCAAACTTATCGAGAACATCATCTTCTACTAGCACACTGTTTGTTCCATTACTATGACTCTATCATTGACTCCTTCCAATTTGTTTTCTCCTTACCAATATCTACTGATAGTGCTTTAAGATCTCAAATAGTTTATTTCATTGTCGTGGTTTTTGATCTTATATTCCCCTGTGTAATCATCCGGCACTTCATATTGCTTAAAATCTTGGATTCCATTGGCTTTTGTGACTCTCTCCTCTTACAGTCATTCTTCTGTTCTCCACTTACTCCAAGATGTATGCAAGGCACAGGAGGTGACAGAACCACTTTAGCCAGCACTGTCTGAGCCTCAGCTGGAGTACTGTGTTGAGTTTTTGGAACAGTGTTCTTAGATGGGAGTAGAGAAACTCAAATGGATCCAAAGATGAGCACAGATTATAAAGGGGCTGGAATTCAAGCCATAAAAGGAAAGGCTGGAGGAATTAGATACTTTTAGTTGGTGTAAAAGAAAATGGTAGAGGGTGAGGAAGCACACAGTAGTAGTTTGCAAATGTTTGAAAGGCTACCAGAAAGAAGACAGAATAATTTGTCTGCCTTGCCATGAAAAGGGTAGGACAAGAGGTAAAATACAGCAAGCAAAGGAAATTTAAAGTGTAGACACAAAACATATTAATACCAGCATAATTTACATACTATTTTTGTATACTGGTGTGAGTCACCTTGGTATCCTGAGCAGCCTAGATAGGATTATACGAAAGCAGGACTGGATGGGACCTCATGAAGACTTTCAGTCCAACCACCTGCTCAAGGAAGTATCATCTGTTAAGCCAGTGATTCTCAACCAGAGTCCGTGAAGATGCTTTTAAGGGTGCTATGCAATATTAGTACCATGACATGGCAAACACTTACACATGGTTTACAAGACAAACTCTGGGATTTCAGATAGGAATCGATAGTGTAAAAAATACTATGATCTTTCTCAATTTTTTGCAGCAAAAGATTTGCTCTGCTATTTTTTCTGTAATCAAAAAACACGTGAAAGTTAAAAGCTGGCATTTTCCCAAGTAGTGTCTTGAATCTAAAAAGATTGAGAATCACCCACTCAATTGTCTGTCTAACACACTCTTGAAAGTTTCAAGGGATGAAAAATACATTTCTGGATATATATGGAAATATTCCCCAAACTCTAGACAGCCTGTCCCAATGCTGAACCACCCTCATAATGAGAGAGTTCTTCCTTATCTCCAATTTTTATTTCTCTAGCAATAATTTAAGATCAATGCTCTTTGTGTTGTTCCCTGCAGCCAGAGAGAATAGTTTTTTCCCTACCCTCTTTATAACCACTCTTCAAGTATTTGAACACTGATATCAAATCTTCTTTTCTCCAAACAAAATAATCCCAATTCTTTTAGCCTTTCCTCATAAATCATGTCTCCTAGTTCTAATAATTTTTGTCAGTCTCCACAGGACTCTTTCTAATTTGTTCCCATTTCTTGTGAAGTGAAGTGTCCAAAACTGGACACACGGCTCCATATGACATCTCACCAGTACAGATGAATTACTTTCCTTGATTTGAAAGTCAAGTCAAGTCAAGTCACTTTCTTCCTATTGATGTAGCCCAGTGTGCTATTGGCTCTTTTCCCAACAAGAGCACATTGTTAGCTCACATTTAGCTTTTAGTCTACAATAACCCAGAGGTCTTTTTTCTGCAGCACAGTAGCTTAGCCAATCATTCCACAGTCTGTATTTGTGAATGCAGTTGTTCCATTCCAAGTGCAGGACTTTGCATTTGGCCTTAGTGACTTTCAATTGATTTTTGAATTATTTTTCCACCACTTTATCAAGGTCATCCTAAATTGTGATTGCCCAACAGCACTGTTTGCACCTTCACCCAACCTGGGGTCATCCACACATTTTCTAAGTATACACTCAAATTATTAAAACTGAATACTGAATGCCAAATAGAATACTGAACAAAAACAGACCTTCTGGGAACCCCACTTAATACCTCCTCCCCATTAGACATCAAGCCATTGATGATTACTCTTTGAAATGATGATCCAAACACTTACACATCTTCTTTTCAGTACTTTCATTTAGATGGTAATTCCTTAATTTATTAATGAGAATGTCATGGAAGACAGTGTCAAAAGCCTTGCTACGACGATAATATATTATATACACTGTTCTGTGCCTATCCACATATCCTATCACCCTGTCATAGAAGGCAGTCATGTTGTTTAGGCATGATTTGCTCCTGCTAAACCCAAGTTACTTGTTTGTGATAGCCTTATTCTTCTCCTGGTGCTTATAATAGGTCTCTTGATGACCTACTCCATAATCTCTTTAGCTACCGAAGTCAGACTGGCCAGTCTATAATTTCAGAATACTCCTTCTTAAAGATGGGCACTATATTTTCCACTTTCCAATTCTCTGGGACTTCACCCAGCCCCTATGATTTCTCAAAGATGATAGCCAAAGCCTCTGAAATTACCTCAGCCAACTCCTTCAGTACTCTGAGATGCATCCAATCTGATCCTGATGATCTGAAAATATCTAACTTCTTTAAGAATCTCTACATTGTTTTTCCACTACATTAGGGGCATGTCTATATGCAAAAGTAATGTGATGCAATAATATCTGGTGCATATCACACTAGAATTTATTGCTCTTGGGTGCCACATTTACATGTGCACCTGGGACCGCAGCATGTTGAGAAGGGTCAGAGCAGCCCTGACTAGCAGGAGGCCCAGGAGGTAAGCTAGCCAGTCTGGGGCTGCTTCAACCTGACTCAATGTGCTGCGGAGGGACTGGCTAGGCCACGAGGGTGCTCCAGTGCTGGGCAAGCTGGAAGGTGGCCCCTGCAGTGAATCACCCTCATTCCCCAGCCAGCTCCATCAGCCTCCACACGTGTGTTGCTGTGCACTAAAGAATTGCGCCATAAGATAGTACACGTGTTTACATGTACTAACCTACAGCAGAGTTAATTAGCTTACTGTGGCCTAATAGGGCTGCATATGTAGATGCTGAGACTTTACTGCTGAGCTAATTAGGCAGATCTGAAGTAAACATCTTATGTAGATGCACCCTAGGGTGCTTATGTCCTCCCCTATTTTTGCTGTCAATACTTTAAGCTTCTTTTCGCAATCCATTACTAGATTGACCCCTGTGTTCAGCAAGGGACTTACACTCTATTTAATCTTCCTCTTAATTCTGACACTTGTATAATGTTTTCTGTTGCCTTTTGTGTCCCTTGCTGATTGCATCTCATTGTGCCATGACTTTCCTGATTTTCTCCCCTCTTGCTTATACTCATCCCAAAATATTGGGATTTTTCCCACTTTTTATAGGATTTCTTTTTTAACTTCTAGTCATTGAAGAGCTCACTGTTCAGTCAATCTAGTCTTCTACTGCCTACCCTTTTTTATCATATCAGGATAGCTTATTATGGCCTCCTTAAGGCATGACTAGCTCTCCTGCACTCTTTTCCCCCTAAGACTTGTACCTTTTTCCTTAAGACCTTTCACTTTACCAGTGCCTGGTCACTGTTAACCAAATATCCTTTCATTTTCATGTTCTCAACAAATTTCTCCTTGTTTGTAAGCAAACTGATGAAAGTTCCCCCCCCCCCCCCAGTTGGCCATTCCACCACCTGTACCAAAAAGTTTCCCCGTGTGCACTTCAAGAACCTGACAGATTGCTGGTGCATGCTGTGTTCCTCCCCCCACCCCTGCTCAGCAGATGCCACCGTATTTGGAAACTGCTGTTAGCCGTTTAAAGAAGGATCCATCCACATCTCATCCTCATCTTTCTTAGTTTGGTGGTCCACAGCAAATCCTCACTGTGATACCATCCTTGCTTTTCTCTTGTCAGGTTTTCAATAGGCCAACCTCCTGCTTATTACCACGCATATGAACAAGGATGTCTTGTAATGTCAATACTACCATCTTTTCTCCCTGCTTGTTCTTCTTGAACAAATTATAACCACCCATACAATACTTAATTCATGCAAGCTATGCCACAAAGTCTCAGTTATCCAAATTACATCACAAATCCATGTATTAAGACTCACAATTCTTCCTGCTTATTTTCCTTGCTGGAAAGCACTATTGCTTCACGCCTGCACAGCCATTTTGAAGTGTTCAAGTAAGGAGAAGTGGTACACATCTGTAGGGCTGTCCCGGGGGGAGCGCAAATTGGGGCAACCGTCCTGGGCCCTGCACTTTGGGGGGCCCCGCAGAGCGGAGTGGAGCACCAGTGGTACGGAGTTGGGTGCAGTGGCAGCTTCACCTCCAGCCATTCACTCCCCCCACCACCGGCAGCTTGTTTGGATCTGGGATCAGAGCAGGGGTGGGGCCCCGCATGGCTGATTTGTCCCACACCCTGCTCGGGTCATCTCTGCACATCTGTATGGCACTGAAGCATGCCAAATCCGAAGAACTCTGGGACAGTGTGCTTCAAATGTATGTCGGTCCATGGCCTAAGACACAGAGAAGCTAAGGGCACCTATACACAAGCAACGAGGCTGCTCCAATGCACTGTAATTACAGTGCATCAGAGAGACTGAATTAATTAAGTCTGCTGGAATGTGTTAATTACTGCATTCCAGCAGACTCCAGTGTCTTGTGTATCAGTATCCCCATGCTGAAAAATGGTGGTGGGAGTACTGGAACTAAAACTTGTTCAGTGAGCTTTAGTTAAAGTGCCCTGCTGCCATTTTTCAGTGTGGGGACATTGATACCCAAGACACTCCAGGCGCTTTAATTAGAGCGGCTCTCTGAACACTCCCTACTCCCAGAGCATGCGTATAAATGCCCTGCATGACTTGCCCAATATCTCATAAGAAATCTGCCACTGATAAGGTCTAACCCCTACTCTTCCACATTCAAGGCTAATGCCCCAACTAGTAGGTGATCTTTCCTCAGTATAAGTCAGGAAAGTATTGCACCTAGTCAGCTTCAAACCTATCTTGAAAAAACTAACTCACAAAAACATGATAGTGTTAGTCTTCCTGTCAATTTTTAACAAGACTATCACAAAGCAATTCAGTTTCTTGCTGCCTACTTGTAAACATTTCCAGCCAGATGTGCCTGTTAGATCATCTACTCTGATTTCCTATGTCTCAGGTTAAGCTTCCTCTGGAAACCAGTTAGACATAGTAGTTCAGCTGTGATGGAACTGCATGTGGTCACACTAGAATTAAGTATATAATTCAAGACAAATAATATATTTGATAATTTTAGCCTCTTTCTCTGCTCTTTTAAGTCATTCTGGCATATCACAGTTTCCCCAAATTAAGTTGCTAATCAAAATATATTAATTGAATAACTTTTTAAATGTTCCATTCTAATAGCAAGCACATTTAAAAACAAAATGTAGCTATAACGATTAGTTCTCACTAATCAAAAAATATATTCACAGTATTTATGGTATTTTAATCAGTTTCTAGGTGTATATTTAAATGATCAGGAATACTTAGCCAATCAGACACTAGCTTTCAAAGCCATTTTAGAAGGGTGATTATTAAAATAAATAATATACAAAATAAAAAATATGAGACAGAATGCAGAATGCTGTACCTTTTATGAAACACTGAATCAGTCTTATTGCAACTCACTTGCTTAAGCTGAAGATCATGAAAAGGCCATTTTTCCATGAGCTCAGCAATATGCCAAACCACTTATAGGATAATACAAAGCCTGGTTTTGCCTCCTATGGAGCACTCTGTAAGAGAAAACTAAATTTAATGACTAATTCAATTTCTTTGAAGTCAGCATACATACACTTTCATATTTCTCTCACTAGATACAATCCTGCTTGCTGAACTGCATCCACAGCACTGAAGGAAGAGGAGGAAATGCATGAAAATGAAAAAACCACAAAGAGATATAGGACACTGACAGAAGTGACATTTATCATGTGATTGCCCCCCTGAAAGTGCTCTATAGCCATGCCCTGACAGAAGTGCACAGCTGTAGAGTGCCTTAAAAGTGCCCAATCAGGTGACAAATTAACCCTCATCTTTTGCCACTTTCCACACAATGTGGATCATTTCATCATTTCATGAGAGCTTATAGCTACTACTGTTGAATAGTAATGAACAGTGATTTTTCACACAGCTCTGCATGAGGAAAACAGTCGTTCAGAACATTATTAGTGACTATATCAGACTTTTACTTGAAATATACAAATATGACTTAAATGTCTGTTCTTTCTTTTTTGCCAGAGTGGGGAATGGTGTTTGCTAAGCCTGTACTGCTAGTAAACTCTTCAAAGCTATTTTGCAGCAAATACATGAGCCTTTTTTCTGTTCTTGAGTTGTCTGTGAACAGATCACAATTTGCATGCACATATTCCTTTTTTTTTTTAAATATTTGATAAATGCTTTTATGTAACCATATTTCAACCTCTGGATTACTTACAAACTATTCACTGTAAGTATTTTATACCAAAGTTACCATTAAAAATTTGTATTTTTAATAGGAAACACAGGTCACATAGTATGCTTTTGTTCCATGATTATATGGCAATAGCCCTGGTATAAAGTTTGTGGTGTAAATATTTAAAACTGAATTTCAATTTATTTTCAGCCCATAGCATAGGTATTCACCTAGAACTCACTTTTTGCACATCCATCTGTAAACTAAGCCACTAAAATATTTGCTAAAATTAAAATGGGGTCAATACACTTAAACCAAATTTATTTAAATATGTTCATATCAATGATCACAAACAAGCTTTTGCAGTATTTGCCCTGATTTAGGGAATATGAAAGAAATGTGACATGCTATGATAAGGAAAATATGTATGGCTGGTTGTACTAAATGTGCCTTTATGCCAGGTACAATCTATGATAGAAAAGCAAGATCTGCTGTTTTTATGACTCATACCGCTTTGTAATAGCTCCCCAGGGCATGGTTTGGAAGACATTTACTTAATGGTGCAAACAGTATGGCAGCTGACAATGGAAGAATACAGAAATTCATTGTCAAAGGACCAGGCTGTCTCATAACATGACAGCATGTAGTAAACACACAAAAAAGAAATGTGTCAGGGTAGCTGTCTGTATTAGCTATTTACCTAGGGATTAAGGTTTGAGTCCTATTATTCCATTGGTAGTGATACAAAGTTTTTCAGTGACTTTGGTATCTTAAAAATAAAAGAATTTAGCTAGCAGTAAACTAATTCATTATTATTATGGTAATCACTGGCTCCTCAAGTACTGATAAGGCAGTTGCAAGAATAATTACAATGGGATTACACAGGGTGTAAATTGAGAACACAGTTTGGCCCACAGGAAGCCAAAGAGAAGTTAATGATCGTTTTCTTTGCTCATTGACTGCTCAGTTATTCCCTTTATGGTGTTTTTTATACAATTAACTCAATGCATTTCATAAACAGTAAATCATTAAGACTCACAGCACTCCTGTGAAGAAGGTAATATTAGCTCTATCTTATATGTGGGTAAACTGAATCACACAGAAGCCAGTGACATTAGGCAAGAAACACAGGTGCACACTTCCTGGCTCTTTGTATATTTTTCAACATGCTGGCTCATTTGACTACCATCTGCAACTAGCCCGTACATTTTTTGTACCAGATTATCATCAGTGAAGGCCATAAAATGGTTTAACATTTAAAAGATTAGACCTGATGTCTACGATGAAAAATAGCAGTATATGATGAAATCTACTGCAACTGTCTTCCTCTCTTTTTCAAATGTTGCTTCTAATAAAAGAAAATGTGTTCTTCCTCCTTATACTTAGGCTAAGGAAAGTGTGTCCTTGGCTCCAATAAGCCAAAGAAAGAATTTTAGCTTAGATGTGTTCAACACAGATTGTGACTTTGAAAATAAGACAGGTAGAAAACTATAAGCAAAGAAATGCCAGGGAACAAGAAAAGGTAGTTCTAGCTCAGAAAATAGTTGCTGCCTGAACTGAGAAGGAAGAGACTTGTTTTAAAAGAAAGGCTTGACCAATACAAATTCCATATTGACTGGCTGCAAACTAAATTGATGTATCAATTCCAAATTTCCATTGCAAAAGACTTGCCACATACTCTGGATCCAATCAAGGGCTCACTGAAGTAAATGAGAATCTGTCTACTAACATTAAACACTAAGCTGGGAGTAAACATTGTGGGTGTTTATACATGTGATTTGGGAGTTGTGGGGAGGTGTTTTAATTAGAGCACCCAAGAGTGTCTTGTGTATCAGTATCCCCGTGCTTCAAAATGGCTACTGGGGTACTTTATGTAAACTTAGTGTGTCAAAATGTCTATGTTACAAACAGACAGACCTCCAGGTTGATGAGCTTTAGTTAAGGCACCCCTGCTGCCATTTTGAAGCACAGGCATGCTGATATAGGCTGATATACAGGGAAAATTATTTGAGTCTGCTGCAACACACTTAAATAACAGCAGCCTCTCTGCTTGCGTATAGGCACCCTAGATTCTTAAGTACAGGCCTCATTTTAGCAGAGACACAAGCTAAGCAGAAAACTCCAGCTTTTGTATGGGAAGACACAGTAGCATCATTTGAGGGGGGATGAGTGGGGTACCAGCCCCAGACATAAACTTAGTGGGGGTGCCAGAAGAGCCACTGCCCTGGGAGTGTGATGCTACAGCAGCCCACACTGTGACTACAGCAGCAGTAGCTGTGCGCAGGAAGTCTACCCTGGTACTGTAGCAGCAGCAGCAGCAGCAGCAGCAAGAGCCAGGGCTAAGCATACTGCTCCACACCTGCCACAGCTGGGGACCAAGTCCCCGGGCAGGTATCATTGTCCCTCCACTAAACACATACTCACCACCCCTGGCAAGGTTTAATCCAGGTCAGACACCTGCTAGTTATGCCTCTAGGAAGATGGATTATGAAGGCAAACCACAGAAACTCTTAGAGGGAATTAGTGAGATAGGAATAATTCAAACCAGATGGAGGTCTGTCTGTTTGTAAACAGACATTTTTACACACTAAACTTTCAAGCGCTCCTAAGGGATTTAGAAACCTAAGTCCCATTTCCAAAAGTGAATCAACATGTGAAACAGGGCTTCACTGTCCCTAGGGCTTCCCCCGCACCCCACCCCCCACTTACTTGTGGCTGTCTGCATTGTCTGTCCTGGGCTGTATTGCCCCTCCTTTCTGGGCTAAGCCCAGCCTAGAGAGCAAAAGCAGCAGTGGTGGCAGTAAGCAGGCAGGTACACCCTTCCTTGCCTGCTCCCTGGGACAGACAGTACAGGCAGCCACAGGTAAGCAGGGGGAAGGGATCAAAGGTTAAGGGGGCAGTGAGAGGGATCTGGGGTGCTGGGGAGTGGGGAAGGGGTAGTAGGCCCCATCAGACCCAGCAGGGAAGTGGGGACAGATGGAGTGTTTACACTAAGATGTAGCCTAGAGTGCCTGCACCTTAGTGTAAATCAGGTTGGGTAAAACAGATCAGAGATAATCCTGCCCTGGAGTGGCATAACTTTGAGCTGCTTAATGAGCGCTTAAAAATAGTTTCAGGTATTAATGTGCAGACAATCCATGAGTTAAGAGCTCCAGAAGCTGCCTAAAATTACCATGTTAAAGGGTGCTTCTACACATGCACTTTAATGTGCAGTAGCCTATTCTACTGCACATTAAAGCAGTACATAAAAAACAGTGCTAATATGCTAATGTGCAGTAAAATAGGCTACTGCTCATTAAGCATCACTTAAAATGCATACACTTGTACTACTGTGCATTAGCACAGTCTAATGCACATTGATTTAGTACCTCATATTAGAGGTACAAAATTTAAGTGTGCAATATTAAAAGTACATTAATGCACCTGTAGATCCATCCACAAGGTCCTCAACTTTAGTAATTTACCTTCTTCTACTGGGAACAGATTGACCACTATTTTTATTCCATTTCCTATAGGGTAAAAGCATGCACATAGGCAGCAACCTTGAAAAAGCTGACACATGGTGAAGCCATAGCTCCCTTCACGGTGCAGTAAGTTATCCATATGCCTCATAACTTTAGGCATTTAGAAGATTAATTATCATTAAAAATAAATGGAACTTAGGAACCTACGTCACTTAAAAAAATCCTATATATTGTGCCAAGCATATTGGCATAGTTTGTGTCTTCCAAAGAGCCAATTCGGAAGCTCAGATTAGTTGTAATGATGTCAATATGCCGCTAGACAACGGAAAACTGCATTTAATTAGAAACTTGACTTAACACTGTAAAAGAGGTAAATTGTTCTACTGTTCAAATATCTTTGCAGTCTAAAAGTACCTGGAGACTAATAACAAAACCAAACAAAACAATCAGTTGTAATGCTTTGAAGCGCTCTAAAGGATTTTTTGAAAGCACAGGACGAAAACACTTTGTATACAGTAAAAAGGAATGTATGGTTCATGCATGAAAAATTACAAATTAGCAGTATGCAAAGGAAACAAAGGGAGAAATATGAGTGGAAACAGTGATCAGAATTGGTTGTAGAAGAAGAAAGATGTTAGCAGAGATGTTGTTACAGAGAATTGTGAAAACGCAGCTATCCAAAATAAATGAACGCTTAACTGGTCAGTTAAACTGTAATTATTGATATTGAATCAGATCTGGATGGGATAAGCATGGAATTCTTCAAAGAGAAAGAAATTCAAAGAAATATTAGGTTGTCTTTTGGGATGTCAGTGGAGGTAGATAGAGAAGTCAAAGGGAAAATCATTTCCAAAAAACAAACCCATCACTGCAAAAGAAACAAAAAACCTAGGTACAAATATTTCACTTAGAGTTTTGAAAGTTAGCACATTAGTTACATTTTCTTCCCTCAAAGAAATTATTCCTTTTGAAAAATATTAACCTTATGGTTTAAAGCAAATACTTGTTTCCATAATCAATTCTAGTAAACCCTACCCCAAAATTATCATATTGTTCATGTGGAACACATTAAATGCAAACTCAAGGTGCTTGGCTAAAACAAAAACAAAAACCAAACATTGGTAGCAGGAGAGAAAGAAGGAAAATTCCATGCTGATTTCAATTTGTAATGAACAGGAATTCCCACTGGAGTTGGTTCTTCCAACAGAAGATGCTATAAAATGCTATGTTTTGTTATCAAAATGCCAGGTTGTCCAATGCATTTAGTGTCTGAGCTGAAACAGTGGGACACAGTTGAGTGGAACTGTATTTACAGTTTTCTGGTTTATGCAGCTTAGCACTGCTGGAAAGAAGTATCCGAGTCCAATTACAGCATTGAAGCAAACAGCATCAGTGGGAGGAGAGCAAACTTCAATAATAAACACAATTTACAGATCACAAGTGTCTAGACAGATCTACCTCCCATTTTACCAAAACACAAACCACCAAAATGTTCAAATAGTGAAGACTTTCCAATGTGAATAAAAAAACCCCAACTGCTTAGGAGGACATTGTACCTAGTGTCAAGATTTGTTAAAGCTCCACAATTTTTGAAACTGTACTTTAAAGTAAATCACCCTCTTCTGACATGGAAACAGTAAACGCCGTGTTATCTAAAATCAGATTTTTTTTATAAATTCAGAATACACATTAAAATTGACATGGTCAGATTATGCAACACTGCTAATTTAACACAGGAAAATAAATCAAATGCACACTGGGAGCATCTACACATGTACCAAAATTACTGTGCAGCACTGGTGCATATCTACATGTGCATGCCTGTACTGCACAGTAAATATGGTGACTTAACACCGATTTGACTGTAAGTTTGATACCTGCATCATACAGGTATCAAATTTATGCCTGATTAGTTTCTGCACAGTAACAGACGTGTAGATGCCTTACTGCACAGTAACACTGTGTATGTGGACTGACTTAGGACTAACTTTAGTTCCAAGTCAGTCCACACACAGCATTAACGCGCTCTAATGCCTGCACTTGTAGCTGCCAGCCTATGCCTGCTTACTGCGCAGTAACTTACTGTGCAGTAAATTTAAGCCAATGAAAATGCATATGTAGACATGCCCATTGAATAATAGTCTGGGAAAGTAGCAAAAAGGGTACTAAGTGACCATAAAAGTTGAAGGTAAACTATAAAGTAAAACTGAAAATTAAGGTCTGAATTATGCAAACTTTGATAGACTTTAGCAGGATTATTTACATGCTGAGAATTAAACACATCCATAAGCGCTTGGAAGATCAGAATCTAAGGCCCCTGGCAAACATAATTTCCATCAAGCAACAGGTAATATTGCTTAAAGGAAACTCTCATTCCATGTGGCCTTCTTCGTTCATAGCTCAACATATCCAGATGAGGAAAAAGTACCCTGGGAACTTCTTCTGTTAGCGTTCATCAGCAAGGGGAGCCAGAGTATTTATGGCTAGTGGCTATCATTCTTCCCCTCCCCCACACCCTCACCTACAGCTGTACTGCTAATAAGAAATGAGCTGCAAGCTCACTAGCTGAGCTCCCCCTTAATGAAGGAGCTTCTCCCCCAACCCTTGTGAAGAGCAGAGGAGACCTGTGCAAATGCAGGGTTTGGGGAGGGGAGGGCAGAAGCAACAGGGCTTGAACTCTCTCAGGATACCTTATGAGTGTTTTTATATATGTATTTTTCATCTATCCTGAACATATTCCTACTGTTTGCACGTAAAGCCTGTCATTTTGAATGTTTGTTTACGCCAGGGGTGGGCAATTATTTCAGCTGGTGAGCCACTTAATGAGTCTGGTGAGCTGTCAAGGGCTACACATACCAACTCTTTCAGAATATATCATTTAAACAAATTATAGATAAAAACCAAAGCATGTACTTGGACTAGGAACAGAAAGTGCACATATACCGGTATAAGTGATTGGAAACTAGTTCAAATCTGTAACACAACTGAAGTTCAGTGCACATAAACTGCTTTCCAAATGGCCAAACCCAGTTTAAGAAAAGTCTGATACTACATCCATCCAGATTTAACTGATTTAGGTTAAATCAGTTTACTGAACTTCTGTCCCAAATCCCCTCCAGATTCAAGTTAACTCATAGTCCCCCAGCATCCCAGAATGCATTGCACCTCCTCTGCAAACCCCTTCTCCTTACTTGGACAAGCTAAACTTGGCCCAAGGTGTCTGTTCCAGTTGAGCATGGAGGTATACTCTAGCACCCCCTGGCTTTTGTCCTGGGCCACTCCAGGCATGTGACCACACTTGCTTATCAGTTCAATCTGTGCAGATTAGACTAACCTGCAAAGATTGAATCAATTTAGCCTTGGGCTTTTTGACTGCCCATATTTAGCTTAAATATCAAAAATCTACTATAACATTTTAATTTTATATCTCAAAAAATATTTTTTGTTCTGATTTGTGGGGTTTTGATCAGTGTATGTAGAGGTGATTGCATAATATCTCAAAATAAAGTCTTACTCATATACTGTGTGTGTGGGATGGTGGGGCGTATTGGTGTGGGTCTGGGTTGTGGAGTGATGTCAGGGAGGTGTGGGGTATGTCGGGGGATACCCACATGGTAAGTCCTGGGAGCTGTCCGGTGGGGTGGGGAAGCAGGGGACACAGGAGCTCACCTGGGTAGTTCCACGCAGGTACGGGTGCAAATGCAGGTGCAGCCTGCCCCCCACCTATAGCTGCCTCTGCAGGACTCCACATGGGGCAAAGCCCTGCCTACACCCACTCTGCACCTGCTAATGGCACCACCCTGGCCTCGGGCAGTGTGCACAGCTTCCTAGTGGGGCTTCTCTCACTGCTGCTGCAGCTGCACGGGTACTGCTTAGCCTCCCCCCACCCTTTAGCAAATCCTCCTTCTCTTCCTGCTGCCTGTTCTGTACTACTCAGGGGGGAGGAGGGAGGGAGAAGCGGAAGCTGCAGCCAGGTGGCTCCTGCCCCAGTACACAGAGGTCCAGCTCTAGCTCCCAGCCTCCTTCCACCCACAAGTGGTTTCTCATTGTGCTGGGTGAGTGGACTCAGAGGAAGACAGTTAGGATCTGGAGCTAGAGCCGTGCATGCTGGGCAGGAGTCACTGGTTCCAGCTTCTTTCATGCCTGGAGTGTGCAGCAGGGGTAGGAGGAGATGCAAGTTAAAGCATGATATGTATGAGCTGTAAAGACAATCTACATTTAGCAAGTAACATCTTTGTGGCTAGATTGCCATTTTTTCAGCTCATTGTCAGGTGATAAACTGCTCAGACCTGTGGCATGTTATAATATATTGCTTCATCAACACATTAATTCCACTTTAAATGTAACATCTGCCACAGGCCTAAGGCATGAAACCTGATTTACTTACGTCAATGGAAAAATGTTGACTGCATTAAACACAAATAATTCTAAATTTAACCCAGAAATATATGCTGAAGCTTATTAGATCAATACAAATCAATATCATTACAGGAGAATGAAATATGGAAGGCCATTTGAAAACCAGTTAGTGACAGTAAGTTTCAAAGAGGGGAAAATATTTTTTTAAATATTTAAAAATATGATTATACTTAGAAATTAGGTAAAGCTTCACTAAAAGCTGATGCCTTTAATTCAGAACAAAATGTAAAAAATAACTGAGTTCCTTTGAGAAAACACATAGCAGAAAAAATAGTAGCACCATTCATAACATAGGTACCTGTGCCAAACCAAAATACTGGCAAATGCAAAGCTGGAGTAGGAGTTGAGCTATGAGGCTCCAGGAGTTGCATTATAGTCACAAAAATTCAGGATAAAAAACAGACCATAGATTTCTCCAGAGATAAAGACTTTTATCCTGGGATCCTACAGATGGCCAACCTCATTGTTCCATATTAAGTGCCTGCGAAGTATCTAAATTAACACTTTGTCCCAGGACAAGAGCAGCTAATTCAAGTTAACTGCCATTCAAACTGCATGTGCAAATGACTGTCCCATACCTGTTTTGATACAAGTCTAAATCCAGGACAATCAATCCTGGATGAAACTGGTCTGTGGGCTAGAGCCAGTGCACAGGGCTCATCCAGCCATGTGCAGCACATACCCTCTGCCAGCTCCGTGCTTTGAGCAGCATGTGCCAGCCCTGCTCCCAGGCTTGCATCACCTGCAATGCACAAGCTGGGCTTGGCACCACTGGTGCTGTTCATGGCACAAGGGGCCAGCATGTGACATGCATTGTATCCAATGCCCCACCAGACAAGTCCTATGGACTGGCTCCAGGGCTGGTTTGAATTGGGCCCCAGGATATAAGTGCATGTTAGTGATTAACATGCAGGGCTAAACTGGTGAGGTACAGCTTGTAGTACATTCCCTGTGTTGGCCCCCTGTGCCATGTACAGCACCTGTGGTGCTGGACCAGCCCTCTTTTGATCAAAGTGCAGTGCAGTCAAGGGAAAAACTTCATATTCACCTTTGGACAAAGTCAATTGTATATTCATAAGTACACACTTCCAACTATGAGGTACACCGCTCCACGCGTTCAACTATTAAAATCATTGAATGGGTATTCATTTCACAAAAAAGTATTGAGAATGCATGATGCTAAAAGTGTTTTTTAAATGTTTTTTCCATTCAAAGTAAAATGCTAATCTTCAATGAGGACCATAGACTACGTTAAATTTTAGCTTTCACATTCTAGCAGTTTGCAGTTTATTCCTCTTTGGGAGTCTTTTTGGTTTTTTTTACTAGAACACCTGATCACAAGATGAATACACATTTACCCAACTTTTCCATAATTCAAAGAACTGAAAAAGAACTTTGTTTTTATGACCACGTCACAAAATGTTTAGATGCAGGAGTCGATGTAGATGTCATCTACCTAGACTTTAAGAAGGCCTTCGATGCAGTATCTCATTCTGTTCTCATAAATAAACTGACAGACTGATGTAGATGATTACAGTCAGGTGGTTGGCAAATTGGCTTAGGGACCACAACCAGAGAGTGTTGGTGGATGGGTCGATATCAACCTGAAGGATATGGGCAGGGGAGTCTCACAAGGCTCAGTCCTTGGACCAGTGTTATTCAATGTCTTCATCAGTGACTTGGACAAGGGTGTGTAGAGCACCCTGTCCAAGTTCACAGATGATACCAAATTATGGGGCATAGTTAACACACCAGAGGGTAGGGAATGGATCCAGGTGGATCTGGACAGGTTGGAAAAATGAACAGAATGAAATAGGATGCAGTTCAACAAAAGACAAGTGCAAAGTGCTGCACCTAGCAGATGCATGACGAACAGGTTCAGGGAGATGATGCTTCGCCTCTATGCAGCGCTGGTCAGGCCGCAGTTGGAGTACTGCATCCAGTTTTGGGCACCGCACTTCAAGAGGGTTTGCAGAGAATCTTGAGAGGGTCCAGTGGAGGGCCACTCATACAGTCAGAGGCTTCAGGCAAGGCCCTACAAGGAGAGACTGGGGGACCTAGATCTCTTCAGCCTTCACAAGAGAAGGCTGAGAGGTGATCTTGTGGCTGCCTATAAATTCATCAGGGGAGGGCAGCAGGGAATTGGAGATGCTCTACTTACTAGGACATCCCCTGGAGTAACTAGGAACAATGGCCACAAATTGATGGACAGCAGATTTAGGTTGAACATTAGAAAGAACGTCTTCATCGTAAGGGTTGCCAGAATCTGGAATGGGCTTCCAAGGAAGGCGGTGCTCTTCCCTACCTTGGGGGTTTTCAAGAGGAGACTGGACAAGCACTTATCTGGGGTTGTCTGACCCCAGCGCTCTTTCTTGCCCAGGGCAGGGGGTCAGACTCGATGACCTACTGAGGTCCCTTCTGACCCTAGCATCTATGAAAATTATTCTGTTTAGTGTCCTACAAGACCAAACCAAAACACTTCAACCTACAGGTGAATTTTTTTTTTTTTTAATTCTGAGCACATTAAAAGAGTTACACTGCAGTTACAACCAGCAATTACTACCACAAGACCTCTATAAAGATAACATCAGGATTGCAAAATACTTTGTGACATACAAAAACTACATTAAAGCAAATGTTAAAGCTGAAAAGTCCCCCACAAAAAGGATGAGTTAAGATAACTTTAATTCTGGAATCAACTTTTGACTGCTTGCCTTAACAACCATACCATTCTGTTTTAATAAGGTGGGGAGAGTTAAGATGCAATTCCCTTTGTTTTTAAAAAGCTAACTGGATAAACACCAATTCTAGCAAGTGGTATCACTCTTATATCAATAAGGTTGTTGCTCAAATTGAGAGCAAAAGATAGATTTATGCCACTGCAGCCAACAGAGCACACTTCCTCTATGTGAAACAAAAATAGAGGGGGATGGACACCAGTGGGTTTCACAGCTTCTTGCTGGCATCACTGAAATGATGAGAAGGAATCTTGGCATAGATTCCAGAGAGCATAGTATGCTTTATTGAGGACAGATCTTTGTATCTTCTCCCTCCAATTGTCCTACTTTTTTTTACCTGTTCCAGCCCTTGATCCATTTAATCTCCAAAGCTCTTTGTTTCAAGCACATTCTCCTCATGTAGGCAGTCAGCCTGTGATTATTTAGAATCACTCTCTAATCCCAGTCTGTTTCTTCAGCCACCGTCCTAGTTTCCCCACACTTCTTCAGTCCCTCCCCAGATGCATAGGTAGAGGGAGAAAATTGGGGGAGGGGGGCTGAGTGCATGCATGTGCACACACCCCAGCCCCCCCATAGGAAAGTCTGCAGGGAAAGTGGCAGGGGGAGAGGGAAAGGCTGTAGTGGGAGAGTGGGGCTCATGCCAGGCTGGGTTGTGTGACAATCAGATCCCAGTGGCTCCGCCAGGGGCATGGGTGGGCAAGTCCCACTGCTGTGTGCACCATGGGAGAGCTGAGGGTGGGGGGGTGCATTTACCCTGCTTGGCTCCCTCGTGCCACAGCTCTGGATGAGCTGCTGGACTCTGACTGGCCCAGCTGGGGCCCCATTCATGGTGAATGAGGCCCAAGCTGGGCCGAGTCATGAGACAATTGAAGCCCAGTGGCTCCTCCAGAGGTGTGGCACAGCACTGGGGAGCCAAGTGGGGGGGCACATGCCCCCCCACTGAACTTTGCACAGGGCAAGGGTGGGCCGTAGCTGCAAACTGGGCTCTGCCTGCTCCCAGCTTCCACACCTCACTGCCACTGCTTTGAAAGCAGTGCAGCATCACACCATGTGCCTCACTGCAGTGGTGGGACTCACATGGTGCCATGCAGTGGCAGTGAGGCATGGAGGCAGGGAGCAGGCAGAGCCCAGCTCACAGCTGCAGCCTACCATTGCCCTATGGAAAGATCAGGTGGGCATGTGCCCCCCGCCCCCTCTACTCCACACCGCACCACACCACACAACTCTGGAGGAGCCACTGGGCTCCAATTGTCCCACGACCTGGCCCAGCCAGGGCCCCATTCATAGTGAAAGGGGCCCCAGCCAGATCGGGTCATCCCCACAGTGCAGCAGGAAGCAGAGCAGGGGTAGAAGTGAATGATTCACTCCTGCCCCTATCCCATTGCTTCCTGCACTGTGGGGTCCTCAATCTATGCCCCCCTCCAAGCCCAGATAAAGAAAGAAACTTACCTGCCTTCTGGGCCAGCTGTGATCCTGGCTGCACAGGGTATCTGAGTGTGCCCACCCCTCCCCCTGCTGCTGCAGCCTGTGGCCAGGGTGCCCTGTAGCCATACCTGCTGCCCTCTGCATTTGGAGGACTAAGCCCAATTAGCCCCGCCCCCCCCAAACCTATGCCAGCTAGTCATAGTTCTCTCACAGACCCTGTCTCCTTGTAAGACTTGTCTCTTTTCCCCTTCCCTACTGATTCCTTTCAAGGTAGTCACAAGTTGTTCGTCCAATCATAGTCTTCTTTCTACCCAAAAACTCTCAGTAACCAGTTCTAGCTTCCTCTTAAGCTATAGACATGTGTATGTTTGGAGCCCTTTATCCAGGGCTGAAATAAAGTGGCTTTGCTACATTTTTATGGTTCCAGCTTCTCCACACATAGCAATTTAGAATATAATAGCTGCTGCTCTTTTGAAACTTTCCCCTTTTGAAATGTCTCCAAATATGTGTGTGTATGTCCATCCCCTTAGGGCAGTGGTCACAAACCCGGGGATCGCAATCAACAAGTCAATCCCTGAGCTTCTTTAAGTCAATCCTGGACTGGGGGGACAGATGGGTACATGCACATATGCACACTTGCCGCCCCCAGCTCCAGCAGGTCAATCTGTTGGGGAGGGAAGGAGTGGGGGCCAGATTGAGGCCCACATGGTGAGGGACTGACCTGCAGCTCAGCCAGGACAGGGGAAGGTAAGTAGGGTTACAGCCCCATTGGGTGGTGGAAGGATTGGAACCCCAGGCAATCTTCTCCATAGAGATGAGGAGGGAGCCCCTCCTGCCCTGTGGGGGTGGAGATGAAGGTGGAGGCAGCAGAGGTGGCTGCTGCTGAATCTCGATTCTCACTACAGTTGGCCACATGCGGGTCAGCTCAGCAGCGGGGACTCACGTGGCATCGGGCCCTCGCCTGGCCAGGTCTGGGACTCTCTGCTGCCCAGGGGCATGTGGGTGGGGAGGGGGGGGCACTCCTGCTGCTGGGCACAGCCCAGTGAGGTCCTCCAGGGCCCATGCCCCCCACACCTGTGATCTGGGACAAAGTGGCTGCTGCTGTGGGCTGCCTGTTGCACCCAGAGCACAGAAGGGGGAGGGGCACGGGCCTCCAAAGCACCGGTGGGCCCCCAAGGCCTCTGCCATGCTATGCCAAGTGGCAGGAGATCCCTGCCCCCACACACCCCTTGTGGCAGAGAGTCCTAGACCCAGTCAGGCTGGGGCCTGACAGGATGTTCCTTTGGCTGCCAGGAATGCGCGGCTCAGCCCAGCAGTGGCAGAGAACTGGGGTCAGGCCCAATCCACTTGGGCAGCTTCTGTTTTTACACTTGGTCTCAGGCACCCTACATCCCCAGGCAAGCAGGGTGAACGAATTTAACTGTAGGTGTCTAGTACAGTGCTCAGCTACTTTAAGTGGCAGTCCAGGAAAAACTGGCTCAATTCAGAGGCAGGACAGCTTCTAACCTGGCCAATGTTGCTGCTGCTACCCAGTTGTAGCACAGGTAAAGCCCCACAGTGCTGAAATACCAGCAAAGCCCTCTGGGGCCCTGTGAGCCAAATCTGGCCTCCAGGTCATATATTACCAACCCCTGCTCTAGTAAGTCTCCAATGGACAATGCTCATGCACTGTGATTTTTTAAAAAGCTTATATACATTTATTTAAATTTGGTCAAATGGGGAAGATGATCATGTGACAGAGGATGAAAAAAAAAAAAAAAGGCATACCCAGGACAAAAGCCACCCCCTTGCCAAGTTTCCACTGCAAGAACTTCCCCCCAAAAAGTTACCATACTTTTAGACCAAAAGAATCTTCAGAACTGTTTTGCTTGAAATATTTGTAAAAACACATGTACACACACCTGCCAGTCATAGCAAGACTTTTACCATAAATATTTTCAGGCCACATAGTTAACATCTGGAAGAGTGATAAGCAAGAGTGATACCAGGGCATAATAGGGTGAAGTAAGCAAGCTTAATAAGTAATGCAACCCTCATTTCATATAGCATTTGTTTTAAAGAGTATGCTTTTACTTTCTAATTGACAGTTGTGTGTGTGCGTGGCAGGTTCAGGCCACAGGGGTGGCTGTGACACCCCGTGATGGCTATGTGGCCCCTATCTGACTCAGGCTCTAATGTCACCCTCCTTTGTTTGCTTGCTCACCACACCTTGTTCTTATTAGAGATAGTGTAACGGAGGCCACCCATGGGCTTTAGAGTGAACCTGAGTCTGCACAAATCACCACTGGTCCCCTCCTAGACCCCCCATAGTCTCAGCTCAGGCCCCAAGCTAAACAGGCCCTCTCTGCCTGTCCATGCCTCTGCAGAAGACCTATAGCCTTAAGGGCTCATTATGTGGCTCTGTCCTTCCCTACATCATGCCCCATGCCTCACAAGTCTTATCACTTATAATGTTAGCTTCGCACATTTGGCCCTCTTGGGCCCTCAGACCCCCTGGTCCCTCTCTTAGCCTCTCTCTGAGCAATCAGATAACCTGGTCCCATGTTCAGCTCCTCTGGGTTCCCAGACCCTCGGTCCCTGTACAACTCTCTCTCTCTGGGCTCTTGGACTTCTGGTACCATGAGCAGCCCCTCTCTGGCTCAGGGACTTTCTAGCATGGATCTCAACCTCTCCCTGGGCTCCTGGACCTTCTGGTCCCACACTCCATCTCCAGGCTCCTGCACTCCCTGCTGGGCCCCACTCTCGATCCCTGAGCTCCTGGGTTACTGGATCTCTAAGTGGGCCTTGAACCTTCCCTCAGCACAGCTCCAGGCTACACCCCAGTACAACTTAATAAAAAGCACCTGTATCTAGCAGGTACCCTCACCCTCTCTGGGCTTAACATAAAACCAAGGCCACTTGCCTATAGAAAAGAGCATCTCTCTACCCTAGGTACCAGGTCCTTGATCTCAGGCCTGCAGTCATTTCCTCCCAGTCAGTTCAAGAGCCCTGCTGCTAGGAACCTCTTACTTCCCAGCTCTGAGGGCTAGGCCTGGTGCTTATATAGCTCAAGCCTAGCCTGCTGCTGGTCAGGTGAGTCCTTAATAAACCACTTTTGCCACTGCAAACTGCCTTTCAGGCTGTTTGCCCCCTTAAAGAACAGGTGAACCCCAGGGCCCTGTACAGTGTACAAGGCCCTATTTTGTACAATTCTGCATTAACTATAGCTGATTAACAGGACAATATATACTATAAATGTAGATAGGTGAGAAAATGAAAACAAAACATGAATGAAATTCTACTTTTCTTTCTAAATGATGGGTGTTGTTGGACCACAGCCCATAAGATTAATAAACTGCATTTTCAGGAACCTTGCTGGAAACTAGTAGCTGATCTTCAAGCTGTTTCTGGAAGGAAAATGTCACACTTACAGAATGTATCACATTTTCAGATAGCAAGGGAACTTTTATGCCACATTTCATAGTAATCTTAACCTGGAGGTTGGTGACTGGTGCCGTTTTTGTTGTGTCAGCTGCATTTTCCATACAAGTAATGAAATACAAAAATGGTTGCACTTGCCCTTTTTGCTAACTGAAATTTCTAAGCCTTTCATAAGTCCCATTCATTTTCTCTTAGATGGAGATATAACAGAAGCCTGAAGCCATATTTGAAATAAGCATGACTGAAAAAGAAGTCGGCAGTACGAAGGAATTTTGAAAGCAACCACACTCCTACCTCCCATTTCCTTATGTGCTTTCAGGAGATACTGAGGTAGAGTTGAGAATCCTTTGGTGCTGATTCTGTATTTATTTTAAAAGGACAATGTTTCAGCTAGCAATGAGGCAAGTATTTGTATTAAGCTATACTTGACTTACACCACAAGCTGCTGCACCATCAGAGAGCACCACATTTTCCATGGCTTTTTTTTATTTTTTATTTTTGTGTGTCTAAATGGCATTTTGAAAATGCACTTCAAAAACCTTAGAAGTAGATATAATGATTTATTTTAATTCTTGAAAAAGTTAAAAAGATTAATTAAACTGAAATTGGTCCACTATATTTCTGTATCCATAAAGCTTGGATGCATCTTTGTTAGCACGTATTCATAATTTTGGTTTAGACTCAAAACCAAATGCTAAATCAATTAAATAAAATCCTAGGCTTTGCTTAAACTGTCATAAATGACCCTTGCATCCTAGAATACAAAGTAAATAAGCTTATCAGTACTGAGACAGTTGAACTTTGTTCATCCAAAGAGTCAAAGTGAATCACAACAACTCTGTAAACATAAGATGCAGAGTTAATCCAGAAAGCATAGTTGTTGAGAGTTGTGTACTCCTTCCTGAGCTAATCACCAGAATTCTTTATCTTCCTCTCACTTTTCCAGGGCTATGGAGATTGCAGTACGAGACAAGAATTATAAACTATTTTAAAAAGTCAGATGTGGGTGGGAAGAAGCATGTGGAAGGCTAATTGTGTCATTACCTTTCCCAGAGGTCTTTCTAGGGAAAAGAAGTTATTTAGCCTCAGACTCTGCTTGCAAATGACAGCTCCATCTCAGCCTTATTGTCTCATTCAGTCTCCCCAGATGTTTCTCTGAAAGGAGGGGAAAAGAACTTATTCTTTACTGGAGGTGGAGAAAATTACATATGCTCTTTTAGACAAGAGCTTTACTTAAAAATTATGTTACAATGAACAAATAAAACCAAGAAAATAATTCCATGGTAGCTGTTAAAACACAAGCATGTCATATGTGTTTAGAGGTACTTCTTCTTCTCTTGGCCAGAGCCAAACCCTCCATCTCCAACTCTTCCTGAAAAGATTGTGCCTGGCTGTGGCACGAGTTGATACTCAAGAAAGTGTACATTAATGCCTTTCAAAAATCCATCCACTTAGGATATTGACATCCCCTGTGGCTTGCCACATGTGGAAACAATTCTATCCTTTAAATCCAAGAAAAATACCACATGCGCCCAGGAAAGCAACAAGGCAACTACTAGGCTAGGGACAGACACTACGCATAAACCAGTTTAAGTGATCAGAAACTGGTTTAAATCTGTAACAGAACAGATGTTCAGTGCATATAAACCAGTTTGAAAATGGCTGAAACCAGTTTGAGATAAACCTGGTTGAATGTATTATCAGACTTAACTGATTTGGGTCAAACTGGTTTATGCAATATACATCCCAGACTCCTTGCTGCTTTAAGTTAAATCAGAGTTCCCCAACATCCCAGCATGCTCTCTGGGCTGGGCAGTGCTCTCTGATCCACAGAAGGGCTGGCCCCTCCCCTCTGCTCCCTGGCTGGAGCTTGACACAGACTTTCAGGCACACCAGGGTCTGCTGGTGTCCCCCATACCCCCTCTTCCCAACCTCTCACCACTCACTGCTAAAGCAGAGACCCTTCCTCCTCTCTTCCACAGCAGGGACCTTAGCCAGCATGTGGTATGCTAGTTAATGCTGAGAGGTGTCTGTGTGTGCCCCTCTTTCCTGTTTCACTGGGGCAAGCAGACAGAACAGTGACTGCTTAGGGCTTTTGGAGTTAATCAACAGGTCAGCCAGTAAGCTGTTTAAGAAGTTTGAAGTAATGTGGAAAGTGGCTATTGTTTTGCTAATTGGATGATAAAGACTCTTATCAGCCCCCTCCCACCATCCTGCCCTGCTGGCTGGCTCACCTATCAGTTTGCTGCAGACAGTATGTCAAAGCAGGGGGGGAGGAGGGGCAGGAGGGGGGAGATTGAAAAGCGCCATAACATCAACAGATACCCCCTTGCCTCACAGTGCCCCCTTGCCTGCACATACCCCATTGCCTCACAGTGCTAGCTCGGGGCTAGCAGCTGGCAACACTTCTGCCCATTAAGCAGCCAGCAGGGAAAAGCCTGGAACCATACAGGTAGACATCCCTAATGAGCAGGGATTTGGGTTTTCCATTTCCCATGGAAAAACAGAGAAAACCATGGATTTCTCCTTTTTATCAGAGAAAATGCAAATTTTTCCTTTTAGCAGAGAAACCCATAGATTCCCTGCTTTTGAAAAGAGCTCTGCAGGGTGGCTGAGTTCCAGGATGAAAAAGCTGTTTGCAAACAGGGCAGAAAACGCCAGCCCTGCCCAGAGTGGGAGGGGGAGGCAGGGCCTGAGACTCTCAGTTAGTCATGGCTCAGCTCAGCTCAGCCTCATTCTTCTGGAGCCTGAGTGGGGCTTGCAGGGGGCTGTGGACACCAGCAGGGCTGGGGGGGTGGGGAGCCAGGAGCCAGCTCCGGCCCCACCTGAGCAGGCAGCAGCAGTGGGGGAGCCGGCTCCATTCTGCTTCAGCTACCTGCTGTTGGGAGCAGGGAGCTGCAGACTTGGGGCCCTGGCCTTATAGCCCTGGAAGACAGGGGTCCCTCCAGCAGGGCTGGGGGGCAAGGGCTGTGGGTGGGGGAGCAAGAGGCACGAGTAGGGTGGGGTGACTGTTGTGGGGGCAGTGAGGCACACCAGCAGGGCTGGGGGAGCTTTGGAGACAGTGAGGGGCACCAGCAGGGTTGGGGGGTGCTGCAGGGGGCTTTTAATTTTAATAATGGACTTGAGGATGGTTGTCAGAGAATTTGCAATTTTTATTTTATTTATTTATTTTTTTTAATCGGAGAAAACCAGGATCCCTGCTAATGAGAGAGTCCTGCCAGGGCCTGGCCATGCCCCACTCAGCTCAGCTTCCTGCAGAAGGGAAGGGAGGGCTGCTCTAGTGCCCCCCAACTTCTAGCCTGAGGCACTGCAGACATATGCCTGAATTTCCTGAGTCCAGATGGAATGTCTGTCCAGTTTTAAGCCAGTTTAGCCTAGCCAAGTCAGACTAACCTGCAAAGACTGAATCAATTCAGGCTCAGGCTTTTTGAATGTCTGTCCCTAGCCCTGGTGACTATCTGTCTCCATGATGGTTTTGCACTGAGATGGCTAACTCTAGGTGGAATTCAGAATCAGAAGTGTTCAGGCATAAATGCCCCAGTTGAGAGATTTTTCATTCCAGAACATGCAGACACCTGAAATTGCAGTTCTTTTTCTTACCAAATTTATTATGGTAACAGTAGTTATCATTAGGAAAAAACAAATCTGCAGTGGGATGGTCTAAATCTAGCCCATGTGCAAGTGAACAATCCAAAACCTGAAAAATTCTACTATATAAGCAGATGACATACAAGGATCACGAGTAATATCACTACAAATATTCTGATGCCAAAAGTCACTATCTCTAATTTGACTTTGCTGACACTTGTTATTAAATATCCTAAATGTCAAAAAAGAACAAAATCCACCATTTATATTTTTACATTGAAAAGGTAAAAATCAAGTGAGATTTCGCTATAGTGAGCTATACACAAAGTTTCTGTCCTCTCTAAAATATCTACACATTCAGAGTTCATCAAGAACCATTGTAATTAGGGCTCACCTCATGATACTACAGTTTAATACTTCCCAGATGGGTCAGAAATTGTGATTCCCACTAAGCAGGTGGGAGGACTGTGCGACCATAGAGCATTTTTATTTTAGCAATGTCCCAATTTCTTATGTATGTTTTCACAGCTGAAGAAGCCACGGAGAAGCTGCTGCAGGTTCTGTACTACAGATGCAGAAATGAACAGGCTTTGGTTCCTTGTAGACTACCCTCCCCCCTGCCCCTGGCTCTGCTCCTGAAAGGTGGCTACATGGGATGGGCGGTGCTCCATCCCCACCTGCGTACCCCCCGGTTGACAACACCTGCAGTATGCTCATAGTGCTTGCTGGTAGATAACACAATTCCACTTAGTTCACTTACATATGAAGGATATAACATACAGTCATAGTCCCATGGTAAAATCCCTCTGTGGTGACAATACAAATATTTAAAAAGTATCCCAAAGCCTATGTCATTTTAGATTACATAGTTCACATTGGAAATATGCGGTGTTGGTTCTGCCCATTAGTGACTAAGAGTCAAGATTTCATTTGTAGCCATTAACTGAAATTCCCAATAAACAGGGGATTACGCCATAAAACTGTATAAAATTAGTAGATGTCAACTATATGAAGTAATTTAATACTAAATTATTCTGCATCTGTTCCACAGAAAGAGATTGTTTTTTGCTTTGTTCGGTGACCCAGTTTTATCCTATTTCTTAAAAGCAAGTATGATAGCCTCTGGGAAGTCGGTACTTCATTCTGAACTGTATCAGGCTTATAATATATGATGATGTCAAAAACATTATTATAGTTGTCATTATCAAAAAGGAATTATTGTTAGAAATGTTTATTCCCTGCTACCTCATACACAATATTAGATTTAGAGGTTAGGTCTCTAGATAAAACTGCAGTTTTATCCAGAGGTGCTGCTCTCCCAGGCATCCGTGCTGAGGAAAGACCTTCACTAAAACTCCTGTGTGCCCAGTCCTGGGGGGACTCTCTGGTGACAGAAACCATCCCCTTAGAGTATCCCCAGATGCTGACAACACCAGCTCCTTTGCCAGAGGGTCCAGTGATGGGGAGAGGCCTGGGAAAAGTGCTGGGGATGAGCAGGACATATTCTGCACACACAGCACGTCTGTACCCATTTGTACTCCCCAGGAGTCTGAGAATCCCTGAGCTGCTGCTGTCACTGCCACATAGGTTCTTGCTCCTGTTAGCACTGTCAGGAGCTGATTCAGCTATGAGAAAGAAGTGGCTTCCCTGGCAGCAGGCTGTCCCTGACCCTAAGCAGTGGCCATCAGCACTTGCCATGCTGCATGTGGATCAGATGCATGGAGCAGGGTGCTGCTGGAGCCACGGGGCTGGAGCTGTTTGTCTAATAGGCAAGGTAAGGAGTAAGCCTCAACCTTAGAAACATTGAGAAGTAGGGCTGCAAGGGACCTCCTTGCTTACCAGGCCTCTAGTGGCAAGTCACAGCTGTGCAGGTAAGGGAAAGTCAGATAAAGTTTCTAGGTGTAATTGTTCCAAGCTTCTAGCTAGTATTAAGCTGATCAACATTTGTGTGACTCAAAATGCAGCATGTTACAAGACCCTTAAACAAAGCTGCCCAACCAAAAAGCGTGTGCTTAGTTCAGCAACAAGAGATGAAACAGACTATGGCTATGTATTCACTGCATAGGTAAGTTAGCTACATTTGAGTGTCTCAAGTAAGGGCCTTGTTAGACCTTACACTGTAATCTGTACAAATGTTAATTGGCTTAGTGTTGTTCAGCTTAGTGGAGCAGTCACACAATAAAGCAAAAAACCTGCTCTGACTGTCCTTCACCTGCATAGCTGTTACTTGTCACTAGAGAAGGGGTGGGCAATTATTTCAGATGGAGGGCTGCTGAACAAGTTTTGGTGAGCTGTCAAGAGCTGCATGGGTAGTCCCATCCCTTGAGAGTTGGCCTGCCCCCTTGTCACCATCTTGGGACCAGAAGTCCCACCCCTAACCCCTGACTTTTGCCACCGGAAGTCCCACCCCCCATTCTCCAGAAATACTCCTTTTGGGAGGGGTTGTTGCCATCTTAGAACCAGAAACAAACCAAAACATGTACTAAAAGTCAAACACCTACTATGACATGTTTTAGTTTTATTACAAAAAATATTTTTTCATGATTTCTGTTTGCGTACTGTATACAGAGGTGACTGCATAATAACTCAAAAATAAGTTCTTAGTTTTGTATATTGTGGGGGAGGGTATGGTAGGGTGTGTGTGTGTGGGTTTATGCGCGATGTGTATATGGTGGGGTGTGGGGGGGACTTGTAAGAGGGTGTGGCTGTGTGTTGGGGGGGGCACAGGGTATGTTGTGGGGTTGTGGCAGCCAGCTCCAGCACTGGGGCTTCCCTCCCATGCCATGCAAGTGCGGGGGCTGCATGTGAGTGGCAGGGAGTGCCAGCAATACAGGTGGCCTGGTGGAGGTTGTATCCCTCACTGCAATGTGCAGTGCTGGCTGGAGCTGTGCTTTGCCAGGCACCTGCACCCCGAGTGCCCCAGCTGCTGCTGCCACTGTCACCACCTGCCATGGCTGCACACTACGGAGGAGCGTGAGGGGGTCCCCACACCTCCCACCCTCCCTCACACCCACACACTGCCCACCCGAGCTCCATGCTAACACCGCCCCCATGGGTGGGGGGCTCCATGCTGCCTCCAGCCCCAGCCCCATGCTCCACAGTCCAGTCCAGCTGCAGCTCCATCCCACCACTTCCATACCTGCTGCCTGGAGCCAGCAAGAGACCGGGGAAGCAAAGCAGGCCCCCAGGGGCTGCTGCTATTGCAGCAGCAGTCCCACATGGATGCTGCGTGGTGGCTGGCCAGGCCCTTCTGCTCACAAGGGTGGGAGTGAGGCTATAGGATGTGTTTGAGGCTGTAGGTACAGTGGGCACCTTGCTCCCATGCTCATAGGCAGAAGGGCTGGGTGGAGCACAATTTGCTGGTGGGCACTGTGGGATAGGTGAAAGTGCTTGGTCTGCTGGATCTGGCCCCTGGGCTGTATTTTGCCCACCTCTGCACTAGAAGCTTGGTGAGCAGAGGCAGGACTAGGAGCAGAACCCGCTCACTGCTCCCACTGGGCAGAGAATGGGCCCCGCACTGTGTCAGATTCCATGGGGCTCTCTGATCTCCCTGAAAAGACACAAAGGCTCTGCACTGAACCCAGGGCTATCACACTTAAACCCTGGCAGCCCTGCTCTCAGCATGGAGCTGCTGCAGCTCAACAAAACTAAGCTGCTTCCCCAGATCTCTCTGGTCTCACTGAAACTGGCACTGTGGCTCTGCACTCCCAGAGAGCAGCAAACTGTGCAGGCCCCCGCAGCTCCACCGGCAGGAGCAGAGCCAGTCTGAGTGGCAGTAGGAGACACCGTGCCCATCAGGTGCTCCAGAGCTGCCTTTGCCAGATATCCCCCAGGGAGCAAGGCACTGTGCCTAGCCCCACTATGCCCCCAGCATCCCCACTTGCCCTGAGCCAGGAGGAGCCACTGCATTCTGGGATACTAGAAGACTTCAACTTGGGCAGTGTAGCTATGGGGAGTGGCCACATGGTAATGGAACAGGAACAAAATTAGGTAGATTGGAGATAAAGTTATGCCACTCCAGGGCAGGATTAAGACAAATAACACCTTTTAAGTGACTTAAAGCACTTGTTAGCATGAAGCTAGTCCAGGGGTTAAGAGCTCAGAAGCCACTTCAACTTACTGTGTAACAAGGCCCTTACCCTAATTCTGGAAAAAAACTGTCACCACGAAGAAAGGAAATGTAATACATTGATACTGACCAGCATTCCCTCCAAGCTGTGTGGTGTGCGCAGCCACGCTCATGCCGCACCTCCACAGCTGTGCATGCCACGAAGCTTTGAGGGAACACTGATACTGACACTATTCAGTCACTTGTTTGCATAAAGGATACAACTACACTGCATATGCTATGGACTGAGTTAGTTTTATATGGAGCAATCTTGTCAATGAGTTGAATCTCAAAAAGGAAAACTATAGAAAGTAGAAACTTGGTCACAGTACTAGAAAAAAAGATGAGTATCAAACAGGCATGCAGGAAAAAATTAGGAAGGCCAAGGCTCAATTTGAGAAGCAACGGGTAAGTGACATAAAAAGGCAATAAAAAGATTTTACAAATATGCCAGAAGTAAGAGGAAGACTAAAGAAACCTTACAGAATGTAGAAAGCATCTAGTTATGGATGAGACAGAAGACGCTGAAGTATTTAACGCCTTTTTACTTCAGTCTTCACAAACACGGACAGCTACCAGATAATGAGTACAGCCAGCAGCAAAGATAGGGAAAGAAAAAAAGTAGTCTAGGGTAGTAAACAGGTTAGGTATTACTTAAAGAACCTAGATTATTTTAAATTGGCAGGGCTGAAAGGGATGCACACTAGGGTACTAAAGGAACTGGCTGATTCAAAGCTATTAGCTATCATCTTTGAGAACTCAAGGAGATTGGGTGAGGTTCCAGATGATATGAAAAGGTCAAATATAGTGCCTATCTTAAAGAAGCTTGTAGCTAATCTGGTGGCAGATACTCTGTCTAGAGGTTTCTGACAGAACAGAAGTATAACCAATCCCAGAGTAGATACTGTGTATGTCATTTTGTTAAAGAAAATGGGCCCAGTTTCTGATAAAATGTGGACTGTACTTGGAGATGCCATTGGCACAAGATTAGACTTTATAAACAGCAGTACAAGCCATTGATGCAGGATGGCCTTCAAGGTTCATACCCAGTCTATATGATATGACCAGTTGGAAGCAAAGCTGTCAGTAATTTATGGGTTCTTGTTTAGAAATGACAAATTTGTTTTTCACAAAGTATTGCATCAGGATATGTTACAGAGGTACAGGAAGGTAAGGGCTAGGTAAACCGTACCAGCCATAAATGTGCATAGACATAGAAAAGTATATTAAAGTATGTTCAACCCATCAAAAATACAGACATAGTCAAACAAAAATGCCAGTGATAGTGACTGAGGAAGAATTGCACCTATGGTGGAAAAAAATGTATGTATTGGTTTTAGACTATTACTCACTAGGTGCTTCTACATGTGCTGGTATGGCATCATTGTTACTGCGCTGTTTTTCACTACTTCCTTTTGGAAGTACTAAACCATGGCACCACGCATGGTTATTTTTAGGCACTACATCACATTAGTGATGCACTAAAATGGGAAAGCACATCACTATGGCAATGTAGCTGCGGTGTCATGGTTCTTGCCTGTGGACACTACATCACGATAGTGTGTTGCTACAGTGACGTAGCGTCACATGTAGATGTGCCCACTATCTGCAAATGGCAAGACTTGAGAACACTAGCAAAACATGTAATAGCACACATAAAATCTATCTTTGCCAACCAAGGCATATCAGTTGTGGTCAAGTCTGACAATGGACCACTATTTGATGGGTACGAGTTCAAGTACTTTGCAAAGGAATATGAGTTTACACACATTACCTCTAGCCCAAGATAGCCACAGACTAATGGATTTGTTGAAAATATTGTCAAAGTAATAAAAAGCCAGCTAAACAAAGCAGAGCAGGTGTCACACAGATCCTTATCTGATATTACTAAATTACAAAGCATCTCTTTGAAACGTGAGCTCTCACCAGCTACGCTCTTATTCAAAACGAAACTTAACAAGACTGCCTAATTTGATAACCACTGATAAGAATCAATAAATTGACATAAGTGCTTAAAAGATCCAAGATAAATATAAACAAAAGCTTTATTATAACAATAGGATCACAAAAACTAAAACCTTTGATACCCCAGGACAAGGTATGTATGCACAATGTTAAAGCATGGATGTAGGAGGCAGTTGTCTCCCATGAGAGCTCCTAGGTCTTATGAAATGGAGACAAATGAAGGAAATGCCCACAGGAAGAATAGGAAACACCTTGTAACACATCCAAGAAGGACAGAAGAAAGAACAAACACTGTCTGAAGGACACAGAGGAGATTAGAGCACAGATCAAGTGAGACAATACAGAAACTATAGCACAGACTGATCAAGACAATGCAGAGACTAATGTGATGCCTTGCAGATCTGCATGACTGGGAAGGGCACTGCAAAGACTTATTTAAACATTTTTAGTTTATTAAACATTTGAATTCTTGTATATACATTGTTATTGGGTAAAATGGGTTGTTTTCTACTTGGGAAGGGGAGATGTGAAAATTGTATATACCACTTTACTCAAATATAAGATGATCCCAACTATAACACAAAGCCACAATAATTAGATTCTAGATATAGGAAATTTATAAATTTGTTATAATTTTCAAAGTATAGTATCTAATTATTGGAAGCTTGCCTTGAATTTTTCTCCCTCCCACTACTACTGCATAGAAAACAAGTACTACAGCCCTCTTGCTCTCTGTCCCCCATACAAATTCTTCATCTTGCAGCCCTTTCCCCCACCTCCTTACTGTCACACCCTGCTCTTCCTGATCACATAGGAGCAAGGGACAAATCTGAAAACATTAATCTTGAAATAAACATACCTGAAACAACTTCCATCTGGAGAAACTATTACAGGTATTTATAGACTGAGTTCATCCAGAGTTGATGCGGTTTACCTCTTTTGAAACTGCTGCAAGTTTTAGCACAAATACTCCATAAACACACTTTTCACCAGCACTTTTGTACCTATTGAGCATGTCTACATCTGCATTTACACCAGCTTAAATTTGCTGCACAATAAATTACTGCACAGTAAGCAGGAATAGGTCGGCGTTTATATGTGCAAGAGACAGGACTAAATCTAGTCCCAGGTCAGAGCAGCCTGCCATGTGGCCCTGTGGCCACTGGGGGGAGCTCTAGTCTCTGGCCACATGACTGCCAGCACTTGGGACTAACTTTAGTCCCAAGTTAAAGCCAGGAGATGTGGCCAGCCATGAGCCCTGGGGCTGGGCTCAGGCCAGCTCCCCAGTGGCTGGGCAGACCCAGCAGGGAGGTCCCTTGGATTACTGTGCAATAACATATCTACACACGTGTTACTGTGCTGTAACTAATCAGGTATAAATTTGATACCTGCATCATGCAGGTATCAAATTTACACTAAAGTTGGCATAAGTTACCATATTTACGGCATAGTACAGGCATGCATATATAGATGTGCACCCATTCTGAACAGTAATTTTGGTTACTATGTGGTAAATGCAGACATGTAGGCATTCCCACTTACATATAGTACAAACTATATATCACATTAGTCAAAAGTCAAAAGGCTTATAATTTGCCATACAATTCAGTGGGCTGGGCCCCAGCAGAGACAACAACATGTCAAGCCATGGTGGCCCCACAGCTCAGCACTGCTCAGTATGTGTGTGTGCTCCAAATGCCCCCAACAAAAGATCTGGATGTGAGTTCACCCAGTTCTAGGCATGAGTGAGGGGCTCTCTCATCACAAGTCCTGGGATCCTCCAAAAATTTATATCCAAATGAGGTTAGGGTGGCCATCATAGAGGACATTCTTGGTTTTTGCTACTCTGTCCTCTATTGATATGAAACTGGACACCATTTTTCAAGAGAAGAAATAGAGGGCATAAAAGTGTCTGGTTTCATATCAATAGAGGACAATTGGACTGTCCTCTATGATGGCCACCATAGATGAGGTGCAGGGACTTCTTATCCAACTCCACCTAATGGAAGACACAGGCGCACTAATCATATGTGGCAGACTGAGAGAGGAGGTAAAAGAAGGGTTCTGGGTAAACAGTTTGGGGCCCCATATGGTGATGTGTACCAGATGTTTAAGGCTGGTGAAGGAACAGGAATAATTGGAAAGATTATGGGAAGAGTACAGCTCAGCTGTAGGAGTGAAGAGGAAGTCAAAATGTATACTATGTAGTAGTTTACAAGGACTTGAAAAAGGGAGTGTACTAAGCAGGCCTGTGTACAATGAGCAGTACCATATCTCATTCAGCTGGGCTGTATTAACTTATCCTTGTGGTAGGTTTCCATCAGTATGTTTGCCCATTATGGGCTATGTGTTTTATTGTCATGCTCAGTGTTGGCTTCATTTAATCAACTACATAGCTGTCTTCCCTTACTGAAAACATGCTGCTCTTTTCACAGCAGTTTAATGATAGGCAATGTTAAATTTAGTGAGATTTCCTTGTATGCCAATGTAAGGTGAGGGGCTTCCCCCTCTCCATGCTGACTATGGGAAAAAACTTGTCTTGTATTTGAGCAAATATGGTACTTTGAAGAGTTAGGCAGAATTTAAGAGAGAGAGCTAGAAGAGAGTAGGATGGTTGTGTGTGTGTGCTGTTAGCAAAAATGAAGAGGTCTCTTTATAAAAGTGGCTCCTGCCTCAGTGAACTGAACCTACAACACAACAAGGATGAGGTATCAAGTGGGGTTCCCCAGGAGTCTGTCCTGGGTGTGATATTGTTCAATATAGTCATTAATGATTTGTATGATAGGATTAAGTGTACACTTAGCAAATCTGCATATGACACTAACTTGAGTAGAGTAGCAGACACTCTAGAGGGCAGGGCTAAGATCCAGAATGACCTGGATAGACTGGAAAAATTGTCCGCAATCAGTCAGATAAGATTCAGCAAAGACAAGTAAAAAGTCCTGTGCTTGGGATGGAATAATTGCATGCACAAATACAGACTGCAGAATGACTGGCTAGGCTGAAGTACCACAGAGAAGGACTTGGCGGTTACAGTAGACCATAAACTAAATATAAGCCAACAGTGCACTCTTGTTGCAAGAAAAGCCAACAGCATCCTGGGCTGTATTAAGGACTGTTACTTGCAAAACAAAGAAATGGGTACTTATGCTCTATTCAGCATTGGTAGGACATCAACCTCGAGTACTGTGTCCAGTTTTGGGCCCCTGTGGCAGGGCACTGTTGGTGCCTGCCACTTTAAGGCCTGGAGCAGGTAGCAGCCAGGTGCTTGAATACGGTGGCCATTTTTGAGACCAAGGATATATATAGGGTGAAGCAGTAGTTTGCTGCTGGCAGCCATGAGAGAGACATCAGCTGACTGAGCTGAGGCTCAGCTACATCTTCTTGGAGGTATGAGCTGGGGCTATGGGGATATAGGAGACTCAGGTCCTGGGCATGACTTAAAACTGTATCCTGCCAGGGAAGGGAGGCCTGGTGGGACTGCCGGTGGTGCAGCAGCCCCATAAAATGCCAGGCCAGTTACCTCCCTGGTGAAAGGTGGGTTGGGGCCACCTAATAACCTCCAGCCCCCGCACAGTCCTAGCTGGGGAAAGCCCAGGCCAGTAAGAGGCCTGAGGCTCATGTGATCCAGTGGAGTTAAGGGAAAAAGCAGGCAAGAAGCTCAGGTTTGTCCTAAGGGACCTTGACTGGCCCATGCTGGGGCCAGGACCCAGAGAGGGGTCAAAGGGCCAGGGGCCCACTGTGAGGGATGCCCAAAGAGCAAAGAGGCTCGGGGTCCTAACCGGCCTGAGACGGGGCCAGGGCTTAAGGGGAGCTGAAGCTCCCAGGGCAGGGACCACAACTAATAGGGTGAAGGGTACAGCTGAGTTTAGCTGCCTGAGATGCCATCTGTGAGACTTCAGCCACAGTGTATGGATGGAACAGAGCTGCAGAGATCCCCCTAAACACTGGGGTACCAAATGGGCAGCCTCCCGCCTAATTAACACCATAATTATGTATCATCAATATGTGGCAGAAAAGAGAGGTGGGTGGTTAGTCCAGAGACAGGTGGGTGGGCCAACATCAAACTGGCCCTGGGACGGCCCCACCTGTTACAGCCCTACACTTCAGACAGATTGGAAAGAATCCAGTGTAGAACAGCAAAAATGATTAGGGGCCTGGGAAGCAAGACTTATAAGGAAAGGCTGAAAGAGCTAGAGTATTTAGTCCAGAGAAGAGAAGACTGAGGGCAGGATGGGAATATGATAAATCTTCAAATACCTGACCGGCAATTATAGAGAGGATGGAAATGGGCTTTTCTGTGGCTACAGTAGGGAAAATTTAGATTGGAGACTGAGAAACTTTCTGACTATAAGGGTCATCAAGCATTGGAACAGGCTACGAGCAGGGGGCTGGACTAGGTGACCTTCCAGCTCTACTTTCCTATGAAATACACTTATGCTCAGACACTAATTATAGTAAAGAAACAGCAGCACAGAATTCCATGCAGGCTGCACAATCTAACTACGATACAGCGCAAATATTCAGTTAACTCATTCTGAGCCCATTCTGCTATAGCTACAATTCTACTAATGCCAAGCTAGCAAGCTCACTTAAAAGCAACTCACATATGCCTATGAGCTAGATCCACCCTAGCACAGTGACTGCAGTGTACACAAACCCCATACTAAGGCAGTCGACCCAGGGGGGCGGGCAAATCTTCTGCTGACAAGAGCTATACAATTGTACTGATGTCACAGCAGCAGTCTGAAGTTATAGCTGTATTGTTATGCTTCTGTTGTGAGGCAGTCAGCTGAGCTGTTCTACTGAATTGTTTTTAAGTGAATTGTGGGAGGACCCTTATGCCTGTTCTGAGCACCTTGGGGTACCTATGAGAAGGTAATGGAGGAATATTAGCACTCAAGTTAGCCAACTTCCATGTTATATGCTCAATAATTATGCTATCTTGAGTATTAACCCATCTTCTCAATAAGCTAGACAACTTGAAGGAAAAGCACCTCTACACTCAAAGTTAAGTTTTCCATATGAATAGCTTCAGTTATAACTCTCATCTACCTCAAGTCCTAAGCCAAAAATGAAGACAAGTCCTCCTTCTTCAAAGGATTTCTTACCCAATAATCAATGGTCACCATACAACAAAAATGGAAGATGCAACATCGGTTACTGGCTCAAAGAAAAAGCTCACATTTGCACCTGATGGATAGGGCTAGTTGTACTTTAAATTCCTTTGTATCAGTCTCAAGAGTACCCATGAGGTGACAGCCCAGGCTTCTCCACCTCTCACTAGGCAGGAGTCTCACAGTTCCACCACTAGAACTGGATCCTTTGGTGGCAACCCCTCTGTTTCCCAGCTCTGTTATCATAAGTTCAAGTGGATTTAGCACCTATTAATCCTTTTTGCTCTGGAACCCTATGACAGCCGACCAGAAAGACTCAAAGTTCCTTCAAAACATAGTAGTATTTATTCTTTCACCCCAAGATACATAGATGCAGAGAAAAAAACATGTAAAAACAACACGAGCCGTGTGTGGGTCTTACACCTTAATCTTTCTCTGCAAGGCCTTATAAACTCATTTTAGTGCAGTTTACCCCTTTTCTAGCTAGAAAAACCAGAATGCCTTCTGCAGCATGGCCTATGTGACTGTATTCAAGTACATGTGTCTGTTAGCATACAGAAAACCTCCTCCCCTCTTTCCTTTTTTAGGCCATTATGTTTAAAGTTCAGTGTCCCCTTTCATCAGAGGTTTAGGAGGATGTTTAATAAGTCCACACCTTGCAAAATGAACTAAAACTCAAGCTGGCTCTATTTTCCCACCTCTAGCTTCCCCATTGTTTCCTTAAGTACTTCTGATATTCTCTGAACTGCATCTTATCTTTGCCATTGTTTACTTCTTTTTAGCTCCCCCCTTTCTAGCCTCCGTTGATTTACCTTCATGCAGCCAGGCAGGATGATGGTCAGAAGGATAAACTGAGGTAGACCTGACATTTAAAATAAATACAGATATTTCCTCTTTCTCTATGTGTGAGCATACTCTTGGCTCACATTCAGTTTATGGTCTATTGCAACCCCCAGGTCCTTCTCTGCAGTACTGCAGCTAGCCAGCCATTCCACAGTCTCTATTTGTGCATGCAATTATTCCAACCCAAGTGCAGAATTTTGTAATTGTTCCTCTCACATGGATGAATATCACAATTGTGGATGAAAATTGTAATTTTAAGGTGTGATCTCTGAAGTCAGTGAAAAAACTGGCCAGAAATCTAAAAGGTGTACTACCATACTTACTCAAATACAAGACAAGGTTCTTTCCCCCCCAATCCACATGGGTAAAAAAAGCCCCTCATGTTATAGTTGCATATAAGGAAACCTAATTATATACTTTAGCTATCATTAAACTGCTGCCAAGAGCAGCATATGCTCAATACTGGAAATTAACTATGAAATTGATTAAATGCAGCCAACACTGAGCTGGACTATAAAACACATGGTCCACAGTGGGCAAACATACTGATAGGAACCTACAAACTTTTTTTATTTTGCAAAAATATTTATTTATATAACTATACCTGTAACAAACCATCTTGTGACCACTGTGGTTCACTTGACAGCCCCAAATGCACTGTTACAGTCACAGTCGTCTTAGTCCTGTTACAAAGACCACACCATGCACCCGCACACCACTGTCACCTTTAAAACCATCACTATTATGCAAAGGACTACCTTATCCCCCTATACTCTTCCCCCCCTCCCTTCCCATCTCCCCCACCTCTTTCTTCAGTCCTGTCACTCATCATTATCATCTCTATCCTCATCATCATCCTCATAGCTCTATTTGGAGACCTCGCCTCTGAAAAATCTATGCCAGTCCCCTCTCTTCCATATGAAATCCACCATCTCTTCCCCATCACCTTCTACTGTCTTCCTGTTGTATCAGTGCATTTCACTCAGTCCCATTTTAATACAGCCCTCGACTGGGAGGCCTGTGTGTCTATTTATGAGTAAATTTATGGTTTATGGTCTTCCACAGGATGTACCTGAAGCAGGAAATGAAATGGTCAAAGCAGGTTGTCAGGGCCCCTTGCTGCTAAGTCAAATGCCTGGACAGAACTGCCTCTCTGGTCAGAGTTATAAACCCTGTCACCACCAGGAAGAATAGGCAAATTCTCTTCCGCACCTCTCTAGCATATGGGCAGTCCCAGAAGGGGTGGTCAACTGTTTCTGCCTCTCACCAACAGGATTGCCTGGGGCAGTTGGATGAGCCTGTCTGCCCTACACTATTTCTCCATGCCTACATAAGGAGTGCCCAGTGAGCTACCTGCAAATTCAAATCTGTGCTCCTTCTGTAGGTCCTTCTGGAATTTTGGTCTCACTACAGGAACCTCCCAACAGGAATAGGTTAGTATATCCCATTCCACTTTTTTTTTTAAAGAAATTTTATTTGTGTCCCAAGTCAAATCAGCCAAATCAATTGCAAATCCATAAGTCATTCAAGAATATGTGGCCCTACTACTGGCAAACATCATCCACCCCCACCTGGGGCTTCAGATGCTTCCAAATCCTTTGGTGGTCATCCTATGTGTAGGCCCAAGCCCAGAGGCTTGGGTTTCAGATGCCACCGAGTTTTGCTTACCCTCAGCTGTATGGCCACAGGAGCAAGCTAGGGAGAAGTCTCCCATTTCTATAAAGTTGGCGTATAGCCAAGATCTTCCCACTGGAAGTGTCAACTCTTTTTTGAGTCCTGGTGAGCCACTGACTTGTATTGCATGGTGAACCAATGCATACATTTGACTTCCTCTTAACTCCCATAGTTGTGCTGTGCCTTTTTTTCCCCCATAATCTTTCCAATGATTCCAGTTTCTTCATCAACCTTAAATGTGCGGTAAACCTCACCAAATGGAACCTGCAAACAGTTCACCAAGAATCCCTCTGTCACCTCCTCTGTCAGCCTGCCACATTTGATCAGTATAACCCCTCCCTTTATCAGGTGGAGGGGGATCAGGTTGCCCTGTGCCTCATCTGCAGATATATTTTGGACCATCCCAGTACTTGTGTCAAGAACACCCACTTCCAAGCATGAGTGGGAGGCTAATTAGCACATAACTCCCACAAAAGGATCTATCTGGAGTATACACCTGTACTGAGCATTGCTGAACTACGGGGTTACCATGGTTTGAAATGCCATTGACTGCTGGGACCCAGCCCAATGAACTATATGGCAAATCACGAGCCTTTTGACTTTGGACTAATGTTATATATAAGTAGGTACAAAAGTGCCGCTTAAAAGTGTGTTTATGGAGCACCTGTGATAAAACTTGCAGCCATTTGCAAAAAAGGTAAAATGCATCAATTCTGGATGAACTAAGTCTATAGGTACCTGTAATAATTTCCCTCAATGGTAAATTATGTTTCTTTCAAAATCAGTGTTTTCAGATTTGCCCCTCACTTCCATTTGCTTAGGGAGAGATAGATGTGACAATATGGAGGGGAGGAAAGAGCTGCAGGCGGAACAAGATGAAGGGGAGGACAAAAGGCAAGGTAGGTACCAGATTTCTCCCAGATTTATTTTCCCTGCTGTAGCAGTGGAAGGCAAATTCAAGGCAAAACTCCAATAATTAGATATAATATCTGGAAAATTACAAAAACATTTTAATTTTTTCAGATCTAGAAACGAATTATTAGGGGGTTGTCTTATATTCAAGAAAATATGGTAAATCCTAGTTTGTAGAGGAAGAAGGAGGAAGAGGGGTAAATTGTAGGCAGAATAAAGTATGTGAAGTTAACTTCACTGTGCCCAATAACATGCTGGCAGTAGCTTACTTCTAATTTCAGCTGGGCCTGGGAAGTAGGAGATAAGAGAGATAGTCATTAAGAAATGGAACCACAGTCATAAGTGATATGAAGAGATGGAACCAATAAATAAAATTGATTAACTCTGTCTGGCCTTTTGAACTTCTGGGCTAAGTACAGATATTTGGGGACATTAGGGGGGCGTTAGATTGGGTTCAAAATGGTCACTCAATCTAAGGTAAGTCAGGATGGAGGGGGCTAGCAGGAAGTTGGGAGGAATAGGAGGGGCAAGCAGGCTGGGAGGGAAATGGGGAGTCTGTGAAGGGATAGGAGACATGCATGATACACAGGGGGTGGAGAAGCAGGCGTGATCTGTGGGATTGATGGTCAGAGGGGACAGGCACAATTTGCTGGGGAGGAGGGGGGAGCTGTGAAGGAGGCCAGGTGTGATCCACCTGGGTGAGGAGGAATTGAAGGGCAGACAGAATCCCTGGAAGTGATGAGGGGGGAGGTGGGGTACACAGAGGATTGCTAGGATCCAGAAGGGTCTGGTGGGATCAGGGGGACTTGCAGGATCTCCAGGCGAGCTTGGGGGGGTGGGGAGACCAGGGGCTATTTTTAGTCGCACAACTCCCCTCAGCAAATCTACACCCCCATCCCTCCTTCTTACCCATCCTCTCACCAATAATTACTTGCTCACCTCTGGCAGCAGCAAATGCTGATAAAACAAGTGACACCTTGAGTGGCATGCAGGATATAAGGTTGGAGGGGGCTGGCTGGTCTGTGAGAGAGTGGGGAGCAAGGGACCAGGAAGCTAAAAATAGCCTGGTGCCAGATTTGGGGGGTGGGGGGAGGAGCGGCAGTGAAAAGTGCAGCCCCGAGGCTGATGTCAGTGGCTGGGCTTTCACAGCCCTGGGGTTGTTCAGGTAACTGTACTGAAGTCCCATGCCTGTCTAGCCTAGATCGAGTAAGTCTGATACTACATTGATCCAGGCCTATCTCAGACTGGGTTCCACAATTTCCACATTGATCTATGTGTGTGGAACTTCTATACTGTTACAGGTTTAGACTGATTTGCAATTACTGAAACTGGGTCTAAGTGTAAGGTCCACACCCAGGGTGAACTAAACTGGATTGGGTGGCCATTTTGAACTTGATCTAACCTCCCCCTAATGTCTGTGCTTAGCTCTAGAGTTCAAAAACAATAAGAAGCTTTCTACAGTGATAAAGAAATAGTCAAAATGACAAATTCAGGTAGGACTATTTAATGCAAAATGTAAAGAACAGGAAGAGAAAGTGGGATTAGGATAATACAAAAGGGCCAGGTATGATAGTCTAGACATTCCTTTCTATTCCTACAATGTGCTATGATTTCAGTTTTACAAGTTTAACTTTTAAAATAGCTCCTTCTCTACCTGCTAAATACAAGTATTTTAGCTACTAGATTTGATACAATTTAAAAAAATTTTTAGGACATCTAAAGAGGAAGAATTGAACGTAACTAGATTTAACATCAAAACTTGGAACATGGCTCATTTTGACAAAATGTGCGGGGTCATCTCTGGCTAGAGCTATTTATTTGTTTCCAATAGCACTTCCAGAATTATCACATAAACAGGCATATTTTCTCCACTCTCAACATGCATCAGCAAATAATCAGTCTACCTTTGCCAAAAGCCAAACACATGTATCATCTTTCTAACCTAGTCTCATATTGCTTGTAAAAATTAAAATCCCAAAAGCTCTCAGGCAAGTATTATAGTGACAAAATAGTAAAGAAAATGTCTTCTACAATAGCAGTTTCTAGTCCACAAATTAACATTCTTATGAACTGATGTGAGTGTGAAATTGATTACGTGCTTACAAAGATCTTTTATTAGTGGACACTGCAGACTTGGGAAAGTGCTAAGTGAGCAGCACTGCTTGGAGTAATTAATTACACAACAGGCCCATGGCAAATTCAAGCAAAGGCAAGGCTAAGAGCATATGTAGCATACAGTGTATTATTCTCTAAAGCACAGCAAAATTTCACACTCTGCTTCATCACTAAGAGGATTTAACAAAGAGTGAGTTACAACTTGCCTCTTACTTATGCAGAAACACAAGCCCAGAAACTTCTCTAAGAGGACTGTACAGACAGAGAAGATAGTAGCTTTAATTTAGGCAGAACTCTAAAACATTTTTGGTGAAGGATAAGGAGATAATTTATTAAGTTGCTTTAGTTAGAGTTTGTAATGCAATAGTATACTTTTCCAAATGACCCACAATGCCTTGGCTTGGCTCAACTTGGATTAAGAAAACCATTACTTTAACAAGTTGCAGTTTAATTGTGTTTTAAAACTAAAACTAATCTTTGGGGAAAAAATAGGAAGATGGAATGCATTGTGAGTTCATTTATTTTGCACAAAATGTTAAATGGCTGCACATTAGATCGCAAAACAGATGGCTGATATCTATATCAGTTGCTTTTTTGGTACTGAAGAACTTCAGTGGCACCCATCTAACACACACACACACACACACACACACACACACACACACACACACACACACAATGATGCATATTTGAATTATATAAATAGGATGTTTGCATGTTTGTGTTTTGCTTTTAAAACGGCTAAAAGAATTTACTAATAGTTAAATAACAGTTATGTTTTCCAGCTGAAACTTTTATAAATTCAGCTAAATCCTCTTTAGAGTATATAAGCAAAAGAACCAAATGCTGCTGGACTTTAAAATCAAAATAGGAGCTTTGGGGCCTCATGAATAGCAGATATACTACAAAGAATGAAGTATTTTTTTTCCTGGGCAAACCACTAAAACTAAGCTAAGCTTTTCTCAGCAAAATGATACCCTTTACATGCTACAGGGTAACATTTTAAAAAAGAACTTTATAATTTACTTACACTGGAAGAATATGAATGGTACTTTCATTTCCCTATAATTATATAAAGGGGGCTGAAGTAAATTCCATTCATGATTGATTTATTACATTCTTTGCTCATTATTGGTTCTCAATTTTAAAATCAAGCAATAGTGTTCAAATGTAGATGACTTTTCCTTTCATTTTTAAACAGCCTTGTCACGCACTAGTCATTTTTAGAGAGAGAATGAAAAATTAATAACTCCTTGACAAGGTTACAGGGTCTGCATTATTTCAGAAGTCATATTTTTTATGTATCAATAATGAGACTCACATAAAGCTTAATGATTTTCTGATTATCATTGCTTTTTCACTTTCAACAAAGGGAAAGTGGTTCTATCATATGTGTAAATCTCTCACATTTCACAGTCTGACTATATTAAACCAAACGAGTCAGAAAATTGGATATATGGTCATTTTTAAAAAGTAGTCCTGCATTTTCTCAAACTGACATTGATTTTACTGAAATATACTTCCCTGTGCATAAGCACTGTCTTCACAGACCAGGATCCTAATGGACATATAAAGTACAAGAATATTTGTATGAGTAATACTACTATAACAAATTTTACATGCTATCTGTGTGCACTAGAATGTATCTTCATTAATAGATTTATAAAAAATAATCATAATATAGACTTCAGTATGGTTAGGTCCTGATTCACTAAATCATCTCCTATCTGGACTTCCATCTTTGAGAGGAGCACACGAACCTGGGTATATAGAGGGGAGGGTTCAACCGTGAACAGGTAGGGCAATGATACATGTGTACCACCTCCCTCACCATGCACTCCCAATAAGCTGCAGGACATGTGCATAGGAAAAGGAGAAGGCTATGCTATCTTGCTGTACCCAGAACTGGAGCTTGTTCTTCTCAGGGAGTTCATGCCTACCAAAGTGGTCGAGGAATGCACAACTGCTCCTTACTGAGGCTTGCAGCTATTTTGGTCTCTCAGAAGATGAAAGAGGGAGGACAGCTAAACTGGTTACTATTATCTCCTTTAGTGAATTTGTATACAGATGGTGTAGTTTAAAATGGTCAATCTGAATGACAGCATTGCATGGCCTGGGTATTTGCCTCATGACCTATGCAGAGTCTGGCTCCCCTTTTCTTATTACACCTACTTCCTGCATGAGGAAGGCTTTTAACTCAGCATCCCTGGGCAACTCTCAGGTATAGCAGGGATATTGTCTTCATGCCCATCATCAGATTTGTAGATTCCGTGACTACTGTACCAGAATACACTTGCTGAGGAATCAAAAGGAAAGGAGTGGTTCCATCCTCTGCATGCGTCTTGGGAGAACATCTCTTAGTATTTTCATGTCCACTGGAAACATCCTTAGCTGGGTATCTGATCTGCTAAGTTTACTTTGCATTCTATTCACTTGCTTACAGTCTGTCATTGCCTCTTCCATTCTTTTATAATGCTTTATTATCTACACTTTCTCTCTTAACAGGAACCACCAGTCTTCAAGTAACTGATATATTGACCATACTTCTGAACAATATTCACAATGGATTTGTTTTATTTGGACATTTCACCTGCAATTTTTAGAAGGTCTATGGAAAGCCGACATCAAATACTATACTATTAAAATAAATTATTTCTAATTTTTACAAATATTTTTCAAGATATACCATATTTTGAACTAAAAGGCCCTAATGCATTTGAGCCTGACCCTGTAAACACTTATTCATGGTAATGAGACCTATTCAATATAGAAAGGTTTGCTAACTCTTTGTACAACTCTAGATTCCTCACATATGGCTTAATCCTATCAGACATTGCACAAACTGATACAGCAAGGTATTTTATGTGCTTTCTTGACCTTATGCATGTTGCTAATTACATCGGCTACTGTAATGGGGTGTCATCCCCAGCGGCACTTGGAAATGCCTTGGGGCACTCCTGAGTCTCCTTATGTTTGCCTTTTTTCACTGGGACTCCCTGTAACAGGGGACCCTATCCCTGTCACTAGAAAGCAGGGCAGCCCCTTTAAGACTAGAACCTTCAGGGCACAGCCTGCAGGCAGAGCAAGGGTTAAAATCCAAGCCTTGCAGGCCAGTTAGCTGACTGGGGGCTGTCAGGTGACTGGGAGAGGGCTCAGGCCAGATCTACGTAAAACCTGGTCTGAGGTAACCAGGAAGCCCAGGTTGCAGAAAGAGTGTATTCCTGAGTACTCCAAGCAAAGCTGCAGCAGCCCTACGAGAGAGAGAGAGAACGAGCGCGCAGCAGGCACTGGGAGTCACAGATGTGGAGCCCATGAAAAAAAGTAAGCAGGCTAATTGCCTTCATTAACTTTCCTTTGTTATAGCCCAGGGGCTTAATGTTTATATTCTAGTTTACTCCGGTGGTTTGTGGATGGGGCTATAGGGGAGGTGAAGTCCTCATTAGTGCCCATGGGGGGCACAACTACAGGGGCCAGAGAGCCTGGCACACAAGTGGGTGCAGCTGTATAGGGCCAGGGGCCCAGAGCTGATCGAGTGAAGCTAGTACTTTGAAGTTGAGTCCTATCTGGTGGGCCTAGGCTGGTAAGCCTAGCTAGAGTGAAGGGTCAGAGGCCGAGGAGGCTGAAGCCCCAACAAGGGGACATCATACAGACAACACCCATGGAGGCATAGGGCATGATAAAGGGGAGGTTGGAGCATGCAAATAGCCCTTAAGGTAGAAGCTCTTCACTGCCAGGTGTTCGTGAGCATAAATCATACCTAGGAAGCCCTGGGGCAACCTCCTCTTTGAGGACCAAAGAAACATCAGGATATGTCAGGAGACTGAAGGGGACTACTCAGATGATTCACATTAGGCACGTGCGTAAGTTCTATGTTGCGTGAGGGCCAGAGGAGACAGAACCTTTTAGGATTGAGTCCTTAATGAGTAAGGGTTTGCATATTGGCCCATTCAAGCTTAGGGACTGAAACTTACATCTGTGCAGAGGAATAGCACAAGTTTTACACATGACTTAAGACTAACTAAAGCTACATTTTGGGGACATCTGGACTTTTTCCCAGGAACAATTTCACCCAAGATACTTAGCATGGTTGCATGTGTCAGCATTTTAATTTCCTTAAGATAGATGTATTTGTTTACATTGTGCCTTCTAGTATCTATGCTTGGCATCATCCTTGATTTATACAGCCCCTACCCATGCTTATGCTAATTTATAGAATATGCAGCAATTTCCTTGATTCTAACAATGTAGATCTGTAAATACTGTGCACGTTTTGCCCATGTGTTCAATACTGATGCAATTGTTAGTGCTATATAAATAGTCAGTTTATACAGATTCCCATTCTGATTAATTGCTTGTATACTTTTCTTTGTTCATGAAAATGTTTAATGATACTTGGAGCATGTTTATGTTATCAACATTTTACAATTGGACACTAACGCTGCAATGGTTAAAAAACAGTAAAGACTCAGAAACTCAGGATGTCATGATTTCCCAGGCAATTGAGACCTCAGACTTAATTCACATGTGGGAGTAAAATCCTGATTCTAAATTTCACAGTGGAAACTGGAAATATGACATCAGTTTATTTCCTATATCTACATAAGGTGCAACACAGAAAGAGTACATGGAAAATTTTAAATTTCCTCCATGCTCTTCTAATGCTCATGTAATTCAGGAAGTCCAGGGGAAGTCCAAGTTACAGTAACCAGTCAAACAGAAGCCAAAATGACAGTGACAGCAAACACTACAGCACTGACTCCTCCTGTGCTACTAAACTCTGTACACAGTAGCTGCAAAAGGGAAGTTCTCTTTGCAACTGTGGGATGATCTACAAGACATTATATGCCCACTATGGTACATTAAAACACATATTTGTCAATGTCAAGATAAGCTCTCATACCAGGCTGAAATCTATTTAGACAAGTTCAAGGTAAAACTGAGGACCTATTTTCTGGCCCAGAAGTTTTGCTAAGCAAAGAATATCAAGAATTCATTTACAACCAGCCAACAAAACTGAAAACAAAGTATATTTTATGCTGGCAGAGCAAGCATTCCCTGCTACTCTCACACATTCTTCAGTATCTCTTCCTTTAACTGGCATACTGAAATGACCACCTTCATTTTCCATCGTGATCCTTAAAGTAAGATGAGAGCAAAGTACTGTGCACCAAGTTCATTTTTTGTGGGTGTTCTCAGTAATTGCGCCTCAGTTCTAGAATTCCCATCCTTGAGGCTTGTCAGAACCCAAGTCTGGATATCTTTAGGGAACGTTTTTTCTTTGGTTGCGACCAATCAAAATCTAGAAAAGTCCTGAAGCTGCTTTAAGTTTAATTTCTCATTTTTAGTTAGAATAATTATTTTTCTCCTAGTTTTTTAATTAAGAAACAGAATTAAGAAATGTGGCCCTTTCAGTATAACACAGTAACAGAATAAGGTCTCTTTTTTTCAGTTGTGTTTAATTGACTATAACAAGAAACATTAACTGCAAAAATATTTTCTTAAAAGTTGTTCAAGAAATGCTATTGCATTAAGTTAGTGGTGGGATGGCAGTGCCCATTACATCCATGAACTGAACCCAGCGGGTGGTCCCAATCTGGTGCTCAGGATGGCCACAGTGGGGTCCCATCTGGCCATTGGCAGGACAGGGAGGCAGCCTCAACCCAGTGCAGCCCTGAGTGGAAATGGATTTGATCTGATCAGGTTGGGGGAAGAAAGGGGCATGGCCGCACCCCAACCTGGCCTTACAGGGGGAAAAGGACATGGCCCATCCCAAAGCCAGCTGTGGGAGAGGGAAAAGGCATGGCCTGGCCCTGATCCAGCTGTGGTGGGGGAGGGGAAGGGGGGGGAGGGCAGGGGAGAGGAGGCATGGCCTAGCCCCAACCTGGCCACATGGAGAGAAGGGGGTGTGGCCCAACTCCAGTCCTGCTGCATGGTGTTTGGGGTTAAGGAATTTAACAAGGGGGAGTGTGGTCATACTACCATTGCTGCCAGGTTTTCTGACCTGTGGGGAGTCGTGTGGGCCAGATGCCATGGCTCTGAAGGCAACTTAAACACCCCCTGCATTACGTGGATAACCTGCAGAATGGGGATAATGCAGTCAATTGATGAGTAACTTTAAATGCTATTATATTAATTGTATTATCAGAGATTTGTTTGTTGGTAGTTCAACCCATTTGTTCCATTATTCCTCAAAATGCTGTTGTTAACTAGAAGTGAGCAGTGACTATTTCTGCTTTTGCTTTGTTTGGTTTGGGTTGGGTTTTTTGGTGACCCACATTCCTTCAGTTGACATTTATTGGTACCACCAGCACTTAAGTTAGGGAGTGTGTGTGTGTGTGTGTGTGTGTGTGGGGTAGGGTGTGGAGGGGGTTGTGAGGGGGTGTGGCTGTGTGTGGGGGAGCATAGGGTATGTTGGGGTGTTTTGTATATATGTGGGGGGTCATGGGGGAATGTGGAGACCCCCTGCATTTCCCCCATGGCATAGCAAGAGGCAGGGGTGCTCAGGGCACAGGTGCCCAGTGCGGCATGGCTCCAGCCAGCGCTGCATATTGCAGCAAGGGGCACATCCTCTGCTGCCACTTCCACTGCCACTACCTGCCAGGGCTGTGTGCCATGGGTAAAGTGTGGGGGGGTCCCCCCCACCCTCCATCACACCCACATGCTGCCCACCCAAGGTCCATGCTGCTGCTGCCCCCCTGGCATGGGTTCCACACTGCCACCAGCCCGGCCCCATGCTCTGCACTCCTGCTCACCTGCAGCCCCACCCCCACAACTTCCCTACCTGCTGCCCAGAGTCATCAGGAGACTGAAGAAGTGGTGCAGGTCCCTGGGTGCTGTAACAGTGGCAGCAGCAGCCCCACCCAAAAGCTGTGTACTGATGGGGCCAGGCCCTTCCACCCACAAGGGTGGAAGTGAAGTGCAATAGTGTATATGTTTGGGGGGTGTGTACATGTGGTTTTGCTATGTTTTTGAACAGTTCATGTTAACATGAAACTTCATGTACATTGTTATTTCATAGCTACTAAAATTTACACAAGTGTATTCAGCTAGTGATTTTGTAAAAAGTATTATTCATTTTGCAAAGAAAAAAATTGAAAATTGCACTAAAATAAGCACTATTTTCTTCAAAAAGATGACTTTTAAAACCAATGCTTCTTTTTCACAGACGATCAAGTAAAGTCAGCCAAATATTGTAAATGAAATATGATTATACTTAATCTTAACTATGCAACATTTTTTATGCCAAAAATCCCAAACCCTTTATACATCATCTATTCAGCCTTTGTGGAAGCCACTTACTCTTTTTAACACAGCTCATTTTCCCATTCTCTTATTCAGTTTGTGAGATGCTTCCTGTCATCTTTCTCTCTGCTGTTTTATTCAGCCTTTGCTCCCTTTTGCTTACTCCATTATCTCTATTTTCAAGTCTACTGTCTCCTCTGCTCAGTCTTTTGTTCCACTTTTCTCCTGAACTATCCATTTCCCTAACCATTGCTTCTTACCCAGCAGTTGTTTTTTCTATTCTTATTGGTATGCTGCTGAGTACATGTCAAGAACACAGCAACAATGTGGTCTTACAATTCTTTGGAAAGGAAGAAAGCAGACTGAAAAAAGATGAGAGTAAATTGTAATTCCACTCCACAAGCATGTGGCATTCCCATTTTTCCCCAAACAATCAACATTTCCTTCCCACGCTTTGGTATTGTTAACAAGTTAATACAAAGAAAACCAATAAACTCTAGCCCTTACTTTTTCCTGAAAATTTAGTTATTCTTTGTGGCAGAACTGCTCAGTCCCAGACCCTAGATTCCTTTAGCCAGTAGGGCTTCTCCTAATTTTCTTATCGCGTATATGTAATGAGCTGCACCTGATTGAAATCCCTCACCCTAACCATATGGGTAAACAGAAGAGCACTGCCAGCCAGTTATATATTCCCTAAATAATTCTAGTGCCAACTCCAGATTAATCTTCTCTCCTTTTTTTCTCTCTAGCTTCGTTTGTGTCTGTATTTAGTGAATGCACAAGTGGCACAACAAAGTGATGGAAAATATTCCAAATACTAAAATGTTCCCTCAATGAATTGTTACATTGATGGGTTGATAGCAGCAATTCCAAATGAAGCTAAGGCAACAAGCTGAGCACAAAGAGGAGGCAGAAGAACAAACTGCTTCAGGAACATCTTGCCCGGGTTCTTTTCAATATATTTATGAATGATTTGTTGCCAACAAATTTGGAAATGACATCTCTCTCTCTCTCTCTCTCAGAGAAAGGCAGATTTCAAACAGATTGAAGAAACCTGAACCAACATGTGTCAGCCACTAGAAAAACTGCAAAGAATGAAAACTTACACCCACCATGTCAAAAACAGCATTCTCATGCTCCTACCTTGCCAGCATTTCACAAGAGCATGCCAGCACTTCACAAGAACTCAATATCATCTTTGAATGAAACATGTCTAATGTGCGATTCAAAGGCAATATATCTAGTTTAACTCTAAATTATGCATGTACGTACCAAGACCATCTCAGCAAGGCACCTGAGAAAATTAAGAGCAGAAATGGCCTCTTAAATAAGCTTGAGAGCTCAAACTAGGGAGCTATCTTGCAAACATAGTAGATTGGTGCTAGCCTGCTTCTACTCTAATAAGGAATAATATACTACTGTGATTACATTTTCTACAAAATAAGTTGATGTAGAACTGAATCATGTAATAAGAACAACAGGACTCTGGAACAAACACATACCAAGGTGCTACCAGGCCTCTCCAATATTCTGCCTTCTAATGTCAGGTATCATACTGCAGTAAAATCCCCAGATAAAGTTCAGGAGATATCAAAACTATCACTTTTAAAAGATACAGAAGCCACCTTGGACTAACACCTCAGGAAAAGATTAACCTGGGCTACGTTACCAACCATCTCCACAGTGGATGCTGTTATAGTATGGCAAAAATGGAAACAAATTGTCCCTTCTGAAAACAAAACAAGCAACCAAACAGACAACCTCCTTCCTCTTCAAGCAGCCAGACTACCTGGCTTCAGCATGCTATACTATTTCTTGCGCAGTCCCTGTTGTTTCAGATGCGGATTGGTGACACGTGAAACAAATGCCACCCCAAGATACTTAGGAATACCCCTCTGTGTAGCTTTGGTGTGTTTGAAGGTACTAAATGGTTGCTCATGACACTGTACTTCCTGATCTCCACTCTGCTGACCCCAACCCTATTGAATGGTCAAAATCTGTGAGTGATAGCTAACCAAACCCTTTTTATTTTATTTATACATCTGTTTTTCTGTCCTTAACTTATATTTAGTATTTGTACATCCTTAATCTCATCAACTAAATCACAGATACACACACACACAACATACTATTCTACAAGAAACTTCCCCTTCTTCCTTATCTCCACTTTCTTCATCTTATTTCCTTGTAATCTCTTCCCTCTGAGTCCTTTTTATATCTACACCATCTTTTTAACTGCTCTGTGCTTGCTGTCTTAAAGGACCCTTTTGCACTCATCAAGCACTCTTTCCATATCTCCACCTTCATTTCCATGTATTCACTTCTTCTCTACTTAACCTCCAAAAACTATTTGTATAGTTGCTACCCATGCTCTTCTCTTTTCAAGCCAGCTAGCTCTTTCAAAACAGTTTCTGCCTTTTTCCTCACTCCATCAAAACTGCTCCTCTTCACGTTACCTTCACATTACCAAAGCTCTACATTATCTGGCCTCTACATTATCTGGCTCTCAAGACTTTTTTTGTCATTTCTTTCAACTTCTCTCACTTTACATGTTCTTCTCAGTCCTTACTGTCTACTACTGTCTTTGCCTTTTCTCACCTTCATTCATACCACCCACGTGCTTTCCCATGCATCTTCTTTCTCTTCCTTCAGATATCTTCTTTAAATCTAGTTCTTTCACAAGTTGCCTGCTCAGTGCCTTGGTATTGTTTACTTTATATCTTCCTTTGACTTGTTGAACAAAAAAAACTCAGAGCAAGGCATAACTTAATCTGTTATATAAAAAGCCACAGATGTATACATTACTTATCTATTTTAATAATATTCACTAAAATATAAACCATTTATTTACCATTAAATTACAGCTGCTTCTTGGAATTACCCCTACTAAAGACTGGCAAAGGTATCATGATTTTGTTAATTACAATATCATGACTTTTTTTTAATTATTTGAAAAAAAAAAAAATGGTCCAAATATGTTACACTCATGCAAAACCAACTCAGAATTCCATAAAAGGAATCAATTTAATAGTCTGCATCTTAATATCCATAAGCAGTCCTATATTAAAATTATAATAAAAGTAATTAACATCCAGAATGCTAACACACAGAGGAATAGCACCCTACTTTTGTGCATTTATGGTTTAAATAAATTTATTTTTCCTTCAAGTAAACACTGTTAACAATTTTGGTAAAAGTTTACCCAACGTGTAAGATATCTGAGGTAAACATCAAATCAGCAAGAAACCTTTATCGCAATGCCATTTAGAAAACTTTTGCACTGCATTTAAGTTTCTTACCCACTGCATCACTCAGTCAGCTTTATTCACATTCTTATTTTCCAGAGAAAATAATTACTTAGATAATCATGTGCAAGTGCACTCACATTTTCTGCTCACCCAGCTACAATTCTGTTGTCAGTTCAAGGCTGTCAGAAAAGTGCTATTTTAACAACTTAAAAAAAAAAAAATCTAAATAAATGCAATATTTGGTGTCAGAATTTTCAGCACTATGGATTAGCAGGTTACTTTAATATTTTCTTATGCAGAGTTCTGTCATAGAAAGTAGAATTGCATATAAAAAGCTAGATAATATAGCCAGACATAAATTTGCTTCTATTAATATAACATATAGTTAAGTGGTAGTATAGGTTCTAGACTTATAAACAAGTACTACTACACTTCAGCAGTACAATATCACAAGCTATTGGAAATTGAATTTCAGTTTTCATTGCAGTCATGTTATATTACATTACAGGCTTTGCAGCTCAGTATACTACCATTAATTATCAGCTATTGTCAAATTAAATTTTTTAAACCTTGATTCTCTCTTCTTCAGTCCTGTGTATGCACCTACGTCAGAGTGAGGAATTTTGCAGCTGTGGCTATGCATTAACAGCCATGCCCTGCAGGTTCAAAGGCTGTTGAGTTAACAATTCACAGCCAAAATAGGGCTCAGTACTTACAGAAAAGCAAATCATGGAATTATGATTAGCAATCTGCATGCAAAGTGGAACAAATCCAAAATTTGCAGAGTGCCGAGGAAAAAGAATCAAAGGGAATCACCGAGCATGATGCGCAATTTTAATAACTGGAAGGAAGGTCAGAAAGAAATAATTCTTTTAACTAATGCAAGTTAGGGCAGGTTGATAGGTATGTGTGTGGTTAAGCCATCTACCTAATTCTGGATTTCTACCGATTTACGTTAAAATGACTGAAAAAAAGACACTTCTTTATATTTAAAAATTCAACGTAATACTACATTTTCTTGCATATAACATGCCCCCAGTAAATCACGTACTTTCTGTTGGGAGGTGTGACAGGTACACGATCTGGGCCGACCTAAATGTGGCTCACACACCTGTTCCTGGGGGGCAACCGCCCACCTACTTGTCTGCCATGCCTTGTTGTTAATTAATTAATTGGTGTTAATTAGCAGGAGGCTGCCCTTGTACTGCCCCGCTGCCAGGGGGTGCTATCTGTGGCTCCGTTTCCTCCCCTACACTGCAGTCCACACCTCGCCGATGGAATAGATGTTTCTAATTATGCCCTTTTTTGTCCTCTCTGTTGGGAGTTACCCTGCCACAGGTAGTCCCCCCACATTAGCCATCCCTGGTAGGATGCAATCCAGGCCTATCTTTTCCCTTCGTCCTTTAAATAATTGAGAAGGATGGCCCCGGGTCTGGGTATTTTCTCCAACCAAGGTGTTGGACACCGTACTGTAGCGGTTAGGAGTCCACCTCTTGGCCGTCATTCCTACCTCCTCCGCTTGCCCTTTACGCAGGTTTGACCCTCCTCCTCCTGCCTCCTGACCGGCTGGTAGGGATTGAGTCAGGGTCTCTCGTGTCAGCCGCCCTAACTGGAAGGTTCCGTGCCTAGGGGAACCGCTCTGTCTCTTAGTAACAGAGTTCAGGTTCTTTATTACCCGCACCCCTCCACTTCTCTCTTGGCCACGGTCTTTCTGTTCCACCTAGTCCTTCTTCCTCGTATTGCCTCACAAAGAAATCAGTGCTTATGTTTTTAGCCCCTGGGCGATGTTTTACCTCGAAGCAATACGGTTGCAGACTAAGGGCCCATCTCATTAGTCTAGCGTTGTCGGTCTTCATGCTCTGCAACCAGCGTAGGGGTGCGTGGTCCGTTATCAACGTGAACCTCCATCCTAGCAGATAGTAGCAGAGTGTTTCCACTGCCCACTTAATTGCCAAACACTCCTTTTCTATTGTGGCATAATTCTGCTTGGTTGGTGTAACTTCCTACTTATGTATGCTATAGGGCGCTCTTCTTCCCCCTCTACCTGGATCAACACCGCTTCAACTGCTGCTTTTGACACATTTGTCTGCACCAGGAAGGGTTTATCAAAGTCTGGGGCATGCAGCAGGGGTTGCAGGCACAGTGCTTCCTTCACCACTTGGAATGCCTTTTCCGCCTTCGGCATCCATCTCACTTTGGCAGGAGCCCCTGCCTTTGTCATCTCTGTCAATGGTACCACCACATCTGCAAAGTGGGGTACAAACCTTCTATAATAGTTGGCTAGCCCCAAAAAAGCCCTCACTTGTTTTTTAGATCGGGGAGTTTGGTACTTCTGCAAGGCCTCCACCTTAATAATGGCTTCACTTTTCCGCTTCCTACTAGGAACCCCAGGTATTGAGTCTCTTCTTTCCCTATGGTACACTTTTTTGGATTGGCTGTCAGCCCAGCCCGTCTCAAGTCTTGTACCACTGCCCTTAGCGCTTTGAGGTGTTCAGCCCAGTCTTCAGTATATATAATAATATCATCTATGTACGCGGCAGCATAACCCATGTGGGGGGCAAAAACTCTGTCCATTAGATGCTGGAACGTAGCTGCGGTGCCATGTAGTCCGAATGGCATGCATCGGAAGTGGAAGAGCTCCCATGGGGTAGCGAATGCCGTTTTCTCTTGGTCTTCAGGTGCTACTGGCACCTGCCAATAGCCTTTCGTCAGGTCTAAGGTGGAGATGTAGCAAGCTTGTCCAATGTTTTCTATCAGTTCATCTACTCTCAGCATCGGGTAGGCATCGAACTTCGCTACTGCGTTTACCTTCCAGAAATCGACACATAGACGAATTTTTCCATTGGTCTTAGGTACCACCACGATGGGACTCCGCCAGTCACTGTGGGACCCGCATATGATGCCTTTCTCTATCATCACCTCAATTTGTGTTTTTATCTGTCCCTATACGCGTTGGGGAATCCGTCTCCAACTCTCCTGGATCACCTGGCCCGGAGGAGTTTTTATTCAGTGTACCACACCCCAAGCTTCCCCAGGCGTTTCCTGAAACACGTCTCCAAATTCCCTGACTAGTTTGGCCGCCTGTCCCCTCTGGTTTTCTATTAGTTGCGCGGCCAGTTCCACATTACTACGCTTCCCTCTATCAAAGAGGGTCCTAATTCTAGTTCATCAGGATGGGAGGCCAGGTACATACATTCTCGGTCTTCCCATTTCTTCAGGAAATTGACATGGTATACCTGCTTCTTCTTTTGTTTGTCCGTCTGATACACCTCATAATCCAAGGGCCCCACTTGGCGTATAACTTCATAGGGTCCCTGCCACCGGGCAAGCAGCTTACTCCCCTGGTCTGGCAATAGAACCAACATGTGGTCCCCCACGTCAAACTTCCTTTCCCAGGCGCCCCGGTTGTAATATCTCACCCGACGTTGCTGAGCCTCTCTGAGATTCCCTACGACCTCACTCCGAGCGGCTTCAAGGCACTCCCACAGTTGTATCACATACTGGATCAAATTCTGGTCTTTACCTTGTTGTTCTTCCCAACCTTCTTTAATCAGATTGAGTATTCCCCGGGGTTGCCGGACGTATAACAGTTCAAAGGGTGAAAATCCAGTTGAGGCCTGGGGCGCCTCTCTTACCGTAAACAGCAAAGGGGGTATCATTTTATCCCAATCCTGAGGGCTTTCAGCAACAAACTTCTTCAACATTTGCTTCAGGGTATGATTAAAACATTCAATGAGTCCGTCTGTTTGGGGCTGGTAGACTGCTGTCTTCAGGTGTTTAATCCCTAGAGCTTTACTCACTCCCTTGAAGACACGTGAGGTAAAAATTTGTCCCCTGGTCTGTCAACAATTCCCTAGGGAGTCCTACCCGAGAGAATATTTTCAATACCTTGTTCGCCACCTTCAGAGCTGATATGGTTCGCATCGGCACGGCCTCAGGGTACCTGGTGGCATAATCTAGTAGGACTAGGATATACTGGTTTCTAGTGCTGCTACAGGGAAGGGGCCCCACGATGTCCACCACTACATCTGGATAAATGGAACCTCTATCAATAGCATCAGGATTAAAGGTGCCTTTGTGGGGTGCCTCGGGTCCGCTTTTTGGCACACAGGACAGGAAGCGCAATATCTTGCCATTTCTCACAACAGTCCAGGCCAAAAGAATCTTGCCCTAATACGGGCTTCAGTTTTGTCTCTGCCCAAGTGTCCCCCCATAGGGAGTTCATAAGCCAGCTTCAAGACAGCCCATCAATATCGGCGAGGTACTAGCAGCTGTATGACCTCCTCCCCTCCAGGCTTCCCTCGTTCAGTTTGGTACAGGAGACCATTCCGTACCTCAAATCTCGGGGTCGTCTTCATCAGCTCGGGCCATAAGACCTCACCATCTTGTTGGGCTAGGTGTTCTTGCAACGTGTAGCGAAAGTCTGTCTCCCAGCTCTGCTCCAACTGAAAGTGTTCATCCTCCCACAAAGCAGTGACATCCACCTCTTGCCTAGCTTCTTCTTCAGGGGGCATTTGTTCGGTCTCTACCACGAATCCCTCAACATTTTCCTTCGACCTTGCTCTGGTTATTTCCTTGCAATAGCTCCGGCCAATCACAACCCAGTACTACTGGGTAGGGTAGCTGCTCAGTGACCCCAGCTGGCATCTGCCGGGTCCTATCGCCTACCTGAAGCCTGACCCTTACTCTCCCGACTCTTAGGAAGTCCCCGCACCAACATTGTATTTTTACATGATCTACTATCTCCCTTTCTTTGGCCAGTAGCACATTGCTCCACACCATCGTCTGTAATGAGCCCAAGTTCAACATAGCTCGAACCTTTCTTCCCTCCATTATCACTTCAACTGTAACCGCTGGTGGCTCGTCTCCCGCCTCGGGGCCACTCCTAGCTCCATAGCCACACATCCCCACCCGGATCACCGGTTGAGTGTGGATGGTTTCCCTTGCATTGGCTAACAGAGCCCGTTGTCTAGCAGCTTGCTCCCATAGGCCTTGTATCGCTTGCTGTAGCTGAACTACAACCTGTGGTTGTGACTCTGGACCCAGGCTAAGCGTCCGCTCTCTCTCTCTGGACCCAAGGATTCTCTCTCTCCTATGGCCAAACCAGCATCCTATGATGCAAACTGCCGTACGAAACGTTCCCGGCCAATGCACTATTGTGACAGGTACACGATCTGGGCCGACCTAAACGTGGCCCGCACACCTGTTCCTGGGGGGCAACCGCCCGCCTACTCTTCTGCCATGCCTTGTTGTTAATTAATTAATTGGTGTTAATTAGCGGGAGGCTGCCCTTGTACAGCCCTGCTGCCAGGAGGCACTATCTGCGGCTCTGTTTCCTCCCCTACACCACAGTCCACACCTTGCCGATGGAATAGATGTTTCTAATTATGCCCTTTTTTGTCCTCTCTGAGCCTCCTCAGTTACGCCACCCCCACTCTGGGGCTCCCCAATAATGCCCCCTCCTCTGGGGCTTCTCAGCAACTGCCCCCTCTCCGGGGCTCACCACGCCTGCACTGGGGCTTCTCAGTAACTGCCCCCTTCTCTGGGGCTTTTGCCCCCTCTCAGGGCATTCCTCAATACTGCTGCCCCCTCTCGGGGCCTTCTCTGTCAGGCCGCCCTCTCTGGGCTCAACATGCCCGCACTGGGCTTCTCAATAAGGCTGCCCCCTCTCTGGGGCTCACCAGGCCCTCACTGGGGCCTCTCAGTAATGCCCTCTCTGGGGATTCTCAACTGCCCTTCTCTAGGGCTGGGGTCTATGCACCCCCAACGCTGCACCCTCACGGGCACTGGGGTCCTCACCCTGCCGTGGGTTCCCTATGAGGCCTCCTCCAACCCCTAATAGCCTCACCCAAACCACCGGTCACAAACAACAACATAAACGCAAGCCCTTCGGCTATAAGATAAATAGAAGCCAACCGGCCCAAACAACATTCGGTCCTACCAGTGACCCTTTAACTCTCAGCAATGTTGGATGCAGCTCCTGTATCAGGTTTCCCCTCTCTCCCAGGGCAGAGAGCTCTTTCCTCTTTGGCAGCTGGCAGGGAACTGCCTCTAGTCCCAGCCCCTAGGGTTTATAAGGGAACCAGGCCCTGCCCCTTCTGGTCAGCTGACTTTCCCTGGTTGCCCCGGCAACCAACAACTGGGCTCCTTATTTCCTGCTAGGGCTTCCTCCCTAGCAGTTTTCCCCTCTTTGGGAGCAGGGCACCTCAGTGCTCTGTGACAGGAGGCAAAATGAAAGGAAAAAAATTTCCAGAGTTTTCCCCGCCACCACATGGACTCATCAGCTAGGTAAGGACATTACATGTATCATGCTTTAAGCATGCAGAAAGTGTTCTAAAGCTGTAATTGAACAGACATTCACAGATCTTAGAGTGCCTTAAAAATGGCAGATTGTGCTCCAAGTTAACCCTCAAAGGATGAGGTATTAGACTAAAGTGGTTTCTGTTATAGTGTTTTATGGAACATCTGTGCCAGATCCCACTGAGCGTTAACTTAAGAGTGCAATCACTGCCAGCTGAAATGGCGCTGCACAGGGCTGTGCTTTGCCTGAGTGCTGGGCTATCTCTGCTCTATCAGTTGTCACTGACCTGAGTCAGTGACAGCCTCTGATCCAATGCTGTAGCAACAACGTTTGGCGCCCAGGGCAAAACCTTCAGCAATAGCTCACCCTCACCCCATGCACAGATCCAGGGTGGAGGGGGCACATGCCTCCCCTTGCTTGCCTGGGAGTGCACGCAGTGGCAGGAGCTGCCCTTCCCCCATCCCCACGCTCCCCCAAACAAACCGCTTACAGCTCCATCCTGCACCCTGCCCCAACTGTACAGTGCCTGTTGGCGCCCCTTTGCTTCACTGCCAGGGGTAGTTGCTCTGCTTGCCCCCACCTTGCTACGGCTCTGCTCTGATCCCAGCCCTGCTTCCTCCCTCCAGTCAGCTGTCTGCTGCAGCCAGTGGAGGGTGGGATGGGAAGGGGAGGATCTCTCTCTCTACAGCTGCTCTGGCCCCACATAGCGCCACACCCCGGTCAGGGGAACCACAGCGGAAGGAGATACTAAATGATGGTGCAGTAACAAAGGTACCATGTGACCATGTGTAGACACGCTCAGTGTCACTCGCTCTCTTTTCTTGTAGCTCCACATTTCATGGTAAAATTATCACAGCCACTACTCAGCCAAAAGTTGCTGCCAAACTGGTAGCAGCTGTAACAGAATCGATTCTGCTGCCAGATTAGTATTAATTTCATGTTGGTTGGTATTTTTTCCCTCCTATAATTTCCAAACTAAGGTTATAGTTGATATTTATAAATGCAGCATTAGGACATAATCTGCTTAGGAATTTTGAAAAGAACAAGGCAATGAACTATATTTACTGTTGAGGAGCTTACTACATTATAAAAGAAATCATTCTGATGCACTAACCATAGAAACCAGACTATATAAAATGTGTTCAAGCACAAAGTTAAGTTTTGACGCTGTAAACAGTGAGTCTCTGTATTAATATGATTCATTATCATGGCAGCAGAGGAATTTCCCTACTTTGTCAAGCACATCTAAGCCAAAATACAGGCTCTGCATGGCTGCTGGAAGATAATTCAAGGATGCTGGAAGAAATTCCGTAATGGACAATTATGGAAATACCTATCCATAGGGAAGGCTTATTCCTAACCTACATCACTTTGTGGATGGCTTAGAAACCTTCATCTCTCAGAATATCACCATATTTAACTTAATAAGAAGAATTTTGTAAGGAATTGTTCATACTTGTATTAATATTTTAATAGATATTAGCTCTATTAAACCATGGAATTACTGATCTTTTCCATTTTCAATTCGTGAAAAGACAATTATCAAGAGTATTGGTTGATGTCAGTGGAAGTCAGGGTAGCAACACAACCATCCCTTCTGCATGCATCAAAAGTAGCAACTTTTATGGAAGAAAGGTATATCTCAACATCACCTTCAACTAAGGAACCAAATCCATAACCTGCCAGCATAATCAGAGCATCTTGATAACTCCACTCCTTCAGGTCAGAATGCTAACATACTACTGCTTTCTGCTAGTATGTAGCCTTCGCAAAAGTGCCATTAGGGTCTTCTTGCTCATTGGCATCATATAGCTAGCATTCAGCTGCCACTGAAAACAACAGACTTAGTAAAAGAAATAGTTAAATATCACTGAAATTTAATTTTACTCTATTCCATTTGATTCTGACTTTATTTACATTATTAATCATTTGTGTTAAAGAAACATTTTTCTGTCCTAAAAATATAATCCTAGGATACTGGATTGTTCGGAGACCACGAATGGGAAATTTTCACTGTATTACAATGCAAATACAAATCAATTTGATAAGTGGCCAAATTAACTATTATCCAATAATTGTTCGCTTTTCTGTCTTTCTGTAAAGGATAAATGACTCTGTCCAAGAAACTTGCACCTTGAGATGTTGTCCAGTGGGATTCTGTCCCTCACACCCACAAACCACTAAAACCAGGAGGAAAAATTATGGAGAATAATCGTTACAATTATTATATGCGAACAACTGTTTCAAAATCGTCACAATGAATATGAGCACATGCATCTTTGGGGCCCTTTTTACTCCCCACATTTTTATATAATTTAAAATATAACAAGAATACTCGTTGTGTGTATTCTGTTAAGGCACTTGCTGAAAATAGCATATTTTTCTCCCCTGAGCCCTATGCACCTCAGCTGAGGGGCTCCCAGCTGCAGGGGTACCCCATGCACCCCTGAGGCTGAAGAATCACCCCAGAGGCAATGCCCCCACCCTGAGGGCATGGAGAAACCCCTGGGGCTGGAGGACCACCACAATCCTCCAGCCCTCGGAGGTCCCGCACCCCAGGGTGAGGGTTTGCCCCTGCAGTGATCCTCCAGAAGTAGGGGTTTCAAGTAGCCCCAAGCCCTAGGAATCACAGCAGCCACAATCCTCATGATCCAGGGATTTCACATGCAGTTGCTGTGATCCCTAGGACTCAGGGGTATGTGAATCCCCCTGGGATCATGGCTGCCCACACTGTCTAGAGCTCAGGGGTGTGTGAAACCCTTGGATCTTGAGGATCACAGCTGCCATGATCCCTAGAGCTCAGAGTAGCGTGAAACCCCTGGACTCTGGGTATTGTGGTTACTATGATCCCTAGGGCTTGGGGTTTTTTTTGCTGGGCATGATGCACCCCTGTGGCTGGAAGCCTTGCCAGCTGACAGTGCTCCCAGCAGTAAGGAAGACTACTGCAAATTAAAGCTAGATAGCATCCAGCTATAAAGTTAATACACACATTTTTGATGTCTAACTTTATAACTGATTGGAGTTTTTTATTGTATGATAGCTACTTTGCATGTGTGGAGCTGGTCTCCAGGTAACTGGGCAATTAACCAGTTAATTGCTCAATCCTTATAACTTGTAGAGGGGTGATACATGACAACACATACTGTGACATTCACACTACTTTGCAACAATGAATGCAAAAATGGTATTTATGCACTTGCTCCAAAGTTTCTGTCCTGAGGTAAATTTAGTATTCATAACTCTTTTGAACATCAAATGACTTAGTCTAGCACAAAGTTGATTCATCGAACATATTTTTATGATGAGTAAGTGTACCAATTTCAGTTAAATATTTTTAAACTTCTACAGCATTAGAAAACCTTTTAAATTTTAACATTTGATATATCTGGAGTATTTTAGTTGCATACATGTTTAGTATTATATCACACCATCAGTGTTTGCACTTTTCACAATAAGTGAACATTTCACTTTGTTTTTCTTGATTACAAACAACTCTTATTTTTTTCTTGTGACTTAGAGAAAAATGGCCATCTGTGCTGCAGATAAGCACAAATGAGTGAGCAGGCAAATTTGATAACTAAGAGTTGCTCTTTGATAATAGTTAATTTTGTCAAGAGCAAAGTGTGAAGGAGGTGAACTATAGGGCTGTGCAATGCTTCTGCAGCTGATTCAATTCAGAGGAGATTCAGCCCGATTCAGGTACCGCATCTCCGAATCCGAATCAAATTGGGAGAACTGTTGAAAGGTCTGAATCAAATCGGAAGCCTCTGAATCAATTCGGAAAAGGTTCAGTGCCACTTTGGAGATTCAGCCATAGATTAAACAGGCAGCAGTCCTCACCACGCTGGATGCACACAGCTGCTTTCAGCTGGTAAGTCTGTTGTGGTGGAGGAAGGGGGGAGGGAAGGGACATAGGAGAGAGAAGAATTAGTTCTGGGACTGGGGCTGGGGCTGCCCACCCGAGGCAAGGGGTGCAGGACTTGGGGGGGGGGGTGGAATGCATGTGCAGCAGCACTGGGAACGGGGACTATACCCTGCTGCCACTTGCCCAGCCACAGCAGGGGGAGAGGGCACAATGCAGGCACAGCTTGCTCCAGGAGGAAAGAGGCAAGCAGCAGCAGGGCATAGCCCATGCTCCCCGTGCTGCTATACTGCATCCCACCCCCCCACCCACACCCTGGCTGGGCATGCAGCAGCAGGCCATAGCCCCCACTCCCAGGTCTGCCACGCCCGCATCCCACATCCCCCCACCTCCCTCCTCAAGTCCCACGCCCCCCTCTCCCAACTGGGCAGCTTGTCCCAGCCCCAATCCCTCCCTCCCCCACATCCCTTCCCTCTTCCCTCCATCCACCACAACAGAGTTAACAGCTGGAGGCATCTAAAGTGAATACTTGCCACTTAGCACAGGCCTAGTGGACTATCTTGATTTTGGTCTTATATGCCTTAGTTGAAAAAGGCTAGAAAATGAGACATCCTGTTCAAAAACACAAACTGCTAGATCTTCAGCTGATGTAAGCTGACAAAGCTGTACTGACAATAATAGAATTATGCTGATTTTCACATACTGATCATCTGTCTATTTGGTGCATAAAGGGTATAGCCCAATATCCCAAGCAGGTATTCAGAAACAGATAAATACTGGTGGACTTCCTGCTTTTTTACCACTGAGTAATCTAGAGCTATAATAACCACAGGGTTCATACTACCTAGGAAAGTAAGCCATATTCAGCCTCAGCATCCAATGTACCCATGGACTGTTTCCAACTGGTTCTCAGAAGTTACCAGTTACTTTGTGGTAAAAAAATGTGTATGCACGTACGGCACTAGCACTGCAGGCATCAACAATTCCTAATGTTCAAGACCCAGGGCTGCCCCTAGGGGGGGCGAATTGGGGCAACCGCCCTGGGCCCCGCATTTTGGGAGGCCCTGCAGAGCCAGGTGGAGCAGCAGCAGTGCAGAGCCGGGTGAAGTGATGGCTCTGTGTCCAGCTGCTCACTACATGTCCCATCCCCTCACCACTGACACCATCAGTGGCAGCTTTTTCGGGTCCAGGGCCCATGGGATTGGAACGGGGGTGGGGCCCCATATGGACTGATTTTCCCCAGGCCCCACACCCTGCTTGGGTCACCTCTGTCAAGACCATTTCAAAAGTTTATTTGGCTGATCAAATTAATGCCTTTTCCCCATACTGATAATCAAACTGAATTACAGAAGGCAATTGACTACGGCTCTATCAATGTCTTGGTATTCATGATGACTAAAGTGTGCACACTTTTTGAGAAAGTTTGTAAGGAGCTTTCTGTTATAAGGGTGATGCCATCTCCACACAAAGGAAGTAGTAGATTTGGTCATCAACCAGTGTGCTACCTGGTCGCTGTCAATCTAGACAACTAGAATGTCATCCTGTACTTGGGGGAGGAAAGGATGTCTTAGGCTGGTATCTTTTATTGGATCAGCTATGTAGTTGAGATAAAGTTAGTCAAGCTTTTCAATGCAAGATATTCTTCCTAAGGTCCCTGAACACAGGGAGCCAGACACAGCATAGTGAAAAACAGTGGTCTGTTTTCATAGTTGAATTTGGCAGTGGAGGTAAGACACAATATTTTGTACTTTCTTCTGCTTCCACCTTCTTATCAGGAAACATCTGGGTCATGTTACTGTTTCTGACCTCTTCTGCTATCAAGATTGTAAGCTCCAAGCTCCAGTAGTTGCAAGTGATTCATAGATTCATAGATGTTAGGGTCAGAAGGGACCTCAATAGATCATCGAGTCCAACCCCCTTCATAGGCAGGAAAGAGTGCTGGGTCTAGATGACCCCAGCTAGATACTCATCTAACCTCCTCTTGAAGACCCCCAGGGTAGGGGAGAGCACCACCTCCCTTGGGAGCCCGTTCCAGACCTTGGCCACTCGAACTGTGAAGAAGTTCTTCCTAATGTCCAATCTAAATCTGCTCTCTGCTAGCTTGTGGCCATTATTTCTTGTAACCCCTGGGGGCACCTTAGTGAATAAATACTCACCAATTCCCTTCTCTGCCCCCGTGATGAACTTATAGGCAGCCACAAAGTCGCCTCTCAACCTTCTCTTCCGGAGGCTGAAAAGGTCCAGTTTCTCTAGTCTTTCCTCGCAGGGCTTGGTCTGCAGGACCTTAACCATACGAGTGGCCCTTCTCTGGACCGTCTCCAGGTTCTCCGCATCCCTCTTAAATTGCGGCGCCCAGAATTGCATGCAGTACTCCAACTGCGGTCTGACCAGCGCCCGATAGAGGGGAAGTATCACCTCCTTGGACCTATTCGTCATGCATCTGCTGATGCACGATAAAGTGCCATTGGCTTTTCTGATGGCTTCGTCACACTGCCGACTCATGTTCATCTTAGAGTCCACTAGGACTCCAAGATCCCTTTCCACTTCCGTGCCACCCAGCAGGTCATTTCCTAGGCTGTAGGTGTGCTGGACGTTTTTCCTCCCTAGGTGCAGCACTTTGCATTTCTCCTTGTTGAATTGCATTCTGTTGTTATCTGCCCACTTGTCCAACCTGTCCAGGTCTGCTTGCAGCTGTTCCCTGCCCTCTGGTGTGTCCACTTCTCCCCATAGCTTTGTGTCATCTGCAAACTTGGACAGAGTACATTTCATTTCCTCGTCCAAGTCGCTGATGAAGACATTAAAGAGTATCTGTGCAAGGACCGAGCCCTGCAGGATCCCACTGCCCACACCCTTCCAGGTTGAAGCCGACCCATCCACCATGACTCTCTGGGTACGACCCTCCAGGCAATTCGCCACCCACCGGACTGTGTAGTCATCCAAGTCACAGCCTCTTAACTTGTTCACCAGTATGGGGTGGGATACCGTATTGAAGGCCTTCCTGAAGTCTAAGTATACGACATCCACCCCTCCTCCTGTGTCCAGGCGTTTCGTAACCTGGTCATAGAAAGAGACTAGATTGGTCAGGCACGATCTGCCTGCCACGAACCTGTGCTGGTTTCCCCTCAGTATAATTTGTCCTGCCGGGCTCTCGCATATGTGAGCCTTGATAATTTTTTCAAAGACTTTGCCAAGGATGGAGGTGAGACTGACTGGCCTATAGTTGTCCGGGTCCTCCTTCCTCCCCTTCTTGAAAATGGGGACCACATTGGCCCTTTTCCAGTCCTCCAGGACTTGGCCCGTGTGCCATGAGTGTTCAAATATTCCCACCAGTGGCTCTGCAATGATGTCGGCCAGTGCCTTCAGCACCCTCGGATGGAGCTCATCCGGGCCTGCCGACTTAAAGGCATCCAGTTCTTCCAAGTGACTCTGCACCATCTCAGGGTCTACGCATGGAAGTCTGGCGCCTTGCTGCTGCCTCTCTACAACCCCAGTGAGAGCCTTGTCTTGCCCCTCACTTAGGAACACTGAGGCAAAGAACTTGTTGAGGAGTTCAGCCTTGTCCCCCCTGTCCGTCACCAATTGTTTCTGCCCATTTAGCAGGGGTCCTATTCCTCCCTGGGCCTTCCTTTTACTCCCTATATATCTAAAAAACAATTTCTTGTTGTCCTTTACTTGGGATGCCATCCTCAGCTCCATGGTAGCTTTGGCCCGTTTAACTGCCTCCCCTCCCTACAAGCACAAGCAGAGGAGGTATATTCGTCTTTGGTGATCTCTCCCTGTTTCCACTTTTTATGTGCTCCCTTTTTGGCCCTTAGGCTGCCCTGGATTTCTGCAGTCATCCAGGGAAGCCTCCTGGCCCCTTTCCCTCTTTTACCCCGCACGGGGATCGTCTCGCTTTGTGCCCAAAGGATTGTTTCCTTAAGGCACAGCCACTCTTCTTGGGCTCCCATCACTCCAAAACTCCTACTCTGCATTCTTGGGCTCCCATCACTTCAAAACTCCTACTCTGCAGTGGTTCCACTGTGTTCCACAAAGTGGTTCCATTTTTCAATGTTTTGGTTTTTTACACTAATGAGTTGTGAATGCCATCAGTTCTCAAGATCAGGCCCAGAACATTAGTATCAGGCAACACATTGTCTCTTACACATTGTTGCATGATCTCTTTTTATTTTTAAACATATCCTTTAAAAAATATATGAAAAACACAATATTTTAGAAAAAAAGACAGATGAATAGCTGACATTTTAACTTTGCCTGATTTATCATTCTTCCAACATTATCAGCATTTAAAATTATGATACTTATTGCTACAAATATAATATTCTGTGTGTGTATAATACTAATTACCATTCCATCAAATGCATGCCTCATATAACAGATGCAAACAAGTATCTAAAGCTAGGAAGCTTTAGTCCCTAGCAGTTTTAAATACCTAGACAAAGATTTGATGCTTTTCTATTCATAAGCCACAGATCTAATTTTTCAATATCTTCAGGATAACTTTGTTAGTTAAAAGTAGTATGGGTGTTTTATTTCATTTAACACTGGTATTTCATAAACCACAAACAACCAAAATCAAAAGAATGATCACTTCTGAAACATAGACCTCTATGGAGTGAAGTAGTGCTTAGTAGTATATAGGAAGAGTAGGCCAAGTATTAAACATAGGGCTCAGACAGAAGAGCCCTGTAACATATAACATATATTATATAACATATATTCCCCACTGTAACATATAACGCCTTGCAGGAAGCATTCTGAGGTACAATGATCCTCCAAACTAAACAGATGTTCACAGTGGGGTCCAGAGGGGAGGGGAATCCAGATGCTGGCTGGGAGCTTGCAAGCCACTTTCCCTTAGCAACAGCCCCTCCTCCTTCCCATCCTGAGCACTGTTTTCTGAATGGGAGGGGGGAAAGGGAGCAGAGGGAACTCATTCCCCAGCCAGCACTGGAGGGTGGGGTGGGTGGATTGGAACCCCCCCCACCCCCATTTCCTGAGGTGAGGGGGCTCCAATCCACCCACCCCACCCTCCAGGGTGAGCTGAAAAAACCCCAGACCAAACTGCCTACATTCCTTTCCCTGCTCCCATTCTGAAAACAGCTCTAAGGCTGGTCAGCAGACAGATGCAAGTTACTGAAGATGCTACATTTTGAAATGTCTTCACCTGAACCCTCATGCAATAAGGGTTCAGATTTTCAAGGAATCAGGCCCTTTTAAAGTGCTTTGCAGCTATGCACTTCTGTTTGGTCTTGGCTATAGAGCACTTTCAGGGGCCAGATTGGGTAAAAATTGTCACTTCTATCTGTGGCCATAATACACAAAGAAAGTGCAAGACCAATTTAACCAGAAGAAGTGTTATGCGTATCTATACTGGAATACAGCTATAACATAGATTTTACTTTAGTTATTATTAATGCACCAAATACCACAAGATTCCTGTTATTTTTTTCCCCCTGTAACAGGGAACACTAGCCCTGTCACCAGAAGGCAGGTTGGCCCTTTTAAGACTCAAACTTTCTGGGCACAGCAGGCTGGTAAGGTGGGGGTTAAAAGCTGAGCCTGGACAGCTAGTTAGCTGACTGGAAGGGGGCAGACCAGGACTATAAAAACCCTGGGCTGGGTGGCAGTAGAGGTCTGGCAGCCAAAGGAGAAGGAGTGTGTCCCAGGGCCCCTTGGAGAGTAGTCCAGTGGCTAGAGGAGGGGAACTACTGAGGACTCCAGGAGAAGTAACAGCAACCCCAGAAGAAGGACTACAGCAGACAGTGGGGGAGCAGAAGCACAACCCCCTGAGAAACTGTAAGCTGGCATTCTGCCCTCTTTAATCATAATTTCTTGGTGATAGTTATAGTCCATGGACAGGACTGTTCATATTTTCCGGGGTTTTTTGTTATTGAACAAATCTGGTGATTTGGGTGAAGCTATTTGGGGAAGGAGGAGGCCGCATTGGAGCCCCACCATAATGTGGGAACTCTGGCACCTGCATAGGCACAGTGGTCAGGGTGCATAGGCACAGCGACAGAGAAGGCACAATATTCAGGGCTTAGGCCCAATGCCAGAGAGGGCAAGCCTAAAAGGCCAGGGGGCTGGTGCACCCAGGGTGCAACTGTGTGTGGTATTTTTTTTTCTTTCTTTTTTGAACTGCAACGTTGGAAGTCTGGAGCCTTTGACTGGCTTCGAGCTTGCAATCCCCTGGCTGGGGGTGGTGGGGAAGGGAGGGCTGTGTATGGGCCTCTGGGCTAGGGAAGCTGTACTCCAGATTAGAGCCAAAAAGGAGGGCCATGAACCCCAAGACTAAAGAGCTAGAGCCTCGGAGTCAAACCCTACCTGATGGGTTTAGACAGGGAGGCCTAGCTAGAGAGAGACTGGGGCCAAGGCCAGTGTTGTCAGAGGACCCCAACATACAAAAACAATAGGCAGTCTCCCATTTACAATATTTCCATTGAGATGTGGCACACGAGTAGACAGCAGGAAACCTTAAGAGGACTCCAGGGGTGCCCCCACATAGGGTGCATATAACGCAAAAGATGGCACTGGGGAGAGCGACCTGTTACAAGTACCCAACAAATTATATCATATCAAGTTGTATCAGTGCATAAACCAACAAAGAATACTGAAGTTATTAACATTAAAAGATAGAAATATTTTTTACACATTGAACATTTCCTTTCCCTGCAGGACCATGCACACAAGGAAGAAGCACCCCAGGAGGTGCCCTTGACTGCTGAGTGGCAAATGGTCACATCCAGAACCAGGGCTGCTCGCAACAAAGCAGTACCAGTTCCTCCAGTCTGGCTGGATAACAGGTATGAGGCCCTGGCAACACTGCAAGAGAAGGAAGGAGAGGAGGAAACCTCCAGTGAGGAGGCAACTTCACTCTCTTCGTGCTCCGAACAGGCCGAAGGAGCCAAGCAGACCCGGAGGAGGAAACGTAGAGTGATCATCATAGGCGACTCCATCCTGAGAGGTACGGAGGGCTCCATCTGTCGCCAGGACCCCTCAACACGTGAGGTCTACTGCCTCCCCGGAGCAAAGATTCGGGACGTGATGGGGATGATCCAGGCCATGATCCAGCCCACCGATTACTACCCCATGGTCCTAATCCATGTGGGTACTAATGATGAGGCCAGGAGAAGCCCTGATCACCTGATGATGGACTAGCATGCTCTGGGGGGCGTGCTGAGGGAGATAGGGGCACAAGTGGTATTCTCCTCTGTCCTACCAGTGAGCAGATGTGGAAGACAACATGAGACCTGCATCAGGGAGACCAACTGGTGGCTTCGGGAATGGTGTCTTGAGGCAGGCTTCAGCTTCCTAGACAATGACCTGCACATCACGACGAGAGACATGCTCAGGTGGGATGGGCTTCACCTTTCCCCCAAAGTTAAGCATGTGTTCTCTTCTAGGTTGGTGGATCTCCTCTGGTAGGCTTTAAACTAGGCTCATCAGAGGACGGGGAAGATGAGGGTGGAGGAAGCCTTGGACCAATTAACCAAGAGACACCCACAAGAACAGCCCAGTCCGGACCAACGATGAGCAGAATGAATACCCAGGTAAGCAACTGGGGCCCGGGCAGCACTGAGATTAGGGGGACAGTGCACACATCTTCAAGAGGCCTCAAATGCCTCTACACAAATTGCTCGTAGTATGGGGAACAAGCAGGAGGAACTTACCCTCCTGCTAGCTGGCACCAAGCCAGACATAATGGGGCTCACAGAAACATGGTGGGACCCAACGCATGACTGGGCAGTGAATATCAAGGGCTATAGGCTGTACAGGAGGGACAGGACAGGGAGGAAAGGTGGGGGTGTGGCACTCTACATTAAGAAGGAATAAACACCCTCATTTAGTAGCACAAGGTCAGATGAGGGGCACACTGAAGTGCTCTGGGTTAGACTACAAGGGAGTCGAGGGGAAAGGGACTTAACAGTGGGGGTCCTCTACAGGTCACCCAACCAAGGAGAAGAGCTAGACCAGGAATTCTTAAGTCCGCTCACGGAGGTAGTTAGGTCAAAAGATGTGGTCATCATGGGTGACCTGAACTTTCCAGACATCTGCTGGGAAGAGCAGTCAGCCAGGTCTGACCGCTCACATAGGTTCCTAGCTGAGATACAGGACCCCCATCTAACTCAGGAGGTGCATAGCCCCGCCAGGGGAGATGCCTTGTTGGATCTGGTGCTGGCCACAGGCGATGACCTCATGAGGGGGCTGCAGGTGCTCGACCACCTGGGCGACAGTGATCATCACCTGCTGGAATTCACCATCCAGCACAAGGTGGCAAAAGCCTGCAGCAAGGCAGCAGCCCTGGACTTCAGGAGGGCTGATTTCAATGAGGTAAGATGAATAGTTGGGGAAGTACTGAGGTCCCGGAGGTGAGGAGAGTCGGGTGTCCAAAAAGATGGTCGTTCCTTAAGGAGATGATCCTCCACGCCCAAAGGGAGGTAATCCCAACAAGGAACAAAAGGGGCAAGAGGGTGCAAAAACCCCCATGGCTCACCAAAAGCATACAGGAATGTCTCCTAGCTAAAAGTGAGGTGTACACCCAATGGAAGGGAGGGGCCATCACCAGGGAGGACTATACCTTGGTTGCTTGGGGCTGCAGGGGGGCAGTCAGGAAGGCCAAGGTGGAGATGGAACTGGGACTAGCTACCCAGATCAAGAACAACAAGAAGTCCTTTTTTAAATACATAGGGGGCAAAAAGAAGGTACTGGGTAATGTGGGGCCTCTGCAAGACACACTAGTAAATCTGGTTGTCGCACCAGATGACAAGGCTAACCTATTTAACGATTTCTTTGCCTCCATTTTCCTGAGCAGGGACCAGATCAGCCCGTCCGCCGGGACCCCCTTAGGCCCCAGGGGAGGCACACCCAGGCCTAGGGTCAGTGAGGATCTAGTCAGAACTTCTGGAGGGACTGGAAGTATTTAAATCAGCTGGTCCTGATGGCCTCCACCCCAGAGTGCTGAGGGAATTAGCAGAGGTCATTGCAGGACCCCTGGCACAGCTTTATGAGCACTCGTGGTGCTCTAGCATTGTGCCAGAGGACTGGAAAAGGGCCAATGTGGTTCCCACTTTCAAAAAAGGGACGAACGAGGACCCAGGAAACTATAGGCCAGTTAGTCTTACCTCAGTCCTGGGTAAGCTTTTTGAGAGAATAATCCTGGCACATGTCCGCGAGGGGTCAGCAGGGGAGGTTATGCTTAAGGGCAACCAACATGGGTTCATTAGAGGCAGGTCCTGTCAGACCAACCTGGTGGCCTTCTATGACCAGGTCACATAATCCTTAGATGCAGGTGTCGCAGTGGATATAGTCTTTCTAGACTTCAGGAAGGCCTTTGACACTGTCTCTCACCCCATTCTCATTAAAAAAAACTAGGGGACTGTGGTGTCGACACCTACACAGTCAAATGCCTCACTAACTGGCTAGAGGGCCACACCCAGAGAGTGGTGGTGGATGGGTTATTTTCGACCTGGAGGGATGTGGGCAGTGGGGTCCCCCAGGGCTTGGTCCTCGGACCCATGGTGTTCAACATCTTCATCAGTGACTTGGACGAGGGGGTAAAAAGCACCCTGTTCAAATTTGCTGATGACACTAAGATGTGGGGGGAAGTGAGCATGCTAGAAGGGAGGAATAGGCTGCAATTGGACCTGGACAGGTTACAGAGGTGGGCGGATGAGAACAGGTTGGGTTTCAACACTGACAAGTGCAAGGTGCTGCACCTGGGGAGGAAGAACCAACAGCATACCTACAGGCTGGGGAACTCCCTTCTTGTCAGTGGAGAGGCAGAAAAGGATCTTGGAGTCATTATTGATGCCAAAATGAGTGGAGATGCGGTCAGGAAGGCCAACCGTACCTTGTCATGCATCCACAGATGCATCTCAAGCAGGTCCAAGCAGGTGATCCTCCCCCTCTATGTGACACTGGTCAGGCCACAGTCAGAGTACTGCATCCAATTCTGGGTGCTGCACTTCAGGAGGGTTGTGGACAACATTGAGATGGTTCAGAGAAGGGCCACCCGCATGATCAGGGGCCAGCATGGCAGGCCCTATAAGGAGAGGCTAAGGGACCTGAACCTGTTCAGCCTCCACAAGAGAAGGCTGAGGGGGGATCTAGTGGCCATTTACAAACTAGTCAGGGGGGACCAGCAGGCATGGGGGAGTCCCTGAGCACCACCAGGAGTGACTAGAAATAACGGTTACAAGCTGGCAGAGGGTAGATTCAGACTAGACATCAGGAGGCGCTACTTCACTGTCAGGGCGGCTAGGATCTGGAACCAACTTCCAAGAGAAGTGGTGCTGGCTCCTACCCTGGGGGTCTTTAAGAGGAGGTTAGATGAACACCTTGCTGGGCTCGTTTGACCCCAGTACTTTTTCCTGCCATGGCAGGGGGTCTGACTTGATGATCTGCTCAGGCCCCTTCCAACCCTACCAACTATGAAACGTCAACATTTTTCTGTTAAAAATAGTCATATGTCTTTTATGTTTTTTAAATATGTGTATGTGTTTCTATGAGTATCATGTATCAGGATTTAGCAGGCAATTTATTAGGTGGAATGATGTTAAGAAATTTCCATCCTGGAACCAAGAGAAACAGTGCCATAAATAAAAAATAATATCACTGATTATATAATTATCACAGACCAATAAAGCAGCTTCTGGGATAAGATTATATACTCATTAAAACAGATATGTTCTGGACCTTGTTCTTTTCTATATTTTTTTTTTTTTTTTTTTTTAGTTTTATTTCATTGTTTGTTTTATTCAAAAAGTGAAATCCTCTAATGTATAGGGTCCTTCTAGCACTAGGTAATACCACTGTATCAGTACAGGCAGAGAGTATGCTGCCACCTACAGCATTGCAAAGAACGTGGAGCTCTTCCAGCCAGTTACTGATTTGGCCCATATTCTGCTGAGGTTGCAAAACTTGATGGAGTGAAAGAGAAAGTAGCAGAATGCCAAATTAAAAATACATGTCAGATGGTTGGGGAAGGGGAGTAAGTTCCTTTCTCACACTAAAAAATCTCAGCAGAAACCAGAACTAATCTGTTAAAGTAGAAGCATACAGATTTCCCTGTTTTGTTTTAAAAAAAAACAGTGCATACAGAGTTTATATACAAAAGGATTTTTTTTCTAGGAACATAAATAGATATCACATACCTTATGGGACTTCATAATTACTCTCTCAAATGAAGACACAAAAATAATGCAAAACAATTAAAAGTTACTCATTGCTACACCTGTCCTCCTGTATCACACTTGCTTTCCTAAAACTACTGACCCATCTCCACGGGTCGGACAGTTGAATAAAATGAAGATGATAAACAGTCCACAAAAGAGAAGGAAGAGGCAAATGTAGCAAAACTAAAAAAGCTCTTTCTTTTTCTCTGCCTAGCTCACTGAGGAGGCTTACACCTGACTGACACCTCACTTTTTCATCTTCATTATTGCAGTCTTTTTTGATTGCACATTTAGAGTCTTCTGCTCTCTGTAACTGACCCACTCTCCCTCTCCTGAGTCATAGTAAAGAAGTTGTATTTTCAGATATTGTCCATTAGAGAATCAGCTTGTTTTCAGGGTTAAGAAGGAGATTTTCCAGTTGGGACAAAACTACCAGAAGCCTGATGCATTATTCTGGCATATGTACACAAGACTGCGACTGTGCAGAAGCCAAATAATACTGCATAGTAGCATGTCACAGCACCAACAGTGCTAATATGTTACCGCATGGTATTATTAGGTTACTATGCAGTAGCATCACTTAAAAGATGGTCACGGGCACTACTGCACAGTAACTCCTGTTACTGAGCATTTATTTAGTACTTGCTTATACAAGTACTAAATAAATAAGCAGTAACCACTCTGCAGTAGTGTCTAATGTAGACGTGTCTTCTGTGTCCTTATAATATTGTGGAGGTAGTTGTAGGTGATGAAGCAAAGGATTTAGAAAGTAAATATTTAGGGGTTTGCAGGAGTGTTTCATTTGTTGTAAACTGTAGATGGTGTCAAGATAAAAGGCCATCTTCCAAATACAAAGGACACCAGTGGATGTTGGACAAAGAGAGGTCTAAAGTTTTCAAGTCTTCAGGCACTTTCACATGTGCCCCGGGGGTGGGGGAGGGGTGATGCGTTAATTAGAGCAGCTCTCAGAGCTGCTCCAATTAAAGCACTGCCTTTTCTCCTGTATCAGTGTCCTCACACATAAAAATGGCAGCGAGGGAGCTTGAACTAAAGGAGGCTACTGGAACATGGCAATTGCATGTTCCAGCAGACTCAATCGTTTATAGGCACAGACTTGGGACTTGTGTATAGGTGCCCTTTGTGTACATAAAGCAGCATTTGGTACCTCTTCTCTCACTTGTCCCATTCACAGAATTGAAGGATGAAAGGATTTTAAAAAAACAGGCTTAATCCTATGACCGGGTAAGGGGAGAGTACCCTGATTTCTGGTTTATATTGTGAGAGCCTTCTACCTTCTTCACAGGACCCACTTAAAATGCCTGGTACACTGAGTTAATAAAGTTGCCTAGAAGGCAGGGTAATTTGAATTTTACAGACTAACCAAAGTAGATTGATATCTATCTATTTGTGCACACACAAGCACATACATCTATGTATAGCTTTCATGGGCTAAAGTTACTTCATTAGATACTGTGAAGGGATGTGCACAAAGCAGTGTATAAGGAGAGAGAAATTTGAATACAAGAGGCAGAAGGGATGGGGAGAGGCAGTGCTGGGGAGGGCAAACAAGCAAGCAATAAATCTATAGGAATAAAGGAGTCACAAAAAACGAATCCAGGTAATGGGATAAGGATCCATAGTCCCTGTTTATGACATACTTAACACAGACCAGTCTATGGATGACTTCTTGTTCCACAATTTCCTGTTCTGTTCAGTTTTTAAATGTTTGCTGCCTAAAAGCAGCCACCCTCAGGACAGCAATGGAGAGTTCAGGGAGATTAGAGTGTTCGACCACAGTCCTGCATGTCTTTCTGCAGCTGTCATATTGGTATTCATTCATCCTTTCACGTAGGAAGTACCCCATCTGTCCAGTGTAGACAGCAAAGGAGCAAGCTATGTATGTCTGTGTGTACACACACACACACACACACACACACACACTTTGGTTAGACTATAGGGTGAAAATCTACCCTGCCTTCTACTTGACTTCAGACTAACACGGCTTACTTTGTCTTAATAAAGCTGATGCCTGCCATTTTACAGTCTCCCAGTGTCCTCCTTCAATCCACCTACGTATCCTAATAAAAGATTACCAGAATGATTTCATCTCTAACCAGGCATGGTTACAAACTAGTTCCTGAGAATATAAAAGATTTTTCTATAAAACAGTGTTACTAAAACTGAGGCAAAATGCTTAAAAATTCTTCTCTACAATTTACTTCATATTCCACTGAAACAGAAAAGGAGGTAATGGATCATACAGGGCACTTCTACACATGACCAGCCCATGACCATGAGCATCTACTCATGACCAGTAGCTACTTTGCTGTAGCGACACACTCCCCGCATATAGCGCGCTGCTATGGTGCAACTGCTGCTAAAAAGAACTGTGTGGCACATATGGTGCAGTACAGGCTGTTACTACATGGTGATTTAGTACTTCCAAAAGGAAGTACTAAATCACGGTGCAGTAACAACATCACCATAGCAACATGTGTAGATGTGCCCACATAGACCCAAATGTGGCAGCTAGGAAAGGGTGGCATAGGCACCTAATGCCATGGCAATTAGCTGAAACAAATAACTGGTAGAATCAACTAAGAAATGATTGTCCCACTTGAGTATAAGAGTCTTGCTACATGGTAATTTTGGGCAGCTCCTGGAGCTCTTAACCCCTGGATTGTTTGTACATTAACAGCTTGAAGTGGTTTCAAGCACTCATTATGTATCTCAAAAATTAAACTACTCCAGGGAAGGATTATCTCTGATCCACACTAGCCAGCTCCTGTTCCATTAAGGTATGGCACCCAAGTTGAAGTCCACCAGTATCCCAAGATCTCTCACACCCCTGCTGTAGAGCAGGGATAGAAACCTGTCCTGGATCACCAGCCCTCCAGTGGCAACTCACATCTACAGTAGCTGCCAAATCTACAAATCGGAATTGAATCACTAGAAGCTTTAGGCTTTCTGAATAGATTCGGAAAAGATTCATCCATAGGGCATAATGGGGAATCAATGAAATACCTATAACTTTGTTGTATTTTGGCTGATTTGGATGAAATGTGCAGAAATGGTAGCCTCTGCTACGAGCATGAAGCCTGCCAAGTGTCAAGGTGATAGGTGAAGGGGTTTCTGAGAAACTACACCTTAAATCCTGAAATCAAAACTCATGACGTAGGTGACTGTGTGTGTGTTAAGGCACAGGGGGTGAAAACTGCAGGCGGAGTCTAGGTTCTGGGGCTCTGCACCTCTGGCCACAGGTAAGCAAAACTCAGACATCTGACTCCCCAGGTACCTCTGCACTTTTACCTGCGCTGCTACATCCCCCTTCTCCGCCCCCCCCCCCCCCCATGCCTCCATTTCCATTTTCAGGCTTCGTGCCCTCAGCAGCAGCTACCACCCCTGCAAGTTTCATCTGAATTAGCCAAAAAACAACAAAGTTATAGATATTTCATTGATTTCCCCTCCCCGCCCCCCCAGCATTATACCCTATGGCTGAATCTTTTCCAAATCAAATCAGAGAAGCAATTCAGATATACAAATCAAATCAGATGAATCTGAATCCAAATAGAATAGTTGTCTATTTGCACAGGCCTAGTAACAAGGCCCTAAGTACTATGTGTTCAAACTAGATAACCATTTAGTTTGAACAAGCTTCTCCAAAGAAAACAGATTTTGTAACAATAAACATCCTTTCCTTTCTTTAAGAGATGAAGCAAAGACACACAAGCACTAATGATCTGAGTCAGACCAAATAAAACAAAGTGAGAGACAAATACAAGGGCATCAGAAATTTGCAAATCTGACTTAATCAATAAAAAAGTAACTAGAGATTAGGAACAAAAGACTATTTGGGGTTAATTCAAGGACAAACTGCAATGTGGACTTCTTAAATTGGGGAATGAAGCTTTTAAGTTCAGTGCTGGAAAATGGTCATACAGCATACAACAATTTGTAAAATAGCCTGCATCAGATATCCTTATGACATCTGTAATATCAAGGATTTAAACTGACCAATGAACCTCATTAAATGCTCAAAAGGCTGAGAAATCCTGTGCCCTGAAAAGCTATTTAAGTACCACACACATTTTTTCTTTCCATCTCCTCTTAAAAAGAGGAGATAGAAGACAAGAGAATAAATTATGACACTCTGACAGTATATAATTCTTGGGAAGAACCCAAATACTACTGGCACAGAATCCCTACAGCTAAATCATCAACTGTACTTGCTGTGATTCATCTGCATCTATATACCAAAACCCATGGTATGGAATGGCTTGTATGAAAAAAATGTAGTCATTTCTAAGTCAAGGCAATGCAGGTTTTTAATATCCTGTGGCACATATGTACTTAAATGGCTGGTGCTGTCAAGAGTTCACAGCTGTTATAAACTGTTCCTTTACTTCATGTGCATTTCAGCATTTGCCTGAAATATTTCCTTATGAGATCCTGACAGAATCATTCATTGGCAGTATGTACCAATCCAATAATATAATAGTAACAGAAAGTCAGGCTAAAGATTCTAGTCAGAAGATGTGTAGGAAGCCAGCACATTTTCAAAGATATATACATTTCATTTTCAAGATCTAAATGCCCACTCATCTCGAGAAAAAAAGTGGCTGAGCAGACTACAACTGAAAATGCCTGAAGAGTCATCAGTATTGTAAACTCTCATACTAGCCTAATCTCACATTTACTCCCACACATTCGCACCTAACTTCAGCAACACATACAGATATTTCAGATCCAAAAAATGACAGAAACTAAGCATAAAAACCCTTAAACATAGATCTATACATGTGGGTGTAAAAGATAAAAATAAAATCTTACAGTTTACAACTCTCCAATCTGGTAGAAGGTAGGACAGGGTAGCACCTTAGCATCTGACAAAATAGGCTGCTTCCTATGAAAGCTCATTTATCTCTGAACTAGTTAGTCTCTAGGGTGCTACCCAGCCCTATTCTCTGTCTGGCTTCAGAGGAACATGGCTAACCACCTCTGAGTCTGAAGCAAGCAAAAGATATGAAATAAAACAACAGAGTTTGAAAGCTACCTCTGATAAGACAGAAATTACTCCTTTGGAATTTCTGGAGAATGAAGCCTGGATGTGACTTTACATGGTGATGCTAAAGCAAACAAAATTCTAATAAAACTCAGTTGGGAATATACTTTTTCACAAATCTATTAAAATATTTCTTCTGTTCAAAAGTTATTTGCTCTAACTTCCTGTTTAGAATCCTAGCAAGCAGATGCAGAAACAATACAAACAAAAAGATTGAAAATTGTAGTTTCAAAGGAGCACACGTTATCTTTAGATAAGTAATTATTGTATGAAAACTGTTATGAGGAACTTCACACTACAACCTGATCATAGTCTTTTTCAGTTTTCCTTTTTTGCTGTCCATGTCAGAGTTTCCTAAAAGGATGCAGATGCTTAAATGCTAAAGTGATTCATCAGATAAATTACACTTGCTAACACAGTGCAACTCTCTTGTCAACAGATGAAAAATGGGAGGCTCAACTGATTGTCAGCAGGGAAATCTAATAACTCATCTCAATGACCTGCCAACTTTTCCTAGCACAGTATTTAACAAGGACCCATACTCACCAATTCAGTCTGTAATTGTTTTGGGGTTTTTTTTTAAACAACCCTAAAGCTATTTCAGGGTTCATCTATGCACTGTATCCTCTTCTAACTGTTAATTCCCATATCAACAGATATATACTTCCTACTACAATAATTTATGTAATACAAATAAAATTTCTGAAAAGTACAGAAAAGCTATTCCAAAATATTTATTTTCTGTTTAAGCCTTTATTGTTTCTGAAGAGGTGCTCCTTAAGTTATTTTGTTTTGTTGCAACTATGAAGAACAAGAAGAAAGGTCGCCTTCTTGCCTGCTTTGCTTTCCCCTCCACCGTGGATCCTGCATCTGGGCAATCAGAAGTCATTTCTTAAATATAACCATGCCTATTTGCTGCATGGGGTAGACTTAAGCCCCTGGCAGACATCAATATAATGACACAATGAGGATCAGAGGAATGTTATGCCCCCATCCCAAAAATAACATGTCCTGCCATGCATGGCAGGAGACACTATTTCTGAAACAAATACAGTCCACTGGAAGAATGAGAGATGCTAATACCCCTTCCTTCCCTGAAATAGATGGGGGAGTAGACAAGGCTTGAATTCAACCTATAGTACACCAAGTTCAGCCAAGCTACTGTCAGCAAGAGACGTTTACTGTGGAGTTGCCTAATTAGCTTCACAGTAAGTATCTTGGCATCTACACATGCAGGACTATTAGGCTGGAATAAACTAATAAACTCCTCAGCAGGGTACTACTTGTAAATACAAGTACTATCCTGCTGCGGAGTTTTTTACTCTGCAGCAATGTATGTGTAGACTCTGATGCAGCTGGCATCAGATGCGGCTGGCTGAGGCATAAGTGTGCTTCAGTGCAGGGGCTGCCTGCCAACCAGCCCCTCGAGCCAAGTCAGAGCAGCACCAGGCTGGCAGGCTGACCCCTGGGCCCTCTGACAGTGGGTGCTGCTCTGACCTGGCTCTATGTGCTGTGGTCCTGGTTGCACATGTAAATATGGTGCAGGAGAACAGTAAACTCCAGCACAATATGCACTGGAGTTTATTGCATCACATTAATATGCACATGCCTTAGAGGAAGTAATCTCCTATTGGTACACACTAGACATATTACTTGGAATGTTGGTAAAATTATTTGATATATAAATCCCTTTTATTTTCCTCATCTAAACTCACTTAAAATAGAAAACTACAACCAGAGCAGACAAGTCAATATGAAAAGTTGGTAAAATTAGTTTTTACAGTGTCATTTTTAGTGACCCTAAATACTTGGAACAATGACTCACCAGCCTTTTATTGCTCATGCTGTAGCAGGATTCTATCAACTGTCATTGTGGCTAATTTTGCACAGTGTGACTGTACCCTTGCATCTACATTTTAGGGAGATGTCTCTTCCTCATCACTACTCTTTTATATTTGTAGAGTTTTAAAGTTACTAACCTAGATGTATAGCTCATCTGCCTTTTCTTTTTTCTTCCTAATCTTCAGTCCATCATAGTGTTCCTAGATTATGAATTATAGCTAAAGTTCTCAGACAATTCAGTGCAAAATTTCAACCTTTGTCCAAAATAACATTGCAGTAATTTTGGCTTTCACTATAATTAGTTCAGGTACCCAAGTATTTGGGCATTTCAGTCCTTAAAACATGTTTGAAACAAGCTTCTATTTTTAATGAATTCTTAGGGTTCTACTTTAATGTATATTTTTGTGAGACATTATAAGAAATTATGCGTGCATAGCACAAATTACCTTTCTATTAAACTGACAGTTGAAGTAATTGTAATAAAAGGTGAATATTAGAAATATTTAAAGAAATACTTGAACTTGATTTGCAACATTTAACCTTTTATTACCTCCATCTTTACAATTAAAACATTTTTGAGTAGCAATATATAAGTGTAACTTTCACAATCAAATTTCCCTGTAGCCCTGTTGATGTGAGTTCTAGTGTTCAATAGGACATTATAATGAATGTTTCCAGAAGCTCAAGTGTCTCACTGACCTGTTGTAAGACTAAGGTGAGCTGTGCAAATAGATAATTTCCTGGTTTGCTAGAAATTTGAGGCATTTTGAAGGGAGAAACCAGAAATTTTCAGCAAATCAAGACGTAGACAAAAATGACATTTCTGGCCAAACAAAGCATTATGATCTCATTTCACATTCATGGTTTTAATTTTGGAATTCTTAAGAGAAATTTTAAGCAAAAATTGTCTTGAATCAAAATGATTTCTTTTGAAATGGTTTAAATTCTCATTCTTACTCTTGAATTTTTTTCAACAGGAACAATTAGATAAAACCAAGAAAAACTGGCAAAACATTTCGATGTTGCAGAAACATTTCCAACTGAAAAAGTTGTCTCATGCTCTTTTGTCAAGTCCCTTTGGATTTGGAATGTCATAGATGCTTTGAATATCGTAGGTACTTTCTTTCCTGTGGAAGTATGTGTAGGAATATAAATAAATATATATGAAAAAGAGCGTCATAACGTGCAAAATAAACTTGCTGGTAAAATACCTTTCTGATATATGTCATTTTCTGTAACTGATCATAAAATTTAACCTTTAATAGGAATCCAAGGGAGGTTTACCCTGAATAAAGACTCCAGGCTTATATTTGTTAGAGGTTATTCTATTATAATTGTTGAAGTTCAAGTTTAAAATAGCCTTTTAATTAAAAAAAAATAGAAACACCTATATGTATCTCATACCACATGGGTATTTCATACCACAGTAACAATGATATGCAGTTGACTGGTATAAAATATCTCTCAGCTTGCATTATCCTTAAAAAGTTAGGGTTTTAAAGCTAACAGTTACAAATGTAACTGCTTTCCTTGAAGTCCCAGAACTGCAGATATTTATGCACAAGTAGCTTTATATATGTGAATTCACTAAGGTAGGATTTCTGAGTCTACCTATTTGTGTAAACACTTTAGGCTGGGGCCAAAAATATTACAAATTACATTCCTACCAGAAACTTCAGGTAAAATAGGTGAACACTTACTAATATAGAAACATTCCAGCAGTGTACATATTCATGGTTTCCCACGAGATATATTTGCTTTTTTAGATGCTACTTAATACATGTCTTAAAATCTTAAATATCTATAAATTCTGATAATTTGCTATCTGGAATAGATTACAAAAAAGGAAAAAAAAGGAATGACACACTGATGTGTGGACGGTGACTGGGGCTGGCTGGGGTACAAGGGTGCTACAGCAAGGGGGCTGCATGCCACCTAGCCCTGCATTGTAGCACCCTCATACCACAGCCAGCCCCTCTACTGCCCAACACCACCAACCAGAGCTTGGGGCTCAATCCCCAGGGCACCTACCAGCCCAGGGCTGCTCTGCCCATCTCAGTTTGCTGTGGTCCTGGGAGCATGTGAAGACGCTGCACCTGGGAAACAGCTGATTCTGGTACAAAGTGTACTGGAGTTTATTGAGGTACATTAATAGCAAGTGTAGATGATTGCTTTCTGTCACAACCTCCTGCTATTAATTTTTACAAGTCAAAGCCACCCAATCAGTTAAAAGACTTTTGCTTGCCTCTCTCAGGAAGAAAAATTGTCACTACAATAATATAGTTGTTAACATTAAATTTTAACATTGTGCACACTGAAGAAGTTTAATAATTTTTAAACCTCAAAGACTTCACTCTAATGTAGGCTTTGATGCAACTGTTTATATAATATAGGGAATTTAAATATGTTAACATGTAACAGCCTGCAGGTAACTATTTCTTTGTGTAAACTTAATTTTAATAATGTTATTGTATGTGAAGTATTTATTAACATCACATTTCACAGCTGTAAGTTTATGATTAAAATATCAAATGGTAATTTGTTTTTACCGCCAGACTAAGTAAAAACATAAGTATGATTTGTATTCTGCAATCCGTACACATACTCAACCATACAATACAGCCTGAATCATTCCCCAGACAGACTCTAATTAACTTCCAAACAAAGCTTGGGGATTCCTGTTACAGCAATAATGCTGCATAGACATTATGCATATTTCACCTCTAGGAAATGATCTCATCTAACTATGACTGCATTTAACAAACAATGCAGAAAGGTTTTCCTAGTTTGCTGTGAATAGGATGACATTATAAAGTTTGTTTGCAAAAGTGAAGGGAGATATTTGTCTGCTTACTTTACAAATAGAGGAAGGCTAACAGAGAAAAGATTATCAGTGAGAAAATAGCGAATGAAAAAGATTTGAGTTCAAATCTATTGAATATATAACTATCATAACATTCAGCCACAAGGTATAGAAGCTATTTCTTTCCTCCAATTCCTAAAGCAAAAAAATGCTGTTGCTAAGGCCAATAGGACATCGTGGCCCTTCATTATGAAGAAACAAATAATAATTAGCCCTCTATGTATGGAAAGGAGACACACAGACTTGTAAATATTTCAATTTATAAGCAGTCCAAGAGGGTCTTTACAGCCTAACTGAAACTGTATCCAAGATATTTATTAAAGTGATACTTATATAAACTTATGCATGTCAGACAAGAAAGCAGGTTACAGAATGTTTATGCCTGATTATCTCTTTCGCTACTTTATAAATCCCTTTGCTCCTCAGTGTAGGATATCCTGCTTTTTCTGTCACTTCCTGGATTGGATTCAAATTCCTTGCTCTCATTTTCAAAACCAGTTACATCTGCTCATCAGTAAAACTAATTTCATTTCTTTTCAATCACTATGATCATCTCAATCTTCTCTTCTTACTGCTCCCCATGTACTTTCAATGTCCATATCTTCCCCACCACCACCACCTTTGTCCTTGAAAGACTATCTGCCAAGTCATCTTTCACTCTTTATAATGCATCCAGGCCTGGTTTTAGTTAACACCTGACCTGGAAGTAACTATCAGATCACTGCTGACACTGCTGACAAAGTCTGCAGATATTTAGGTAAGGCAGAAATAGGTTAACAACAGAAATAGCCCTGGAAGCAGGAATCAGAATCCAGCACTTCCCCAGCCCATGAGAATACCAGAATGACTTGGTACACTGCAAAGTAGCGCTTGCTTTCCTTCTGGTACCACTGATTACTCTTTCACTCTTGGCTGATAGGGAGCCATCTTCAATGGGGAGGGAAGGGATACACCCAGCCTTTAGTCCATAGCCTGCCAGTTAGGACACTCCTGAAAATGGGAACTGAGGAGGGCCTAGAATTTAGGTCTCTGATTTCCTGAGCAAGTGCTCTTCCCCAGAGAACTATTGGGCAAAGAGTGGCTCCCATGACCATATTCAAAAGAGAGACATCTCCCTGTTTGTGGGGCCTGGATACACCAAGTCTGAAGTGGGAAGCACTTAGGTCACACCATTCACCATTTAGGAAGTCTAGGTACCTAACCCTGTTAATTTGTATCATTCTCTTGAGCCAGGTTTAAAATTTAAGGTATTGAAATGAAGTGAAGGCACCTTAAAGATCAATTAAGATCTGACCCCCAAGTGTATATAAGCAGCTTCCTCTTCTCTGAGCCATGGCAGGGTCCTAAAAGTCCAGCCTCTTTTGACACCAGAAACTGAGATATCACATTTTCCTATACCAGGTTGAACCAAGCAGTTCTGAAAAACTCTGAATCTGACATTTTATTCAAGGAAATTGAGAATGCAGGTTTTTATTATCCATACTAAGGACTCTGTAATTCAATATACATCTGGAGATTAGGCAGGAAAAGTAGTCAGCTTCTATTTAGTGAGCAATGTCTGGTAATTACTTATTTTTTAAGAAGCCAAAAGAAAAGGAACAGAACAACATATTTATGTACTTTGCCATCAGAATGTTTTTTTTTTTCTTTACTTCAAATGCTCTCTCTCATTTACCTACATTTTAAAGTATTACTTTTCTGCTAGAGATACTTCTATAATATTCGCTTTGTTCACTTTCCAACCCCAGGTGGGGTTATTTCAGTTCAGGTTCCCAGAAATATGCTCTTCTAGCTTAAAAAAGTCTCTTGCTACTCAGGCTATAACTACACAATTAGTCTTAAGGCCCATACCTACCAACATGGGCAGATCTAGGATTCTGAAAAGGGGGGTGCAAATGATGTGGTGCATCATCTCATATAAACACAACACAGATTTTTCTTCAGATAAAAAGAAACTAAAAGCTTTATTAACATGCTAGAGGCCTAGGGTTATATTTTTCAGTGTAAGATTGAAGCAAAAACAAATATAACTTTATTGGATTGTGCATTAATTTGCTATAGCATACAATGCATCAGACATACAAAATGTACAAGCCATTTTGTACTTCAAAGTGTGTTTTAGTTCTCATGTTGCTAGATATTTAGTTTTAAAGTATAATTAGTTTTTTATCATACTTGCTGTATATAATTACAGGTGTCCCTCACTTTATGTTGTACATGCATTCCTGGAAAATGGTGCATAACTCAAATTTACATAAAGGGAACCCACTTTACAATGTAACAAACAGGGATACGTTCTAAGACCTCAACTGTACTGACACTCAGGCCCATTTCTACCGCTTTTACAAGACAATTTTGGTACTCAGCGACTACAGACAGTACACACAAGCACAGGACATAACGGGGATGACAACTAGAGAAACATGTATTGCAGACAACGAGCGAGGAGCACAGATCCACACAGGAGATTGTATTTTGGTGCATGACACTCCCACAATACTCCACACAAAGCAACTGACTGCAGGCTTCCACCACACTGATCACAAATGAGTAATTTACCTTACATATAATGAATATTTGGTACAAAAAGGATCATTGCATAAGAGTGAATTCACACATTCAGAACCTGCATAAAGCAAGGGAAGCCTGTATGTCTTTTATACATGCTGTATTTTACTATCTGGTCTCTTCTTGTGTGGCTTGGTGATTTGAGGAGAAATTGCATGTAGGCAGATACCAGTGGCTTTGGTTTTAGAACCCCTCTCTCCCTCCCTAACTGTGTGATGAAACCAGAAAGTCCTAGGCAGTGGGGGTCAGATCCCTAGCTGGATTGGCTAAACTGGGCAGTGCTTTTTTAATTGGTTGAGAGAGAGGCTGGAAGCCTGGCAACCCTTTATTGGATGTGGGGGTGTAATGTCATGTCACGTCATATAGGAATCTCTCAGCTGAAACTCAGGCCTCTTTCTCTTTAAGAGTGACAACAGAGGCTGCTGTTAGGAAGTGGGGGGCTGAACTGCAGAGAACTTCTCCCCGTGGGAATGTCTCCTCCCCTCTTCGCTGGAGAAGTGAGTTGGAGCTTTGTGAAGGGAAAATCTAAGGCAACAGGAAAAAGCAAGACTGTCTCAATTTGAGACTCAGCTCCTTTCCCTTTTTTGCCCCTTTGCTTTTTCTCAGATTTGAGTGGGATAATACCATGGGCGTATTAATCCCTGGAGCAGACTCACCAGGGTTGGAGCCTAGCAGTTTTGCTGGCAGATATGGGCCAGGCTTAAGGCCTTAAATGATATAATACTATGTATAATACTATGGGGGGGGGGGTGTTAACCCTCCTGGAACAAACTGACCAGGAGTGAACAGGGTTCGAATTATGGAGGAGCTTGGAGGGGGGTGAACTACCCCCCTCCCCCCCATAAGAGATGAGAGCCCTCCTATAAGATTTAAAAATCATAACCTGGGGAGGGGTCTCCTATTTTTGTTAGCACATTGTTATGGGCAGCCCAACCTTTTTGCAGCCCCCCCCCCCCCCCAAGTCTAATTCAGACCCTGGGAATGGAGCCCTAGCAGTTACTGGCCAGGATACGCCTACCCCCCCCCCCCGCCACTTTGCTGTTTTGCAGTTATTGCATCTCAGCTTAGCTGTGTAGCTGAAGCAGGCCCAGTGCAAGGAGGCCTTGGTCCTTTTTGTTGCTGTTTCAATTTCTTTTGTCTCAGACTATTTGTGTAGCTGAGACTAGATGTCCAGGCTGCAGCCAGATTAGCCTGGTCTCCTTCTGTTGCTTAAGTCCAGGCCCAGGGCAAATAGGCCTAGGCCCCCTTTTGTTGTTTTATAGCTATCATGTCTCAGCATAGCTGTATAGCTCTGCCCCACTGGCTGTTCAGGCTGTCATGTAGGATAAGCCTGGGTCCTTTTTGTGGCTGTTGCAGTTTCTTTCGTCTCAGCCTAGCTAAGTAGCTGAATGTATCTGCAGTTCAGGCCCAAACTAGAATAGACCTGACTCCTCTTTTGAGTCCTTTTGCAGTTTTCTGCCCCAGCAGAGCTGAGGATTGATACTAGGAATTTTGGGGTGTGGTATGCTGACTGAAGTTACAAGCCACCCCCTCAAAGCCACCATATGAAAGTGGAAATCAGCACCCTGCAGCTTCCCAGAGAGCAACAAGGGGCCCTTGACTTTGCAGAAGGACCTAGGCAGTCTAGCCATTCCCCAAGGTACAATGATCCCAAGGGACAGCTCATAGAAGTCTTTTGGTATGGGCCCCCATCCAGCCTGTTTGCTGAGTAGCCAGGTATAGGGGTACAAACCCCCAAAACTAACCCTGTGTGTGAGCCCCCCACGTAGTCCCAGATTGCCTGGGCAAGGGGGAATCTCCCAAAAAGGGTACAAACTGTATACTATACCTTGTAGCTGATATTATTTCAAACTGCATTTGGTGTTTTCCTTGCTTTTGTTTTCTATTTTTTTAAAAATCTGTCCTTTTTGTGTTTATGTTGCTTGTGAGGAGAGGGTTTGTTTATGACGGACACAGCCAAATTCAGTGATCCCAGATTTCTGGGTGGGGGCTTAAGTCACAGTGAAAACTTACTTGGTACCCTGAAATTTGAACCCGGCCCTTGTTGCTGTTGATCAGTGCCTGATGGAAGGGTTATATTTGTATATTTTTTTAAAACACACAAACAAACTAGGCAAAACTAAAATCTAGCCTTCTTGAAAATCTTGACACTGCATCCAATGCTTCACTAAATGTTATTTCCACACCTGAGTTGATCACGAGTTAACGTTTCCACACCTGAGCTGATATTTTTAATTAGAGTTAAAAATAGTTTGCAGGGCTGTGAAATAGAACTTACATTAAAAGTAGAAGCTAATAAACAGCAGGCCTGCAAAAAAAGATTAGCTTGATTAGTGGAACATCACTAACATCCATTAAAAAAGGAGAGGGTATAATTAACACCTGTAGGATGAGTAGTTTAGAAGGGGTCAGATAGATTACAATGAGCCATAACTCATTGTATGCTGCCTAAATTGAAATGCTGCTCCCACTTCCAAGCAGTTGGTTTTAAACTTTTGGTGGTAAAGTAATCAAAGGAGATGCAACTGCTCCAATGCACCCGTTCCCTGCCTCTGCTGACCAGCTATTTATTTTGTAAATCCATATTTTAACCACTGGTGGCAATACAGCTCAACCCTGGAAGCTCTGCTAAACTTTGCAATATAAGACTGAACTAGTTGCCACTTATTGCGTACCCCACCCCTATCTGTAGCACACTTGGCATGCATTCACATACAAAAGACCTTGAGCACCACAAGTCTGACAAAGCCGAACTCATTATTCCCTGTTCCTATCTTCTAACCCTTCTTCACTCCACTGCCTCACTTCTGGAAATACTATACTTCACAATGTACAGTGGAACCTGGGATGCACCTTAGCATCAAAACCATCTAAATTGTTTATTTCTTGAGCATGATACTCAGGGGCAGCTCATATGGCTAAGATTGTTTGTAATAAACCTAAAATATCAAGAGAGACATCCCCTGAAATGCCAAACAGCAATAGTTTCAAAGAATCCAGAATGTTAAAGAATTGGGGATACAATTTTTAGCAAGTGGAACGATTTACATGCTTTGGTTTCTCTTTCTGACACACTGTCACAGAGTACCTAGGTGCCCTGCTCCTAAGAAGGAAAAAACTGCTAGGGAAGGAGCCCTAGCAGTGAGTGATAAGCCCAGCTGCAGGTTGCCAGGACAACCAGAGGAGGTCAGCTGACCAGAAGGGGCAGGGCCTGGCTCCCTTATAAACCCTAGGGGCTGAGGCCAGAGGGCAGTTCCCTACCAGCAGCCAGAGAGGAAGGAGTTCTGTCTGAGCAGAGCTACGAGGAGAGGCCTGACTGCAGGTACAGCCCAAGCCGGGTAAAGGATGGCACATCCCTGGGGTGTTTGAGTAATGTGGTTTTAGCCGGGTGTCTTTAATTTCTGTTATAGCCAAGGGGGCTTATATTTGTGTTGCTGTTTAAAGACCAGTGGTTTGGGTGAGGCTATTAGGGGTTGGAGGAGGCCTCAGAGGACCCACAGCAGTGTGGGGACCCCAGAGCCAGTGAAGGCAGAGCAGTCAGAGTGCACTGACTCCAGCCCCAGAGAAGGGGGCAGCGCTTGAGAAGCCCCAGTGCAGAAGGGGGCAGCGAAGAGCCCCAGGGAGGGGGCAGCATTGTAGAGAAGCTGAGGAGAAGGGGCACAGAGTGAGACAGGGCTGTAGAGAGCCCTAGCACCAGAGAGGATGCAGATTGAAAGAGCCAGGGCCCAGAGAGGACAAGGGGCCAGACTATAACAAGGCTAGGACCGAACAACGTCTATTCCATCTGCGAGGCTTGGGGCATGGTACAGGGGTGGTTGGAGCCACGCATAGCCCATAAGGCTAGGGTTCCCCTGCAGCACCCATTGCAGAACGGTACCCACAAGGGGTCCGGGAAACCACGGAGTCTGAGTGTCCATCAAGATGTGACCAAGAGGGCGTAAAAGGCAGCCTCCCAAATATATTGTGTCATCAGAGATGTGGTGGGCAAGAATTTGAGGGTGCCCTTGGGCCAACTTGGCACGGGAAGGGGGCCTTCAGGAGATCATGGCCCTCCTGCGGGACCCCGGACCGTGACACACACCCTCAAAGAGAACCTACCATATGGTTAAAACTGGAGTATGCTAATTGTCTGAAGTTTTTATTTTATTTATCCAGTTCTTTAATTATCCCAAGCTTTTAGATGTCTCTGAAACAGTGAAAAGATCTTGTTTATCTCCATTTAATCATAAAAAGGTGTTTTTATTAATTTTTCTAATGGTTTCTGTTATCATTCAATATTTTGTGCGATTCCTTCCTCCAAGACCCGTGCTTGTCACAGCAGGGCCCACTGCCCTTAATATAGTCGCTACTATGTTATCAACTGACTGACTTAATGTTTGTGTTTAAAAAAAGTTTTATGAAATGTTTTTGAATATGTTGAAAAACAAAATATTTGTAAGGAAATCCAAGTTTAATAACAGGTGAGGATTGAGGTTTTCTTAAAAACGAAGAATATATACAGTTAGATATTTTGAAAAAGGAATCACAATACAATCAATGACAGCTTTCCCAAAATATCAGATACTAAGCTGGAGCAAACAGGTTTTGCTGCATCAAGGTCAGCGAAAGTACACCAACACACTCCAACTGAAGTCAAATCTTCACGTATTTCCAGAGTGCAACAAAAATATTCTTAACTAGCAATTAATCGGAAAAATCTTGGCATAGCAAGCTTGTGCTTGCTTCTATTGTATCATTAATAATGACTTCAAATGCCTCACGCTACAAAGCAAGAAAAGGATAGATTTTTACAGAACTGCTCTTTATGAATGGACTCCAGTTATTTGCTTTCAATATAATTGAAAGACTTCAAACACATTTGAGACTGTACCTATATATTTTCACAAGTTGTTTTTATTAGGAGACATACACATTAAGTAGATATCTTGCCTACCTAAGCAAAATTTATTTAGATAATTGCTGTTCATGTCTTTTTGGATTATAGGAATTCTAAAGCATTCCATTCCCCTCATTTAGCACTGTAATTCCTAGTGTCATAACAAAGCCAGAGAAGGACTATGATCTGATGCTTTCTTTTTTATTTTTTTTTTTTTTTTTTTTTTGAGACTGATTAAATATGGCAACCCTGACCTGACAGTGAGCCTGTTCAGTTATTTGAGGACTGATTTCAAGCAGCTGTGCAGGTATGATATATCAATACATATCCAGACCTACATTTCTATGCTCTGTGAATTTGCAAATTTGATTCAAGATGTTTCATTAGCCAAAATGAAGACTGAATAACAAGAAGACAAAAACAAGTAAGAGGGATATGAGCAGTTTTATTCTTGCCAATATTATACTCATAGGTCATGACTACAAGACATTTACTGCGCAGTTGACTAATTAGCTGCACAGGACACATCTTAACATCTACACATGAGCCCCTATTATGGTGCACAAAACTAATAAACTGCAGCAGGATAGAATTTGTAAATGCATGTGTGGCAGCACATGTGTAGATGCTGAACCAGGTGGCTGGGACATGAGGGTGCTTCACTGCTGGAGCTGCCTGCCAGCTAGCCCCATGATAAAACACCCTTTTGCCCCAGTCAGTCCTTCCATAGCACATCAAGCTGAGTCAAAGCAGCCCAGGATTGACGGGCTGACCCTCCAGACTCCTGCCAGCTGGGGCTGCTGCAACCCAGCTCAATATGCTATGGTCTGGATGCACATGTAAGCTGCATGCCCAGGAGCTTCCTGGAAGCAATAACTGCAAAGCAATAATCTCCACAGTTCATTGCTGCACATTAATGGCTTGTATAGCTGTACCCATAGACTCGTAAGAGACAAAGTCATTCACTCATTTCTAATTCTAGAGGTAAAGGAGCCGATGAACTAGATCAAATAATTTTGCTTCTTCAGTATTTCTAGCTCTAACTTTATTAAACTTCAGACCATTTGACTCATTTTCTTGATTATGGTCATCACTATTAATTAAACTCTGTGACAAACAGGGCCCAGGACCCCGTGTCGACATGCTCGCAGACCCAATGTGGGCAAGCCAAGACCCCCAACTCCAGCAGGAAGATTTACCTGGGAGACTCAAAATGAAGGAGTCCTAGCTACACATGGCATCCATGCTGAGATTTAAGAGTCAGCTGTCAATCAAGCTGGGCAGAGCCAGGTTGATGACATGGAGGGGGGGTTTGTTTTTGTTTTTGTTTTTTCATTATTTCTTCTTTTTCTTTTGGGATCACAAGGAGGTCCTTTAAAGAGAACAGGAGGAGCTAGGGGACCTCAGTCCTCAGTTGACCCTCAGACAGAGGGTAAGAACTCTCACAGGCATGCTAGCACTCACCCCTGAGGTGGAGGGGCAGAGCCTAACACCTGGCCTGGAATTCACCAAGAACAGGTATCAATTGGGACCAGAGTCCAGCACTGCAAGAAACCATTGTTACAATGATGGCTGGTGTGCGGTTAAGGTGTAGGAAAGGTGGAGCCCCAATGTTAACCATGCCAGGAACTGTGAATACCCCAAGGGTACTTTTCCCTTTTCCCATTATACTGAACCCCTCCCTTGCAATTACATATCAAGAAAGTCATGACAAATGAGTTGAAGGAAAGAGCATACTCACTTGTAGTACCTGGAAAGGAAGAGATCACTGGCAGATAAGTGTTACTGTCATACTCTCAAGCTATTCAAACAAAATAAATGTTTCTGTGTTCCATACCCTATGCCTACAATGATAAGAAATAAAAAAAATCCTCCTGCCAAATTAAATAAATTATATGAAAATTTAAATTCCAGTTGAGCCCAACAGTCAAGAGTTATAGTCATTTTGAACACTAGTTCATAGATCATGTCCTATTAGACAGCATTTTGGATACTGTCCCTTTCACTACAGTTAAAAAGCAGTTAAGCTTACACATTTTAAAGGATCTCAAGCATACATGTTGGGATATTTAAACATGTTTGGTTTATCGCGAGGTGCTCAAATTCAGTCTGCAGCACCTTGGAATCTGGCCTGCAGGGCTCCCCATAGGTTATGAAATGTGGTGGTGAGGGAGCAGTAGCAGTACTGTTGCTCCTCCCCATAGGCAAAATCCCAATCCCTATCAGCTACACCAGACCTGGGCTACACCCCTTTTACTTCTGGGTGGCCAGGTCAGGGCCAGGCTGTATCTTCTTCTCCCACGGGGCCAGGCCACATCCCCTCCACCCACACAGCTGGTTCTGGGCTGGGCCATGCCCTTTCCCCCCACCCACAAGTCCAGATCATGCCCCACCCATTTGCCCATGGGAATATACCATGCCCCCTGCCCCATGGGGCTGGATCAGGGTTGGGTCATAGCCTGCCCCCCCCACCCCAAAATGTTCAGGTTGATCATCCAAGCCCCTTTCCACTGCATGGATGGATTGGGGCTGAGCTGTCCTCTTCTGTGTGGCTGGTTAGAGCCCCACTGGATCCAGCCCACAGATTGATTCAGCACTGCCCATCTGGCCTGCTGGCCAGAACGGTTGAACACCACCGGTCTAGAGAAAAAAGAGACTTTCAGGAATATCTTCTTTTAAGGTTTCCAATATTTTCAGTATTTCTTGCTTTGGGCCAAACTAGGAACATAACTTTTTTAACAGCCTGACAGTTGCCGCACAAGGAAAACTTCTATAATGATGGAAAATATGCCCTTATTCACCAGTGGAAAAAGGTCATTAATACAGGAGACTGTGTTGTGTTCAGCAATGATGTACACATTATCCATGCCAGTTTAATATTTTTACAATAATATTTGGCTGAGAAAAAAATTGGAGGGATTACTTTTTGGTCAACCCTTGTAAAATGCTGGAGACCCAATATACCTTGCTGACCTCTGAAAAGTAGGGGATTTGAGAGAGTTTGCAACACCACCATATAGGATGTTTTACTTGGCTGAAATAGATTTTAAAAAGCTGTAAAAATGCTAAAATTCATTTCCCAGCAACATACCTTCACTACTATTTTAAGAGTTAAACCATGGTTTAGTGGGCACCCCTGGGCAGTATGATGTATCGTAATGTTACTCTCCTACAAAAAAAAAAAATCTAATTTAAGTAAAAATTACATTTTGACATTATAGTAAGACTCTTCTACAAATATCGAAACCACAAAAGATGTGTGCCTGAAAGATGAAGACTGGCTGATTTTTGTTGTTGTTCTATTATGATGTACTGACCCTTTTGTTGCTAATAATTGCTACATGAGCCATAGTACTCACACTGTGAATCATCAGATTAACAATAAGGAGCATTCTCAATTATAAATTATCATTGGTTGGATGTAGAATAAGTTACTGAAGTAGAAAAGTCATTTTAGTGCAAGTGATACATTATTGCTTAGAGTAAAATGAAGTGTCTGTTTCTAATTAAATCAGCAGTCACTCTGGTTGGAAAACAGACAGTTACAATAGTGATTAAACAGAACTCTTAATATTATAGTAACTCAATTTTAGTAAGTTCTTTCTTCTATAAGCATTAATTTTTAAATACTAATAGCACACAAGGAGTTACTGTATGTGAACATCAGAAGAATAGATCCTATGAGCTTCTATTTAGCAAAGATGACTAGAAACTATTAATCTGATGAGCTGTCACTGAGCCACAAACCAACTAAAAGAATTTTATTCAAAGTACTATGGGTTTTCTTTTTCCAAATGTTGCAATTTGCAACATTTGAATGACTATATATAATTAATTAATTCTAGTTGTTACTACACAAATAGCCACTGATCCATAAAACTACTATGGGCATATAGTGAATCCTCAAGCACAAATGGGCAAGAAAATTTCCATATTTTATACTTCAAAGATACAATGGTTTTTATAAACAGCATACATTATGTTATGACTGCATAAGATTTTATGTATAGAAAACAATACTATCTGGAAAGCTTAGAAAGAAATTAAAAAGAGAGAGACAAAAAAGGCAAAAAACAAATTTCAAAAAGACTGTTATTCTTTGTTAAAATTCTTAAAATATTGCAGATAGATAGAAACAAGCATAAAACCCCTCACATCTAATATTATCTCTGTAACTAGCCAGAAATAATACAACTTGTGACTAGTTACAAGCTATAATTTTTATGAACGTTTGTGTTTAAACATTTGCTGAAAGTACTATATATGTTTCCTCTCTAAGCTGGATGTCCGGGAAGTAAATGAAAGCATTTTCAAAGCAAAGTTATAACTAATAACTCATACTATCACTTCTGGCATTAGAAAGAGAATAAGCACTACATACATAGTTCAGGAGGCATGCATCACAGGGCTCCTGTTTATGAGCTCATCTGTAGATTCAAGTAGGTCAGCAGGATTTAATCTAAATGCTCCTCTAACTAAACTGAGGTTTATATGCTGGGAAGAGACAAAAATTTACATTGCTCAAAAATCAATAGCTAGCTCCACATTTCTGGTGTTTCATTTAAGCAAGTGTTATTGATCTTGAGTTTAACTGCTGAAGATAGTATGTGAACCTTAAATATTCCAAGACTTCATTTCATGAATTGTAGTCCTTAGTAGCATGATTATTTCTTATATATGGTATTATGCTGGAAAAAGGTTAGAGGCCTTTTGAAAATGCTTTACAAAACTATGGAATATGAACTACTACACTACTTGGCACCTGTGACGGCGGCGCACTGCCGTCACGGGCACAAGGAGAGGCGAGGAGAGGCTGCGGGGCAGACCAAACCCTGGAACAGAACCCCGGAGGGGGTAACTTACCTCCAGGAGACCCGGCGGTGCCGGAGCCGAGACTGTGGTGGTAGCTGCAGTCGCGCGAGCCGGCATTACGCCGGCTATTTAAGCAGCTGTTCCCAGTAAGGGAAACAGCTGGGCCAATCGCGGCGGCCAATATGGCTGCTGCAGGAAAGTTTAAAATCCCCAGCAGCACCCGAGGGGAGGGGGAGCCAGAGAGAGATAGAAAGAGCAGACAGCACATCTGGCGTGCTGAGGCTCCTGCTGGGGAAAGGCACCAGCACAAGAGGCAGGAGAAGCCTCTAAACCATGAGCTGAAGAAAGCAAGGGGAAACTTCCTGCTGTGCAACAGATAGCGAGCAGGGAGAGGCCAGTACTCCCCTTGAGAGGAGGAAAGCAAGGGGAATGACAGGGCACGCTGCGTTTGCCAGCACTGCCCCTAGGAGAAATAGAGCCGGGGACAGGTGCAGAATCCCCTGGAATCCACTGGATAAGGGAAGGCAGCTCTGGGAGCAGCCCTACCCAAGGGGAATATTATTTCTAGGGAAGTTAGGAAGGAAGGATGCTAAGCGATATCAGAAGGGTCAGAGAGACAAGAGGCCGGGCTGGCAGAGCTGTACAGCTAAGTCCGAGTCACCGCATTGGTGAAGCCGAAGGTGGGAAAGCCCGCAGAGGACCGAAGGTCACCATCCCACCAGCACGTGATCGGTTGGTGAATGGACGGGGTGTAGGGGTGGCAGAGCCCCGGGAACATTGTAGGCAACAGCTGTGAGTACTCCCATGTTAGGGAACCCCTCTAATAAGGACTCTGCTGGTATATTATTGTGAGAGGGTTCCAGTGAAGTTGTGGCAGGAGGGATGAGGGGAGGGGCTACCTAACCGACGGGTGGCACTAGCCATAAGACCTCTGACATCACAGCACCTGACATAATTCTGAGCTTCAGCCAATATCATAAGAACCACAAATATAAACTTTTAACTTGAAAATTCAAACAGTTGAGCACTCTGGCCCCAGTCCACTAAAATCTCACACATTTAATATTTTCTCTGTAAGTAGCCAGAAATAATAATTCTCCCAGATTTTTTCTCTTGTTAGAGAAGCTTACCTGCCTTAACAAAGTAGAGCGTTGAGGCAATGAAGAGTGTAGAGCCTGCAAGCTTGAAGTGTTGATACTGTTTTGCGGAGGGAGGGGGGAGGAGGTGGCTATGTGCACATTCAGCATGTTCTGCAGGCTCCCTTAGTCTGCTTAGTGACTGATGGCAGCAATGCATAGGGCAACCCTAACTGGCTGAACCAGACTACCCAGGGTCAGCCTACGTTTTTCTGAAGCACAATGTGGAATCGTAAAGAGGACATTTTCTGCTCCCTACTGGAGAATCAGAGACCAGCAAGTGACATGCTTTACCCCCGCTGGGGGGGAAGGAGGGGAGAAGGTGAGGCGGCAGGGGGAAATGCAAGAGGACTATGGCTAGATACAGACATTCAAAAAGCCTAAGGCAGAATCAATCTAAAAGGCTATACAGTTTTCTATAAGTGGTATAGTTTAGATAATAATGAACAGAACATACATTTACCCTTTGGTGGGGGGAAGGGGGAAGCAAATCTTAGACTGGGTTCTGCTATTTTTGAAGAAGTCTCTGTGTGGTGAACTTTTCTGTTACATGTATAGACCATTTTCCAATCACTTATACTAGTAAAAGTGTAATATCTGTACCTGACCTATGTCTGAGAGAAGCCATGGTAGCATGTACAGACATTGTCTTACACATGTCAAACATTGTTGCCCTCCTGGGAGTGATTTTTACCCTGGTTGTTCCCAGATTATTCTTCTGGAGCGGCTATTTTGACACTGGTAGAAAAAGATTGAATAACTGTATATTTATGGTTTCTCCTGGGAGAGCAGCTACTCTCTCAGGAGAAACTGAATGTCTGTATGATACCCTAATGATTGGTGAATCAGAGCCAGATTATTCTATCTCTTGTAGAACTGAGCTTGAAGTGAATTTGACTAAAATCCCCTTTTTTGGATATCTGTCAAAGATGAGGGAGTACATAGGTCCATATTTTGTAAATCTTGGGCCACTCAGTAAAACCACAGTAACAACAAAGTCTCAATTTGGAACGTATTAACCCTTCATTTCTGTTGATTATCTGAGATTTCCTAGGAGATCACATAAGAAGAGTTAACCAAGAGTATATAACCTTTCTCAAAATCAGTGAAGTAACCAGTATTTTAGGAAAACTGTATCCAAATATGTAATAGAAGGGGTGTGCATCAATTTGATAAGCAGGTTCCCTTTGCTTTAATAGCAAAGCTATTAATTCTGTTTGCCTACAGTGAATATCCTTTTCCATGCTACAGACTAATCTATAATCACACACTGTATTCTGCATTTTCAGTATTCATGCCTGACCAACCTAACTGCCTTCTCTGATGAGATGACTGGCTCTGTGGATGTGGGAAGAGCAGTGGACATGATATACCTTGACATTAGCAAGGCTTCTTATACAGTCTCCCACAACGTTCTCGTAAGCAAGCTAAGGAAATACAGGTTGGATAAATAGACTGTAAAGTGGGTAGAGAATGGCTGAATCAGGCTCAGAGGGTAGTAATCAAAAGCTCAATGTCTAGTTGGTAGCTGGTATCGAGGGGAGTACCCCAGGGGTCAATCCTGGGGCTGGTTTTGTTCAATATCATCAGTGGAAGACAGGACCTGAAAGACAGGATGGAGTGCATCCTCAGCAAGTTTGGAGATGACACTAAGCTGGGGGAGTGGGGAGATAGCCCTACTCTCCAGTGTATGTACTAAGATTCAGAGACCTAGAGAAATTGGAGGATTGAACCAAAAGAAATCTCATGAGGTTTAATAAAGAGACGCACGGAACAATCCCATGCACCAGTACAGGTTGGGGACTGACTGGTGAAGCAGTTCTGTAGATAAGTACCTGGGGGTTACAGTGGACAATATGAGCCAATATAAGATGAATATGAGCTATTAGCGCGCCCTTGTTGCCAAGAAGGCTAATAATGTACTGGGTTACATTAGCAGGAGTGTTGCCAGCAGATCGAGGGAAATGATTCTTCCACACTATTCAGAACTGCTGAAGCTATATCTGGAGTACTGTGTCCAATTTTGGGCCCCCCACTTCAGAAAGGATATGAAAAATTGAAGAGAGTCCAGCGGAGGGCAACAAAAATGGTTAGAGAGCTGGAGAACATGACTTCTGAGGAGAGGCTGAGGGAACTGGGCTTATTTAGTCTGGAGAAGAGAAGACTCAATGGTGGCAGATGACAGAACAAGGAGCAATGGCCTCAAGTTTTACAGCAAGGGAGGTTTAGGTTAGATATTAGGAAAAACTCTCACCAGGAGGGTAGTAAAGTGTTGGAACAGGTTACTCAGAGAGGTTGTAGAATCTCCATCCTCAGAGGCTTTTAAGACCTAGCTAGACCTGGATTTTAAGACCTAGCCTTGTCTGGGATGATATATTTGGGCATAGTCTTGCTTTGAAGTTGGACTGCAATACCTCCTGAGATCCCTTCCAACCCTATTTTTTCTATGATTCTCTGTCCACATCCCTATGACTAAAGGTATGCAAAGCTAACTTTGTAATTTTTTCTCCATAAAGTGAATAACCAAAAGATCTGTAAGGACATAACAGAATGGCTACTATACTCAAACCACTCAATTCTCTCTATAAAAAATAAAGAGTAGTAATATATTATGGAATGAAACAGTTTGTAAATTATAGATAGTGCTCCTCATTATGGAGGAAAATATATAAGCATAATTACATAATTCTCCGAGGTATGATGCTTCATAACTTGCAATTTAGAACTGATGTCCAGCAAAATTCCACAGATTTGAGATATAAATGTCAGTACAATTTGCCAACATTGTCAGTAGATATTTGTCAGGCCTGCAATCATGCAGTAAGTTAGAAGCAATATCATATTAAATGATGGCATGAAAAAATAAAAAGAATCAATGCTTATCTATTTTAATTGCTAAGCTTCACTACACACTTTGTTGATTCTTCCCTTTAATTTCTAATGTTGAAGAAAACTAAATTTTCCAACTATGGTTTTTCATTACTTCACTTAATCTGTTGTGGAGCTAATAAAGCTTTTTTTTCCTAGAAACTCAACTTGTATAAAACTGTTCTGATTTTATTTTTGAACAATTAACTGATACCAGCACAATTAAAACATACTCAGTTCCCTATAGGAATAACATTCAAAATACTATACAGCAATGTGTCTCTGGAAAAATAAACTACATTCTTACATTTTTGGGAAAGTTAATGGCCATAGTAAATCCCTCTGCATTTAAAAAGACACTCAAGAATTAGTATTAATATTTACACTGGTATTAAGTTTATAGGCAAACTTGTTGAGAAGGAAGAACTGAAATTATTTTTCAATAGCTAGTGTACCATATTAAGGTACAGAGCGACAAAGCTAAATCCTTCTCTGAAGTCAGGCAGAAGGGAGGCACCTTAGCGGCTAAGGATAGGTAACTACATTACACTTAATATGCTTTAAAGATGTAAAGAACAGACATTCATGGCACATAAAGTGCTTTAAAAATGGTGTATCCCACTCCAGGTTAAATGTGGATGGGTGTGTACTAACCAAAAACACTTCGTTAGAGTATTTTATTGAACATCTGTGCTAGATCTCATTGAGGGTTAACTAAGAGTGTGAGATTACTGCCATCCCAGGTGCATTGTGCAGGGCTGCACTCTAGCCTCAGACAGAGCTCCCTTGCTCTGTCCAAGCACCAGGCCAGCCCTGCCTCCAGCTGTCACTGGCTTGAGTCAGTGACAGCCTCTCATCCCAGCCCCATTTGTAGGTTGTAGGGGCGGGGGTTGAGGTGGAGGAAGGCAGATTTATGTCCCCACAGCTGCCCTGGCCCTGCAGTGTGCCACAGCTTGGGGGGGGGGGGCGGGGGCGGGGGAAGGAGTCTGCGGTCTATCTCCTGATAGCTTACCCATCCAGGCTGCAGTGCACTGCTGCTTGGCCAGGGGGGGCAGGGACTGTAGGGGATGGGGGCTCTGGGGTCTGTATCCCTGTAGCAGCCATGGTGCTACCTGACCGGAGCTGCTGAAGGGGAAGGGCTCGAGGGTTTGTATCCCTGCAGCAGCCTTGTCCAGGCTATACTGAGGCTCTGCCCAACCAGGGCTGCTACAGGAACATAGAACCTGGAGCCCTCCCCCTGTAGCTGGGCAAAACAATGCTGAAGCTGCTGGCTGCAGCTGTCAAGAGACTGGGGGGAACAAGAAAGGGAGCTCCCCCATGCAGACCTGCCCCGCCAGACCCTAGTGATGAAATGATGGGGGGTCCCTTGTGGGAGGAGGGATCTGTTCCCCTCCCTCCCCCCAGCTGCTCTTGACAGTTGTCACCTGGTGAGGGTATGTGGCTGGGGGAGGGACCACTCTGGCAACCTCCTCAGAGGCATTTGGGAGCACCCTCAGCAGCCAATGTGGTCAGGCTGTGTGGCTTTCCTACCCCACCCCCACCCACGCACCAAATAGCAAACATCTGTTCAGTTCAGTCCCACTCTTACTTATAGCACTTTGAATAAAGCACAGTAAGCTGGCGCATTTCTACCAGGGGCTTTTTGAATGCCTGAACTTAGACTAACTGTCTCAGAGAAGCATAAGCTTTCATAGGCAACATCCTACTTCATCAGATGCATTTGATGAAGGCTGTCACCTACAAAAGCGCATCTCTCTCTCTCAACTATATTAAGGTACATAAAAACATTTGCCAGAGTGGTGTTATTGACTGATAGTGTTGCATTCGAAATTTTAGACCAAAAGAAATAACATTGTTTCCAGTAGAAAAAGTAATAACCCAAGTACAATTGACAGACTCTACAGACTTCCAAGATAAGCAGTGATAGTGCTGGTGGTGTTGCTATGAAGAGACCAAAAATCCTCTTTAATTATGAATAGCAGTAGCCAAGAAAAACAAGTGATGCACAGGCCTGTAGCTTACTAGTACAGTTTTGTTAGAAATACATTAAAGCTGTGTAGAACTGAAATCAACTGATAGCTCAATCAAGTTCAGGAATAACCTTAACCTTTTAGGATAAATGCACATTATGGATACTATGGCCATTTCCCCTCTTTTATACCATTTTGAAAACTCCAATAATAGCTTAAAATATCTAGGCACTCAAATTTCTAAGAATCTCCTTAAAAAGTACATTCAGATTCAGCCAGTATATTGCAGGTCTCAGCAAGTCACCTGCTTCAACCCCCAGGACAGATTTTATATATCAATGGCCTTTAGCTGCCCAAGTGTTTTGTTTTCATTAATCAAAAATAATTTGTTTTCCCAGTATTTTGTTGGAGATTACTTGAGTGGAAAAGCATACAGTTGTTGGTGTACTTTAAATGAGAGGCTGAGAGCCATGGGACTCTTCAGCCTGGAAAAGCACAGGCTCAGGGGTGATCTGGTAGTCACCTATAAGTTTATCAGGGTGTTCATCAGGATCTGGGGGAATGTCTGTTCACCAGAGCGCCCCAAGGGATGACAAGACCGAATGGTCACAAAGTCCGCCGTGACCAATTCAGGCTGGATATAAGGAAGAACTTCTCTACTGTCCGATCCCCCAAGGTTTGGAATAAACTGCCACTGGAGGCAGTTCAAGCACCCACTTTGAACGTCTTCAAAGATCCTAAGATCCCTGCTCACTTCCTGTCCCTGGGGCAGGAGGCTGGACTTGATGATCCTCCAGGATCCCTTCCAGCCCAAATGTCTATGAAATTTTGGTATATCAGGAAGTTTGTTTTATGGGCTTTGCCCGATAACACAGCTGGGATTTTTTTTGTTTTTGTTTTTTTGCTAAATTTTTTTTTACTTGCATTACAAATTTTGGTAAGTGCACTTTTTTAGATTATTACATAAAACAAGCACATGAAAAACACGTAGTTATTTTCCTGCAACAAACTATATAAACTTAACTGTTCTCAGTATATCAGTACCAACTTTACATTGAGACTTTATTTGTCAAAATATTCATTAAATATTTACAAACTTTTCAACCTCTGCACAGGCCAGAGCCAGTTTGCGGCATTACACTAAAATCATGTGAAATGTGTATATTGACATGATTCATGAGAGAGCATATGAAATTCAGAGAAGAATTAAATACAGATCTAAGCATAAAAAATGTATATTGATCAAAGTATCACAACGGCTGATTCCTTAAACTTGCATAATACATTACTGATTACTTAAACTTCCTTAAACATATAGGACACTGTTCCAAAAAACTTAATCCCTTTTTTTTAGAGGTGTAAAAGGAGATTGTATTTACTGTACAACTACTCTGCACAAGACCTGTTGACTACATTTAGTTAACTACTCTTAAAAGAGGGTGGGAAGTTATGAGCAAATGACTGTCTTGAAGAACAAATCTCTCTCTCTACCCAAAAACTCTCCTCACTTCTTTGTTACCCTCAATGACAAGTATACTCTTTAAATAGAGGATACACCATTCATTCCATGCAAATTTACATTAAAAATATGTATGAAAAATTAAATATAGATCTAGAAATTTAAGAATGAATACAGATAAACAGGAAAAAAAGGTGGTGTGTCATCTTTTATAAAGATCCCCATTCCAAATATACCCATCAAGTAGTTTTGTTAATCCCAAACCCCTATTCATACAAAACTAATGCTGCACTGTCTGGCATGAACAGCAAGGAAAAAACTGGAGCATAAATAACTCTCTTAGAATCGCAAACCCATTAAGACATCTCCATCATTTACTAACACAGAGAGCAAATTTAGAGACCTTTCATACTGTATATAGGTCAACATCTGTCATTCAGACTACTCATTTCTTACTTCACAAAGCTTTTATGGCTACCACTTAATATATTTAAAAGCAGGTCTGTCAGATTTGCACTGTTGCTGTGTGTGTCAGTCAGCACAGGTTATATTTGCTCATACTCCACTAACCCACCAGTTTAAGTTATGGCTTATTACTAAAAAGAAAAATACTTCACAAAACAAAATTAGTGTTGAAGGATGCAAGTTTTTACTGCTTTTTGAGGATCGATTTTGCAATTTTATAAATAGCGACTGCAAGATTGGGGCTGGAATTATTGACTATAAAAGAGATCATGACAAGAGCAATTACAAAGTTAAACAGGGTTCCCAGTTACATATTGCATTCTGTCCTTGATATAAAAATGTGAGATTCATGCTTTCAAGCATATGAGAATTAAGTCTTCTTAACACCTAGAACCTAGTGAGTAATTAAAGCGTTGCTGTACTTTTTTAAATAACTTGCAGCAATGGCATAGTGGTATTGCATGTTTGCTTGTCTCTCACTGATTCCACACAAGTAAATGTACATTTCTTTAAAGTGGCAGGCATAATAGCTCTGATCTCTTGGGACGCGTCTACTCATGCAGGCACGTGCACTTGCAGCAGCTCAAATAAAAGCGGTACAAATTTGAGCCGGGGCTTTTTGCCTCAGCACACGTGCCCAGACATGCACTTTGGTGTGAGACAAGTTGTGCCACTTGAGGCAAAATAACCCTGCCTGGCTCCTCCCAGATCTACAGCCAGGGGGAGCTAGAGCCTGCTGGCCCCAGCAACTTAAAAAGCTGCCTTGTCCTGGCCCCATCAGTACAAAAATTGGCCTGGCCAATTAGTACCTGGGGACACTATGCCTTGTGCCAGCTGAAGCAGCCCTGAGAGTTCCCTGCACCTTCTACCCAGTGCAGGTGTCTGGCAGTGGGGGCTGCTGCCTGTCTGAGACCTGCTGCCACCTGCGACAGCACGTGGCCCCAAGGCTGTGTGCCTGCCAGACCCGGATGGGGGCTGCACAGCCAGTAGATGCATCTGCCCCTCTGGGCCAGCTGGCAGTGGTCTGTGGCTGCAGAGTTGGCCTTTGTGCGGCACTGCTGCCATGTGTGTCCCTGCCCAGCCATCTCGGCAGCTATTGCCTGGAAGAAGTTCCCAGTGTGGTGCCCTGCTTTGAACTGTCAAAGCATGTCCTCCTGGCACCAACTAGCCAGGAGGTCAGCCACCTCCAGCTGGGTCCAAGGTGCCAGCTTTGAGCAGGCTCCTCTGCCTAGGTCCTGCCACTTGCCTCCCTTGCAGGAATTCTGGTGTCCCCTATTTGAAAACTGAAAAATCCCTGATTAAAAAAAATCCCAAAGTCACTCTGTAAAATACCCAAAAATCCATGTTCTTCCACAATTAAAACAAAAGACCACTATATAAAAAGAGGGAGCAAGAGAGAGACAGTTCCCTGCCCTGCTTTTTTGCCTGGGGTACTTTTTGACCCCTGGGTATCCAGGGGTCTAGTATTGTCCGCCGCACTGCAAATTTGCAGCATGGGGAACATTTTTTTTTGTTCCCGCACATGCCTGTTGCAGCATCTCAAAGGACTTTGAGATGCTGCAAGAGGCATGTGCACACTCATCTGGATGCACCCTTGGATGTTATCCAATATATTTTCACATAAATTTATTGGTTTAAATCTTTGCTAAATTTGAGGCCAACAGACAGTGAGGCCAATGAATATTTTTCAATGATTACCTTAATATTAAGTTGGTAAATGAGGTAAAGATTGTTAGCAGTTTATGTCTCTGGCCAAGGCAACAGAAAAGGCTAACCTGTCAATGGTGACATCTTTGATGCTAATATTGGCTCTATTTGGGGATTCCTAGCTTTTAAAGTTTTACTCTTCACACTCCAAGCCTGTCCTTTACCACTGCAATACAAGACTTAAAGTGATAATGCAATGAAGCTTGTGAAATCACAGGCTTAGAGCAGGAGAAGGTGCGGCCTTCACAGATGTATTAATTTTTTACTATATGGAAGAGTCCTCTCTTTTCCATTAGAATATTTGAACAAGCCTATAGACTCGTCTAATGGAAACAGTTTCCTATTATTTTGGTTTTTAAAAATATTTTATGGAAAAGATATGAATTTCCAATTTAGTTATGTTACAGTGATGTGCCACTAATATATATCATTTGCAACATGAGCAGCCTATGTGCACGCCATCCAGAAGATTGGGGAAGAAGAAGAGAACACAGGGACAGATAGGACAAGGAATAGAAAGCAGAGCAAGAAATCAGACAGTCAGAACAGGGCAGGGAGTAGAAAGCAGAATGACAGATACAGCAGGGGAAGGGGGTTGGACTGGTATTAAGGGGGGGTGAGGGCCTTACCTTGTGGTATGCCTGCCAAAAAGGCTAGTCCCTACTACTTTCTATAAGTTAATTGTTGTTCTTTATGAGATGTATTCAGTCTACACATATCAGCATAGGAATATATTATTTCAGACAGGACAGGTATTTAGTTAATATTCACTGGATGCATCAATACGAGACACTAACTGTTCAGAACACTAATTCTACTGCACATCAGTGCATCGTGGCAAAAACCATGCTATTGCACTAATGTGCTATTGCACTACTGTGCATTAGCATCACTTAAAAGGCATGCATATTATTGCAGCTACTAAACTTAATGCACCGTAACCATGGCGCATTAATGCATGTGTAGACATGTTTACTTACTCTCTAATCTTTGCCTCCATAGAAGTCTCTGTATAGTTTTCTACAATAGCCATCTCTCCTGTAAATGTTTTCCTCAACAGACATTTTCAAACCTTACAGTATGGTCCAAAAACATTTAAAGTAAAATTAAATTAATGTATCTGATTAACCACTGTAAAATGTATAAATATACTGTGGGCAGTTAGTTCCCAAGTGCATGTCCCAGATAAACAAGTGTGTTTATTGAAAAGCAGAATCAATGTTTTCTTAAAATTTAAACAGAATAAATATACAAAATGCTTTTTCTCCCTACTGTGCTCAAGTCGAACAAAAACTAGAAACCAAATTAAGTTATGATTCCAGCAGTAAAAAAGCATTTAAGAAATAACTAAAAAATATTTTAAAATATTTACATTTTTCATTATGTAGAGGAGATTTCATATGATGACAACCCATTATTTTATCAGCATTGTCTTAAATTATGTAAATTGTAACCCTTTGTTAATATAAATCTGGCATCAGATCAGTTTCAAAAGTTGCCTTCATCAGAGGTTCAATGTCCAGTTGGAAGGAGGCATTGAATGGGGCTCTCCAGGAGTCTGTGCTGGGTCCAATACTGTTTAATATCTTTTTTAATGATTTGGAAGATGGCACTGAGTAAACACTTTGAAAATATCATCAAGTTGGGTTTAGCTGCAGACACTGTGGACAGTAGGGCAAAGATTCAGAATGACCTTGATAAGCTGGAGAAATGGTCCAAAAATCAATCAAATTAAATTCAGTAAGGACAAGTGCAAAGTCCTGCTCTTAAGACAGAGAAAATCAGATGCACAAATACAGCCAGGGGAATGATTGACTGCAATAAAGTACTACAGAAAAGGATCTGGGGGTTACAGTAGACCAGAAGCTGAATGTGAGATAATGGTGTGCTCTTCTTGCAAAAAAGACCAATAATATACTGGGCATCATTAATAGGAGCATCACTTGCAAATCAAGGGAAGTGCACCTTCACTAGTGCAGCCTCACTTGGAGTATTCTTTCCAGTTTTGGGCCCCTCACTTAAAAAAAAAAAAAAAAAAAAATGTGGAAAAATTAGAGTCCATCAGAGAAAGACAAAAATTATTAGAGGTCTGGGAAACAGAAATTATAAGAAAGGTTGGAAGAAATAGGATTATTTAGTCCAGAGATGAGAACACTGAGTGAGTAGGGGAGAAGGGGGATTTGATATGTATTCATGAACCTAAAGAGTGGTTAAAAAGAGAATGGAGAAAAGCTGTGTACACATGTTCAAATGATCTGGGAGAATTCTCCCAGGTTTGTTCTCCCGGTATATACTTGGAGACGCCTGAAGGCACTGGAATGTTGAGGCCTGGAAGAGCCGACAGCTTGCAGTGCTAATGCTGTACAGCCAGGAAGCCCTTGTGCACACATCTCAGCATACTATACATGCTCCCTTAGTCTGCATAAAGACAGAATGGCAATAGGCACAGGGAACACCCAATTGGCTGACCTAGCCTGCTCAAGGTCAGCCTGTGTCTCCTTGCAGCTCAGTGTAGGGACTATGAAAAGGGATATGTTCTGCTCCCTGTTCATAGTTTCATAGCGTTCAGTAGAGTACAGAGATTCCAAACAAGCCCAAGGTGGAATTGATCTAAGTTATGGGGTTTTCTGTAAGCAGTGTACTTTAGATCAGTAGCAAACAGAATACACATTTGCCATTTGGTGGCGGGGTACAAATCTTAGACTGGGTTCTCTTATTTTTAAACCAGTGCCAAACTTCTGTTCTGTTATGGGTATAGACTGGTTTCCAATCACTTATACCAGTAAAAGTGCTGTCTGTATGGAGCCACTGTCTCCCTTGGGAAGAGGTAAAGGAAAGGAGGACACAATAAAGAACACAAAAATAGTGTGTAACTTCTGAATAACCTGAATTCCTCAGTCCCAACATTGGTAGTAAGAGATTTTTAGATGACTTCCAGTACAGAATTTCCAAGTACAACCCTTTGCCAGACTTTCAGGTTTATGAATAAATTTTATACTGATATAACTATTTCAGTTAGCAGGGTGATTTAAAAAAAATGTGTTATGCCCCTAGTATGCATGCATTTACAGCAATATTGAAGTGTTAACACATTATAATTACATTGGCAGAGAAATAGTTCTGATCACATTAAGGGCATTATGTAATTTTAACTATATCGGTGCTAAAGAAGTGCAATTTCTATGTGTAGACAAAACCCTAGTAGGGTTCAGTTAAATATTAGATTCAGAAATGTGTGTGTGCTGGAAGCTCCCATTAAGTCACTAATCAGGGTTTTTGTTGGATCTCATTCTCACCCCCACACCCTTTTTCTTCCTCTTAGGACTCCTTTTAAGTGTTAGACAAATCTCCTCCAGTCTAACATCAAAAACATACTGACAGAAATAAGACTGCAATCTTCTCTCTAGCAATACCACCCACTGATCCATGAATAAGTGTTCCAGCTTCAAGGCACATCACTGCTGTAAAGCTACCCCTTTGAGTTTCAAAGAACTGCTCCTCGTCTTGTGTCCTGAGATCTAGAAACCTGCTGTAGTTAGTGGGCGAGTCAAAAACTGAAATCTGAGTTTACAGCATGCAGTAGAAAATACCTTTTTTAAAAAGAATAATCCACCACGTTTTGTAAGATAACAGCAAAGAACAGCATTTTAGAGGTAATATTCATGCACATTTCTTCCATGTTAAAATTATTTTGCCTGAATTTCTTCATTTAATAGTTAAAAGTATAAAGATAAATTGTATATTGTTTTACAAAGAATGTAGTGAGCTCTTGGAAATATTCATTAAGATTACAGTCGTAAACAATGATTCATACATTTTACCTTGACATTGTGTGAACTGTGGGTGGGGTATGGGGGTAGGCATGTCCCATGAGTGGGGTAAGGGGGGCAGATGGTACCAGCAAGGGGTGAGGGAGGGCAGGTGGGACCCACAGGTGAGGTAAGGGGGACAGGTACAACCTGCAGGGTTGGCATCCAGGACTGTCTGGTTGGGTCCATGGTGGGGGAGCTGGGAATCAGGGGCTACTTTTAAACCCCTAACTCCCCCGAGTAAACCTATACACACATCCCTCCAGCCCTTCCCCACACCATGATTTACTTAGTAAGCTCTATAGTGTTTTTCCTAGGCCCTTGGGTTCCAGGGATGGGGTACTCACTGAGACCTCCATGCCTCTGGGGTTCTGCCCTCGAGTCAGCATTCAGCAGAGACTGATGAGATGATAAACAGCTTCATCTTTGTTAGGAAACAGGATTCAGCAATTCACATTCTCACAGCTTGCAGGGGGAACCATCCACACCATCAAACCACACCAAAATGACATCAGGGGGAAAACTGGACTGTTCCACTGCAGGCCCCTTAAAGGTAAATTCCATATACCATATCCCTCTTTTTAACTATGAAAGCTTCCTCTTAAATTGTTGAATGTTCATCAGTAGTTACTTTAGCTTGTAACATTTCAGGATTGTGGAGCCAGACATTGCTAGCACTTGGCTCATCAATGGGGTCTAGCCTTTACTGCTATCCCATTACATAGTCCTCATACTTCACTGGCAGCTTCACCACATGTCCACTCTTAGTACGCATGGTGTCATCAGGTGTCTCTGTGGGTACCAGTGGATTCTCTGAAATGTAATGAAACTCTTGCTCTTGGTGGTCTGGTTTTACTTTTGATGTTTGTTCTGCTACCATCTCTTGAGGTGAATCAACATGTTCTGCTAGTACCAATGAGTAATCCTTTTTTAAGTGTCTTCTGTTCCTCCTGTAGACATTATCACAGGGAGGGTTCACCATTTAGGAACACGGTTCATCCCTTTTTGCCATAATGGACACTGGTATCCAACTTGTACTTGTTTGTGTCCTTACTTTCTCCCCCTCTCATAGAGGTGGCAAGAATGCAGCCATGTGATCATAGTACTTCTTTTAGTGCCTTTGAAGTTTCCACAACTTGTGGGAGACATTCAATGGTAGTCTAGGAGTCAGCACTGCCATTGTAGCAGGGAGTGTACTGCGCAAAAGTCTCCCCATCAGAGCTACACTGGAGCATACTCAAGACCCATAATGGGTCAATATTCCAGAGATTGAGTAAAGCTGGTGTAGATCTGAACCATCCTACAATGTCTTCTTAAACATTGATCTGATCGTCTGAACTGTGAGTTCAGCCTGACCATTGGATTGTGTATAACCCAAACTAGAATGGGTGATGGTTATGCCCCAGTCTATCGCAAATCGACTTTGGCAACAGGGGAAGCATGGCAGTATCAATTGCCACTTCTCCCGCATCACCAAATTTCCTGATCCATGGGGAGCCCTGCAGGCTGGAAGCCATGGCTTCATAGGCTAGAAGTTGAGCACCCCTGCACTATAGCATATCTTCATAGTATATTTCATTCAGTATAAAATACATTTTCTGAAGGGACTGTATTTACAGCATAGAAAGATGGTGGTTTGTCGGGACCAAGCTTGGGGGACAGTTATATAGCATAGCAAAGAACGATAAATTCAAATTTACTTTAAAAGGGAAGAGTTGAGGTGTATTATTTCAAGAAATAACTTGTTTTGCAAAAACAATCAAGGAAAACATGCTGTGGACATAGGGAAAAGGAAACTTTTGTAAATTTATGGAACACATACATAAGGTCACATTAACTGAAGCAAAAATATACATTATTTTCATCCAACGTATTTTAAATAAGAGGGTAATACTGCATTTATAGTCTAAATCTATTGCAAACCCATACTCCAAATATTGCATGTGTCTAAAATACCACGGCCCAGTCTTCCTTAGTAATACCCACTTCATGTTATAAATAGGGACTATTGGCTGAATTTTATGAAGGAGTATATCTTGGTACTAATAGAAGAGTTTGTGCTTTGGGAACCCAGAATTGTAAGACTGTGTATCAAGTTACTAATATAGTTCTGACTATACAAATGAGACAATATCACAGTACTGTGGGAATGATTGGTCTATTACCTGTGTGAAACCTCTGAACATGGGTAGGGTTAATTAGACTGTGGTAGGAATTTTCCAAAAGACTGTGTAGACTCTTACTGAGCTGAAAGCTTATGCATTTGATAAAAAAGTGGACCTTCTCTTCAGCTGAATTGCCTTTTGAGATCTTATTAAATATTCATATGATATCACGAGTATAACATAGCACCAAAAAATGAAATACATATTTCCTCCAAGTCCAGCGTTTTTGCAAGGAAAACTTGTAGAAACAAAATCACCAGCAATTTATACAATAGTTGGAGACTTTTCCCATTGCTACAGAGCCTGCATTTACATCAGCAGAAAAGGCTTTTTAAGTTTGAGGCAATATTTTTTTTCTGCTCCCATTAGAGTGAGACCAGTAGCTTCTCAGTTATTGATTGCTTTTAAATGAAGCTTTTAGCATAGTAACTCAAATAGAAGTTATCTCACTTGCATAAGCCCTACCAAGCCAGTAAAAAAGCTTTGCTCCCGAAACCATCCTCAGAGCCTGGGGGAAAAGAAATGCCAATCACTTCATCATGCAATGGATGTTGTCCTGTTACCTGACCTTACTCCATGAAGTCATTTGTATGTTTGCTAAGTTTGTAGGGAGACAAATGTTTTTAAATAAGAATCTTCAAGACCTTCTTCATGGACACTAATATATGCAATTTGTACTGTAGTTCGAAAGGTTGTGTTTAAAAGAAAAATTCATTTATGAAAATTAAAGTATTGCAAAATTAGCATCATGCTACTGGTGATTGGAACAGTGTTACACAGTCTTAACTTAGCATTTTCCCCTGCTTAAATATTTTTTATTTATGTTGTTTCCAAAGAATATTCACTAGACAATTCAGTGACATAATATGTTGTGAAATGTAAATGCACTGTTAGCATTTAATTTATTCTTCATACCACTAAGCACTGACTTAGCTTTTTAAAATACTAATGCATCTCTCATAGAACATATGAATGTCTTCAACCCTATTCTGAAGGCATTAATTTACTGTTCATATACAAAAATGCAGAATTCCTTGAGGGAAAATTGTTATAAAGTACTACAACTAATTAAAACATCAATCAGGGTTTCTGCCAGGTGTAAATGTATATGTACATATGAAATGTACATAAATGTACATATACATATGAAATACATATGCAGGTATATTGCACATTGTATCAATTTTCCATTTTTTTGAAGAGCACCTATAGGTAAACTCTTGATATTTGTTGTTGCTGTTAAATTTTTAACTATAACTATGGATATTGTACCTGCATAATGTTCTTGTTCTCCCTCTTTCCTTGCTTTTTCTACTTACATAGAAATAGAACAAAATCTCACTCCAAATATTTAATTAATAAGTAGATAGCTGTAAATTAAACATTTAATAAGAAATCATGTTAGAAAAGAATAAGTTATTTAAGAGGTTAAATTAAACAAGGCACTGTTAGGACTTTTACTAGGAAAACCACATACTGGAGTTGCAAATTATGTAACTGGAACAATTTTTCACCCTGGCCCTAAATGGAACTCCTTTTTGTTCACAGATAATTCTAGGTGTAATTTTACACTCCAAGTTTTTTTGCAGTTGGAAAAATGAAGGCTGGCATCTGAAAATCTGACCCACATCAGTTTCCCTATCATAGATTCCAGCTATTAAAAAGAACAAAATATAAACTTCCTTGCCTTCTCCAAAACATTTTAGTTTAAAACTGTAATCAACATGAGCTAGTAAAGTACTTGTGCAGTATACCAAAACTAGATTAGCAGTATATTTTGTGGAATACTTTTTCCATGTTAAGAGAAACAAGGAAAGACTTTCATTATCTGGCTAAGAATAAGAATTAGATTAGTAATTTTCTCATTTCATCATTATCTCATTCCTGTTCCACAGAGCTGTTTTAACCCTGATGGAATGATCTTTATCACAATATTATTCAAGTGAGTTGCTCTCATTTAGTCATAAATTTAAGTCATTATGGAGCAAATGAGATTGGACTGATTATATGATGAACACCTATCTGAAGATATTTCTTCATCAAAACAAATATAAAAAGCTATCTATAGACCCAACCCAATCTTTCCTGATAGATTTCCAGCAAGGAATGCATGGCACTAATTTATAAAGCGATTACATTTCAGAAAGTAGAAAATAGCATTCAAGTAACTTCAAAACGTTATACAGTTTGTGTTGCCCTCCTCAGCTGTACCATTCTTTTCCCCTTCATGTCTTGGTCTAACATGTAGCTTGCCATGTCTTCCTTAAATTTACACATTATTAGCAAAAAAAAAGAAAGTTATTTTTGCTATGAACTCTATGACCCTTACAGGGTAAGGAGCACTATGTAGAGACCTAATGACTGTAGGGTCCACCCTTATGTTACACCATACAGAACTGAGGATTGAGGTCCTAATTTATCAAATTAAAAAAGTATGCACTTGAGCAGTCTCATTGCTGTTAGTAGGACTATATGTGTACTTAAAGTACATCCTTAAAAGTGCTCTGGCCAGATATTTTTGATCTGCCTTAAAAATGTCAAGTTAAGGTCCCAAATGGTGTAATTTTTTTTGCATGGAGGTATGCAGATTTATATTAGCTGAGGCAGTGGTGGCCAGCATGGCACAAATAAATCCCTGCCTACACCCCTGCCAAGTGCCTTTCTGATCCTGATCCCTACCCTTCTCCCCACAAAGCATACCTGACAGGTTTTGCACCCTGGAGCACTGGAAAAGGTGGCTTCAGCCTCCAGCCATGTGGAGGAAAGGTAGGATGCTGATGTGAGAGGAGAAGTTATGGCCAATAGCCAGGTTAACCCTTCTTGGCCCCTCAACAGCTGTAGTTTTATATGGCAAGCAAGGATCTGAAACCTTTAAGTCAGTAGCATCAGTAGCAGGGCCAAAGAAGGGTTTATTTGGTTTTTGGCAGTGACACCTGACATCTCTTTTTGAAGAAGAGTCCTGCCCCCTCCCCAATCTGCTCCATGAGGCCAGAGGCTAAAATCCCTGACCTTGAATCTACCCTGCCTTTAACTAAGCATCCAGGGTTCATCTACCATATACAGCAGCTGCCTGTGACATGTATGCCATGGGTTAGCCACCCCTGAGCCAAGGGTCTCGTCCACTAGCTCTTACTTGTCAGTTTAATGCCACATCTATCAATGACATTGTATGATTGTATAAATCTATATATTTGTTTAAAACTTATAGAGGTATTTAAAATTGATAGTGAACATGCGATTAGTGTCTGGGGTCATATTTGCCTCTCTCCCATTCCTGTAAATGTTACCTTTTTTTCCATGACTCACCCAACCAAAATAAAAGGAAGGATGAAATAACTGGGCCTTGTTTTGATCATGTTTCTTTATGTTCTTTACTTCATCTTCCTTTTAGTTGCATGGTTATTTGATCCAGAGAAGAACAGCCTAATACTTAAATATAGGGCTGTCAAGGTTTTTATGAAGTTTTGCCTTAAGGTGTCTAGAAATAAATTCCCAAGGGTTGGTTCTGTGTATCCTCAGGACACAAACTGTACATTAATTTATTTGAACACTGTGACAAACTTAATTTTCCTTTTTGACATATAACCCTTTTTCCCATAGAACTAAACATATCTGATTTCACCCATACAGTTTGCCACAGATTTCATTTTTTCCCCATTAATGTTTCTATTATCTATAGAATCAACTTAGATTAATTTTTATCACTTATTTTAAAGCCAGAAAACCCTAAAACATGTATACTGAAAAGCTAAATTAACAAAATAGTAAATATGATGCTTGGAAATGCTACCAAATCTTACGGTATTAGCATCTGTATTTAAAGTTAATGCTTATTGTTAGTAGTAAGGTAAGGAAATTTGGGTTTTGTTTTTCCTTTGTTTTTTTATTTAAGAAAGAGGCTTTGAATAACCTCTTAGTCTATGAGCCCGTTTATTGACACAAATAAAAATTAAATAAATATGACAATTGGAACTAATGTAATGCTTGATATCAATTAATTCAGCATTCCTGAATCTGGATTTATGCCCAATAATTGTGTTTTCAGCATTTTTGTGTGTCTGACCCCTGTAGAATAAACTAACCATTTAAATTGTAAATTACATTGTAGCTTCTTGGCAATCAAGGTTCCTTGGGTGAATTTGATATCTTTTATTAGACCAACCCAAATGGTTGGAGAATAGTTATTAAGCAAGCTTTTGGGTTCAAAAACCCTTCGTCCTTGTAGCTTCTTGTCATTTATTACCATTTTGTATTATGAGACCTAATGGGGGGGGGGGGGGCGGTTGGTAATTTTTGTCCCAATTCTGCAAAATATGCACAGTTGAGTATCCCTATTAAAGTCAATAAGATTACTCACCAGCATAAAACTACACACATGTGTACAGTTGTATTTGCATAATCAAAGCTTCCAGGCTTAATATTCTTTACTCATTTATCTTGTACATCAAGAATTTCCGTGTCAGGAAAGTCAGCCCATTTATTTTGTTTTTTCTAAGGAAATGAGCTTAACTCAAATGTAAAATTACAAGTCAAAGATTTGTTCACATTACAGTACTGATGTACCAATCTGAACAATTTCTCTGTTGAAATCTAATTTGTTATTCTTTTCCAGTGCTTCTATATCCCTGCAAGTCTTTCAAGTATAATCATCTAGCCCTTCTCTCATTTCATGTGATTACACTTTAAACAAATATCTAAGAACATGCTTATGTACTTTGCTGAACCATGTTGTTTTGATACTTTTATTGTGCCTTGTCATCTTTAATGGCTATATTTAGGACTGTGGTATTTGGGACAGCTTATATAGCAGAAGGTGATTAGGAAAGGGGAAGAAACAGTGGAAACAGACATTGCTTGATGTCTCATTTTTGCCAGCATAAAAATTATGGCAGCAAAAATGATGGGCTAATAGATGTCACTACACATTGTCATGCAACATGAGAGGAAATTTAGTGGCACATGAAAAGGTAGTAAGAGATTCTGACACTTTATTGCAACAGACATCTATTAGCTCAGTGGCAGGAGAGTACAAGTAGCCTGAGCTACTCATGCTCTCCAGCCATCCCCAGCAGGGGAACAGAGAGCCTCAAATCCCCTGGAGCACCTGCCCAGCTTTCCCCAGGGTAGAAATCTCAGGATGTCTCTCCTAAGTGGGGAAGTCAGGATTTCCTGCTCAGCTAGAAATTCTAAGAGCAAGTCTTACAGGCCCCCCCAGCCCATGCTGGGGAGCAGGAAATCCCCTGCAAGGGATTTCCCAATGAGCATCTGCAGTGGAGAGGGGGAAACTCCCATCAGAGTTCCCCCCACTCTGCTTTAAGACACATGTACAAGGAAAAAACTTGCAGGGGATTTCCCCACATGTGTATCTGTACCCCAACCCAAGGTGCATGTGTGAAATATTTTTGGGGGGGGAGGCGTCACTCCTATGGGGTGGGACACCCAAGTCAGGGCATGGCACACAGCAACATCTATAGATGTCTACAGCATGATCAGCTGTGCCAAGACATATCACAGCGCAGCTGATCAAATTCCACAGAAGATGTCTGTTTGCCGTCTAAAAGACTCACAAAATGTTACTGTTTAATGCTGCATAGATTGTTTACAATATTGTTTTAACTGTTTGTGTTTTATTTCTGATAAATTAATTAAAATTAGTTTTTCTCATTTATCTGTATTTTCATAAGAAAAAAACCTCTTTTTGAAAAAATTGTATCTTTCTCCAAACCTAACGTATCAAGTGACATGGGTGTGCCTTACAATTCACTGGCAGTTGTCCTTAAATTTTTCTCTTTTCTTAGGTGAGGACTTCCATAAACATACTTTTCATCAAAGTCCTTTCATTTTCATTATCTTAATCATCAAGTATGTTTGGTTGCTAATTTGTTTTCTGGTAGGTGATATAGCTACTGAAAAACAGGTGCAAGATAAGTTAGCAGTTGCCAGCTCTCGTTTGTTTGTGTCACTTTTTTTTTTTTAAGATTAGGAAGCAAAACTGCATTTGTTTATAAGTTTACTAAATGACAACATATTTAGAGTTTACAATATTTAGAGTTCTTAGCAATATAAAGGCATAAAAAACTGTAAGATGTCATTTTAAAACAGCTGGCAAAAACATTTTCTGCTTTCCCGTATTTACATAAAGCCATCCAAGATGCCATGTTTAGCTTCTCTAGAAGTACATCTGTATAACACCTGCAAACAAGCAAGATCTTATTTGTTGGATACAATTAGTGAGGGTGGAAATTCTATTACAGTAGCACCATTCAGCAGTGGGGTTCCCCAGTTCAGTAGAATTTTCTTCTGACTGCCCTAGTGGCTTATCCCTCTTACTTTCCTTACAATAGTAGCAAGATGTAAGAAATGCACGTAGGTGTCCATCCATTATAAAACCTAGAGAGTCAAAGGCCCTTTAGTCCTGTATTCTATACGTAGTTGGCAAAAATAACTGCAGAAGTCAGCCTGGCCTAACATTGGAACACACTGGCCTTACAAAGGAAGAAAACAGTCCTCTAACAGGAACATATATCTTACTTCAAACATCTCCATACCAAAAGACTGAAGACTGTGTGTATGGAAAGCTGGAGATTTCAAGCAAATAACCCAGATCACTAATTTATACATCTGGTAGATATAAAATGTGCTGTGTTGGCTTTTTTGTATCTCTGGGTTTCAGGCTTCTAAGTTATTCTTTTTATTAGAATGCCAAAATGTTCTCTGCCAAAGATACCAGATTTTTAAAAAACTACTATTCCTTCTGCTTTCAAATCTATTACATCACCTCTTAACTTTCTCATAGGTCTTTACTGCTGGTTCCATCCTCTTTCTCTGTTCTGTCTCTGGATAGTTCTTTCCCACTACTGCGAAAGGTAATGCAGCAGCATCGCTTCTCCATGTCCAGAATGGTGGCAGCTGTATGAATCATAGGACTTGCATCACAAATCTTCTCTGCTGTTGGAGTTGCTTTAATAAGCCCACAGAAAAGTGATCTTCATGACAAAGATTGTGTCTACATGAGATGCTGACTGCACAGTTGTTACTGCACAGTCTTTTAGTACTTATGTAAATGTAGCAGGCATGGGTGTCTGGTGCCTTGAGTCAAGGGGAGGCACATGCCCCTCTGACACTAGTCAATGACCAGGGCAGGGGTGTTCCCCAGCGGCCAATCCCACTGGCCAGGTCCCCCGGTGGCTGATCTTGATGGCCAGGGGGGCAGTCCCCCGGCAGCTGACCTCACTCACCCTAAAAGTGGCTGTGCCACTGCCAGGACTCCCACAGCCACTTCTGGAAACAGCTCGGCTGCTTTTGCTGGTGGCCCTGCTCCCCAGCTGGTGCTCGCAGGGCGGGCACTGGTGCCCCCGCCTGTCCCTCTGCCCACTGGCTAACCAGGGAGTGCAGCCCGACAGAGGGTGCACAAGTGCTCTCAGAGGGTGCACATGCACTGCCTATGTGTTGCCCCTGGTAGCAGGCTTACCTTTTTCAGGACTTGGGTAAAGTTCCAGGATTGAGGGTCTGCTGTTCGATTGGTGGAGCTCATCCACCAATCTGGAGACAGCAAGAGAAGCAATACCATGTCCTTCTCCAAAGGGAGCGGGCAAGAGCAGCTGGACCTGAATCAGAACTATGCCAGCCAGGTCTGGAGAACTTTGGGGTTGGAGCCCCCGAAGAGTATAAAAGGGGAGCATGCTCGGTAGGCTGAGGGAAGATGACAAGGAGAGAGGAGCTCCAGAGATGGCTGTACTCATGACCCCACCTGAGCTTCAGCAGTACGCGGATTGGTGCACAGCGAGCTGGCCTTGGGAGCAGATCGAGGCTGCTCGGGCTCCACATGGTGCACGGGTCAGCACGCAGAGAAACCACCTTGGAAGCAGCTCATGGATGCTCACATAAGCCCCAGCCCGGGGCCAAGTGACCAGAGCCTCGCAGTGCAGCTCCACATTTAACTAAAAAAACTCCGGTGCCCAGAGCAAGGCCTGGGAAAAGGGAGAACCCCCAGTGTGAGACCGGGGAGTCAGAGCCTGCAAGGGCTTGGCTCCTGAGAGACAGAGAGAGCCCTGGGTGCCCCCTGCAGGGTGCTGGGCCATCAAGGAGAGCCAAAGGTGCTGCTGAGGAGAGGCTCTTGTGGAATTGGCCACCAGGGAATGAGCCTTGACTTCTCCAGAGAGGAAGCGTGAGTTACTGGGGAAGTAGGCCCCACAGGGGAGGTTGACATAGGTGAGGAGGGTCTGCCACCTCCACCCTCCATTGCGGGAGGGGCATGTCCATGTCCCAGGGCCCTAAAGGGGAGGAGCTTCAGGGAAGCGCCTCGGGGAGGTGCTGAGTGCACTCCCTATTTTAAGGTTGTCATTGTGTTAAGGGCTATATAGCTAGGGGTATTCTTTAAGAGGGTTTATATGGTTTATGTGTTTTAATGCCTCAATGTGTATATTGGTATTGTTATTTGTGAAGGTTTAAAGAAATATTATTGTTAATTTACTTGGGTTATATAGGTTAATATCCCTATGTGGTAATTGTGTTGTATAGGTTGCAAGTTATTTGGTTCATATTTGGTATTATATGTAAATTGTTCAATATTATATTTAGTATTATATGGTACCCCTTGTAGATATTCTATGTTTTATATTAAGTGTCTGTATTTATTCTTGTAATAAATTGTACATACTTAAGTACTTGGTTTCAGCCTAGCTCTATAGAGAAGGGAGCAAGCCACTCTAGTAGCTGACCCTTTCCTCAGCACCTTGACTGTCCATCACCACTGTCATGGGAGGACAGGGCACACCCACTAGGTGTACCTGGGCTACATAAACAAATATTAAGTGACTGCTCAGTAACTTGAGTTACTACACAGTAGCACCTATGAACAGCTTTGTGACACTGACTGTGCAGTATCCTGAGACTACTGCATAATAGCATTGTGTCATGGTTTCTGCCACATAACACTACTGCACAGTAGTCTTGGGCTACTGAGCAGTCAGCATTTTGTGTAGACGTGGCCAAATTTCAGCTCCTCTCTCAGACTTAAACTGTAGACTCAGCATACAGTGGGGTCTGTCCCCTCATGACCAATTGCCAAGCCAAGTCCCCCCACAGCCAATCACTAAGCACAGCCAATCGTACTTCCGGTCCACTTCTGGGTTAATCACCGAGCATGCGGGGAGCCAACCCCCCACTCCTGTGGGACGCTTCATCTGCTCCAGCATCACGACGTTCATGAGCCACACCTGGTACCTCGAGGCATGTAGAAAATACACTTAAAGCTGTGCCTGTGGCCGAATCACTGATTCTCTGAATCAGCATAGAATCTTCAGATTCAACCGAATTGAATCAGGGACAGTGATCCAAATCAACTAATTGAATCACTGTCCCTGATTCTGGCCAAATCTGAATCCAAATAGTTTACAGCCTGTTTCGCACACCCCTAATCAATACATATATCATCCATGAATTTGTTCAGTCCCTTTCTGACCCTGGCTATGCTCTCTGCTTCTACCTCCTCATGTGACATTGAATTCCACAAATTAACTATATTTTGCTTAAAAAGGGACTTTCTCTTGTTAGTTTTAAACTTGTTTCCTACTAATTTAAGTGGGTACCCCTAGATCTAGTATTCTGCAACTTGGTGAATAACAGTTCTCCATTCACTTTGGGCACTTTTACACATGCTTGGGGGGGGGGGGGCACCACTTTAATTAGAGTGGCCCTGAGAGCCACTGTAATTAAAGTACCATCATGTCTCCTGTATCAGCATCCCTGCATTTAAAAATGGCGATGGGAACACTTGAAATAAAGCTCATTTGATGAGCTTTAGTTCAAGTTCCCCCACTTCCATTTTTAGCATGGGAATGCTGAGACACAAGACACAGGAAGCTGCTGGATTGTGGCAATTAGCATGCTCCAGCAGACTCGATTGAGTCTGCTCCGACATGCTGGAATCCCAGTTCATCAAAGCAGCCTCTGCACTCCTGTATAGGTACCCTTTGTCCTCACCCTTCAGGATTCTTATAAACCTCTAGGATGTACCCCTCAACCATCTCCTTTGCAAACAGAAGTCCTAGTCTTTTAATCTCTCCTAGTAACTACTTCATACCACTGATCATTTTGGTTGCCCTTCTCCATACTTTTTCTAATTCTACTACCTTTATTTTAAGATGCGGAGACCAGATCTGCACACAGTATTCAAGATGTGGGAACACCATAGTTTTCAATAATGGCACAATGATGTTCTGTTTTGTTTTCATTTCCATTCTTCATGATCCCAATATTGTATTGGCTTTTTTGGTTGCCACTGCACTTTGAACTTATGTTCTTTTCAAGCTATCTACATGGGCTCTAAGGTTTCTTTCCTGAGTTGTAATAGCTATTTCAGAATCCAGCACTGTATACATACATATAGGTAAGGTTATTTTTCTCTGTGCACACTACCTTTCACTTGTTCACACTGAAATTCATCTGCCATTTTTTTTGCTTATTAACAGCTTGGTGAGATTTTCTACAGCTCCTCTCCATTAGCTTAGGACTTGACTACCCAGAATAATTTGGTATCATCTACAAACTTGGAGATTTCACTGTACAGCAGTATGTCCACATCACTGATGAAAATTCTGAAAAAAACTGAGCCCTGCACAGATCCCTTTGGAGTCCCACTGTTTACCTCTCTCCATCCTGAAAAGGGACCATTTAGCCATACTCTGTGTTCTTTTGTGGACTCAGCCAGGTCTCAGTCCACAAAAGAACCTTCCCTCTAATTTCATGGCTACTCAGGGGTTTTTTTTTTTAAGCCTTTGGCAAGAGACCTTGTCAAAAGCTTTTTGAAAGTCCAAATATATTTCATCAACTGGGTACCCCTTGATATCTATAACTTTGTTTTTTTCGGCTAACCACCTCAAAGAACTCCAGCAGACTGGTAAGGCAGGATTTCCCTTAACAAAAAACATGCTGATTCTTCCCCAACAGATCATATTTATCTATGTGACTGCTGAGTTTATTCTTCCTTATAGATCAACTTTGCCAGGGATGGAAGTAAGATTCACTGGGCATGTCTACATGTGCATTAATGTATTGTAATTATAGTGCATTAAGTTTAGTACCTGTAATAACAGGTACAAAACTTAATGCACCATAATTAGTGCTACTGGACAGTAGCGCTGGCACACATCTTTTACGTGACGTTAATGCATGGCAGACTAATTCTAAAGCACATTAGCATAGCTTTTGCTGTGACATACTAATGCACAGTAGAATTAGTCTACAGTGCTCTTATTACCTTGTGTAGACACACCCACTGGTCTATAGTGCCCAGGATTATCTCTGGAGCCCTTTTTGAAGATGAGTATTATATTGGCAACCTGGCTGTTCTCTGGCATAGAGGCCATTTGTAATGATAGGTTACAAACAATGAACCACAGTTCTGCAATTTCACCTTTTGAGTTCCTTCAGAACCCTTAGGTCAGGGGTGGGCAAAATGTGGCCCGTGGGCTGGATGCGGCCCACTAGGCCATTCTATCTGGTCCACGGGTCCCCTAAAAACTTTAGAAAATTAATATATATCTGCCTCTGGCTGTCTGTCATGCAGCCCTTGATGGCTTGCCAAAACTCAGTAAGCAGCCCTCTGCCCAAAATAATTGCCCACCCCTGCCTTAGGTTAATGTCATCTGGTCCTGGTTACCAATTAGTATTTAACGTATTGATCTTTTTCTAAAACTTATTCTGATGTTACTTCAGTGTGGTCCAACTCTTCAGACCTCCCTAGTAAGAAGATAGGAAGCTAAAACTACCTTTAGGAAGTTAAAACTGGTATGCTTTTAGTACTGTATTTCTTTTAAGATAGATGGCCAGAGAGGAGGTAATAACTTCACTATATTTGCACAAATCTCTTATTTAATCCTGTCTGTAGTTTCTTGAATTATTTATGTGATAAAGCAACAAGATTTACATTACCATATCAATTATTTGATATGCTATTTGGCTGAGCAGTAAAAAGCTACAGAAAAATAAGGCAGCCATATCACTTTTACTTAATTTTATCAGTTTAAACAGAAAACAAATTCAAAATGAGATTGTTAATTATATGTCAAGAATTCCTGCACAGAAAAGGATAAAATATTAGATTAGCGGTAAAACATAAATGATAACATACTTTCACATGTAGCTAATGCTTGAAATAATATAAATGCATGATACTATAAGTGACTTGTAAATTTAAGTTCAGGCTTAGAACACTGATCAAATTTTTGATTGCTGATCGTTACCTACAACCTAAGATTAGCTGCTTACCCATTATGTGACAGGGTTATTGTAAGTGATTGTACTACATATGTCAGCTATTGGATTGAATTTAAATAACTTATAAAAACTATATAAGCAGGTTCACCTTGCTAAATCTGAAGCTTCCAAATTACATTTAATAGTTATGCTTTGCTAAAACATACACATAGCATCTATGTGAAAGAGAAGCTTGAAAAAACTAGTGTATTTTTTTTCTTTTTTGTAATCTAAAGAGAAGAGAGCACAATGAGTCAATTCACTCCAGAGCTCAAGACTTGTTCAGAATTCATTAACTGACTCCACCTGGAACGCTGACAGAAAAGATCATTGTAGACTCTGTCAGCTCCACCTCTTCCTTCCTACATTCTGTGGGTTTCCACACCTCTCTCTGATATTTTATGTAAATATTACTGCTGCCACTAATAACTCTTTTGAATCTTTTCAGTCAGTAGCTTCAGTAATTCCCTGCCTCTGTCAATGGAAGTGACAGGAGAATGGGAAGATTTCAGTATTTTCAGGAAACTGTCCTTGTCACATTTCAAGTTTATCATCACCTTGATCAGGTACTTCCAGCAATTTCTGTTAAATCCCCTAGTTGAAAGCTTGCTAATTACTCTTCAAACCTGAAATTTGACTAACCATTAGTGGGGTAAAATTTTCAAAATTGCATAGGTGATTTTGACTTCTGAGTTGCATTCAAAAAATGAGTTTCATTCACCTAGTACTAGTAGTTTATTTACAGTTTTACTAAAACCATACCAAAAAACCCAATAAAATTATATAATTTAAAGGACATATCTGCACGACATGCTTGGTAATCTGGTGGTAGCACCAGATGACAAAGCTAATCTCTTTAACAGATTCTTTGCTTCCATTTTTCTGAGCAGGGACAGGGATATCCCCCCCACTGGGATTCCAGACAGACCCAGGGGAGGCACAGCCAGGCCCAGGGCCAGTGAGGACCTAATCAGGGAACTTCTGGAGGGACTAGATGTGTTCAAATCAGCAGGTCCTGACAATCCCCACCCCAGAGTGCTGAGGGAATTGGCAGAGGTCATTGCGGGACCCTGGCACAGCTTTACAAGCACTTGTGGTGCTCTGGCGAGGTGCCAGACGACTGGAAAAGGGCCAGTGTAGTTCCCATTTTCAAAAAAGGGAGGAAAGAGGACCCAGGAAACTATAGGCCCGTTAGTCTTACCTTGGTCCTGAGGAAGCTTTTTGAGAAAATTATCCAGGAGCACATCTGCAAGAGACCAGCAGGGGAGGCTATGCTTAGGGGTAATCAACATGGGTTCATCAGAGGCAGGTCCTGTCAGACCAACCTGGTTGCTTTCTATGACCCTGTCACAAAAGCCTTGGATGCAGGTGTCATGGTGGACATAGTCTTTCTGGACTTGATGAAGCCCTTTGACACTGTCTCTTACCCCATTCTCATTTTAAAAATTAGGCAACTGTGGTGTCAATGCCTACACAGTCAGATGGGTCACAAATTGGCTGAAGGGCCATACCCAGAGAGTGGTGGTGGACAGGCCATTTTTGACTTGGAGGGATGTGGGCAGTGAGGTTGCCCAGGGCTCGGTCCTCAGGCCCTCACTGTTCAATATCTTCATCGGCAACTTGGACAAGGGGGTGAAAAGCACCTTGTTCAAGTTTGCAGGTAACACTAAGATGTGGGGAGAAGTGAGCATGCTAGAAGAGAGGGACAGGCTACAACTATATCTGGACAGGTTACAGAGGTGGGCGGATGAGAATAGGATGGGTTTCAATATGGACAAGTGCAAGGTGTTGCACCTGGGGAGGAAGAACCAGCAGCATACCTACAGAACTCCCTTCTTGTCAGCACAGAGGCAGAAAAGTATCTTGGAGTCACTATTGATTCTAAGATGAACATGGGCCACCAATGTGGGGATGTGGTCAGGAAGGCTAACCGCAACTTGTCATGCATCCACAGATGTATCATGAGCAGGTGCAAGGAGGTGATCCTCCCCCTCTGTGACATTTGTCAGGCTGCAGTTGGAGTACTGTGTCCAGTTCTGGGCGCCGCACTTAAGGAGGAATGTGGATAGCATCAAGAGGGTCCAAAGGAGGGCCAACTCACATGATCAGGGGGCAGCAGGGCAGGTCCTATGAGGAGAGGCTACAGGACCTGAACCTGTTCAGCCTCCACAAAAGAAGGCTGAGAAGGGATCTGGTGGCCACCTATAAACTTGCCAAAGGGGACCAGCAGGCAATGGGAGAGTCCCTGTTCTCCCAAGTACTACTGGAAGTAACAAGGAACAACGGCCATAAATTGACTGAGAGTAGATTCAGGTTAGACATCAGGCACTACTTCACTGTCAGGGTGGCTAGGATCTGGAACCAACTTCCAAGGGAAGTGGTGCTCACCCCTACCCTGGGGGTCTTCAAAAGGAGGCTAGACAACCACCTAGCCGGGGTCATTTGACCCCAGCATCCTTTCCTGCCCATGGCTGGGGGTTGGACTTGATGATCTGCTTAGGTCCCTTCCGACCCCACCAACTATGAAACTATGAAGGTTTTTGCTAATATATACAATAAGATTGTACATTTTATTTAATTTTAGCTCTTATTGTTTGTGCAAATACTGCTAGAGTACAGGACAGGGTGTGTTTCATTGGAGAGAAGCCAAATTTTTTACCTAGAAGCTTTTGAAAACATTACCACATCTGTAGCCATGAAAATCAGCATAGCTCTATTGGCTCACCATGGGATTTATGCTCCTAAAATATATAGGAGCTTTTGAATATTTTGACCTGATTTCCATGGCTTATTTGGTATGATTAGTCACATGATTTGTTTTGAAATAAACTATACAATGGTCATTATTACTTACTGGATTAACTATGGTTCTTAAATCAAATTTTGAATAGTGCTTAGTACTAAGCTGTAAGTAGGCTCTTCTCAGATGCTCTGGCACTGTTCATTCTAAGAAGAAGTTCGAAGATTCTTAGACTGGAAACATTTCAGAATATCTATTTTGACCATATGACCCAATGGCCCGGTTTAGCTGAGACTGTCCTGGATTTTCGAGGATGGCCCTGGGTGGCTGGTGAGAATTAAAATGAGTGTCCCAGAAACACGGGCACAGGGGACAATCAGGGGGCGAAACAGAATGGCTCAGAATGGCAAGGCAAGCCAGGCAGGTGGGCAGACAGGCACCACTGCTCATACGCCTGCCTGCCCAGTGCACCATGCTGCCCCACGCCTGCCTTTGCCTTCAGCAGGCTGCTGACTTGGGAGAGAAAGGTTGGAGGGGAAGGGAAGGGAAAGTGTCCTAGATTTCCTTATGGTCAGCCTAACTCTAAAGGCCATGGACTAAATTAGCTTTTCTTCTATTACTTTATATTTAGCTTCCAGGACCTCTTTTACAGCAGAAACAGATATCACATTTGTGACATTGCCCCTTGGCTCACCACCAATGCCCAAAATTTATAGCTGCAACATTATACTACATCACTGGTCCCAGTACCTGGGGCAATCATTGGGTACACAGAAGAAGTCTGTGTCTTATGATTTAGTGTAGAGATCTGTTCAGAAGAAGGGTGAGTTCAGCCGAGACGGCGGGGACTTTGACTCGCTGTGGAGCCGAGCCCGCAATGCCACGTGCCGCCTCGGGAAGCACATCAGCTGCGCCTGGACCTGGACCAAGGAGTGCCGGGAGCTGGGAGTCTCCTTGCAACCAGCCCCACACGCTGACCCCATGACCGTGACGCCCCGCACGAGGACCTTCCTGGAGAGGTTCCTGAAGGACGCCGTCTGCAACAAGTACGCCAGCGACCTGAGAGCCAAACCCAACCAAGGCAAGGTCTTCGACATCACCTCGAAGTGGGATGCCAGCAACCACTTCATGCCCAGCGGGAGCTTCACGTGCTTCGTCGACTGGCGCTTCCTCCACCGCGCCCACCTCAACTGCCTGCCTCTCAAAGGGGCCGTCCACTTCGGCCACCGGGACAAGAGGTGCTGACGGTGCGGCTACACGGCCGAGACCCTCCCCCACGTGCTGTGCAGCTGCAAGCCGCACACCAGGGCCTAGCAGCTCCGCCACAACGCTGTCCAGGACCGGCTGGTGAGGGCCATCCCGGCCACAGCAAGGCAGGTCTCCGTCAACCGCACCATCCCGGGCTGTGAGAGCCAGATGCGCCCCAACATCGTGATCACCGACAAGAAGGCCAAGAAGATCGTCATCGTGGATGTCACCATCCCGTTCGAGAACCGGCGCCAAACCTTCACCGACACCCGGGCTCGCAAGCAGGAGAAGTACGCCCCACTGGCCGACACCCTGAGGGGCCGTGGCTACGATGTGACAGCCGATGCACTCATTGTGGGAACGCTCAGAGCCTGGGACCCCAGCAACGAGAGTGTCCTGCGTGCCTGCTGCGTCTCCCGCCGCTACGCCAAGCTGATGCGCTGCCTCATGGTGTCCAACACCATCCGGTGGTCCCGTGACATCTACGTCGAGCACATCACGGGCCACCGCCAGTACACGGACCCCACCAGAAGAACAGCTGCTGGACTGGACCCAGAGGGGACCGCCTGAACCCGCCCCCTCTGCACCAGACGGACCTTTGCTTCAAGAGGATTCTTCAGCAACGGACAACCCTGCTCCACCCAAAGAGGACCCCCGCAATGAGACTGTATATGGACTGAGACACTTTTTCTTCGGACCACTTCTTCCACCATTGCGGACCATTGTAACGGGTTTGTGTGTTTCTATCCTCTTTCTCTCTCAGCATCACAAACCCCCTCCCTCCCCTTTCCCCTTCCCCCCCCCCACCCCCTACTCCCGGGCTTAGTTGGCTAACTTTGTATTGCCTGTAACCTAGTTGCGTTCCCCACCTCACCCCCATCCTTCTATTGTTAGTCCCTTGCCCGGGCGCTCTGTATTTCCCTATCGGCTTTGTCAGCTTTTTTTGGATTTATAATCCTAAACATCTACTAATAAAAGTCAATCTGTTCAGAAGAAGAGATGCTGTTTAGTCCAACTACAGTACAAATATTTTTACCTGAACTCAAACAAATAGCAAATCTTGATGCTCTAGTCTAGCAAGATCCTTGCAAAGTTAGCGATATCCGCCAATTGTGCATATCAAGGGCAAGGGCTTGCTGAAGTTTCCTATACACAGGGATCTGTCTGAAATGAAGGTACCCTGCATAGCATATGATTGAGTTTATTTGTTCTCTGAAAGAAACAGTCTCTTGCAAATGGAAGCAAGATAAGAGTAATAGCAAAGGCTGTACAGAAAGTGAGTAGTGCTGTATATACAACATGAAAAATCCACTGCATGTGCACAGAAATGAAAAGGCTTTTGGAGTCTTGATAGGATTCGCTCTAATATGTTTTACTGGTTAATAGTTTTGGATTTTTTTTTTTTAGCCATGCCTGGTTTAGTTTATAAATCTGAAGTCTAGGCTACAACTGTTCTGATAGACCCATGCAATAAGTATTTTCTACTGTCTTTCTCTTGCCATAGGTGGCAGGCTAAGGTTAGATTCACGTCATTCTAAGTCTAGAACTTAATGAGACTTTAATAAAAATTAGGATTGTATTAACAGCTATAGTAAAAGAAGATTGTTATAAAACATCTCTCTCTCAAAGTCCTTGGTCCTCTGATAACATATAAGGGTATTTATAAAAAATTAAGTATGCTACATTCTCTCTACAAGAGTCTGATTCAACTTGTTATGGTCATTTAGTGCTAATCTTGATTTTGTTTATATACATTCACTTGATGTCTTCCTTTTCTGGATGACAGCATGCTTTTTAGAGATTTGCAAAAAAAAAACCCCTATTTGCAGATTTCCCAACAGCCATTAAAATCTATTTCTTTGAAATTTTGGGGGCCTGAGCTTGAAACAAACTACTTTTAGTTTTTAAGAATGCAGTAAGGTCAGAGTTGTCAGAAGTTTTTATACTCAGTGATCTCTTTGCCCATCAAGTGATCTTTCTGGAGGCCCCCCAGGGAGGAACAAACATTTTATACCAGGCTGTTCCTTATGATTCAGGTTTTGAAGTTATTCACAGAAATGTGGAAATCAAAGGCAAGTAGCTAAAGCAAATCTAATTTCTCTTGCTATAGTACAAGGCACCTGTGGGGATAAACTAAATGTGACCCCAAGAGTTGTCAAGACCAATTTACTGAGCCAGAGAAGTTTCTAGAGACAGAGCTTCCTAACTGAGGAAAAAATCCATAAATTGAATATCTTTTATCATTTCATTCTTTAAAATATGGAACCACAGCATTTATGCACCACAAGATTTTGAAAGGACAAAACTATTTTTAGAATAAACAGAAAGGGACAGATTCAACCTTAACTTTTGTCCACTTTGGCAGTGAAATTTCTATTTGGGAAGGGGTTGTGAACTTAGAAATAAGCTGTACCCTTCTCTGTGTTGAGAATGCCTTTCCAAGAAGCAGGTGTCCAGGTTGTAGCCATATTGGTCTAGAGGCAAAAGGAATCAGAATGTGTGTTAGAGGTGATATCTTTTATTAGACCAACTAGATTTTTGCAAAAGATAAAAAAAATTAATTGCAAGCTTTCGAGCACAAGCACCCTTCTTCAGGCATAGGAGAAAAGTGTAAAAGTTCTCCTGGGTAGAAATGAGAGTTCATATTTCATAGGAGAGTTGAAGGTATGGTTTGGAACAGTTCATTTTATGCAGGTTAGGCTTAGACAAAGGTTGGAATAGTCTGTTTACCTCAAAGTTGTTTGGTGGTAAGGAGGATGTAATCATATTTTCCTTCTGGCTATGGTGTTTCAAATTTCAGAGAGGAGTAAACAGATGGAATGCTCTTCTGCACAGACATTTCTTATGTGGTGAGGTGTCTCTGAGCTCTGTGATAAGGCTGTTTGATGAGGCAAATTACCTTGAACAAAGGCAGAAGCAGGATTTCAGGTTTTGGGGGGTCAAACTTGCTTCCTCCTTGTAAAATTATGAAGATTTCTTTTTTTTTTTTTTAATTGGCTATCATTCAGTATCTTCCAGCTTTTCTCTGAGCCTAATATGCATATAAAATGAACTGCATATAAAATGAACTGTTCCAGACAGGAGATTTTACCACACCTTCAACTCTCCTATGAAATATGAACTTTCATTTCTACCCAAGAGAACCTTTACAATCTTTTCTCCTATGCCTGAAGAAGGGTGCTTGTGCCTGAAAGCTTGCAATTAAAGTTTTTTGTTTGGTTGGGTTTTTTTGCAAAAATCTAGTTGGTCTAATAAAAGATATCACCTCTACCATGAGTTCCGACATGGGTGGGAATAGATAGAAGCACAGTGACACAGCAATTGTATTAATGTTGTGCCTTTGGAAATCCAGGGTATAAGTGAAAGCTGTCTTGATATTCCAAGCAGCTAAATTCAAACAGTGCAACAAGCTGTCCCTTGGAGTGAAGTTCCTTGTGAGAAGGAGAATTAAGAGAGGTCTAATAGACACCTCTTCAGTGTGAATAGCTCTAAGGTATTTCCACAAGTTAACATAAAACAAATAAATATTAGGAAAATGTAAGTAGTGGGAATTACAATATGTACTTACTATAGTAACCTATTTTAGATTATTTGACAAATAAATTATTATAGTTTTTATGATGATTGTAATCCCACATTAGGCAGTTAAGGTGGTCTGGATAACACCCAAAGGGTTTTCATTCTTCTGACATTAGACACTCCAAGTCTGATATCATTCTGAAGCATGTACATTATATAATACTGATTTATTTATTCAAAATAAATAATATCAGATTAAAAGAGTAGCAGATAAAAGAGTTGATATTGTTGCTTAATCTAGCATACGCACTCCCAGAAATCTGTCAATACCTGGTTTTACCCAAATCTCTTGCTGGTGAGAATCATAAGGTGATTCTTGCCATTAAAAAGAACCAGTTGGGAATCCCAACAGTTCCTGTTTGGGGAAGCATTTATTATACAACTGAACTCTCACATGGGTCTACACTTGTGAGATGTTCGTGAGTTCATACCTGTTAGCTTTTTAAGTTGTACAGGAAAAAAATGAAATACAAGTATGGTATAGAACAGTGGCACCCAATCTTTTTGGTTGTGAGCCAGATGAGTGGTGTCAGTTTGTGGGCCATATCCAGTGCAAAGGATTGGTCTGTGGGCTTGATCCAGCATGGGGTCAGCATGTGGTTGCGACCCAGCTCGCAGCCCCAGACCCACACACACACCAAGTCAGGGCCACCACCCTGGCCCTGCACAGTGGATCAGGTCTGCTGCCCCAGTCCTGCACATAAACCTGGTCTGGCACATAGGACCTCATAATCTGGCCATGGGGCTTGGAAATTTGGCTGAGGGGGTGTGTTGGCAGCATTAATTGCCACTGCTCCTTCACTGCTAAATTTCTGGACCTCTGAAGAGTCTCATGGTCTGGATGACAGCTCTGGATCTAGCCTTTGGCCCAGAGGTTGACTATCACTCAGACAGAAAAAAAAAAAAAAAGAATAGAGACTGGAACTGGAATATGCTGTTGCCCAGCTTCTCTTCCCTGATTTGTTAGATCAAGGCATAACATGAGGCATGGGATTTGTCTATCCTGTGCTACTAGTACAGCTGTCTCTGTGTTGCTCTATGTTTTTAGTGAGACTGCTTGAGCTAAGCTAACTCAAAAGGTGTTAACAATGCAGTGAAGACAAGCTCTCACCCTATGCAATGAGATACTCTTTGAGACTAGTGCAACAACCTCACAGGGAGATGGTTACAATGAAAGGAGATGTGGCTTAAGGAGATAGACTATAAGCTATTTAAGACATCTGTAGGTAAGCATTCATTTACCAAATCCCATTAATTTCAATATTAAAGGCACCCATTAAGACAATTTAAGCTTGTCTGCTATTTTGGGGAGAATAGCCTGTTCTCAGCTTTCTTAACTTTTATTAATGCTTGTTACATTATTAGTCAAAGCCTGCTATCAGCCTCTGCTCAGCTGTTAGCACCTTATTAGGCTCATTACACTATTACCTCTAATAGCAGGATGACAGGATGTCATCAGTTTCTGGGCTGCTGAAAGTACAGCACTGAGAGGCTGAGATCAGCTAGAAGGATTAACCACCCATTCTACATGTTGTGCAATTGTTTTTTTTTTAAATGCTGAAGCAGTGTATTATATGCATCTTTGGCTGCAACATCACTGTATGTGACTGCTGCCATTGCTTGTTAGAAAAATAAACAGTAGGATTTTAATTGTTTAAGGTTACCTTTTAATATTGTTGTTCCCTATCTGATGTTGACAATTGGCCAGCTGGAGCAATCTACCCTAATAATTTAGGAAAGACTTGTCTATTAGGGTTGTACAAAGCTTCAGTCGCTGATTCGATCAGGTGGAGATTTGGCCCGATTTGATGGCTGAATCTCCAAATCTGAGTCGAATCAGGAGACCCTTTAATCTCTCCGAATCTAATTGGAACCCTCCGAATTGATTTGGAGAGATTCGATGATTCGGACATAGACACATTTTTAAATGTTTTTTCTACATACCTCAAGGTACCAGGCAGCTCGTGAACGCTGAGATGGTGGGGAAAATCAAGTGTCCCATAGGAGCACAGGGGGTGGGTCCCCAGCACACTTGGTGGTGGACCCAGAAGTGGACAAGAAGCACTTCTGGGTCCTCTGCGGAGCATGCAAGGGACCTTCCCCCCACCCCCCAACTTGGCAACTGGTGCTTCTTGGGTCTGGCGGAGCAGCTGGGGTCCCCCCATGGCTGATCACTGAGTTGGGGAGGGTGTGGGGGGGGTCCCCTGCATGGTTTGCAGTGGACCCGGAAGTAGACTGGAAGTTCTGGGTCTGCTGCTGAGCACGCAGCGCCCCCCCCCCCACACTCCTGTGGAACACTCCATCCATCCCACCATCCCAGCATTCACGAGCTGCACGAGCATGGTATATAGAAAAAACATTTGAAGCTGTGTCTATGGCTGAATCGCTGACTGTCCAAATCAGCATTGAATCCTCAGATTTGGATTCAGCCGAATCAAATTATTTGAATCACTGTCCCCTGATTCGGGCCGAATCCAAATCAAATATGGCCCATTTTGCACACCCCTAATGTCTATGTAAAAACATGTATAGAACCAGACAACAAACGATCAAATGAAGTGGGCTTACATGTAGGCACCAATTTGCCTAAAACAAATCAGAGATGTATCCACAACTGCCTGCAAATATATATGTGCAAACTAGCAAGTCAGATGTCAAACATTCTTGAAGCTGTATTGTTCCCAAGTAGTGCTAGTGTCTGCTATTTAAAACTGTTTTCTGATTCATGACACAGACAAAAGCCTTGGTAGTTTTCTGCATACTATTATATTAGTGCCTCTCCTTGTGATTTAATGACTCCTATTACTCCTATAAGCAGCCTGGTTAATGATGTTCTCCTAGCAACATATATTTTTTTACTATATTGACATTATACTTTGTGGTATAGTAGATTTGTGTTATATACATAGCCTTTTTCAAATACAATGGTACAAAAAGTGGACTATGATAATAATTGTGTTAGAAAAAATTTTGAGAGACAAAAATCAAAAATGGGTTAGATGATTTCCAATCAATGTGGCATTGCACTTCACAGCAGTCCACATATTTTTGTCAGCTCTTGAAGACTGGCTTAGAACTAAATTAAAAGTTGTGGCAATTTTTGTTCAATGACATTTTGTGTTCCATTGTGCCTTACACTTGACCATTTTTGTCCAAGTAACAAAAAAAGCCTCCACACATTACATTGATTCTCTTCCTCTGAAACATGCAGCTGAATGAAAGACCTAAGATGGCTGATACAGCACTTAATGACAGAAAAATAGTTAAGGATTTCTTAAAGATGGGAAATGCGCTTATTAATTTAAAATAACAGAAAGATGTAATAATTTGCTAGATTACAAAAGTGTTTCATACTTTGAAACATTATGATAACTTGTCAGTCGCGAGTTGAAATCAGTTTCTGCACACTGCTCACTATGGGTGCGTCCCCATGAGCAGGAATGTGTTTCCCTGGGGACAAGTAGCAGTGGCATACATCTTGTAGGTGAGGGGAAGCTGGGGCCAGCAACTCTGCTGGCCCCAACAGCCTGAGGACCTCTGGAAGCTACAGTTGTGGTGCTCCTGCAGCAGGGAGCCTAGCTAGCCAAGTTCCGGTTTTGGGTGGCATGCGCTGCTGCCATATGTGCCACCCTGGGGTATTTTTTAGGTATGGGATTTTTTTACACTGGGATCTCCCGGGGTCAACAAAAGCCCCTGCACTGCAAAGTAGCAGTACAGGGAATGCCTGTATGTGCAGTGTCATGCATGTGGTATATGGCACCACAGATGGGTCTGCGGCACCACATATCACACATCTGCATTTGTCGGGGTGTGCCCTATTGATCTTAGCCGATTAACTATTCCTTGGCTTTCTTTCTCTAGTTATGGCTTATGCAATACATCAAAATGTGCTAAAAACTCATATGCAAACTGTAGGGTGAAATTTAATTGAACAGATAGAAAATGTTTTGTCCTACTGAAAATTATGCAAATAGCCAAAATATACAAATAAACAATATGCAGTAAAGTGGGATCTGTTTTTATGATGATGAATTAACAACCACCTATCTTGAAGCAGACATCCCGTTTTTTTTATAGCTATTTTTATAGTTATTTTATTAGCTATTTACCAGGATAATGGCAGGTATATACTAGATTCTTTTCAACAACATTTCACTTGCACTCATTTCATAGTGGCCACCAAAGTAAATGACAGACTCTCATGAATTCAGTTACTTTGGCTCAGGCCCTATATCGGCACTTCTATAGTCCAGGACAGTGATTCTCAACTAGGGTGTTGTGAGATCCTTATAAAGGTGCTCTATGGGCTGCTCTGCAAAATTACCTCTGTTAGGTATGCAAACACCTACACATGACTCACAAGATAAACTCAGAGATTTCAAATATGAATTCATAGTGACAAAAACATTGTGTCCTATTGTGGTCTTTCTGAGCTCCTTGAAATAGAAGAATAACTCTATTTTCTGACAGTCAAAAAATGAGTAGAAGCTGAATGTTGGCATTTTCCAAAGGGTGCCTTGAATCTAAAATGGTTGAGAACCACTGGTCCGGGATCTTTAGACATTTTTTCCACTATTATTTCTAAAGCTGATTCTGCCTCAAGTAAAGTTCATGCAAGTTTCAACACTGACTTCAGTAGGAGCAACTGGGGCATCTTTTTCAGACAGACTTAAGCATCTGTTTATCTTTTGGTGGCATTGTGGGCAGCTATTACCCATCTGAGCGAGTCTTTTAAACGACCAGAACTATGATATTAGCATGCCATACCTTTGCAGATAAAAGCCTCAGATATACAACTGCATAAAAACACTTGCTATTATAATTTAATTTCCAGGATTTTTCTTTTTATTGCTTGCTTATTTCTTTTCTGATAGAAATTTTAAAACCTCTAAATTCTGGGTGGGACACTCGCATTCAAGCAGCATAGTAAAAACTATTATTCATACATTGTCTTTCTACATTAGGTATTCTAACCATGCCTTTTTATTATGTGATTACAACAACAACCATTAGCGGTAAGACAAAAACAGCACACAAAAAAACAAAGATACATCTTCCCTTGACTTTCTCTTAGATGCTACCTGTAGAGGGCAAAGAAGCCAAATTAAACCAGCCAGAAGAAATAAGAACAAGAGAGGACAGATGGAAATTCCCATAAAATCTATTCTGTGAGTAGAGGTAAGAGGAGGAAAGAGCAAAAAGAGACACAGAGGATTGCCTGGAGTTCTGTATGACACATCCAGGCAGTCACATGACCAGGGCAGAGTGCTGTAATCCTTGTGAAATGGCAAAATCTTCCCCAGTAAGCTTATCACAATCAAAAGGGGAAAATACTGTACACATTTCCTTGAGTCTAAATGCACACAAAAGAGAGAGAGCGTGAGTGTTTTGTGGCACTATTATAGACTTAAAATGTCAGCGACCTAACTTGTTTTGATTTCATGCTAACTAAAGAGAAAATAGATACACTGAAGCAAAAAGCACAAAGTAAATATGCAGGAATATATGTGACCGAACTACAGCCATAGTAAATTCATCACAGGCTGTGTCGGTAATTTTCTTTTCTGTGAGACCAGTGCAGTGCAGAACTATAAAAAAAAAAAAAAAAAAGCAATGTATTTTCAGAGTGTTATTAATTATCTTTAATACATAATGTGTCCTCATGGATACAATGACACCAATATAACAGTCAGTTTCTCATGTTTTAAGATTATGTTTTGAGACACTAATATATGTATGAAGAAAATACAAGAAAGTATCCCTTTTGTGCTGTTAAATAACATCCTTCAAATATTATCCATTTAATTGATATTGCATGCAGAGACACAATCTTATTTCTAAAGAAGCATTTAGTCCACAATAGACACGTAATGAAGCAATTACTTTCAGTTTCTTGTTAGAGGTAGAAAGCGTAACTGAACAAAGTATTAATATAACTTGATGTTGCTCATCTTATACAATTGTTTTTATCTTCCCCCATCACAGGACCACTATCTGCAATAATTGTCAGATATTCTTAGGATTTGCTGGAAGACCAAGAGCCACTGTTTTTAGTCTCTTACAGTGGCTGAAGAGGTGTGTTGCCTACCCAAGAGGATGTTTTATCTGAGGATTCAGCATGCTGCTGACAAGGAGAAGTTTGCCTTTGGCAGAAGCCAAAACTAGAAGGCTTCTAACTGGATTTTATATCCTATGATTACTTTTACTAAAGAGTGATGGTAGGCAACCAGTTTTTCATTTTGCTGTGATTCTCTATATTGTATTGCCTAATTTACTTGATTTACCATACAGGGTGTAATGTGTTGATCCTTTCTGAATTTTTTTTTCTTTTCTTTTTCCATCTATTTGACCTCTGCACTTTTATTTCTAAAAAAAAGTATTAACATTCTAAACCAGTGCATTCTTCAAAGTAAATTAGAAAGATCTGATGGTACCTTTCCAAAGAACTGGCTGTTGAAACACAGTGCTCCAGGAGTCTCTCCCTCTCATATTTGATGTTCCCCTCCCCCTCAGAAGAGTTTTAGGCAGATGTGATTTTTAACAAAAAAAGATAATGTTAAAGAAGTCTGCATGGATGTCAATCAAACAATGATACTTAGCACAGTGCTAGCATTTATGTTATGTAAATGTAGGAGAATCACCGTTTGAGACAAGCTTCTACAAAGCAGGTAGTGATTTAATGAAAAGCAAAAAGATTGAAAGGGGTTTGCCAGAGTCTTATGTGATATGAATGTTAACAAGTCAGCTCACGTCACCATCATCGTCCCTGCTCTTCATTCTAGTCTCTCTCCCTTTCTCAAGCCAGCTTGAAACCAGGGAATTACAAACTAAGGAAAACCCTTCAGCTAAATGTATAATTAGTCTAAACAGAATCAATGCAGCCCAATTAATCAGTTTTACTAACTGGATTAACATTTTATGTCTGAATTTCTGATAAAAACAGGAGAAATGCAGCATGTGCTTAAAATGCAGATGCATCTGGAAGCTCTTTCCATTTATACAGGCAATAGAATAGCAAACCTTTTCCATATACAAAAATATACTTTGAAAATACATTTAGTGTTTATCAATATATATTTACATAACTGAGCACTAAAATGTCACTTTGCATGGATTATTTTTGTGGATAGGGCTAAAACTGCCAATTTAGATTCAGGTGACCTGATTCTTCTCCTCCCCTCCCCCCCAATCAAATTCATAAATGAGGAATAATTACATTGATAAAGTTTTATAATGGGGTAAAACCAGCATCAAATGGGAGGGTATGGCAGGAATCTTTGCAAAACAGGCAGTTCTTGTTTACAGCCATCCAAACCAACAAATACCCTGAAATTAACAGGAACTTATTGCTAACCACTCAAGAATGCATGGCAGCATAGCTTCTTGGGTCACCCCCATCACCACATCTTCTGACTCAGATCTACAGAATCCACTTAATATTTTTCCAGAAAGATGAACACTTGCCAGGTTTGTCAGTCTGCTAGACCTATTTGCTCAGGCCAAAGAATGTCATGCTTATATAGCATAACTAGTATGTTATTCTGGAAGTAGTCCTATTGATTTTAAATGAACTGCTTTGCATGTGGCAATATTTGGGATTGAATAATATTTAATTCTGAAGCACGGGAAATTAAAAAAGTACAATACCCTTTGCTTCTAATAAAAGAAATGCATAAATAAGATTTTGCATCAGTTCATCTTTTAGCTATAACAGTGTTTTACCCCTGTATAAATCCTTTGGCATATGGTACATGGAGACGCTCTTGATTTACTCATGAAAGAGAGGAGTATTCCCAAAAGTGGTTTTCTATTTTATTATCAATTGAAACTCAGCACTGGTGACCCCTCCTGATCACCACCTGAACCCCACCTTGTTGCCTCCTCTGGCCTCTCAGAGTCCCACCCTGCTATCTTGCCTGCAATGACTTGATGCAGAAAGGCTGCCCCTAGAGGGCAAGGTGGGGGTAGGTTTGGGGCATTACAGCCCGTATCTAAGTTGATGTACTCTGGCCTTGGCTCACTTTGATCTGGCTGGGTCCATCCGCCCAGGGTACACGGTACCAGGACTCTCGGCTCCCAGTCCCCAGGTCCAAATCTCATCCCTTGCTGGCTCTAGGCCCCTCAGTGCCCCTGGTCCCACCCTGTGGGCTCTGGGCTTGCACCCCAGTCTCTGCTGTCTGACAACAGTGTCCTTCTACAAATGACAGTGCCTAGGATCTGGGGTGCTCCTGCATACCTTTCTCAGTGGGCTCCTCTACCCCTACAGCCACAATTGGTCCCCTGTTTTAAACACAAACCAAAAACATGAGTGTCCACTCTCCAAACAAAAGGCTCCCCTCCTCTGAGGGTTAACCTTGGCCAGCAGGAGCACTGACAGAAAGGCTCAAAGCACTTAACTGTTGCTGCTTAGGGTGCAAGGATTCTTCCAGCTCCTCTGTAACTCAAGAGTCCTTCCTTTGTGAACAGCCCAGACTGGCTCTTCCCTGGAGCTCTGCCTCCTGTGACTCTTCTGGCCAGACTCCCCTCTCTGGGTAAGGCCCTAAGCTTATGAGTCTCTCCCTGGGTGACCTGACCCTCTACTTCTGCCTGAGGCTTGCCAGTTACCACCTACACCTAGAACACGTGGCCTTTTATTTAGGGCCCCTTTGCTAAGTCTGGGGTTGTCCAGCTGACCCTTTGCTCCCTCTTCCATCCCATAATGGGGTAGGGACCCCATTAGATCAATATATTATCCAATATATAGTTGCTTTAATATATGTAAATATTAAAGAACTGCTGACTTAACTTGATGCCACACTTTCTTTTAGAAGATGGCTTGAGGTCTGATCTTTGTTCTTACTTGGGCACAACACCTTTTTACCAATAGTAGTGCTGAGTTTTCACTACTGGACTGGGTTCTTAAAATACAAAGTTTCCTCTTCTATTCCTTGCTTGTCTTCTAAGGCTGACATGAACTGAATTTCATCAACATTTGTAAAGGGCTTTGTGATCTTCAGATGAAAGTTACAATATAATTACAAGGGATTGTTTATTATTCTCTTGTTTCTTGCTTGGTGAGGATATTCATAACAGCTGATTAATTTCCCAACATTGGTCAAATGAAGATTGCAAGTACAAAAATCTATATGTTCTATTGTTTGCTTTTACTGTAATATCCAGAATTCTATCATGGCTCTTCTGTTTTAGAAACTGGTATCCATTATTTAATGGTTAGATTATCATGTACTAATGATATAAGGGAAAGTACTGTAAGCATTTTGCCCTCTAAAGCTAATCTGCAGCATAAGCAAGAGACACTGTCAGACTTAAGAAAGTTTTTCATACAACCCTGCTTAGAATACCATATTTACCCAACTCAAGACAACTCAAGACCCCCCCCCCCAATAATTTGATTCTAGGCATGGGAAATTAATAATTGTTATAATTTTCTATGTCTAGAATCTAATGATTGGAGGGTCATCTTAAATTCATTCCTCTCTACTGCCACTGTTGAAATGGGAAAAGCAGTGGCAGAAGTGGGGTGCAGGTAGTTTGGAAGTGATAGGGGGATACATGGTGGGGGAGATACTGAAGGGACAGGTGATGGGGGAAGCACTGGGGAAGAACTGGTATAGGAGGAAGCAGTAGAGAACAAGTGGTAGGGAAGGTGGGGGGCAGGTAGTGGGGGAAGCAGTGAGGACAGGCAGTAGAGGAAGCAGCGGAGAGCAGGTGGTGGAGAGGCCAGTCGATGGAAGGTCAAACATCCTGACCCCTGCCCCAGCCTCCCATACTTTGCCTCCTTCTGCCTGTCTCCTCACCATTATTTTCATCCTTTTACTGCTTGCCTTCCCTGGCACCGGCTCCCAAAGGCTCTGCTGCCCCCAACCCGTCTTCTTCTCTCACAGGTTGAGCCTCCCCACTCCCCCTCTTCCTCTTCCTCTTTCCTCCGTTTCCAACCCAGCAACCTCTGCCCCTTGCCTTTCCCTCCCCTTTTTCCTACCCATCTCCATGCACAGCAGCCTCTGCCTCCCTGGAGAGAGGTAGAGGCTGAGGGAAGGAGAGGACAGGGTCAGAGGCAGTGAGAGAGCAGGCAGTAGCTATAGCTCCAGCCCCCACCAAGCCACAGCAGCTACCTGCCCCTGTCCTGCCTCCCCACCCACCCACCACCTTATACTTGACTCCAAGACAAGGGGCTTTCTCCCCACCCCCAATGTTATATGGGGGTAAAAAACATATCTTGGAATCAAGTAAAAATGGAAGGTAGATAAAAATTATTAATACTATCAAGTCATTTCAATCACTGTATTAGATTTTAAACAAGGTATGCTAAAACTTAAAATCAACACAGATGTTTCTGTGATTTTTTAACTCTACTGAAAATAGTTCCCCAGTGGCATTTCCAACCCAGACACTGCAGCAAAGTAAAGCTATCTAAACTGGGTACATTTTCTGAGTTAAGTGAAATGCAAAAGCTAAGCAATCATCATTAATGACCAGCAGATATTATAAAATTCTTTCACTTTTAGTAGTTTGAAGTGTTGTGGCTAAGACAAGAAACAAATGATTTAGTAGAACTGCACGAATTTTTAACCTGACAATGTCCCTTTAACATATGTAAATTGACTCACACAATTACAGCTGTTGGAATTCCACAGAATTTGACCCTCTATGCATACGTTTTAACAATAAACTACAAAATCTCAAGTGTAACCTAAGCCCTTTTAAATAAATACATATTTCATAAGAATACCAAATATGTCAAAGCATAATTAGTTAGACTGTCTTGTCAGGTTTGCTTACATGAATATATTAGAGAGTAATCTTTGAACACTGGGGGAATACCATAGTGATTCATACCAGCAGTTACCATAGGCATTGTTTACCTGTCAAAGTCATATACTCAATACCTGCTTAGTTTTTCATCTGAATGTGTAAATATAGCATTACATTGCATGAAGTCCACACTGAAAACATATTTAAACAGGTATAAACTAGGTTCGCATATAAAAATGTATTACTTTTACTTCCTTGAGCCTGGTATCAAAATGTTTATTTTGCACATACTACAGAAATGCAAAATTGTAGCTAGAAGGGTACTCCAGATTTTGCTCCACATCTACAAGAATTTGAGGCAGTCCTTTATCACCCAGGAAGCCTTCTGCAGGAGGAACACCCGGTACAGGGGGACATACCATGTATGGAGGGGGAGGGTGGTAGGGAGGGCTTGCCTCTGAAAAAACAGGGCCCAGTCAATATAAGCTAAGAAAAGGGCTGAAGTGAAAATAAAGTGGCTTATGAGTCACATGCATGCTCTGCATTAGCCAGGAAAGAGATTGGGGAGTTACTGTGGGCAGTTTTCTAAAAACATCAGTTTAGTGTTCAGCAGCCATCAAAAAGGCAAACAAAACACAAGGTTTAAGAAGGGCATCGTAAACAAAATGGAAAGTATCATGATGCCCCTTTTATAAATCCATGGTGCACCCACACCTTGAATACTATGCCCAGTTCTTGTCTCCACACCTCAAAAAGGATATAGAAGAACTAGAGAAGGTCCAGAGAAGTGCAACAAGGATGATTACTGGTATGGAGGGGATTCCATAAGAGAAGAGACTAAAGAACTTAGGCCTACTTGGTTTAGAAAAGAGAGGCTTGAGGGGAGACATGATAAGGGTGTACAAAATACTAAATAGTGAAGATATTAGGAAGAATTTTCTCACTAGAAGGGTAGGAAAACACTGGAAAAAGTTACCCAGAGAGGTGATGGAAGCTCCATCCTTGGAGATTTTCAAGAATTAGGTGAGACAAAGCTTTGTCTGGAATGATCTAATTGGAGATGGTCCTGCTTTGAGCAAGGGGTTGGACTAGATGACCTCCTGAGGTCCCTTCCAACCCCTAACTTTCTAGGATTCTATGATACAGACTCTGAATCAGACCTTCCTAGACCCTCAATGCTGGGGGCTGCAATTCAGAGAGGAACAGTGGGAAAACTCTGGTAATACCCAGTTCACTCTCCCTTTCAGCCTCCACTTTCTGCCTTTGCATGACACAGGAGACAGACCAAGATGGACCTATGGTCTGATCCAGTAAATGGCAGTTTTTATGTTCTAGTCCTTTGCCGGTGACTGTTACCCTTTATGAGGGGAAATGAATGCAATTATATTCCCCACTATTTATGTACACTGTGGGCATGTCTACATGTACAAATGCTCCATGGTGGGTTTACTCTAGATGTTTGAATTACTCTAAAGTAAACCCACCCTGGGCAGGTATCTACATGTGCAGGGAAGTGGAAGCAGATTAGCTGCTCATAGCAGCAGTCTGCTCCCGCTCCTGCCAGCCCTGCACCTGCCCCCTGCAGCAGCCAGGGGGATTCTAGGCTGCCTCCTGGGTCCCAGCCCAAGGGCTGGCAGGGAGCATAGCTGTCTTTTGGTGGGGGCTGGGAGATTGCTCCCTGCCCTGCTGAGGTCTCTGCCACTGAAGCCCCAGGTTGGGACAATGTCGCTCTGCCCTGGCAGCAGGGGTTGTTATCTCCCAGCCCCAGATCCATAATTGCAGAGAGGGGGTAGGGAGCTCCCTGCTGCCAGGGCAGGGGGACATTGTCCCTGCCTGAGCTCCAGTGGCAGAGCCTGCCCCAGTACCAGGCAGCTTCCAGGGGCAAGGAGCAATTTCCATCCCCTGCTGTCCAGCTTACCAGGAGCACATTTGCTCCTAGTCAGCCATCTACATGTACTGTACTGTGCAGTAATTACTCCCAAGTAAATTTGCTACTTGTATTTACAGGTAGCAAATTTACTCATGATTAGAGCAAATTACTCTGCAGTAAGTGTCTGCACACGTAGACGGTGACGTTTTCTGTGCAATAATTCACTCCAATCTTGAGTAAAGGGTCTCATATAGATGTGCCCTGTGTATTTGTAATGTATGATGTCTGAATATTAATGTAAGCATCAAAGAGAAATAGCTGTTTTATAAGTGCTCTGCAACCAGCAAAGCTTTCAACAAAGAATGGGTATGGTAGACCCTGAGGAAGGAATGCTGCATTTATGTATGCCATGTATAGACATGATTTTCCCATGGAAACTGTGCCACAGTGCATTCAGTAGTTCTTATCAGCTGCCACTTTGGTGCTACTGTGGTACATTTATCAGATCAGACAGACCATAAATATGTTCTCCTCTTGCAAGTTTTATTGTGGGTATACATACCACTCATAACTGGATTCAGAAGAATTTTGATTGTGTAGTGGAAAAAGATTACCAGGCAGCAGTCATGAGACAGTGTGAACCAGGCTCCAACCCCCACTTATACTCCAGCCAAACACCAAACAGCTGTTAAGTTATCATGGACAACTATCAGATGTTTGAGTATTTTTCCGGGGGGGGGGGGGGGGGGGTTCTTTTCTTTTTCTTTACTCAGGATTTCCTTCAGTGCTCCCTCTGAATTAAGAAGTTAGGGTAAACCAAGGAGAGTGTCCAGTCACCACAAGAGCAAAAGTGAGCTGCAACTGCCACAAAGCAGTACTACTCAGGTAAGTACTAGACCCTCCCAAGGTCTAGAATGCTATGTCCTTTCTGTTCCTATTTTTCTCTTTTGTTCTTTTTTTAAAGGTACAGTCCACCTTTCCCTGGGCTGGAGAATGCTCCTTCACCCAATACAGCCTACAAGTAATAGAAACATAAATTAAAGGAAACAGCAAAAAGGAAAACCTAATTGCAAATATGCAGTTCCTTTGTCTCTTCAACAGTTCAATGCCAGTTATATGTTCTGTTATATTATATAATTATAACTCAAATAAAAGAGAAACAAGAAAAATAAACTTTCTTTAGCTCTCCAAAGCTTGCGGCTGCTCCAACTTTCCCCAGTGCTCTAGTCTCTGCATTTGTAGGATGCTGCTGAGCACTTCTCCTGCAGTTTGAGCTCCTCCAAGCTCCGAGACTGGAATTTGTTCTTCTCTCCATTCCTGGGGTTTACCCAGCTGGGTTTCAGGCTGAAGTAGAGGATCTTGCCTGTTTTCTTGATCTGTCTTCCCTCTTGTCCCATGCAAGTCCTGCACCAGAAATAGAGCACCGGGCATGGGGAATGCCAATCTGGAAGGAACGGCGACTAATAAAATGGTGTTCCAACAGCTGTGACATACACCGCACCACCAATGCTTCCTGTTGGTCCCATAAGTTTCCCCTGGTTTCCTTCTTTCTCTGTGAAGAGGTGGGGGAAGCCTCTTCACAATAAGTAATGACCATCCTTACCTAAAACAGCTTATAATTTCATCATTTTACATGCATAAACCAAATGCAGTTCTCTAAGTAAAAGGAAAATTGGAAATAACCATAGACAGATCATTGACCTGGTCACTACAGTACAAGATATTCGTATGAAAAGAATAGATTACCAAATAAGAAGTGATGTACTTACAGTATAAACCCCATGTTAGTCCACATTCTAGATCAGTAGGGGCCAACCTTTTTTGGCTGGAGTGCCAAAAATAAAGCCCACACTTTCCCTGAGTGCCAATCCAATGTCCTTCCCCTGCCTGATTTTCCGTTCTACTTTCTGCTCTCCGTCTCCTCCCTGATCTGGTGCATGCCCCACACAGAGGTAGCCCATGGGTTCAGAGGGCAGTAAAGGGCCAGAGTAGAACTCTGCCCATGCCACTTACCAAAGGTGACCACTTCTGTTCTAGATGTTGAGTAGCAGTGCACAAATACTGAGCTGAAGACTATACAATAAAATGCAAAGAACCATAATGTCAGTCCTCCAGAATGTCTGCTATGAGGACATTTTTTATTTATTTTCATATAGTAGTGCCTATCTCAAACAATAAATGCTACACATTTTTGGAACAACAAGATTTAGTATAACAGATTTGTCATTTTGTCATTCTTTACTGAAATTTCGAGATATAAATTCTTTTAAAAATTACAGAAAGATTGTCATTTATTGACTAATTTTTTTATTTTTTTTTTAGCTGTGTTATATTCATAGATGCTAGGGTCGGAAGGGACCTCAACATTAAGTCCAACCCCCTGCCTAGGCAGGAAAGAGTGCTGGGGTCAGATGACCCCAGCCAGATGCCGATCCAGCCTTCTCTTAAAGACCCCCAAGGTAGGGGAGAGCACTACTTCCCTTGGAAGCCCATTCCAAATTTTGGCCACCTTTACCATGAAGAAGTTTTTCCTGATATCTAGACTAAATCTGCTCTCTCTCTGTTTGTGACCATTGTTACTCCAAGAGGTGCTCTGGTGAACAGAGCATCTCCAACACCTTGCTGCATCCGCCTAATGAATTTGTAGGTGGCCACAAGATCACTCTCTCAGCCTTCTCTTGCAGCCACATGATCATCTCTCAGCCTTCTCTAGCAATACACCCATTGCTAATCTTATTCTTGTGCAAATAAGTGCAGAGAATAATAGTTTATGTTACATAAATGTAAAACTACTTAAGATAGAATCAGTTAACTTAAAGTCATTGGAATTGCACAAGTATTAAATCAGAATCAGGCCATAATAATTAGTATATCATTATAGATATGCCCTAGATGATACAATAGACTGTACTAACTTGCATGATGTTTTTGAGAGAACCATGTAGGATGATTTCTAAACAAGCTAAAGAGCTGTTATCATTCTTCTGAATTCCATATGTCTTAAGTAAGTCCTAGAGAATCTTGATAGTTAAATCTCTCATTTCTTTTCCACACAGATAATTTTGAAAAGTGCGTGCTTGTGTATTTCTTATCCATTTTGTTTAGTGCACAATTTGTAGGACAGGACTGAAAGATATGTATCCCAAAATACCATTTCTTGTTTCCTCTTGATCCCATTGTCTTATTTCTTCATGTCTCCAGTTCTTCCAGACACAAATTAAGGTACCTCTTGAATAGTTTTATACACAGTAGTTTAATTTCAACTCTAACATGATTACAACATTAAATATTGACAGTGAGGATTTATATTGGTATACTCTCTCCTACCCACATACCTCTTCAGTAGTGTATTACAGTGTAAATGAACGGGCACTGGCATCTAACTCATATCTAGCTATTTCAGATTTCCTCCTGACTGACCTGCTTAAGATAATTAGCTTCTGCCTTATGCTGAACTGACAACTACCTGAGAAACAGCAGGCATTTCCAATGTTAATAATGTTATGCAGCCCAAGGCTTTTTTCCCTAAATTACTTGCATAAAGAATGTAGGCAGCAAGTCAGATTTGTTGAATAAATTGTGAAAATGTTTTAGCTTAACAGTATCTATGACCAAATCAGAACAACAGAAAAGAACGGGGTAATAATCATATGTCAGACTGGAAGCTAAATATGGTATCTATAGGCAGGCAAAAAGCCACCAGCTATATTTATTACTGAATTACAATTACAGTCTTATAGTGCTCATTGTTTACATCACATAATGAAATGGCCTGCATTCCCAAAGAGTTTACACTGTGGGGAAAAGAACGAATTGTATCAAGTTAAAAAGAGTAGGGATTTACCATGTGGCACCTACTATGTGGAAGCTATCTATCTGACCCCATGATAAGTGAAAGATAAACCACAACAGTTTAGTTTTGATTCGCTGAGGAATAACCTCAGTGGCAGACCATGTGGCTGCCTTTAAGTTCATCACGGGGGCACAGAAGGGAATTGGTGAGTATTTATTCACCAAGGCGCCCCCGGGGGTTACAAGAAATAATGGCCACAAGCTAGCAGAGAACAGATTTAGATTGGACGTTAGGAAGAACTTCTTCACAGAGTGGCCAAGGTCTGGAACGGGCTCCCAAGGGAGGTGGTGCTCTCCCCTACCCTGGGGGTCTTCAAGAGGAGGTTAGATGAGTATCTAGCTGGGGTCATCTAGACCCAGCACTCTTTCCTGCTTATGCAGGGGGTCGGACTCGATGATCTATTGAGGTCCCTTCCAACCCTAACATCTATGAATCTATGAACCTGTCTTCCTTTAGCTTCCATTTACCACAAGATAAGAGTGAGCACATAGACAGTTATCATGGAGTAGCTGATGTATAGCTGAGTCCCTAACCTTTTTAACTCACTGTCATTTGTTCATCTGTGCTTATTCTTGCCACGGATCAGACAACGCTTTACTGATGCCTCTCATGTGTTGACATTTATATTATGTAAATCTAAATCTGAACATACCTCCTATGTCTTGATGTTCCAATACAAAGAGTTTCAAAACTATCAGCATTAAATAGCAAATAATTGCCTCAAAGTAAAGACATTTTTACTCTCAAGAATTATGCGCAAATAAGAAATAGATAATCTAACTATACGTTGGCAGTAGAGATCAATTGCTAATTCAATTGCTGATATTGCTAATTCAAATATGTTTAAAATGTGTGTAGGAATAAATATGGCAAGAATTGCAGTTGACACGGTCAAATAGCTCTAAGGAACTGCAAATTATAATAGTGAAGTTTTCAGTCACTGGAAAAAGGCTGGCATTTAGGGTTTCTTCACTTCCTGAAAGACTTCAATGCTATCATAGAAAGACGGTTTTGTTATATTTTTGTTACAATTAGCTAATGATTCCCAGCCCATATGGTTATACCAGATGTCTGAACCTTTGTTAGCCAATCACATTTCTCCTTTCATAAGAACAATTTTATACAACTTAATAATAATAATAGTCAAGGCCATTATTTTAATTGTCATCACTCCAAAACCAAACACTGCAATATGATGAATAAATATACTGAACATTTCCCTTTGATTGTTGAGCTCTATGTGTGCACAGAAATGCATGATTTTAATCCTGAAACATTTCCCCATTGAAGCTGCTATCAGACAGCCCTTCTCTTTGCCTTGAATAGTCTCCAGGTGGTGACTGTGATTGCAAATGCCAGAAATTTGCATGTAGTACCAACTGTAGCAGCATTTCTGTTACCAGTTTCCATGTCTTTGCTTTTCATTATTTATCCCTCTTAACTTTACAATTTTTGCTATTACTATTCTATTATTAATATTAAAATCATGCCCAGAACCCCATAACAGGATTTTTCTGTTTTATCCCTTCACACCTCTTTCCCTGTTGTTTCCTTTTCAATCACTGTCCTGCCTGCTCTCTCTCTTTCACTTCCTTAGCTGTTTTCTCTTCTCTCCCTACCACTTAAACTTCTGCCCTACTTTTGGACTCTCCTCTCCGCCACATTAGTGGTCCTGTCTGTTTAGTGTTCCAGGATTGCACAGGGCCGTATGCCAGTCTTTGCATTGGAATGTTATTGTCTTGAGGACTATGGGAAAGAAGAAAAGCCCTGCAGCCAGCATTATGGGTGCAGACAGAAGTGACAATTTTTGCCTGATCTGGCCAGAGAAAGCAGTCTATAGCTATGACCAGTCACAAGTACACAGCTGCAAACTGCTTTTAAAATGGCTGTTCAGATGAAGGTATTTCAAAACATTGTGCCTTTTGTAACTTCTGTTTGCCTGCCTGCCACTGGAAAGGGAGTGGAGGGAGTTTGGTATGGTTTTCTTTTTCAGCAGAGGTGTAGGGTGGTGGTGGTTCCAATTCACCCACCCCACTATCCGGCACCAGCTGGGAAACCCTCAGAATGAGCTTTCTCTGCTCCCCCCCATCTCCCCCCCCCCATTCTAAAAACAGCAACAGGCTGGGAGGAAGAAGGGGCCACTGGTAGGGGAAACTGGCTGCAGGCTCCCAACCAGGAGCTAGATTCCCTCCCCCCACCCCCCAAAACCACCAGTGAACTTCTGTTTGGTCCAGGGGATTATTGTAACTCGAAAAGCTTCCTGTAAAGTGCTCTGAGTTAGAGCAGGGGGCTGCACTTCTATCTGTGCGCCGTGTGTCAGTAGGTTTGCCATTACCACCATAATAGGGGTCCCTAACCCTTGTTACTTAATAAGAACAAAAGAATGTAAGAACTGCCATTTACTGGGTCAGACCATAGGTCCATCTTGCTCAGTGCCCTGTGTCATGCAGTAGATGCTGAAAAGGAGAGTGAACTGGGTATGAGTAAGGTTATATTCCACTATTCCTCTCTCACTTGTAACCTCCAGCATTGAAAGTCTAGGAAGGCCTGATCCAGAGGCTGTATCCCTAAATTCCATGCTCAGTAACTACTGATGTCCCTTTCTTCCAAGAATTTCTCCAATATGGTTAAATTACCAGGTTCCACAACATCTGGTGGCAGTGAGTTCCACACTTTAAAAATAATTTTCTTTTGTTAGTTTTTTACTTTCTGGGTGTGTCTACACAGGACATTTGCTGCAGAGTACACTAATTAGCTCTGCAGTAAATGTTTGGGTGCCTGCATATCTAAGGCTATTAGCCTAAAGTAAACTAATACATTTCAGCCTAATTGGAAGTACTCCAAGTCCAGTAAATATAAGTACTATCCTGCTACAGAGTTTTTTTATTCCACAGCACCACATGTGTAGAAACTGCTGTAGCTGGCTGGGGTTGCCTGTAGGCTAGCCCCACATTGGAGCACTCTCATGCCCCAGCCAGCCCCTCTGCAGCACTTTGAGCCAGGGAAGCAGCCCTGGACTGGTAGGCTGACCCCCACAAGCCCCCTGCCAGATGGGACTGCTCCAACCTGGCTCAACATGCTGTAGTCTTGGGTGCGCATGTAAACATGGTACCCAGGAACAATAAACTCCAGCACTTGTTGCGCTGGAGTTTATTGCATTACATTAATATGCACATGTAGGCACACCCACAACCTACTAGTTTCATTTTGTGACCTTTAGCTCTTGTATTGTGTGATAGAGTAAATAATAAGTCCCTGTTTACTCTCTCTCCATTATTAAGTATTTCCTAAACTCTTATCGTGTACCTCCTCAAGCATCTATTTTCTAAACTGAATCTGTCTAGCCTCTATTCTCTCTCCTGTGGAAGCCCCTCCATACTGCTAACCATCCTTGTTGCCCTTCCCTGGACCTTCTCTAGTTCTTACATATCCTTTTTGAGGTGTGGGGACCATAACTGGATACAGTACTGGTGATGATACTCCATGGATTTATAAAGGGGAGTCATGATACTTTCCATTTTATATACAGTGCCCTTCTTACTAATCCCTAACATTTTGTTCGTCTTTTTGATGGCAACATAACTATAGGGCTATGGGAGAAGAAGGCTTTAACTGCAAAGCTGCAGGTTGCTGATGATCAAGAATCCAGGTTTTCCATTTGCCAAGGAAAAATGAGGATTTTTTCCTTTAAAGGAGAAAATCCAGGAAACTGAAGGTTTCTCTTTGCAGGCTAGCAGAGTTTCAGCCTGAAAGGGGATGCTTGGGGCTGAAGAGTAGGACACAGGAGGCAGTGGGGGTGCACACACACATGCAGGTGGCAGCCAGGCAGTGTGGTGGAGAGCAGCTCCTGCAACTCCCTCTGGATAAGTCTATTGGTGTGGGTATGTAGGGGACATAGGCTACATGTTGGGGGGGGGGGGAAGGGGAGGGACAGGTGATGTGAAGGCCGCCCCAGATTTCTGCACCTACATCGGGGCATGGAGCTGGAGCTTGGCTGGATCTGCTCTGGATAGGACCTACCTCTGTGGCCCAGTGGGTGGGACCTGGTGTGGGAGGGAGCAATATGCCATCATAGTGAGGTGCCCCCTGCCTACCCAGCACTCCACAACAGCTCCACACCACTGCCACACCTCACCTTGGCAGCCATGGTGGCACAGTGCTCCCTCCCACACTAGGTCCCACCCACTGGGCCATGGAAGCAGGTCCCGTCATGCCAGTCTAGCCATGCCACAGCCTCACATCCCACAACCCATGCCCCATGCCCTGCTGTGGGCATAGTAATCTGGGGAGAATGTGCCCCCCCATGCATCATCTGTGCCTTTTCCTCTTCCTCATACACTGGGGAGGACTGGTGGATGGGGGCAGGGAGAAGCAGGTGAGGGGCACCAGCAGGGGCAGGGAAGTGGTGTATCAGGGCTGTTCGGTGCCACAAAGTGGCAGAAGGGACAGCTGTAACTGAGCAAAGGGGTAGGGGGAGCTCTGATTTTCTGTGATAAAAAAACCAAAATCAAACACCAAAATAGAAAAGTATTTAGAATTTATTTTATTATAATGACTGAGGCACTGGTAGGCTTCCAAACTGCTTTAAAATAGTAAATATATCAATAAAACATTGTGTTCAACTAATACCTATATAGTGGTGTTTCATTTTAAACATGAAAAAACACAGATTTGTGGATTTTTAAATCAGAGAATTTGGGATTTTTAGACAGAGAAAACCAGGATCCCTGTTGATGATGGGACAGGAAAATTCTGATACTTGGCACAGAAAGAAGCGGCAGAGCTAACTGGCTGCAGGAGAGTGAAGAATGCATTCTGTAGGGAGGTGGGCCACAGAGTGGCTTATGAGGAGAAGGGAGTAACTGTGAGTATCTGGAAAAGGTGCTGAATTTGTTTAGCTGGCTGAGAGCGAGAGACTACAAACCTGTGAGAGAGGCCTGACTGCAAGAGAAGTGACTAGGAGCCCTAGCTGAGGACTATTAACAGGGCTATAGATTTAGAGAGGGTTTGACTAAGGCTAATTAAAAGGAGAAATGCATTAATTGAGGTATAGTTAAAAGATCAGGCCAGATTTAAGGTGGGCTGATGGTGAGGAAGACAGAATGAGACACCTGAAGTCTCACTCCAGTTGAGGGAGGGCACCCTCCCAAATATACACTGAGTTACTTTCAAAGGTGCGGCAGATGGGGACAAGGCAATATCCTTTAACTAGAGTGAAGTATGGGCCTGAAGGTGGCTTCTAATGGGAGCCACAGCATCTGTTAGACTTGGGTCCCGTGCCACTGCTCAATAATAAAGATGAATGCATATCTGCAAAACAAAACAGTCTAGCAATCAGTAGCATGGGGATAATGGTTGTATATCTACATAGCGCCCTCCATCTCAAAGGATCCCAAAGTGTTTTAATACTTGTGATTAAAATCTCTACAGAAAGATGACTTAATCCTAAAATGAGGCCAGGTACAGACAACTGATCTATACCTGTAACAACCGATGTTTGGTGCACACAAATTGGCAGTTTGGCACCTTCCCCACAAAGTTTGCCACTCCCCCCACCACCCACTCCACCTAGACAAAGGGCAAATGTTTGCTACCGATCTAAACTATGTCACTTACAGAAAAATGCATAACTTCACCTCAGGCTTTTTTAATGTGTACCTAGCCTGAATTGTCATCTCTGGGCTGAAGTGGAGCAGCTGCCTAGTCAAACATAACCACGTGGTCTAAAATGGGTCGGCAACCCCTGGCAAGTGTGCCGAACGTGGAATGCGAGGCCATTTTGCTTGGCACCGTGGCCAGCCCCAGCTCTGGGTAGCTACTGCCAGCGACGGAGCCCGGGCTGCTTCCAGTAGGGCTTGCAGCATCCCAGCTGCCTGATGGGAGCAGCCTGGGATCCCAGCTGGCAGCAGCTCCCCAGAGCTGGGGCTAACTGCAACTGGGAGGCTCCAAACAGCTGTGCTGGGCTCTGGCATCAGCTCCACACCAGCACATGCAGGCACGCCTCAGAGCGGGTGGTGGGGGAGGTGCCTGAGGCAGTGCAGCCCTGGTCTCTCCCCCACGCCCAGCGCAGCTGTTTGTAGCCAGCCCAGCCCCTGGGCAGCTGCAGCAAGCAGCGGGCAGAGTGCAAACAGCTCCACTGGGTTGCACAGCTCTGGCATCAACTCCATGCTGGCAGTGACTGTGTGTGCACCTCAGGGCAGACAGCAGGGCAGTGCAGCCTGCCCTGAGGTTCCCATGCAGTCGCCACCAGCACGGAGCTGATGCCGGAGCTGTGGAGCCCGGCGCAGCTGTTTGCAGCCTGCCCGCTCCTTACTGCAGCTGCCCAGAGCCCGGGCTGGCTAGAAAGAGCTGAGCCGGGCTCATCACCTCCATACTAGGAGTGGGGGAGAGACCGGGGCTGTGCTGCCTCAGGCCCATTCCTCACCACCCACTCTGAGGCGCACGTGCACACGCCAGTGCAGAGCTGATGCTGGAGCCTGGCGCAGCTGTTTGGAGCCTCCCGGCTGCAGCCAGCCCTGGCTCTGGGGAGCTGCTACCAGCTGGGATCCCGGGATGCTCCCAGCAGGCAGCTGGGATGCTGCAAGCCCTGCTGGGAGCAGCCTGGGCTCCAGCAGCTACCCAGAGTTGGGGTAGCCACTGCAACCACAGAGCCTGGGCTGTGGGGCAGGGGTTGGGGGCAAGGGGCGTAAGCAGGGCATCCTGCCATGTACCCCTTGCCCTCATTTTGTTTTTCTGCCATGCCAGCACTCCAGCACGTTCTGAGGTAGGCATTGTGGTATTTTTCGGCACTCCGGCCAAAAAACATTGCCTACCTCTGGTTTAAAAGCACTTTGTGCCCAAAAGTATCTCTAACATCCTTCCCAACTATATAGTTTGTCTAATGAAATATATCACCAAAAAACAGAACAAAAATAACCCTCTGCTTCTTGCATGTTTCCTGTACCATCGTGCCTACAAAAGCATTTTAACCCTACCACGTATTATAGATACTGAGAACAGGTAATGGAAACTACATTTTCCTTTTGAAATAGATTGTAAATTTAAGGAGGAAATAGTGTGAAAATTTGTGGGAGCCCATGTTAATATGATTCTGTAAGCATTTCCACAGGTTCTTCTATGACACCGTGGTATTAAAACCTGGATTTTTAAAGATAATTTAAGAGAGTAAATTTTCAGCATTACAAAGGCCCTTAAACTATCATAAGGAACCATTTTAGTATGGACTTGGAGGGAACAGTTACCTACTGACTTAGCAACACCCACTTTCTAAAGTACCTACGGTGATAATCACTATTTTAATACATAGTTACTACTGCTTCAAGCTTAATAAATTTATATTCAAATGATACCAGATTTGAGAAAAATAGTGATCTAAACATTAGTATGTGTATATAAATAAATAACATCATTTTCACTCTTTAAAAAAAAAAAAGGCTTTCTGCAATGACACAATTTCTTGTATATTATTTATCAGCAAATACACGTGCATTTATTCATTAGACTAATACTACTTCCTCAGCTGGGATTCCTTTTTTTTTTTTTTTTTTTTTTTTTTGCAGCTCCTCTTAGTATTCTGCTTGTCTGATGCAGAACTAGTTCTGCAGGAGCAGAAATAAATACATTCAAAAGGTTAAAAAGATTATAATAAAAGTATTCCAAACAAGCCTGCTTTCACTCCAGCCCAATGTGTTTGGGCTTTAACTTTGTTAGCAGGGTCAATAACAAAAATCATCAGTTAGATTACTGTATCGTCCAAAATCAGAAAAATAAGTGGGAAAATCTATGACAGTATGGCTAGACTGCAAGGTAATTTTTTCCTCCAGGTTTCCCCTATTTTCATTAATTGATCAGTTCTAGCACCTCAGCCAGGGCACACAACCTGTAACATACATTGAAACTTTTGAATCGTTTGGTACACTACATGTGCATTCTTTATACATGAATAACTAACTAGAATGATGACCAGAGATCAAATCTAATTGTATGTAAAACTCATTGCTGTGAACTTGATCCCAGGGTTAATTGGGGTCTTCTGTCATTGTGGAAAATTTGTTAAGAGGGTATCTTGGTTTCTTGTTTGTTCAAATGTCATTGACTATCATTGGCAGACAATGTTCTTTGGGTAAATGTGATATCTTTTATTAGACCAACTAAATAGTTGGAAAAATTGTTCTTTGCAAGCTTTCGGGTACAAACACTATTCTTCAGGCACAGGGAGAGTTTGTAGTTGCAAATCCATGCTATACCTAAGATATATAGATGACGTCTTCATCACTTGGACTGAAAACCTGCAGTCTCTGATTGATTTCTATCACAAATTCAATAACCATCACCCCTCCATCAGACTCTCTTCAATACTCCAGGATCAACAGGGATCCTGGTTTTCTGTGATTTAAGCAAATCCCCAATTTTTAGTTTTAAAAAAGTAACCCCAAATTAACATTTTTCTGTGATTTAAATGAAACACTACTCATTTATATAAATGAGTGATGTTTCATTTTACTTGTGGAAAATTACCTGCCTCTCCAGTGATGGGGAGGGGAGAGTGAGCTGCTGGTGGGCAGAGCAGTCCCTGGGCTCCAGGGGGGGAGGGGGCTGGTGCTTGCCTCTGTGGCAGCGGTGCCCCCCACCCTCCAGGTGGCACCCACCTGAGGGCACCTGGCTTGGGAGGTCCCGGGGGCAACTGCAGCTGCAGAGGGAGGGACCAGGTCCCCATGCAGGTCATGCAGGCAGGCAGGCTCCAGGGGGCAGAAAAAAAAAAAAAAAAAAAGGAACAGGCTCGCCACTCCCCTCCCCCCCCTTTGGTGAAGCCTGCCTTCCCAGGCTGCTACCAGGCTGCCTGCACAGGCTGTGTACACAGTCCCAGAGCTGCATGGAGCCTGGTGCTTCACTCCACAGCTGTACAGCAGCAAACTAAAACTCCTCAGAGATGTTTTAGTTTTCTGTGCCCCAAAGTCATTTAAGGTGCATTACGCCACCGAATGTGCTACAGCGGCTGGAATTAATGCACAATACACTGCCAATGCATGCAAACACCAAGACCATTAAAGCAGTGCAAAAGCATTTAGCCCACATTAAAGTATTGTGCACACATGCTCTTCATTTCATCAACACACCCCCATAGATCATAATTTTGAAAGAGCCACCCGAATACCACGTGAAGAATTACTGCAGTACAAAAAAAATCCCCGTGAATTGCATACCATTAGTTATGATATACAACCTTCCCTGGAACCTATACAGAAAATCCTCAAATAACTGCAGCCCATACTAGAAGAAGACCCAATTCTTAAAGAGATCCTGCCAGAACCAACCATCTTAGCCTTTAAACAAGTATCAAACCGTGCCAACCTCATTATCAGAAGCAAACTTCCTATTGCCCAAAACACACCAAATGGATCCAGACCATGCCAGGACGAGAAATGTAAAACCTGCCAACACATCTCCACCACCCCCAAAATAGCTACACCCCACCACAAAACCATCATCATTCCTGGATCTTATACCTGCATCTCCAGAAATGTAATATATCTCATCCAGTACTCCAAATGCCCTGATGAAAAATGTGTAGGAGAAACCAAACAACAACTGCATACCAGAATGAATACACATCCAAAATCTATCAAAGACAAAAATACCCAACTACCTGTGGGTGCACACTTCCTCACATAACAACCACTCTCTCCAATCTCTCAGTTCTAATCCTCAAAGGGAATTTACAAAACAACTTTCACAGATGAACCTATGAACTTCACTTCATAAATCTACTGAATACAAAAACCATGGACTAAATATAGATATTGGATTTATGGCACATTATAACCTCCCTAACATCTGATAAACCCAGGTAACCTGTCTGCATTTTACCAGCTACATTCTATCACCAATTCAAATCTCCAACACCCCCCACCCAACTTTCTGTCTCACACCTATTGTCTCACAGGGCCTCTGATCCTCACTGCTATGCCTTTGCATTTTCACAGACCTGCATTTTGCATACAGCTTCCATTCCACCCAGGAGAGCACACAAAGCAACTACAAACTCTCCCTGTACCTGAAGAAGGGTGTCTGTATCCAAAAGCTTGCAAAGAACAATTTTTCCAACTATTGATTTGGCCTAATAAAAGATATCACATTTACCCAAACAACCTTGTCTGCCTGTGTCCTTAGACCAACACAGCTACAACCAACAATCCTACTGACTATCATTCCAATTGCAAATAAGATAGATGACAATGTATCTACAATTTTCATAGTTACAATAGAAGTTAGAATCTCAAATAATACACATCTTTCAAGAATAAATGGTCAAAGAGCTTTTTAGTACTCACAACATATTGAAGGTATCTCAAGGGGAGGCAAATTCTGGTCTCAACTACACACAGGTGACTTCTGTTAACATTGAGACAATGCAAATGAGGGCAGAATTTGGTTTTATAAGCTTGTAAATTAAATTTATTGAATAACAATGCCTATAGAAAATAAAAATAGTAAGGCTTGACCTTCAGGCTGAACCAAAATAAAATAAGGTCACCTTTTATCTCCTCTATCTTTTTTTGTATGTAATTTAGAAGACCTGATTAGTTGGCAGCCTGCAGAATTGGCACCTACAGAGCCAGCCCTTCAGGTTTTAGTGAAATTGAACCTCCAGTTAACTTACAGCATTATTATGTCGTTGATCCTTAAAGCAACATGACTGTTAGTTTGAAGTGCATTGAGAAATACAAGAAAGAGAACAAATGGTAAACAAATAGAGTGACTCTGGGTACAACCTGAAATTTCTGGGGGAGAAAAAACAGATTTTGGTTTTGTTCTTTAAGTTTTAGACTTGCCTTTTATTTAAAGCAGACATCAAGGGACTCAGACTTAAAGTCTCCCTGAATCTGCTCTCACTTAAACTAGTCTTACCTCAGTCTTATTCTGCTAAGTTTAGTAGAGTATTTCCCTGTTTGCATAAATGTAAATGAATACTCCAAGTCTAGATAAAAGAGGAGAGTTCCAGTCACTCACTGTTGTGGATGGATCTAGGATTTTGAAAAGTGGGGGTGCAGATGGTATAGTATTTTCTGCATCATCCCATAATCCAACTCATATTTTTCTTAAATTAAAAAGAACCCAGAAACTTTACTAATATGCCAGGGGCCTAAGGATATATTACTCTGTTTCAGATCAAATTTAAAATGGTTATAGCTGAGGTTGGAGGGTGTGGAGGGGGCTTAATGCCAGCTCCAGGGTGGGACAGTTACCTAGTGCCAGGGGGGTATAGCTGTTCGCAATCCTCAGCCTGACCGTGGACAGAACTCCAACACCTGGGTTGTCCAGACATGTCACCTTGGCCCTAGAGTGCCCCTCACTGCCCTTTATGCATTGCCCCTGCCACTTCAAATGTCTCTTGACTCCACCTTGTCCCATTATCCTACATACCTCCCATGCTCAAGCCCACCCCATTGTGTCCCAAATCGCATCTGATCTCACTATCCCCCTCATCCCAACTGAGTCCTACTCTACACCCTCACTGCCCCATGAACCCACTGCACCTGCAGGGACCCATCCCCATTGTGCCTCAATTCCCTGACCCCTTACACCCCTTCATACTCCCTGAACTCTCCACAACCCCTCTGAGCACCCAAACTTCACTGCAGTTTGTTTCTGTAGTCAGGTTTTACTTTGTTCTGTTTTGGTTTTTTCCCAATAACAGTGAGGAGGGGTGAATTCAGGGGGTTGGAGCAGGGCAGAGGGCTTGGTGGGACAGTCACAGCCCCATTTAATTCTTTCTCTGCTCAAAGTTTAAAGCAAACTACCCAGCCAGGGTAGCTGCATTTCTATTTAGGTGGAAGAGAGTCAATTGACTTCATGGGTCATTATTATCTACTTCAGGCCTGTCCAACTTCAAAGCCTCCAGGGCCTGCATGCCACGTGTATGCTTCCTCAACCCCCCACCCCACCCCACCCCACCCCACCCCACCCACGACTTCACCACACACCCACAAAGATGCCTGCCATGCTGCACTATCCATGTGCATAATCATAGAAAATCAGGATTGGAAGGGACTTTAAGGACATGCTTCCATGTTGCGAAGCATGGATAATTTAAAACTGGACGGAAAATTTTACATAGAATACAGGCTATGAAGGATTGTAACCAAAGCAACAAGTTTGCCAAGACATGGAATTTAATCCTTTCAGCAAGAACACTCAAAAGACTTGGACAGAGTATCTGCAATTCTATATGCACTGAACTTACCATTGAGATGAAAAGGAATAAATTGGAAACGTTATGAGTGAATAAAGCCAGGTAGACAGAAATAAAGTGACAGTGGAAAAAATGAGAGGCAGGAAATAGATATCAAAGGAGTAGCAGTCTTGCTATCAGAGGGTAAGAGCCCTACTATAATTGAACCCAATAAATGAAAGAATTAATTATAATTGCATGGTTTTTTCAGTTCACACGCAAAGACTTCTATCATGTAATGCAATAGCCCAATAGATAAGGTGGTAGGTTAAGAAAAATATTAATTTTGTAACTCATTACAAGATGCGCTAAAGTGTACCGAGGCATGATGTCGTCATATTCATGGAAAATTTAAAAGCTAAAATAGGAACAAATAATATGGGGTATGAAAGGGCTACTTTAAAGAAGAAACTGAGAAAGAAACAATGTTGGAATGTGTCTAAATCAATTTTGCATAAGTACATGGTGGTTGAAGGGACTAAATTTCCATGCAAAAGTATACATAAAGTTACACTGAGATTGCCTATTGAACAACAGCAAAACCAATAGATCATATTATAGTTGAAGAAAAATGAACATAATCACTGCAGTGTATAGATCCATCTAGTAAATATAATAAATCTCCAAATAAAATTCAAATTGCAAAAGAAAAAACATAGAATACAATGTTACTAAATTAAATAACAATATTTCACTAACCAATTTAGTGTAGAAACATCAAACAGATTCAAATAATCTGTTTAGAAATCAACACAACCTGGGAAACAGAAGATAGAAGGCAAAGTGAGCAGGGAGGGGCTTTGTTCCCCACCCTCCCCTCTCCCACCAGGGGACTCCAGCCAGGGTCTGCCTGCCAGGAACAAACAGCAGAGGCAGTGGCTGGGGCTGGCAGACCCTGGCTGTAGTCCCCCAGTAAGAGAGGGAAGAGAGGGGGGAATAAACCCCCTCCCTGCCCCCTTTGCCTTAGGGAGCCATGCAGGCCAGCATCTGGACACAGCCCCACCCCTGCTGCTGGAGCAGTGAGGGGGGAGAACCCTGATAGGGGCTGCTCCACCCCAGCCAGGCAGACCCCAGCTGGGGTCAGGGGGTGAGGAGAGGGTAAAGGAGAAGAAGGGGGAATAAACCCCCTCCCTGCCCCCTTCGCCTTAGGGGGCCATGCTGGGCCATCATCTGGCTGGGAGCTGGGGGCCAGGGTCTGGCTACACTCATTCCCCTGCCCCCAAAAGCCTGGCAAGGGCTGCTTCCTTCCTCCCCCTCCAGGCACACCCTAGCTGGGGTCCCTTCAGGCCAGGGTCGGGGTTTAAACCCTCCCCAAATCATACTCATGCCTGCTGAGGTCTGGCCATGCTCCCTCCCTCAGCTCAGCTTCCCTCCGGAAGGGAAGGAAGGGCTCACTCTATCACCTCCCCAGCCTCTGGCCTGAGCCATTGCAGGCATGTGGCTGCATTTCCAGAATCAAAAGTGAATGTCTATTCACCTGCTTGCTGGTCAGTCAGTCTATGCAGGTTAGACTAACTAGCAAAGTTTGAATCAATTCAAGCTTGGGCTTTTTAAATGTTTGTACCTAGCCCAGGTGGCAGAGGGGAGCTAATGAGGGACTCACCTCACTGGAAGAGGCTCGGGCTGCAGCTATATAAGCCCAGAACCTGCATCAGTCAGGTAGTCTCTCCACAGTAACCAAGAAGTGAGGAGCTCCTGGCTTCAGGTCAGTGGAGCTCTTGAAGGGACCTAGATTTTGGCTGAACAGCTTTGCAGGCTGGGAACAGAGACAAAGTCCTTGGCCTGATAAAGACTGGGTTTACAGGCAAGTGGCCTTTGCTTATGCTAAACCCCTAGGGGGATTGAGACATCTGCCAGAGGATGGTGATGTCTCTTATTCATTTGAGTTAGACTGGTAGTTTAGCCTTGAGCCCTGCAGTGACAGGCCTGCTTAGAGAACCAGTAACCCAGGAGCCCTCAGATTGAGGGAGGGGCCCAATGAGGGGCTGAGGAATAGGCTGAGACTCACACCAGAAGGTCCATGAACCCAAGGAAAGATAGAGCTGGGCCAGAGGGTCCATGAGCCCAGGATGGGCCAAGTCAGACTAGAAGGTTGAAGAGCCTGGAGGAGGATTCTGCCTACAGGACCAGGGGTCCAAGAGTGCAAGGGGAGACTAAGTAAGAGACCAGGGGGTCTGAGGGCCCAAGAGGGCCAAGTGTATAAATAGTTACATCAGTGAGACAGAACATCCATAAAGCCTGGGGTGAAGTATAGGAGAGATGAAGCACAATTTGCTCTCAAGACTCTTGGTGCCCTACGGGGACCTAGTCGAGCTGAGAGGTATCTACCAAGCCTGGGGGCTGAATCAAGGCTACTGGAGCCCCAGGAGAGACCCAGAAGAAACTTGTTTGGATTAGGGCTCACTCTAAGGCCTATTGGTGGCCTCCCTGAATCCACCTATAATATTTAAGAACAAGGGCTGGCAAGTGAGTAATATAAAGAGAGTGGCATTAGAGTTTGAGCCAGGCAGGAGCAGTAAGGCCACTAGGGGGCATCACGGCTGCCCCTGTGGCAACAAGCCAGTCACAAGAGTCTTGACAGATTGAACCCCAGGGTTATATCTTTAGACACTGAAAGGTTTGCAGAAATAACTCCAAAACCTTACTATCAATCTAAAACCATTAAGTACAAGGGAAACCAAGACATTAATGATGGGAATTCAAAAGATTTTGAATGGGAAGCAAAAGATTTCCCAAAATATTAAAGGCAGAATTGAATGAAGTGATTTCTTGGCTACTCAACAGCAATAACTGTGTGTGGGGAGAAAAGAAAGTACCAAGCAGCTGAAAAGGGACTTAACACTTCGCTGCTAAAGAAAGGAGATCGAATCACTGTCAGTACTAGAAGTTTATAGCAGGGTAATGTTATAGAGTATGAAATAAAGGTTTACTATTACACTATCATCCCTACTTTTGCACTGACAATGGACTGGCCCATTAAAAAAAGCAGTCATGCAGACAAAACTCCAAACGATAGTTGATACATGTTTAGTGAAGGATATGGGACTAAGCATTTCTACAAAACAAAAAAAAGACCTGAATATAGAAAACAACACGAATGAGGAGGGGAAATGCAAACATAAGATACATCTGGTCAAGAACAAATTGAAAATATTGCAGCATTTGGTTACCTTGCTAATCTAATAACAGACAACAGCACAGAAGGAAATTAGAATAAGAAAAGGGAAATCAGATGGAAATATGAGCAGGTTTCATAAAGTCTAGAATAACAAGAACCTACACATGAAGATGAAGCTATACAACAGCATAATAATATTGGTGATGCCACAAAGTACAGGAACATGGCTGATCACGACAACCTTTGTAGCAAAATAGATACTTCAATATTCTTTATAGGCACTGTGAATCAAAAGTCAAGTGGAAGGACAAGCTTATAAATTCAGAAATGTGAAAGGTCAGTGAGTAAGTTATTATATAAAAAGTGGTTAGTATAATTTGGGCATGGAGCAAGAATGGATGCACATGAGATCCTAAAGCAGGCATTGCATTGGAAAGCAATAGGGAAATGAAGCCAGGGAAGACCCAAAATACTGTGGCATCAAATAGCTAAGAAAGATGTCATGTCATCTGAAAAGAAGCAGAATGTTTGCCTGATGTGCCACAAAATCCAGGAAAAAGTAAGAAATAAGAGAATTAAAATCAAAATGACTATGATTTAAAACCTTGATGCTGATAGATCATTTACTACAGTCACCAACTATTATAAAGCAAACAAAGTCAAACACTTATAAAACATCTCTCTTTGGGGATTGCACCATGCGTGTGTGTTCCCATGATCTTGATAGCTATACTGGCAAGAATTTCCACGTTTGATAAAGTGACCGAAGCTGGATAGGTCAAAGGTCAAACAAGATGAAAAGCAGTCCCCTGGTTCAAGTTGGTTGATTGACAGACCAATAACTTATTTTTTCTAAAATAGTAGAAACAAAGTAGATATCCCAGGAAACAGTATGCCAAAGTAATAGACTTTGTTAGCAAGTATGACAAGTCAAGATGAAAAAGTTGAAGAAGCCAAGACTAAGAAGTTCTTCAATAAAGGGTGCGTCTACACATACTGGTTTAAGGTGCTTTAGCCTGATTTAAGTTGCATGAAGGGTGCACGTATATATGTGAATGCCCTTAATTCACCTCAAAAATGGCAATTTTAGGCCATTTACTAGGAGTGTGCAAAATGGGCCGTATTCAATTTGGATTCAGCCCAAACCAGATACAGTGATTTGATTTGATGATTTGGATCACTGTCCCCGTTTTGATTTGGCTGAATCTGAAGATTCAATGCTGATTCAGAGAATCAGTGATTCAGCCATAGACACAGCTTTAATCATCTTTTCTACATACCTCGAGGCACCAGGCATGTTTTGTGAATGCTGCAATGCTGGGGTGGATGGCGTGTCCCACAGGTGTGCGGGGTGGGGCAGCACTCTCCCCAGTGGACCCAGAAGTGAACTAGAAGTGTTTCTGGTCCAATTCTGGGTCTGCTGCCAAGCGCGATGGGGATCCCCCCCTTGATGCACACACTCCTGTGGGATGCTCCATCTGCCCCAGCATTGCAGCATTCATAAGCTGAGCCTGGTACCTCAGGGTATGTAGAAAAAACATTTAAAGCTATGGGACTGAAGCTTCACGCAGCCCTACTATTTACGCCTAAGTTTGATACCTGTAAAAGCAGGTATCAAATTTAAGTATGAATAGCTAAAGCACATTAACACATGTAGTCATGCTAAGGTGCATTAATGCTGTGTATGGACTGATGGGGGAGTAACTTCAGTCCCATGGCAGTCCATGCACATGGCATTAATGTGCTTTAACATGTGCATGTGTAGATGCAAGCCTAAATTGCCTTAATGTGCATTAAGCTAATGCACATTAAATTTAGGCGCACCTAAATGCATATGTAGACATGCCCAAAGTTAAACAAACCATGAAAGTACATTTCAGGAAATTTAAAACAATGGCTGCAATAGTACAAGCTGAACCAGTGCTTGAAGAAATGGAAAATACAGTATTGAAATCCTTGGAATAAGAATAAAAAGTCTTCAAGAATGAAAATATAATATTAGTATATTTGAAGAGACAAGTTCGTTACTACTTGGCACACATCAATCCTAACTTCCAAAGTAGAAAAAATGGTTATACATTGGGACCTAATTAACAGATGGCTGATGTTTCTATACTAGGTTTCTAACATGGTGCATGAAATTGATTATTTTACAGATTCTGGTCCCAAACATGGCAGCTACTTAGTCATAGCATGTGGGACCCAGCATTAAGGTTTGGAATGACACCACTGGAGTACAGAAAGTAATGTGCAAGCATAGCCATGGTTCTTAGTATTAAAATGATGAAGCAGCAATAGAAACATCACAGTTCACTTTGGAATTTCTTGAAGTGATTCAGCATGCCAATAAGTATAATAAATAAAAATTAAGGCTTATTGATATAGCTTACCTTGACATATTTGAATGGTTTAAGAATATACACTGGAGTCAAACAAAGATGCATTTTCTCATCAATCCTGTTTTGGCATCCCCATTGAATTTATAATAAGAAAAAGGGTAGATTGAAATGTTCCATGGCTTAATAGAACCTGAAAATATTTAAATTTTTACTGATAGCAAAGATCTTTCAAATGTCAGTTCAACCAATATACAGGTAAAGAGTGAGGCTGAAAGATTACCCAAGATTTAAAAAAAAAAATGATAATATTGATAATTAGTTCTGAAGAAATTAATCTAATGCAAACCCAAGCAACTCCCATTTCAAGTATTACTTTAGAGATGAGTAGAAATTAATGTCTAAGATGAGTCAAATGAGTTACTTTGGCAATATTAGATCTGGTCACTGGAAATTTATGCTAAAAACCAAAGTATAAATATTCATCTCAAATGCTATTTCCACTTTAAATTATGTGGAAGCTGGGGATTTATCAAGTGGGAAGTGAGATATCTAAGCCCCTTCAAAAGCCAACGTCTTAGGAAAATACTTTATATTAAATTTATAACACATGACAAAATTCAGCAGAGTTCAACCTTCTTTTGTCTCTCAAATTATTCAAAAAAGAGGATAGAAATATTTTTGACATGTATTATGAATTAAGCTAGAATAACTGTCCTGGCAGGTGTGCCATTGGCTTTCAGCCAGTTGGAAAAACACATACCCTACTGTCCTTCATCCTTACAGCCAATTATTGCCTCCACACCTTGTCTTCAGACCATAATAGTAACCATAATTGTTGTTCTGAAAGGGACAGTAATTAAGCTGGGGTTTGCGGGGGATGGGAAGGGGGGGAGGTGGCTTGGAGGGGACAATAGAGAACTCTGGAAAGCTCTGCTGTGTATCCCGGAGTATTGTTTGTACATTTAACTGACAGTTGTCGGGTAATTTACCAGTGGGCAGTTTAGCACTTTATTTTCCCTCACTTTTCCCTCAATATGACCCATCCCTCTCCCACCACCAGGATCAGGCTGAGTGATTGGGTGAGCCACCACTATCCAATTACCTACCCCTCACTTCAGATGGTACAAGAGAGACATCATTGGGAATATCAGCAAGGGAATACAGAAAGAGACTGTAAAACCACAGAAACACCACTACAGTTTATCACCTGAAATTGTTTCTTACTAGTGTTTGCAGGCTGCTACTTGCCATCTGGACATGGTCAACACTAGTGCCAATATCTGCTGGTTGACGCTGGAGCTGCCTGAGTAATAGGTATGGATATCCCATGGCTACAGCCAAAAGTGGTCCCACAGTGCAGAGTGCCACATAGCACAGAAGCAAACGATGCAGAAAGGAGGAAGTAGTGGATGACCTGGTTGTGTCATCAGAAAGGAGAGCTGATGCTGCAGGAGAATGGCCAAGGTGGCTTTTCACCATGACTGTTGCACTAACCTGGTGAGGCAGGAAACTTTGTAGGCAGAGTGTACTGCTGTTTTAAGTCAGGAGAAATGCTGGGATACCATTGAGGCGGTGGACATGGTAAGACAGACAATGGAGATGCTGATGGGTGCCCTGCCGGTTGAGAGAGACATCCAGTAGACTCATAGCCATGTTCTGAAAACAGATGGAGCATGTTCAGGGAGCTCTTCATGTTGCATTCCAGGCAAAGATCTTTCTCTTCAGTCCCCTCTGTATCTCCCCCTTGGCAGAGTTATCCACAGCAGCATCCACTAGTGGGCCACCACAGCTAGGAGTAGCCTCCTCATCCTGGACTAGCCCTTCACTAAAGTCACACTCAAACTCGATGAAGCAATGTGGGGAGAGTTCTCCCTGCCCATTCCTCAGTAATACAGCTTTTGGGCCAGGACTATCAGTGGCAGCCTCCATCAGGTCCTCATGAGGGTTAGAGCTACCAGTAGCAGCCCCACAGAATTACACTCCAGTTGAAGGGCTACCCTCAACAGCACCCTGGGACATGATTCTGACTAGTCCTCTCCACTCCACCATCCCAGGATTACCCTTAGCTTTAAATCACTGAATCCCTACCTAGTGCTAGACTTCACTCCCCTGAGTTTGGTTGACAAAACCTCATCATAATTTCCATTCCCCAACTTACAACACCCAAAGCTTTCCCCTACCCTCACAGGATCCTTGAGACTAGGACATCAGTCAGCCAAATTAGGCATGGTCCTACCAGCTCCTCAGACTTGTCTTTCCACAGCCCTTCCATGCCCAGGCCCATGCCCCACTCCTCTTCTGATTCCTCTGATAAAAGGACCCCCCATCCTTACTGTTAGGGTGACAATATTTGGATCTTGGGGAGCATTGGATGTGCAGCTGAATAAAGGCTTTTTCCTGTGTCTCAGCAAAAGCTGCTGGTCATAAGGCAGGATGATATATTAGAAGTAACTAACTTTGCAAATGCTTAGGCAAGCAGTTTTCTAACAATGGGGTAGTGTGTAGCATATATGGTGTAAGAAGAACAAGATGCAGCCCACCAGCTATTGTCAGGAGATAAAGCAGAAGCAAGACCTTGGAGATGCAGAAAGAGTCAGCAAGAAACCAGAAAGAACCAGCAATTGACTGGGAGAAGCCGGGGTCAAAGTCTTATGCATGCGCTCTTAGCAGAGAGGCATGTAAATAAATGAAATGCATAGGCAATTCCATGTTAATGAAGTAAACAATGAGCAGAGGCAGAGCTTGAGATGGGAGGAGATATGGGTAGAACCAAGGGAGGAGTGAGGGTGGAATACATGTTAATGAGCATGAACCAAGGTGTATAAAATGTGAAAAGAACTAATGTTCATTGCAGCTCCCCAGTTTGTTGGTTTTTTGGGAGCTAGTCCAAAGCTGTCTCCATTCTGAATAAAGCTGTTGCAAGCAATGTGTGCTGGTGTTTGCTGCCTGCTTGCTCTGGCTAATGAGTAACAGGATCCATGAGCAAGGAGATCATCGTCTCCCTAGTCATTGGGCACCATGTGGAGTTGGGGTCTAATACTTATCCCTATTTAGGCTCCAGTTTTAAGGCTCTAACCTTCACTGAGGTGTTTGGGAGATGAGGTCTGGAGCAACTCCTGTCTACCTCACATATCCTGGGACAGTTCTTATTCAGTGAAGGGATAGCAGTCTGGGACTCAAACCCTTTTGACTGATGTGGTCATGTGGTCAATGCTGCCAGACCATCCCATGCTAGAAGGACCACCCTGCTTCTCCTCATCCCCCTGTTGAATGTGCATTGGTAGTGACAGGCCACAGTTGGCCATCTGCTATATCTTCCCCTTCCTAGTTTCCAGTTGATAACACACCTCTTGTTCTCCTCACCCCCTGGTTTGTAAAGCACTTCTTTGTACTTCACTTAAGAAAACTTGCATGTTTTTGACTGTTTAATCAAAAGTTCTTTTGGTCCAGAAAGCAATCAATGGATGTTCCCCATACCTTATTTAGTCTTTACTTAGTTGTGCTCTCACCCATCTCCACTGCTGAAAGTAGTTCTTTAGGACACCTTCTAGGTGCCACATACCAGCCACCAAGATTCCTCTGCCAAGTCCTCTGGAAAGGCTTCCCCCATGGACTCACAGATATTGTTCAGGGTGCAGTTAGTGACAACTATCCAGGGAAGGTTAGCACTTGATAACATCCAGTGCACCCTCTGAGCTCTTCACCTTGCCCTGAAGTACTGAAAAATGCAATTGATGGTCATGTGGCAACTGCTCAACTAATAGTTGAACCATTCCTTCCTTGCATTCAAATGTCTGGTGAAGGCTTCCAGAACCATGGCAAGAGGAAGTATGCTGGATCCTCAAGTAGTAGTGAAGGACAGTTATTCCCTCCACCATGATGCTGGTAGCACCACAAACAAGTTCACCCCACACAGCAGGGGCACTAGAGTGGAGCTCCCGTGACATTGATTTCACAAACCTTGCCTGACTTATTGCAAGCTGCAGGAGGCAGGGCACAGGATAACAACACAATCTGAAAAGTGATGAGGCAGATTCAGCAAGGAACTTCTGCAGGTTGATAAGAGAGAAGATCCATGGTGCCAGCACCTTCTAGCTAGTACTACACACATTTCAGACAGTCAATTCCCCTGTGGATTTGCCCAAACCAGAGTGGTTGGACATGGACTAGAGGCTGTCAAGGGTGACCAACTACAAGATGTTTTTTTTCTTGGTGTGGAAAGAAAAAAAACATACTAATGCTCAATCAGTAGGTCAAGGACAACAGAGCTCCATGAAGGTGGCACAGCTCATTCTGAAGTCCTGCTGCTGCTGTTCATTGTTTCAGGTCTCTGGGACTATGTGTTGCTACCAGTTGCTGCTCATCTCCTAGCCCAGAAGTGCCAGTAAATGGTTTGCATGTGGTGCCAGAGAAGACCATCTTCCACACTTCACCAAAGGAAGACCATCTTCATGGCATCCTCAGGCAGTTTGCAGTCACTGGTGCAGAACAAGTAGCACATCTTGAGGAGGCATTTTTCCAGGGCCTCAGTCATGGTGCCCTGTGCTACTACCCACCAGCTGGCAGACAATCGATAAGAAAACACAAAGCATGACCATATAGGCCATGACTCTCTGCCTCAAGGGGGGGGCAGCACCTCCCACTACTTGTTGACCAGAGCATGCAAGATAAGGAGATAGACATTCCTGGCTCCCTAGGGTGAAAATGCCACCATTGTAACTGGCAAGTCTTCCTGAAATAAAACTGACCAAACCCACAGTTGCAGCAAGTACCCAGGAAAAAACAGGAGAAACAAACAGCCAATGGACTTTCTCTTCTCCATTTTGTAGTCCTCAGAGGCCTTCAGAAACTTAGGCTTAAAAGGCATTCTGGGATCTTTGTTCTCCAGGCCCCTAGGTGCATAGCTCTATTGAAACATAAATTCAGGACCACTTGAAATATTTCAACAAGAAAAAGTCTGAATGGAGACCAAATCCCTAGGGTAAATGGAGAAGCTGGTGATTTGCAGGAGACTCAAGCAGAAGGGAGCAAAAGGAGAGGCCTTATCATTCTTCCTGAGAAAGTAAGGCAATTGGCTAGTTACCTCGGGTATCTATACATAAATGCATGGAGCCTGGGTAGAAAAACTAGCACAGCCATGGGACTATAAGGTGAGTACAAGAACAGAGACATGGTGGAATAACTCATATGACTGCAGCACTGTCATGGACAGGTACAAACTGTTCAGGAAGGACAGGCAGGAAAGAAGAGGAGGAGGACTTAAGCTTCATGTAAAAGAGCTGTATGATTGCTCAGAGCACCAGTATGAAACTGGAGTCTATGGGTTAGGGTCATAGGGGAGAGCAACAAGGGTGACATTATGGTGGGTGTCTGCTATAGACCACCAGATCAGGAGGATGGGGGGATGAGGCTTTCTTCAAACACTTAACATAATCAAAGGCCGTGGTTCTCATGGGATAATTCAATCACCCTAACATCTGCTGGGAGGGCAATACAGCAGTGCACAGGCAATCTAGGAAGTTTTTGGACAGTGTTGAGGACAACTTCCTGGTGCAAGTGTTGAAGAGGCCAACTAGGGGCCATGCTCTTCTTGACCTTCTGCACAAACAGGGAAGAATTAGTGAAGAATATAGTAGCGAATGGCAACTTGGGTAGCAGCTGCCACAAAATGATTGAGTTCAGGATCCTGAGGAAAGGAATGAAGGAGAGCAGCAGAGTAGGGACTCTGGACTTCAAAAAAGCAGACTGACTCACTCAGGGAACTGATGGGCAGGTTCCCTGCTTGGAGGTCAGTCTGTGGGGAAAAGAAGTCCAGGATAGCTAGGTGTACTTTAAAGAAGCCTTTCTGAGGGCTCATTCATCACACAGTGAACTAATGGACATTTAACTACATGTGACAATGCGTCTTGTGTCAAGCACATTGTGCCCCACTCCACTCCCATAGTTACCAGTCCTCAGTAACATTGCTATCCCCCATCTGCACTGCCCAAATGCTGAAGTAAACTTACTAGCCAGACTCTGTGATAATCCTATGCTGTGCCAGTGCACTGAGACATATTCCACCCACCAACAGGTTGGGCTCCCTTCAAGATATCCAATATGGATATCCAATATATCCAACCCTTTCAAAACCCTTTGACTTTTTCTTTCTTACTCAATGGCATGAAGAATGGTCAGAACAAGCACCAATCAATTACCACATCATCTCTGACCCTACAATCAGTCAACCAGCTTTTAACTGGCCATGCCTTTATTGGACATTTCTCAACCATTTTCAATTTGGACAGGGTCACTGTGCCTCAAACCTATACCAATGGGGCCTTCACAATGACAACAAATGCCCTTGTGGACAAGTTCAAATTCTATTCCACACTATAGACTTGTGTCCATTTACTATACTATCTGGAGGCCTTCAAGCTCTTCTCACTGGTGATGACATCACCTTAAGATGTCTGAAACAATATGCCAAAACTGCATAAGCTAAATAAATAAACTTAGGGCTCAGGAACAAACCATCCCAATGTGCAGGAAGAGTAGTGAGTATTGCAGAAGACTATACTTTTACCATACTTGCAGGAAACTCTTTAGTGAGCTAAAACACACAAAAGAAGCTTACAAAAAGTGGAAACTTGGACAAACAACTAGGAAGGAGTGCAAGAGCATTGCTCGGGCACACAGGGATGAAGTCAAGAAAGCCATACTGCAACTGGAGTTGCAGCTAGCCAGGATGTGAAGGATAAGAAGCAGGGTTTCTACACGCATGTCAGCAACAGGAGTAAGATCGGGAAAAGTATGAGTTCCTTACTAAATGGGGTAGGCAACCTAGTGATAGATGATGTGGAAAGGGCTGAAGTACTCAATGACTGTTTCACCTCAGTCTTCACAGGCAAGTTCAGCTCCCAGACTACTGCACTTGCCAGCACAGTTTGGGGAGGAGGTGAGCAAACAACAGCGGCAAAAGACCGGGTTAGTGACTATTTAGAATAGCTGGATGTGAACAAGTCCATGGGGCCAGATGCAATGCACCTGCGGGTGCTAAGGGAGTTGGCCAATGCAATTGCAAAGCCACTGGCCATTACCTTTGGAAACTCATGGTGATTGGGAGCAGTCGCAGATTATTGTAAAAGGGCAAATAAAGTGCCCATCTTTAAGAAAGGGAAGAAGGTGGATTTGGGGAACTACAGACTGGTCACCTTCACCTCAATTCCTGAAGAAATCAAGGAGCAGTTCATCAAGGAATCCATTTCTAAGCAGTTGGAGGAAAAGAAGGTGATTAGAAACAGTCAGCATAGATTGACCAAGGCAAGTCATGCCTGAAAAGGAAAATGGACAATTTTCTTGTGATTTCCCACAAGAAATAAAAGGTCTAATAAAAGGTATCATTTTGGAACCAAGAGTTCTAGTTTTTTGTATGTCATTTTGTCTCAGACCAACGTGGTTACCAAATACACCCCTGACCAACCTGATTGTCTTTTATAATGAGATGACTGGCTCTATGGATGTAGGAAGAGCAGTGGACATGATATACTTTGACTTTAGCAAAGTTTTTGATATGATCTGCCACAACGTTCTTGCAAGCAAGCTAAGGAAGTGCAGGTTGGATGAATGGATGAATGGTGGTTAGAAAACTGGTTGCATCATCAGGCTCAAAGGGTAGTAATCAATGGCTCAATGTGCAGTTGCCAACTAGTATCATGTGGAGTGCCCTACTGGTTGGTTCTGGGGCTGATTTTGTTCAACATCTTTATCAACAACCTGGAAGATTGGATGGAGTGCACCCTCAGCAAGTTTGCAGATGACATCAAGCTGGCAGGGGAAAGTAGTAGATATGCTAGAGGGTAAAGCTAGGATTCAGAGAGGCCTCAATGAATTGGAGGATTGGACCAAAATGAATTTCATGAGGTTCAGTATGGAGAAGTGCAAAGTCCTGCACTTAGGATGGAACAATGCCATGCACCAGTACAGGTTGGGGACTGACTGGCTAAGCAGCAGCTCTGCAGAAAAGGACCTGGGGGATACAGTGCACAATAGGTTGCATATGAGCCAACAGTGTGCCTTTGTTGTGAAGAAGGCTAACAGCATACTGGATTGCATTAGTAGCAGTTTGAGGGAAAGGATTCTTCCCCTCTATTTGGCACTGGTAAGGCCACATCTGGAGTACTGTGTTCAGTTTTGGGCCCTCCACTACAGAAAGGATGTGGACAAATTGGAGAGTCCAGTGGAGGGCAACAAAAATGGTTAGGGGGCTGGAGCACATGACTTCTGAGGAGAGACTGAAGGAACTGGGCTCATTTAGTCTGTAGAAGAGAAGGCTGAGGGACGATTTAATAGCAGCCTTCAAATATAATTTCAAAGAGGATGGAGCTAGCTGTTCCAAGTGGTGGCAGATAACGGAACAAGGAGCAATGGCCTCAAGGTGCAGGAAGGGAAGTTTAGGTTAGATATTAGGAAAATCTTTTTCACTAGGGGGGGTAGTATAGCAATGGAACAGGTTACCCAGAGAGGTTGTGGACTCTCCATTCTTGGAGGGTCTTAAGACCCAGCTAGAAAAAGCCTTGGCTGGGGTGATCTAGTTAGGGATGTGCCTACTTTGAGCAGGAGGTTGGACTAGATGACCTCCTGAGCTAGGGACAGACATTACACATACACCAGTTTAAGTGATCAGAAACTGGTTTAAGCCTGTAACAGAACAGATGTTCAGTGCACATAAACTAGTTTGAAAATGGCTGAACTGGTTTGAGATAAACCTGGTTGAATGTAGTATCAGACTTAACTGATTTGGGTCAAATTGGTTTATGCAATGTCTGTCCCGGACCCGTTGCTGGTTTAAGCTAAATCAGACTCCCCCAGAATCCCAGGATGCTCTCTGGGCTGGGTGGGGCTTTCTGCTCCACAGCAGAGGTGGCCCCTCCCCTCTGCTCCCTGGCTGCAGCTTCAGCAGAGACTTGCAGGCACAGCAATGTCTGCCTGCTTTCCCCCTCCCCTCCCCACTCCCTGATAATCAGGGAATCACTCATCTCCTCTGCCTTACACAGACACACAGCATTAACAAGCAGACCATGTGCTGGCTAGGGGCTGTGCTGTGGCAGACAGCAGTGTTGGCTTAGGGCTTTTTGGAGCTAATCAAAGCTCAGCTGGTAATGTCCCTCTGTTCCTTCTTTGTTTAAAAAGAGTTTGAACTCATTAGAGAGGCTGTTTCTTTTCTGATGGGGTGGTAACTGCTCAGAACAGAGCTGATAAATGTTCTGTTATCATTGGGGGGGGGGAACCCCTCTGTAAACCTGCTGGGGCCTGGCCATGGTCCCCTTAGCTCAGCTCCCTGCAGAAGGGAAGGGAGGGCTGCACTAGCACCCCCTGGCTTCTAGCCTGAGCCACTGCAGGCATTTGCCTGCATGTCTGGGATGTCTGTGCAGTTTCAAAGTGTTTCAGCCTAGCCAAGTTAGACTAACCTGCAAAGATTGAATAAATTCAGGCTCAGGCTTTTTGAATGTCTGTCATTTTTCTATGACTCAATGAATGTCTCTACAGTGCTAAAGTGCTCCATATTGGAGCAGGATTTTGAAGTTCTTTAAAAGAATGTCTGCCCATGATAACGTAGCTCTCTTTCATTCCATCCCTATTGATGAAAATAGTAAAATTCCATTGTCTTCAGTGGGGACAGGATTTTACCATATGGAGCAGAAATCAGACACATCCTTAACATCCACAGTGACTAACATAGAAGCAGGGAGCAACAATGATTGCTTTCAACGGTGCCATACAGTTGGCAGAGCCTTCTTCTGTGAGCCCAGAGGGAGGTAGAGGTTTTCAGCTTACTCTTAATGAATCTTGAAGCTATAGAAGTAGAAGCCCAGATGCAACTTTATTTGTACAGAAAATAATTTTAATTTAATCACAGTCATTTGCAAGATACGCAACTATCAATGGCTTGCCAAGCACAAGATCAAAACTTGCTGATATGTCATTTAAATGAATGAGTTTTTGTAGGCTGCTAATGCTTAATATGGACATGTCTTTTTTGTTATTTTGGAAACAAAGTTTTGTAACAGCTGAGATATTTGCATCTGAAAAGCAGATAGTAGGGCACCGCAGCAGTTTTGTGTTTTTGAGATCCTATCAAGTGAGTTCTGTACTCAAGTGAATGTGAAGCTCATGTAAATGTAATAATTGGCATGCAAGGCAAAAGCCTAGTTTGAGAACACTAGAAAAAGAGAAAATGATTGTGTTATCCTCACTTTGATGCCTCTGCTCTTTGCAGTTCATTTCTCTGAACACACTCGTTCATCCGTCTTCCTTCTCACCCCACTCCAGTCCTTTTGGTGCTGCCAGAGTGCTGCACATCACAAAACCTCCCTAGGAAACCCTTTCACTTCCTGGGAAATCTATAGCCAGAGCTGGACGTGTTCAGTATTAAACAGAACAAAAATTACCCTTTGAATTAGTGTTCAATTTCCATCTGATTAAATAAAAAAATAACAAGAAACAGATTGACAGATAAGAACCAAGGGAAGTAATGGGACAGGAAAAGCTGGGAAGAAATTAAAGGACATGAGGAAGTGGGGGAAATGAGACTCAACTTGCTTTAAGTGGTAATTTTAGGAGGTCTGCTATAATGTCTAAGTTGCAGTGAATGGCAATATTGTCCATTTCAACCCAAATAGAACTAGTTTTCCATACAAAAAGAGAATGGGTCAAGGTAACCTCTACTGTAACTGCAGTGGCTTTAGTGGTGATGCAGGATACATGGTTTCTGTTCATTAGTTGCAAGGAGGAAAAAAGGAAAATGTGAAAGCTTATGGTATTTCAGATATGGACAAGTCTATCATGGGTTTAACTTATTTTCTCTTTACTAACTTCTCAGCAGTAATTGTAATGGGCATATTGCTGCTCATTCTTTGTCTGCAAAACACTCATTGTTTTTAGCTTATGACTACAGAACAAGCCATAAGGGTTCTATAATCAGTCTGTTAACAATTTTGAGTGAGTTTCTTTAACAGCTGTTAAGTGTGGTTGCCTTTTTTCTTTCAGACTCAGAAAAGTGGATATTATACTGCCTCCACCAAAGTTGTTCACACATTTTACTTATAATAGTGAAAAGTGTATTATAAAGTGAACATTTAGAATTGATTTCAATAGAGCTGAAAGCCTGAATGCCATACTGCCACGTGAAACATGGCTATATAATAATGATCTTTATGGAACCAGATGCAGAAATATATAAAAAATGGTGTCTAGAAACACTTTGGTCCTTCTCCACTATCCACTGCCCAGATGATTAACTGTTAGCGCATTCAGTTTAACCAGCTGCCGGAGATCTGGGACTCCTACACTCGTGCAAAGAGCCTGCTCTGATGTGCTGGAAACATCAGAGCAGACTCGATTAATTGAGTCTGCTGGAGCACGGAAATTAACACTCTCCAGCAGACTCTCATGTCACGTGCATCAGCATGCTGAAAAATGGTGGCAAGGCTTTTGAACTAAAGCTCATCCCCATGCCTCCCAGAGCACATGTAAAAATGTCCCTGGACAGCAGCAACCACTGATCTAAGTGAGAATCAGAGACCTACAGTGCCAATCCTCAGTTTTTCTAAAGACATGTACCACTAGTCAGAAGCTCTATCCTATCAGAAAGATTTCTGCTAGGGTAATAATTTCATAACCTTGAGGTAACAGATAATGGCTTAGTTGTATACTGAACACCATGGAGAGCGTGAACCAAGTCTTCTTATCAAAATGCAGGTTGTGCCACAACACAGGGGCTTCTGAGAGTTGGATAAACAATAGAGGATGACATGTGTGTCATAATAGTGGTCAGATATAAAATAGTGTTGACTATCAGGGGCTTTTTGATAGGCTTGTAGATACAGCCATTATGAATTTATTAGAAGAATAAACTAAAAGTTCAAAATAATTCAGGAATTTGTAAAGATGCCAAAATTCAAAGGTCAGTATACTGTTGCTATATGAAATGTATATGCACAAAATTGAGCCAATGCTCCTGTTTATATTTTCACATATTCTGAAAAGCATTAAACAAAAAGGATGGTAAAGCTAACCACAACAGTCATCAGGCAAGAATCTTGAGCTGGCTTCACCTTTGAGCAGCCAGACACTCTCACTTTCCTGTATATTTATTGACTTCCCAAGTCTGAAAAATTGGCCATCCCTCAGATGACATTTAGAGTGAAGGAGGTGGACCTGTTAATAGTACACAGGGCCAGGGTAGAACCTTTTATATCAAGTCACTTTACAATACTTTTTCATAAACTAATTCATAGAATCACTAGGATGTGCTCTGACATTTTTATAGCTATTTTTATATGAAAGCAGTTGATATAGAATTTGAGTAGAAAAAATACCAGGTGGTCTGGTAGCAGTTGAACTCTCCTGAATGCATCACTCTGAAGGGTCAACAAGGATACTTGTTGGGAGTTACTACAGTATTATTTAATCAGGAATAATTTACTTTTAATACATCTCTAGAGCACTTTACAAGTACAATATTAATATTTGTACCATTGTCTTTATCTTGCACTATAACTCACTGAAGTCCCAACTTTTAATCCCAGCTACCTCCAACTGGTCTGGAACGAAGTAAGGTTTCAGTCTTACTAAGAATGGAGAAACTACAATAATATGTAGTAATCATGAACAGAACTGTAAGACCCATTTCTGTAGGTTCTTTAGGACAAGTGTCCTTGGCAGAAATGGAGTCAAAAGGGCATTGTTCTGGGAGCGGGGCATTTATTATCCTTTTATCTTTTAGGTTTGTGGTTAGTGTGGTAATACCCCACAAAACACCTCATGCCAACTTCTATAACTCTTTGGTTTTACACCCAACATGGCCTACAGTACTGTTGAAAAGCCTATTCATTGTGCCTTATACACAGCATCACCTCTCCTTTCTTTATTGCACGCACACGGATCTTTTCAAGAATGGGTATATGGAGCTTTCACTGGGGCCAAGATGTTTATATGCTTAAAACACATATATATCCTGAACCACAGGCTATGTATCAGAAAACACTATGAGACCACTCCAGAGAGTAAATGAATGAGTCTCTGGATGAGCTTTATTATACTGAGAACTGGAATGAAACGCTTTTGCCTCCTACTTCCCTATCTAGCCATGGCTTTTCTGGCACGTACATAGATACAAATCCCATTCAGAATGGAGATCCCCAGCAAAGCAACATGTTCCTAATACTGGTTTCCATTTCAAGTAACCAGAAATTCTGTACTATTGAAATATTAAAGTGCCCACTTCTCTCTTTCCATGCCTCATCTGGGAATCAGACTTTTATAGGCCTATAGCAAAAATAAAAAATAAAAAACTAAAAATATCTGTAAGATGTTACCTGCAGATTCTGAATGTTACTTTTCTGGTGTCATTCTCACTCCCTCTAAAGCATTCTCCCACCCAATTGTAACAAGAAGTGCAAAATCTGTTAGTGACTCAGAGTCATGGGTTAGAGGGGGAAGATAGTGTCTAAGACTGTTCTTGGGAAAGCATTAGTGTGATTGTCTCTGTCTGTCTCTCTCTCTAATATTCTGTATGCCACACAGTTTGGCTACTGTCGATCCCACTGTTGTTCCTTTTATATACGAACTGTCTGATTTAGCCTGGGTTGAAAGGGACATCTAGAAGGTCCAGCTTCAGTTTCTAGACTCAGTTGCTCAGTGCAAACAAAGCAGCAGTGCAACAGTAGAGAGGGTTGACATTTTACAACTCCGTAACAGCACACCGCCCTATCTGGATTAACTATAGTTCTAAGGAAAGAGATATGTTAAGTATAATGTGAGTTGCTCATGGGGTAATAAGGTTTGAACAGGGAAAACAAGATCAAAAGGTATGCTAATCATGGATCCAACTGTTTATGTTGAGATTCCAGACAAGGACTCAGATTTCTATAGATCACAACCTTTAAATGAACAATAGTTGACAACTGTGAATAGAAAGAAGTTTATTTAGCTCATGCTTCTTTCTGGAAACGGACTCATGCTTTGCTTGAAATAACTGACTTTACATGTTTTATGAATAAGAAAATTTGAAAACTTATCAGTAAGTCTCTAGGTACTACTTAGAGAACATTTAATTTGCTATTGCTGCTAAATTTCTTCATGCAGTTAAGTGCAACTCTGCAATTTGCTCTTGGAAGATGCACAGACCAGTTTCTCATTTGCCATTTTAAGGTCCTACTAAAATGGTGCTGGTAATACAGATGCAGGAGCATCCCAGCAAAATAATTTGTGCACCTAGGCATAGATACAGGACTGAGACTATCCCATCCAGTCATGAATTATTTGCAGAAAGATAGACATGTGGCTCTGTGTTGTTGGGAAGGTGGAGAGGGAAAAAGGGGATTCAGCCAACATGCTGTTTCATTGTCTGCACTGAGTGCCTGTTAGCGTATAAAATGAACTCAAAGTGATTATTTAATATTTAAAACCTTTAATGTGCTGGGTCCTAATTATCTTGCCAGTTTTCTGGCACCTCTATACTGTCTTGCCCTCTTAGGTTGAAATGGCAGAGAGCTTTTGGTTCCAGGGTCAGCAGGAGTAGAATGGATACATTTTCACTTTTGTCTTGGTGTCTGAAAATGCCCTGCCTTCTATTCTCAGGAGGGATGTGTCTTTAGCCTCTTTTAAATGAAGGCATTGAGATTTAGTTCTTAAGGTATTTGGCACAATGTATTGTTATTGCTTTTGAATATTTTACCTAGGATTTTGTTTTGCAAGGTTTTAACTAGAGTTTTAAATATTCTTCATGCTATATATAATGCCTAACCATGGATAAGCACCATACAAATACATTTTATTAGTCCTCTAATTTATAATTAATGTTAAATACATCTCTTTTCAATCTCTATACACAGACTGACAGATTACAAACCCATTACATGCCTCTCTGATGTTTTGGCCAATGACTTTTAGACACAGTAATAATTAATGATTAAGCAGAAAAAATTAGAGACAGAGAACTTGATGTTCCATGGGGACCCTCAAAAAAAATTATACATCATGGAAGAGCAACTGAGTCCCCTGTGCATTTACCATTTTTTAGGGAAAAGGACTCAATATTTTCTTTCCCAGAATGCAGTGGAGCAAGGCCCTGCATTTCCAGATTATAGCTTCCATCTTTTATAAATATGAATTCTTCCATATTTTCTCCTGCTCAAGCTATTCCCTTGATCATCCAGCATTTTTCCATCTGGGTAGCATGCCACTCTGTCTGAAATGCAGATTCAACCTGTTGCTGCATTTGGGACTCTCCTTTCATACTGAAATTCTGAAGGAAAACCATGAAATCTCCAGATTAGAATGCAGCTCCATTCTGGATTGAACAGGATCTACAGGTATGCTGGATCAAGTATATAAATATGCTGAGAGTCAGCACAAGGGCCTGTTTGAGAGACTGACAGTATATAGGTGCTTTGGTACAATTAAAAAAAGTTCAGAGTTGCTTCATTCTCACCAGTCTTGCCCATAGACCCTACAATTCTCTATTATGGAATCCAGTCAAAGGAGAGTAGAGGGGCTGTCACTAAAAGAGAAAACTATAACAAGGGTCAAAGTTTTCTCAGTTGATTTTCAGGCACCTGTCAAAAACTGCATTTATGTAAGAAATAATCCTGCCCTTACGAAGACAACCAGATGATGTAATGGATATTTTTTCCATCTCTCAAAACTCTTATTATGTGACAATATTATATAACTGAGAGCCAGTTAGTCCCAGTTCATTCTAAAACTTACTGCACATACAAGTACAATAATCTGTGTTCTTCTGCTTCTCATATTCAATTAACCATTTCTTAAGAAAGGAGAAAGTATTTGCTCAATTTGCTGATAGTTCAGAAACCCTAATTTAATTGTTCAAGGAAGGCCTAAGATTTAACAGCACGGACAGATCTTTAATCAGAGTCCAGTATTTATAGAGAACAACTTTTGCTATGATTATCATTTTATTCATCATTTACAAAGTAACTATGGTATTCCTTTGTAACATTTAACAGATTACTTGTTGCAAATGTATTGTTGTCAAATGAAATGTAGTTTTAAACTACTAAGAGTAATCAGTTTTGCACAATTCTGACTCAATTTCCTTTGTGATATTTAGACACTGAAATAGGGCAGTAATGGAATTCTGTCATCTCAAGGGCTCTTCGGGACCTACAGTAGAAATGTGTTTGTTTTATTTTTTAAATTGATAAGCCTGCAAGGGCAGTGGTGAAATACTTGTTTTAGTTTCTGCTTGAATTCAACTATAATTCTAAGGAAGTCTATGGCTGTGGTCTCTCTCTCCTTTTCCAAATTCATTTGTCTATAAAACAAATTGAAAGGATGGGATAAAACCTACATTTTTCTAACTAATATGTACACTGGGTTATCTGCTCAAATTTTACGTTGTATCTCCTGCAGTATAGTTCTTGAAATATGGGGTTTTGTGGGAGAAAGGTAAGTAACACCCAGCTCAGTCCGTGCAAGGCTGCTTTCGCAACAGATCATAGATTTAGCTATGTGCCTCCAATACACTTTAAGATTTTATACATTACATTCTGTAAATGCGGGAGACTCACTGTTTATGACATGTTGCTATAAAGCAGGTAATGATTTAATGAAAAGCAAAAAGACTGAAAAGGAGTTTGCCGGAGCCCTGTGTGATGTGAATGTTAACAAGCCCATTCACGTCATCAGCATCTTTGCTCTCCACCCCTCCCTCCTATCCTTCCTCTCTCTTTTATGAGCCAGCTTGAAATCAGGGAATTACATGCTAAGGAAAACCCTTCAGCTAAACATATAATTATTCTGAACAGGATCAATGCAGCACAGTTAATCAGTTTACCAACTGAATTAATTTTTATTTTTCCATGTCTGCATCTCCTGTTGAGAATGAAGAAATTCAAGATTTAAAGGGGGAAAAAAAATGAGTTGCATTTGTGAAATGAGTATTTATAGCTGAGCAGTCATTATGAAAGGAACCTCTACTTCAGGCTGTTCTGGCAGACAAACATTGCTATCAATCAGCAGGACTTTGAATAACTTACTCCATGTGAAGTTATTACTGAAGGTACACTTAAGAAATAGCTGATTTCCTATTTTAATTTCCAGCTGTTTAATAACATTTAGCTCTCTTCAAGAGAAGATTTTTTTGTTGTTTGGGGGGTTTTTTTTAATGAAAACAGTGGATTGTTGTGTAAAAATTTGTATTGATTTACCCAAGATACTACATAAATGCAGAGAAACACATTTTAAATACAACCTGCTCGACTCAGTAAGAAAAGAAGTCCTCAGAGCCATTATTTGAAAATGTAGGTGTTTTAATGTTTTAATAATTTATTTCAAAATTAAACATTACACATCCCGATTTAAATATCTTTAAAAGCAAAAGAGATTCAGGAGGTGCAATTGCGGACACTAAAATTGTTTCCTACACACAGTTACCTTTAGTTTTTCCATTGCATTATTTAATGTTGTAGGAAAAGTGTTTGCTTTTTAGTTGAGAAGAACACTTTTTGATAAAATGTGGCCTGATATGCAAAGCTTCACTAGTTTATACAAGAAATAGAGGTGTTCATTGTTACTAGATTAAAAGACACCAGAAATCTCTAGGTAGTGGCATTAGAGATATAAATAGTAAGGTGTATTTTGTCACCATGTATTAATTTTAATAAATTTAATTTTCAAATAACTACAACTAAATGAAATAAATGCAAAACAATTACATGTATTTGTACCTCTTTTTCAGTCTACGTTGTTTATGGCGAATACTCTGCCCCTTACCCCATCCCAGTATTGCAAACAAGAAACTTAGGCCAGGCAGGGAAAAGACCATTTCCTTAAATTAATGTTTTCAGTCCCCAGGGATCTATTACTCCAGGGAAAATATTTATGTAAGGGAAAAATACATATCAGGATAAACAGTTCCAAAAACTTACATTAGAAACAAGAATGGAAAGTGGAATAAATTTGAAAAAACAGAAATAAGTGAGGAAAGAGCAACAAAAACCACATGACCAAAAATACTTTTTTTGAGGTCCATGTATACCAATCCTGCTTTGAAAACATTTCTTTTTAATGTCTTGACTATTTCTCTCAGCAGCTCAGATTTTTTTGTATAATTTAAAGAGCAATTCAACATTACAAAGCTACTCAGATTCCTCATTGCCAGATGTGCAAGCCAGAGAAAATCAGTTTCTCAAGAGTTTTGTGGCCTTTTGGGTACCCACAATATGAAATACTGACAATCTGCCACTGAATCTGTTCCTAAGAAAGAATCATGGAAAAATTCAAGATGCCAGCCTGCTACAATGATATATGATATATTTATATATTTTTCCAAGTAATCCTTCTTGAAGAAAAAGGATAGAAAGGCTGCCATCATTGGGGTGGAACTCAGGATATGGTTGTGTCTTATAAGAATATGCTTTATGTGTATTTAGTGAATTACATTTCGGACATAAATTTTTGGCTTCTACCCATGATCTCTTATACTGCTCTTTTATGACTGGCACTCATTTCTAATTAGTTTGCAAAACAAATGATTTATTAACTGATTTTAAGAACACAAATTATAAAAAGATATCTTGTTATGGTCATCTTTCTGTGAAATGACTTGTGGGTGGAAATGGTACTTAATGGTTTTTAATAAGAAAGCTGAGTAAGTATTTTTAAGGATAAATGGGCTATTTTTATTTCTTTATTTTTTTAAACAAGGACTGACTGCACCTTTAGCATTTTAACGTATTGTTTATTAACATGTTGCTTTCAGTAGTGAAGGAAATGTTCTACCTTCAGAACAGTGATTTCATTGTAAATGTCACAGAAAGGTGGTGTTATAACAAGGGTAATTATGTTGTGACTTCATAGAATTGGCAACTAGGCTTCATTGCCTTTTTGTCAAAGAGAAGAACAATATCAGCCTTATGTTTGATAGTAATAAAATTTAAAAATGACATATATGTCTTTATTCCAAATGTCACATCTGACCCTTTTAAATAACTGTGTTTAAATAAGGTATGCAGTTTGTTAAAATATAATTAGCTAGGTTGTCTTGTCAGGCTCTTTCATGTGAATATGCTAGGAAGTAAATCCTTCACTGTGGGTGATTCATATAGATAAGTTACATATCACTTGAATGCCACTAGCATTCTGGAGCTTCATCCTGACTACTGCATTAAAGTCTATTCAGCAGAACAAATACAGCTAATGAAAGTGACAGCAAGCTAAAAACAAAAACAACAAAAAAAACAAGTTACAGTGCAATGGTGAGAATGATTATCACAATAGCAACTAAGTCAGGGATTTTGAGATGATTTTAAACTAATTGGTAGCATATTACACTTTCTGATACAAGGGGTTTTAGAACCCTTTTGCTTAGCTATGCAAGACATATATTAATACCTGAAATGTGTTATTAGTACAGGGTAAATGTAATGGACTTGTAATATTTGCTTATTAATAATAGGTATATGTGCAGCTTGGGATCTCTAGTTGCATGCACTACATCTGATTAAAGAAATTCCTTCAATCCAATACATATGCTAGTGTTCAGTGCAATATTCTTATTTATATTTGAACACTGATGTTTCAAAGTACTAACACAGTTACATGGGGATACCCCAGTGTTTCTTAGGATACAACTTCTATATAGAAATATTGGTAGTCATAACATGTTTGAAACTAATGCATACTATATCCCTCATCAAACAGGCTATTTAATATGCATGGTGAACATTTGAATAGCACATTATAAAAAAGTCTTACGCTACTTGTTTACAGTGGAAAAGCTGCTAATTCTACTGTCATAAACTAATGTTACCCAAGATGTACTTAGTTTATGTCAATGGGATGAAAGGGTGTCAGGGAATAATTTAAATACTTGTTGCTGTATTTCAAATTTTCCAGAAGTATTATATTACAACCTAACTCATCACCTAAGATGCTATAAAAATCTATCTGCTTGCTTTAACCCCATGGATCTATATCATCAGAGACTTGCATCAGTACTAGGTCTGATTCAGTTAATGTCATTGGACATAATTAGCAATCACATATCAGCTGATTTCTACATCCATCCTAGCTGACCTGCTTAGGATATTTAGTCTTCCAACTAGCCTAAGTTGACAGACACCTGTGTAACAAACTATGTTTTTCCATAGATGCTGTCTGCCTTATGACTGAGTCTGTATATTTGTAATGAGTGTAGCTTGCCCACAATTCTACTATTACTAACAAGAACATACAGAGTCCAGGTTCACTTACGTGTGGACATATATTCAAGTATAATGAAAGCAAAGCCAGACCCAGAGTTAAGATAACAAATGTGAAGGCTGTAAAGAAAAACTATTACCATCCAATTTAACCCTATGTTTAGGTAAAACCCCATTGCAGAAAACATTCACAGATAGAGTACACATAAAAATTACACTTTTCCTTTATCTAATAGGAGACTGTTTTTGAACAGAAGTTAATAGGTCTGAGACCAATGCCTCATTAGAAAAAGTGTAAAACTATGTTAAGGCATCTGCTATGTAAATAGTTTTTTCCAATTCAGGGGAAAATTGAAGTACTTATCACCAACAATTCTTTACCCTTCCATCCAACCTAATCTGTTTGTAACACAGCAGAGAACCATAAAGAAAACATTTCACAGCTTATGTCTGTGTTTATAAAATTACAAATGTTCAAGGAAATCATAATTCCTGTCAAGTTATCCAGAAGAGTTTCCTCAGTGAAGCTGTGCTCAGACAAGCAGCCCTCTCATTTCCTCTTGCACTCTCCATATATGGCAAAGACTGCACTGTCCACGGTACTAGTGATTGTCAGAGAAGCGTATGCATTATACAAAACACAGAAATACGAGCAAGAGAAGCCTGAACAAATCAGGATGTATCATTTAAGGATCAGAATTTCATAGTTCAGTCACTGGTACCATGCATTCTCTGTTTATTCCCTAGAACTATACAGAAGTGCTGCACAGCCACTGCATCAAATCACCTGATATGAGCAAAACAGAGCTAATCGGGGCAAATTTAAAGACAACCAAACATAATAAGATTACACTGTGCAATGCATAATGGAGTCTTAAGCCATAAACACTTTATATACTGTCTGTCTTTACCCACAAATGCATTAGATCACTACTCAGTTCTTAGCAGAGATTCCAACAGCATGTTGTACAGCTCATACCAGGCTCTCTGTTCAGTCATGTCTCTGAGAACTACTGTACAAAACAGCACAGGGATTTTTAAAACTGCATTAACTCTTGACAAAATAAAAATGCAGAAGCAGAAATGTAAATTGCATAGAGCACAGATAATAATGATCGTACCTTTCATCCAATCCACTACTTGCTTGGGCGTCCACTTGCTAATAGGTTCCATAACGAGAGCCATCATCAGATCACTTAATCATTCACACCAAAATCAGGAAAAGAAAAGGAAAAAAAACCTATCAGAGCATGGTTGGGATGAGAAAGCTATAGGATTTTACATTGCAGTCCAAAGACGAGAAGATGCTTTGTCCCTCCAGGTTTCTCCTGCACTGATTCAGTAATGTATAAAATTACACTGCTTGATCAGCTCTAGCACCTCCCCCACTGCACACAGCCTGCAACACACTGGAGCACACTGAATCAGGAAATGGTGCAGTATGTATATACTTACTTACAAAAAATGTATACCCTATGAACTACTTATTAGACAGGCACAAATATAAAATTATAGTGCATAGAAAGTAATTCAAGCTCACACTATAGAGTTTTAAGGAGCTTGATTCCAATCAGCTCTGGGATCTTCATCATTAGGAAAAATATCACTACTGTAACTTGATAACAGATTGTCTTGGCTTCATGGCAAATATGCTGACTGTCACTCAAATTAAAAAGAAGATAGAAATATCATAATATCACTTGGCATCTGGCAAAATGCTGAGCATCTCCATCTTTACAATACAAAATGTTGGTGGAATTTTATACTGTATAATCATGCAATTCAGAATGTCAAACACAGTAGAGGGAGTCTTAACAAGGTAAACTCACTGTCTGAAGAATTTATTTTTCCCTGGCCATGTTCAGAGCCATATCCTTCCCTCTCTGAGTCTAAACGTTATAGTAAAAGAATGACAGAGTAGCAAGTTGGGGTCCATTATTTTCTATCATAATCCTTTCCTTCTGATGTAAATAGCCACAAGTAGAAAGTACTTTTGATTCAAAGCACTCAGACCATCATCCACTCTCCTCTTGTTAGAGTGAGGAATAATATTTTAACATGCCTAATACTAAAGTTTTGATGTGCTGTAAAAATTGTGATGGGAAAAGGTCTCAAACATGTGCCATATGGTGCTTCTTGGTGATGTTATGAGTCTTTGCATCTTGTAGACTATGTGTCTTGTAGCCTGTAGTTGAACAGGTACATGCTCTGTCTGATGCTTTGCCCTTCATGGTCGAAGATGTACAGCCATCATACAATAAGTAGGAGGGGACGAGAGAGGAATACACCACATCAGACTTCTGTCAACTTCTTTCTTCTTTTACCTCTGCAAACCACTGTCATATTTAGTCCCCAATTTTCCCCATCTAGGCTACAAAATAACACAAAACAGCTGTCTAAAATGACAATCCAGAAAATTCCCATAGACTTAAGCAACTTCAAGTCTTTCTTTAGTTCAGTTATTCTCAACCAGGATGCCAAGAGATCCCTTACATTTTTAGCACTGTTAGTTGTGCAAACACCTATATATGATTCACAAGATAAACTCAGAGATTTCAAATAGGAATCCATACTGTCAAAAACGTTATGACCTGTTGTGGTCTTTCTGAGCTTTTTCAATGACAGAATTGCTATATTATTTTTCCATAGTCAAAAAAAAGAAACAGTGAAAACTAACGGCTGGATTTTCGAAGGGGTGTCTTGAGTCTAAAAACATTGAAAACATTTGCTAGGTTCAAGGCACCCACTGGAAACATCAGCTTTTAGTTTTCACTTAATTTTTTACTACAGAAAAATAAAAGAACATTTCTTCTGCTGCAATCTGAAGATGCTAATATTGTGTGGCATTCCACAGCACCCCTGAATGGATAGTAAGTCACTCCACAGTACTGTGGCTCCCTGGTTGAGAATCACTGAGCTAGAGGGAAAGTTATAAAACTCTCTCTGAGGAGCCATTAGGCAAAGTCAAAGAAGCCCAACTGGTAAAACAATTTACAAGTCAGCATTTTCTGTATTAACAAGGGATTAACTAAAAAAAGAAATAAATTGTCCCAGCATTATAAATTTAAGTCATCTCTGTTATTAATTTCAAACAGGTTCAACATATCCTACAGTCACATGGCAACATTAAGGTTTCACAGAAACAGTGACTTTCTTGTAAAGCTGAAAGAGGAACCTTATTAGAATAAAGAAAATAGTACTATCTCCAAAAACACCAACACAATGACTTGCCTGGTTTAGCCTCCTTAATTTATCCAAACTGAGGATCTGGCCCCTGTATCTTCCAGAGTGGGAAAAATATACCTTTCTCTTCTTATTGCTTCAGGGACCTATTTTAGGTGCATAAAGATATTTATGTTCATTTTTTCCATAATGTCCTTCAGATGGATGTGCCGCTCTTAGTTTAGTGATATGTTATACTATACCATGCTTCTCCATCCTATTCAATTCTTTTTTCACTTTGAGAAATGGTTAAATTGCTACTCTGCATTTGTTCTTTCATTAGGATCCACACTGGTGCTCCCTCATATAGGATATTTTTATGGCACACCAATACAACTTCCTCTAGGACAGTGTTTCTCAACCTTCTTAGACTAGATGGGAGTCAAAGCACCTATCAGAAAATGTCAACTCTTCATTTTCACTCTTTTTTTAAATACATAAAAAACAATAGAGCATTTTTTCTGTTACAAAGAACTCAGAAAAAACAAAACAGGTTAGACTGTTTTTGACACTGTGGATTCCTATTGGAAATCTCTGGGTTTAATTTGTGAGCCATATTTGCAGACTTAAGAGTGCTAAAATTGCATGGCACCCTGAAAGCATCTCAAGACATCCCAGGGTGTCATGGCACCCTGGTTGAAAAGCATTGCTTTAGGAGTTCTGTGAAGCCAGTGTCCATAGTATTGGTTCTATGAGGTTGTTTATAATAATAAAGGTGTCATATTGTCTTTGTAGCTAGTAGGAGATTAACATTGCTCAAGGAAACATAAGTTTTGTGGATTACCCTGGAGAGCTGTAGTTTAAATCCAGGGTTCATCTCTTTTAAAATATTTTTTAGAAGCCAGTCAAGTCACCTCACCCCAAATCATTTCTTCAGTTTAACACTGGTATTGCAAACTTTGAGTTAAAGCATGTGCCTGATCAGGGTCTCTGGACACAGATAGCAGGAAATAAGCATTACTCACCCTTGCTTGGATTAGTTCCCTGACTGCTATAATTTGATAGGCATGCTCCCAGTGTCTTTTTATGTCTCATGTCCTTCACTGAGGGCCAGGTGGCTGATGATGAGGGAACTGGCAGCACCTGGGCCCTGGGAGCTGAGAACCGAGTTAGATGACCAGCAGGGGGCCCGACTTGGGGCACATAATCCCAGCCTCAGCGTATGGAGGGGACAGTTTGAACCTGGCTGCCACAGGGTGAGGTGCTCTGAATAGAACTGATTGTAGTTTTGAATGAGACTTGCACACGCTTCCACTGTCTGGGTAGGCATTATCAGCCCTGTGTTCTTTGATGTGGACACATTTCTCTTCAAGTTGCTTGGGGTCTGATTAAAAACCTAGTAAATTCAATGGAAATCCCTGTTTCTTCACCAGCTTTAAATGTCTGGCAAACATCACCAAATAGGGCCCCCAACAGCTCACCCAGAAACCCTCTGTCACCCCCTCTCTCAGACTGGTACATATGAGTGTGATGCCACTCTCCATGAGGTGCAGCCAGGACGGGTTGCCCTGCATTTGACCTGCGAGTACATTTTTGGAGGATCTCAGGACTTGTGACAAGAAAACTCAGTTCCAGGCATGACTGCGGGGACTAATTACCACATAGATCCTTTTGTGGTAGGTATATGGAGTACACACACATACTGAATTGTGCTGAGCTGTGGGGTCACCATGGCTTGAAACGCTGTTGACTGTGGTAGGACTCATGGTAAAGCCTGTTGGTTTTGGACTTATGTGTTGTATCAGGGCCTAAGATCAAGAATTATTGGCACCAAGGGAAGGGTGTCAGGGCTCCTGGTGCCAGCCTGGGATTGTAGTACCTTCAGGCCTGGTGCTAGTTCTCTATGGAGGGAGCACCTGTCCATTTTCTTAAATGGCGGGGAGGGGGGGAGTTCCTATCAGCTGTTTGCCCGTTATGGGCCAAGTGTTTTATAATCAAGCTTAGTGTTGCCTGCATTTAATCAACTTCATAGTTAGTTTCCATTACTGAGTGCATGCTGCTTTTGGCAGCAGCTTAATGATAGACACTGTATTTAGTGAAGTTTCCTTCTATGCAAATACAAGATGAGGGGCTTTTTCCCCTATGCTGATTGAGGAAAAACCCTCGTCTTGTACTTGAGTAAATACAGGACATTTTTTTATGTCATTCTGTAACAGGGAACCCTCCACCCTTGTTGGTATGAAGGGAGAACCTAGGAAGATGGCAGAAAGCCTGTTGGCAAAGGGAAGCCTGTGTGAGCTGTCTGTGTAAATTGAGCCACTGGCCACAAAGGGCTGGGTGGTTGATGAGGGAACCAGCAGCACTGGGCTCTGGGAGCTGAGAACTGCGTTAGATGATGAAAAGGGGACTAGACTCAGGGCATATAAACCCAGTCTCTAGATATGGAGAGGTATCCCCCTGGGTGCCACAGAGTGAGGAGCTCTGAATAGAACTGACTGCAGTGTTGAGTGAAGCCAGCCTAGGCAAGCTAGCTGGTGGGTTGGAGGAAACTAGCCTGCCAACATGGGAGAGCTAGAAGAAAAAGAGATCCAAGGAGAGGTTTATATTTGAGTTAGAACTGCCTGGTTTGGCATTTTGTGTTTAAGTTTGATTGGAGGTTTGGATAGTGGCTGCAGGAGTGGTTTGAAAGCTACAGTGCAGGGTGCCAGGTGTGTTCTGCAGGGCAAAACCTGCTATGGGCATAGGCAGCAGAAGACTGGGGCTAACAGGGCTTAGTCCCACAGTGCCCAGCAGCATTGGCGCCACTGCCATGCCCCACTGCTGCAGCCACAGTGCTGCGCCCAACACCCCGCCATGTGCTCCTCCACCATCCATGTGTGCCGCCCTGCAATGGCCCTCAGCATCCCTAAATAATATTTTCTCCCACCACTACTGGCTATGGGGTACAAAGCCTAGGACCCAAGGTCTGAGCCAGTGGACCTGAGCTGAGGGCTTGGCCAGAGGAAAAGGGGGCCAAGGCTGGGATGCCTGAAGCTCCAAGTGCTTTCAGGCCTGAAGGAAGCTGCCTTAAAGAGGAAACACTCCTGACAAAATCCACTGAGATCCCTGAGACTGGTCAGAAAAACTCAAGGACAGAGAAAATAGTGAGGCGCACCACAGAAGCTACTCTTAGCCTCCAGGGACAGCCTCCTCACTAAACTGATGTAGCAGCCTTTAAAAAATGGACCCACCTGAACAGAATGGGAAGGGCTGCCTGGCAGAGACACAGCGTTTGTCCCAGAGGGGACACTGTAGGCTCTGAGAGCAAGTGAAGCTGTTTTGGAAGCAGCCCTGTTGAGAGTGGGAGGGGTGATGTAACCCCAGCAAAGTTTTGAAATAGAGCCATTAGCAAAAGCCGGGGAAGGGCCCTGAGCTGGGATTGGCTAAGAGGCTTGGATAAGAGGGGGAGCAGTTTTTCCCGGGGGTGGGGGGGTCAGGTTGGAGACTGGATTCAGAGTCTCAGCACAGTGGTCCCTCGGAGAGCCCCTGAGAGGCCTGCAGGAGCAGAGTGGAGAGGCGGCAGGATCAGGCAGGGACTGCTTGTGTGGAGAATCCAAGCCTAGAGAGACCTGGCTGCAGCCGGTGTGGCTGGGTGAGCACAGCAGAGCCGGGGTGGGGACTGCCGGAGTCTGCCCTAGTTTCCCTGAGGGGTGAGGGGCCCCAGGGGCAGGCAAAGCCCAGGGAGGGGCTGCATTTGCTGGGGCTGTGAGGCTGTGTGGGGCAGGAGGGTGGCTACAGCCTGCAGGCCAGACACTGCTCACAGCAGAACCAGGGAAGGGGGGCAAAGGCAGGGGAAGGCTGTCTTGCAGGAACTTCAGAGGAGTCGCTGCTTGCTGCCCGGAGACCCCAGGAGCACAGAGATGGACACCAGCACCAGGGAGCGTCCACAGACCATGTGCAGGGACATAGACAGTCCTGCTCCCTGAGATACCCCACCAGGGGCAGTGCACACGGGATCCCCAGTACACCGTGTGCAAGTGAGAGACTGTGTAAATAAGTTCTTGAGGGTTTATTAGTCAGTATATCCATGTGCTTATTTAATGATTATTTGTTATATTGTAAATAATTAAATCTTGTAAATAGTTTGAGAATTGTCTGCGAGGGTGCTTGATTGTAAGGGGAGGCTCTCCGCTCGGGGGCACTGCAGCAGCTTCTTAGGGGGGCTGAGCAGGGCTACTGGCTACCGGGTACCCCAGGATCCCATTATTCAGGTGAGGGCGCATGTAGTGTTGCGCCCAGGGTTACACTAATAATGTCAAAAGTATGGCAGATGATCCCACACCAAAGGATCCTTCAGGGGGATCCTTTGGGAGAGTGAGACTGAGTAACAGTGCTTCTTGGACAGAGCTTCCCCTCAAAAGCAGCCTTTGCCCAGACAAGAAGGCTGTAGGCTTGGCCTGGCTTTTAAGCACTGGAGTAGTTGGGGGCCTATTGCCCGTGCTTCACTCAGGCCAGGTGGGACCAGGGCACATCTCTGGGTTTGCTGGTAGCGGTGCCTGTTCAGGGCATGACTTGCTCTGCTCTCTTGATTGGGATCAACTGGGTCCCATCCTCTCCATTGTTATGCTTAGTAGGAATCTGAAAAGAGAAGACAAATCTGTGCCCAGACTTTTCTTCCCAAAGAGGCTAGTAGATCTTTTGTTTGCAAACACTGCCTTGTATTTGCAATGTTATTAATGACATTAATATTGTTCTCAGTATTCTCAAGATCATAGCAGTAACTAGGTAAATGTTCATATATATTTCATGCCAAGCAGTAACTTTCCAATTAAGGATTACGCTTGAATACAGTACAGTAGTTAGTTAAAATAACACCCAGAATACTCATTTATATTTCTCATTTATTTAATATGGTAATAATTATTTGGATGATCAGTCTTCAGTATTTAACCCATATATTATAAAATAAATCCATATAAGCAAGTATTCTATGAAAACTGCAAACATTTTATTTAATAGTTATCACAAAATAGATATCCAATGTTTAACATATATAAATTATACATGCACTGTTTAATTTTTATTAAAAAGAAGTTACACAGTGCTGTATATTAGGACATTTTATAATAACATTTTCATTTTAATGCAAATATGAAACAAATGTAAGGATGTGACAGAGCTGGCTTCTTGGCTATCTTTAATGCTTTTTTGTCACGTGATGTTCATGACTAGCATCTGCTGTCTTACACAGCTGTTTTTAGGGAATGTTCCTTTTTAAAGCCGAATAGAGCTGAGTTGTTAATTTTGGTCGGTCCTGTCCTATTTTGTATGATTCCTGGCTCTGTTTTCCTGTTTCTCTTACCATAACTCTTGTGGAGCTGTATCTGTCCAATCAAGGAGGGCAGAAAGCTATCTAGTAAATTTATATAGAAGAGATGCAAAATGTGTGTTATGAAGAAAGAAAAATCCAAGTTGCATTTCTTGTGGCTTAGCAGAAAAAGGAGCTCTGTAAGAAATATCAGGGGACATGCCCATCTAATATTTTTGTTGTAGGCCACCATGAAATAGCTGTAAACTAAGGGTTGCACTTCAAACTGCCATTAGATGAGTGCAGAGGAGCTGGAAGTCTGGCCACACATTCCTCACCCCTTGTAAGGACAGATCATAATTGCTATCTCAGTGTTTAAAGAGGTACAGATACACCATGGGCGTGTCTACACATTCATTAATGCACAGTAGTTACTGCGCATTTGGTTTACTATTTGCTTAATGAAGTACTAACTACTTAGTGTTCAGTAGCTCCAGCACACAGTTTTTTATAATGCTTACTGTGCAATAGAATATTAGCACGGTTTTTGCCTGGCATGCTACTAAGCAGTGTTATTAGGCTATTGTGCATTAAACATCTTGTGTAGATGGGGCCCATTTGACCAAAAAAAGAGTTAGGGAGGAATATAGGACCTAGCCATATCTGTTCTGCAGTGACTGCCTAAGTAGGTGAGAGAGCAGCTTGCACTTGCACTTGCACAATGAGAGAGCAGGCTGAACTCAAGGAAATGGACAGCCTGCCACCTTCCTATAAATGGAATTTTTTTTACTTCTAGATGCCTCTCTTAGTTTTCTCTCTGTCATTTGACTTTGATAAAAATTGATTTAAAGGGATACCGGAGGAGGCCAGCTGCAGCACACAAGTTTTCTTGGACCTACAAAATCCAGAAACTGTGCTGCATATTCTTGAGTGCCATCTACTGGCATCCTTTCTATTAACTATTTAGATATAGAGATATAGAGCCCTCCCATATGAGCTCTGCAGCAGCCAAAGGCAGTACCATGCTTTGAAGGCATAATCAGAAGACAATAAGTAGTTTCCTTTTCCTATAAAATGGCTGCTCTGTTCATTTTTCTTTAAAGTTTTTAGGTTAAGTAAAATGCATGGCTGTGGTACCTTGTCCTGTCTTGCCTCTCAGATAGCAAAGTGAAATTCACTTAAATCCTGATCTTTGCTGCAATGGCACACTTTGCCATATGGAATGGGAAGCAAACAGCTTTTGATGTTGGTACCAACTTCAGTCTTTATGGTTCAGTATAACTCAGTGGTATTGTGCCAGCATTTCTTAATGTACGAGGCATCGTTTTAAATGAATGGCTTTTTTCCTGGTATTTTTAGTGGTTTTCTACTTCATCAGTGAAAATAACCATATTAAGTAATATCTACCATTAATATGGTGCATTTCATTCTAAGATATCTCAAAATGACTTACAAAATTATGGGAATTATGCAATACAACCACTGTAGTATGAATTTTTAGCAGCTATGTCACAGAAGAGTGCAAGAGATGAAAAAAAGTCTACTCTGTCCATTGAAATTAAAATGAGATTCAGGTAAGCAGGGTGCAAGTACTTAAAATGCTATTTGGTCAGGACAACAGTGCTAGTATTATCAAAAGTGCTATAGAACACTTCCTGGCTGAAAGGAAAAAAAGAAGAAGGGGGAGAGATTAAATCCTCCAATCAACGTATTGACCCAATCCAACTCTGTTACACTTGAAGATCATAATTCTTCAGCCTGTGGTGTTTTAAGTATAGCTGCTGGAAATATTCCTGTATAGTGGTAGAACATGAACGATTCTATAATCACCACTCAGTAAAATATGACTGGATATTTCCTAGGTGTTTCTCAGTATCCCTTTTTTTCTTCATATATTTTAGTGTTCATGAAAGCTTCCATTTTGACAGCACAAGAGATTGAAGCCATCTATTTAGCTGCAAAACAGGTATCACATGGGCAGTAGCAAAGCAAGATTCCTCAAACTGCCTTGCCATCATATCTGTTGTAATAATACCATCTATTTTTATCAGAAATTGCCCATTAGGTGTGTTACAAAGTCTTAACACCAATAGTGGTTCATACAAGATGGATGCTTTGGATTACAGATATCTAGGAAAGATCTTGGGTACTCTTAGTTGTATTCAGAGCCTTGTGCATACCCTGAAGGATTCTGATGTGCAGATAACATACAATGGAATCAAGACATTGCAATACTTTCAAAACATGCACAACATTTTTCATCCCTAATGTAAATCTATTGCCTGCATTGAATTTAACTAAAGGATAAATTTTGTCTGTAGACTCTAAACCATACATGATTTTGACTGGAGCTCTGAATATATTATTTGGCAGAGTGGAAATATAGTTTGTGTTTAGAGGGAATAGGATTGGCTCTTAATTGTTGGGCTGTCTGTTGGGATTTCCAACACATTTGCAATGGTTAAAGAAGATCAAAATAGAAGAAACAGCTCTCCAACACTGATAATTGTTGTGACAGGTCTCAAAGTCAAGAGACAAGAGAAGAAATTATCTGATTGTAGCTCCTGAAGACATCCTACCTAGCAAGCCAAACCAAACTTGTATGAGCAGGAAGAGCTGTTGAAAAGAAAGGAAATCACATCATAGATGTACCTTAATCCTGTTACTAAAATTACTACCATTTCCACTTAACCAGGATGGAAGATCTATACCTCTGGAGCTGGTAGCCTTCTTTCCCCTTCCTGTCCCTGGACAGAAGAAGAAGAAAACTTTGTGTAGTTGTTAGGATTAGTCCTGTGGCTTAAATCTCTAGAGGCTAAGCTCTCTGCTCCCATCTGTTAGAGAACTGTACAGAATAATTACAGTGCTGTTTCACCTATTGAAATAACCTATCCAGAACTCCAGATAGGTTGAAGAGCTAGAAAGAAAAAAACAACCCTTTTTCTATCATTTTGTGAACTGGGGGATATATAGCTACAAGAGAGCTTTATTTTAATGGATTTTCTACTTGTAACTCCTCTGGGAGTTGTTGTAAACTAATTTAAATGCAGGATTGGTTGGGTAGTGGTTCTGAACTAAGACAAGAGAAAAGAGCTCTTATCAGGTATGAAGGAGTTTCTCTCACATGACAAAGACATTGCTTTCCTGTCACTGAGGAGCCTGTGCTTCTGAGAGGACTCTGATCAGAAAAAAATCAAGGAATAGTGACATATCTGAATAAACTGGTGATGTTCCCCATATCCAACCACTAAGTAAAATTAAAACTGTGATATCTGGTGGATCCTGAGGACAAGACCAGGAGACAGGTTACCTGAGTGATTTCTCAGCACGGACACCAAAAAGTACTATACACTGACACCAAACAGTGACTGGGATTTAGCAGATAATGAAGTGGGGAGTGGTACAGTAGAAGGATACTTGTGTATTAGACATTCATGCTGGCCAGTATGGACCTAAGTTCACACACTATGCCACAATTATTATGAGTGAGCATTTATTTATTTATCATTCATGTGGATACTTTATTGCTGTATTTTATCAAGTTGATGCTGTGTTCTCTGTCTGCTAATATCTTCCTTGTTTTGTGCACTTAGTGTTTGCAAGTGGAGAAGTATTGCCTATTAAGGGTACCCAGAAAAATATTTAGCAAGCCCTTAATTCTGAGCTAAAAATGACTTGGTGAAGTATATTTGCCTTAATTGGGACTCCTAGATGTTTGAATCCAGCCCTTGTTGCTGCCAACAGCATATGGCAGGAGTGTTATGCAGAAAAGGCATATAAGGAATAGACGTCCTCTTGTACAGTCAGATAATGCAGATTCTCTAAAAACTGGTAGAAAGGATCAGAGGACAAATAAACTGTCTATACAGTAACAGGTTCTTCTACTTTTTCCATTAAGATTTCTGTGGTGTACTTAGCTGTTTGAAAGCGTGAAGCTGTTTGAAAGTGGAAAGGGTGAAGAGGGACGGCTCCTTCTGCTCTAAGGAAAGAATGGGAAAAGCTTTGTTCCCACAGGCTCCTCCTCTTTGTTTTAAACACTGGAAGCATGCTGCATACCACTAGATGCTGTTTTGCAGCATTTCATGCTCAATAATCATTAAACTTAGCAAATTTAGATAGTAGTTATAAAGAGGTTTGTAAAGATTTTATCACTAGTAGGCTGCTTTGGATAGGACCAGCAACCATGGCCACAATTTTATTTTGAGTAGCAGGTTTCCCAAAAATTAAATTTGGAAGTGAATGTTCAGAAAGGATTTACTGACATGCTCACTAACTTGTGGGCAGAGTCAAACTCAAACAGAAGATATGTCTTGATACAGAAACTACTGGGTGAGGCTCTATGGCAGGGGCAGGCAATTATTTTGGGTGGAAGGCCGCTTACTGAGTTTTGGCAAGTCATCAAGGGCCGCATGACAGGCAGCCTGGGGCAGATAAATATTAATTTTCTAAAATGTTTAGGAGCCTTGCAGGCCAGATAGAATGGCCTGGCAGGCTGTATCCAGCCCGCAGGCTGCATTTTGCCCACACCTGCTCTATGGCCTGTGATATACAACAAGTCAGACAGATATTCATAATGGCTCCTACTGCCTTTAATGCCTCTGAATCTGTCAATTTTAAATGCTAAATAGCTATTAGTTTTAACACCTTTTCCTTTTTAGGAAATAATGTCTTTATAGTATTCTTGCTAATAGCAGTTCCTGTTTCTTTTTGATATTTTAAGCTTTACTTTATATAACTTTTATTTGATTTCATAGACACTAGGGCTAGAAGGGACCTCCGAAGATCATCGAGTCCAGCCTCCCACCCAAAGGGCAAGAAGTCAGCTGGGGTAGGATCCCAGCAAGATAAGCATCCAACTTACTCTTGAAGGTGTTCAATGTAGGTGCTTGAACCACCTTCGATGGCAGGCTTGTTGCAGAGCACTGAGGTGCCCTGCACCTAAAGATGGGAAGCTGCTAGGGAAAGAGCCCTAGCAGTGAATAAGGAGCCCAGCTGTTGGTTGCCAGGGCAACTGGAGCTAGCAAGCAACCCACACCTGCCAGCAGTCAGCTGACTGAAAGGGCAGCGCCTGGCTCCCTTATAAACCTTAGGGGCTGAGGTCAGAGGCAGTTCCCTGCCAGCAGCCAGGGAGGAAGGAGTTCTCTCTGAGCAAAGCTGAGAGGAAAGGCTTGGCCACAGGTACAGCCTGAGCTGGGTAAAGGATAGAGCATCCATGGGGTGTTTTGAGTAATGTCATTATAGCCGGACGGCTTCAGTTTATGTTATAGCCGAGGGGGCTTGTGTTTGTGTTGCTGTTTGTCACCGGTGGTTTGGGTGAGGCTATTAGGGGTTGGAGGAGGCCTCATAGGGGACCCACAGCAGTGTGGGGACCACAGCGCCAGCGAGGGCGCAGCATTCGGGGGCATGGACCCCAGCCCCAGAGAGGGGGTGTTGATGAGAAGCCCCAGTGCGGGTGTGGGAAGCCCCAGAGAAGGGGGCAGAGCAAGACAGGTCAACGCAGGGCCCAAAGAGGACAAGGGGGCCGAATTATAACAGGGCCCAGACAGAACAACGTCTATGCCATTTGCAATGCTTGAGGTGTGGTAAAGGGGTGGTTGGAGCCATGCATAGCCCATAAGGCTAGGGTGCCCCGAAACACCCACTATAGAACAGGGCCCACAAAGGGGTCCAGGAGTCCACGGGGCTTGGAGCACATCTAAGCCATGTCTAAGAATACGTGAAGGCAGCCTCCCTAATATATTGGAACACTAAAGACATGGCGGGTGAGAATCTGAGGGTTTCCTTGGGCCACCTTGGCACGGGAAGGGGGCCTTGAGGAGATCATGGCCCTCCTGCAGGACCCCATGCTGTGACAAGGCTGCTCCAGATCTTGGGGGCTTGGACAGTAAAGAAATTCTTCCTTGTGTCCAGCCTGAAACGGTCTTGCAGTAGCTTATAACTGTTTGACCTCATCATCCCTTGGGCAACACTGGTGAACAAATGTTCCCCCAGATACTGGTGGTCACCACTGATAAGCTTATAGGTTGCCATCAGATCACCCCTGAGCCTGCGCTTTTCCAGGCTGAAGAGCCCCATGGCTTTCAGCCTGTCATCATAAGGTCTGTTTTCCCGACCTCTGATCATGTGCGTGGCACTTCTCTGGACTCTCTCAAGCTTCTCCACATCCTTTTTAAATTGTGGAGCCCAAAACTGGACACAGTACTCCAGCTGCGGCCTCACCAAGGCTGAGTACAAGGGGAGAATGACGTCCCGGGATTTGCTTGAGAAGCATCTATGGATGCAAGCCAGCGTTTTGGCCACTTTACTAGCTGCAGCATCGCACTGCAGGCTCACGTTCATCTTGTGGTCAATCCTGACCCCCAAGTCTCTTTCCTCTGTAATACTAGCCAGCATAGCACTACCGAGCCTATAAGGGATGCTGCAGGTTTTGCCTCCTGAGGTGGAGAACCTTGCATTATTCAGTGTTAAACACCATCAGGTTCTCCTTCGCCCATTTGCTGAGCCTGTCCAGGTCAGCCTGGATCATCCCCCTGTCTTCTGGTATGGATTCTTTGCCACAAAGTTTGGTGTCATTGGCGAACTTGGGCAGTCCGCTTCTGACTCCAATGTCCACATCATTAATGAACATGTTGAACAATATGGGCCCAAGGAACAGAGCCTTGGGGGACCCCACTGGTCACAGGACACCATGATGAGTGACTTCCATCAATTACTACCCTCTGGGTCTGACCACGAAGCCAATTTCCCAGCCAGCGGATCATGGTGGACCCAAGGCCACAATTGGCCAGTTTAGCCAAGAGGTGATCATGGGATACCAGATCGAAGGCTTTTTTTGAAGTCACGAGATATGACATCAATCTCTTCTCCCTTGTCCAGGTGATAGGTCACCTGGTCGTAGAAGGAAATGAGATTAGTCAAGCAAGACCTACCCGCAACAAACCCATGCTGGCTATCCCTCAGGATGTTGGCATCAGCCAGTCCATTAAGGATGGCCTCTTTAATAAACTTTTCAAAGATCTTCCCCAAGATAGAAGTCAGGCTGATGGGCCTATAGTTTGCCGGATCCACTTTCCTCCCTTTCTGAAGATAGGCACCACATTGGCCTTCTTCCAGCACTACACCAGAGCACCAGGAGTTTTCAAAGATCTGTGCCAGAGGCTGGGCTATGATGCTCACCAGCTCCTTGAGTACCTTGGGGTGTAGGTTGTCAGGGCCAGCTGACTTGAAGGTATCCAGCCTCTCAAGGTGTTCCTTCATGAGGTCAGCATTGATGGAGGACAGGGGACCTCCCTCACCCAGACCTCCCTGTCCCGTAGTGGGCATGGGCGTCCCATGGGACTGATGAAAAACCGATGCAAAGTACCCATTTAATAGGTTGGCTTTTTTGTGGGCGTCAGTTGTCCTATCTGATTCAGCAGGGGTCCAATGTTGCCCTTGCTTTTCCTCCAGCTCCCCACATATCTGAAAAAGGACTTTTTATTGTCCTTAATGCTCGAAGCTAGTTGGAGTTCAGTTGTAGCCTTGGCTGTCCTGGTTCGGTCCCTGCAGGACCGGACCAGTGCAGAATATTGCTCCTTGGAGGTGAATCCCATCCTCCATCCTTTTGTAGGCCTTTCTTTTTGGTCTCAGGAGGTCTGCTAGATCCCTGGAGAGCCAGGGGAGCTGTTGTGCCCTCTTGCTGCCTTTCTTCCGAGCTGGAATAGACTTAGCTTGTGCATTGAGGATCGCTCCCTTGAGGAGCAACCATTGTTCCTGAACTCCCCTCCCCCTGGGGTCGTTGTCCCTTAGGGCCTCACTGACAAGCCTCCTGAGCTTGTCAAAGTCAGCTTTCCTGAAGTCAAGGACTTCCGTGTTGCTGACTAACTTGCCAGCTATTAGATGCTGAAGGTGATCAGCTCATGGTTGCTGTCACCCAGCTTCCCATCGATCACTATGTCACCAATAAGGTCATCCCCAGTAGCCAGTACCAGGTCAAGCAGCACTTTACCTCTTGTTGGCCCGTAGACTTCTTGAGTCAGTTAGAGGACATCCACACATAATAGGAAGCTTTGTGACCACTCGGATTTTGCTGCATGATCTTCCCATGAGATGTCTGGGTAATTGAAGTCACCCATGACAACCATGGTCCTGGAGCATGCAGCCTCAGCCAGTTCCTGGGCAAACTCCTGACAAGCTCTTGACTTTGGGTGGGAGGTCTGTAGTAGACTCCCACCGCTGTGTCCCCTGTGTCATGTTCCCCACGGATTTTAACCCAGAGGGTCTCCAGTCATCCACCCTGGTCACCAACATCAGCCTGCACGGATGTGTAGCTTTCCTTAACATAGAGAGCTACACCCCTGCCCCTTTTATCTACTCGATCCTTCCTGTACAGGGTATAGCCATCTATACCCATGTTCCAGTCATGGGTGGAGTCCCACTAGGTCTCTGTTATCCCTATGACGTCATAATTATTTGCGTTAAGCAGGAGGACAAGTTCTTCCTGCTTATTCCCCAAGCTCCTGGCATTTGTATACAAGCAGGAAAGAGCCCCTTGGGGGCTCTTGCCTTGCCCACAGATTGTACCAGGGCTGGGGCAGGGGTGGGCTCCCTTAAGTGCCTTGGCCTACTGTCTTTGCAGGGGTTGCTCAGTGAGCCAGCAGTGGCAGTAGTCCCTCCATCCCCCAGCAGGCTTAGTTTAAAGCCCAGTGGAGCAGGTCAGCCAGTCTGGCTGAGAAGAACTTCCTCCCCAGCGGAGAGAGGTGAAAGCCATCTCTTAGCAGCAGCTCGCTGCCTCTCTCGCCAAAGAGTGGGCTGTGGTCATGGAAGCCAAAGCCTTCCCAGTGACACCAGCGCCACAGTCTTTGGTTAACTACCTGGATCCTCCTCTCCCTCCTCAGCCCATACCCCGAGACTAGAAGGTTCGAAGAGAACACCACCTGTGCCCCCAGACCCTTTAGCCCTGCTTCCAAATCCCTGTAGTGCCTCATAACCCAGCTGGGAGTGCTCCGAGCCATGTCATTGGTGCCCACATGAATAAGGAGCATGGGATAGTGGTCTGTGGGCAATTTGCCATCGTTTCTTTTCCAATAAACAAATGGAAAGTACTTACAGATTTGGTTCTGTACAAAATCAGCACATCTACTGTACAAGAATGTTTTGTCAAAAAAGTCAGTGGCAGATATTTTACTTATTGCATGTAATTAAGGATCTGGGGCTAGGTTAAATCAATCATATCACTTCAGAAAATGCTATTGTAATTATTAACTCATGACAAGAATAACAACTCTTCCAAACTTAACAAAAATACTCTTGTTACTCATAAGTAATTTCACGTCAGTCAGTTTTCCCTAAATTTTGTTCACTGAATCTGTTAATGTGAAAATAGTGTTTGTTCCAATGTATTAATGTATTTCATCAATAAGCAATCACAGACCTCATCAGAGCTGATGGAGGTGTTTTCCTTCACACACTAACTGGAATAAAGCAATAAAGCTTTTTTATGGAAAAGATAGCTAAAACAATAAAAGATGCTTCCCACCCAAGAGACTGAACCCCAGACTGAACTCCCTCTGCTTCTTCCCCCGCCCAATTCTGAAAACAGCAACAGACTGGCAGGCAGAGACACAAGTTACAGAAGATGTGATGTTTTGAAACATCTTCATCTGAACCCTCATGCAGTAAAGGTTCTGATTTTTCACCTGACTGGCCATTTTTAAGCAGTCTGCAGCCATGCACTTGTGTTTGGTTATGGCTATAGACCACTTTCTGTGGCCAGATCAGGTAAAAATTGTCACTTCTGTCTTCGCCCTGAAAGAGAGTAAAAGCAAAACTTCCTGAGGGACAGAAACAGCTGAAATGGCAAGTCTGAAACTGTGAGAAAGTAAACTTTTTTCTACTCTGTTCATGGAAACAGGACTTTTCACATATTTTTGCAACTAATAGGACTGCATCTCAATAATACCTAACTCATATAATTTTCCACCTAAAAGAAGCAACTTAGCACAACAAAAAAGGAACAGGCTTTGTCATTAAGCCTGCATTTGGAGACCAGGGACAAGCAGTCAGAATTTTAGCACCTAGGATAATATAATGGCACAATCTGGCCCTTATTGTGAAGGAGAGTTCTTTTGCAGAAATATTAATAGGAAAGGACTTATGGGTTTTTTTCAGTCCTATGTTATAGTTTATTGCACAGTTTGTTTTAAGGTAACCTCAGAGCAGTGTGTGCACATTGGCTAAAGCATTTAAAGTCATTTTACCTTGCAAAGTCTTCTGATGGTTTTGTCCAGCTGGCAAATCATAACTATACTATCTCCATTGCTAACCAGTGGCCTTCGGACCAAATTTTTTTCATGTCTCTATGGGGCTGTTCACAGCAGTGCTCAATATTCTGTCTCAAAGCATCTCTTGAGATAGACTCCTGCATTAGCTTAACATCTCCTCCTCTCGTTGCTACTTCTGGGCCTTTGTGATGCCTGTGTTAAACTTAAAATATTCTGTCTTAACTTTACAATCAAAAGGCATCTTCACTATTTGCATTTAGTCAGACCTACATTAAGCTACTGTATGACTAATTGTTTGCCTAATGGACTGACTGCCTTGCTCTTTGTTTTGCAGGGCCATTGTACCTACAATGATTCTCAGAGCAGATTGCTGAAACCAAGTTCTTCTGTAGTTTCATTGGGACATTCAGAAACAGTTATACTAAGACTTGGTAGTTTTAAGGATATGGCAGTCAGTAATTTTCAGGCTAGAACAAAGGCCTTGTATAAGATGGAAGAGTTAAGCACTCAGTTTCCCTTCTGCCTTTGTCCCAGAATAGATGTCTTCTGAGGTAAAATCGGAATAGTACTCTTTGCAGTCATCCTAAGGTGCTTTTACATGTGACACTATGTCACCGTAGCAACACACTACAGCAATATAACATCCATGGATGTCTACATGTGACCAGCAGCTACGTCACTGTAGTGGCGTGTTCCCCTGTAATAGTGTGCTGCTATGGCAAAGTAGCTGCTAAAAATAACCATGTGCGGCGCATACGGTGCAGTATGGGCGGTTACTGCACTGTGCTTTAGTACTTCCAAAAGGTACACTTTAATCGACATGTGCACTTTATTGCACCTTATCCTATTTTAATGTGCATCAAATGGTCACTAAAAAACGTGCTTTTTAGTTAATATGCATTTGTAACAGGAAGTCCATCCCTGGCCTCTGTTACATACAGGAACACAGGATTCACCAAGCTCACCAGTTCCTGATATTCGAACCCTGTGCAGAGTCCACACCCTGCTGGAAGACCTACCTTAAGCTGGCCAGGGTCAGGTCTCCTCCAGGAAAGCCAGCTCAGATCTCAAAGTAAAGCAGACCCATCATGGTGAGGAAGACTCCTAACTCCACCCAGCAGTCAGAGTATGCAGCTGGGGGTGAACCTGGAAGTGACTAAGCTCTGGAAACGGGATTCCCTGGCTACAGTGAACCACATGATGTCAGGAGTGGGACCTGATTAGACCATGTAGAAGTGGGCCCATTTAAATTAGAAGCTCAGGGACTCAGTTCTTCCCAGAGAGGGGAGAAGAAGCATCATTTCCAGAAACAGAGTGGTACATGCCTGTGCAGAGGCACAGGACTAGACTGAGTGGCATCTCTGAGAGCTGCTTTAATTAAAGCGCTGCTGCAACTCTTGTATCAGTGTCTCTGCACTTAAAAATGGTGGTGGGGGCACTTGAACTAAAGCTCATTTGACAAGCTTTAGTCCAAGTGCCCTTGCTGTTTTTAAGCACAGGGATGCTGATACATGAGATGCAAGAAGCTGTGGGAGTGTGGCAATTGCCATATTCCAGCAAACTTGATTAATTGAGTCTGCTCTGACATGCTGGAATACCAGGGTGTTGGAGCAGCCTCCATGCTCATGTATAGGTGCCTGGAGATACTAGATTTAATGCACATTAACTAAAGTGCATTAATGCACATGTAGATGTGCCCAGTGTCTACACATGCAGCCCTATTAGATCACAGTAAACTAATTAACTGTGCCATAAGTTAATACTTGTACACAAGTATTATCCTACAGTGGCATTATTTAGCGCACAGCAATGCACATGTAGACACTGATGGGGTGGCTGGGGCACAAGGGGACTTCAGTGTGAGGGCTGCCTGCTGGCTAGCTCCACACTGAATTACCCTCAGGCTGCAGCAAGTGGAAACGTATGCTAGGAGCAATAAACTGCAGTGTGATGTGCACTGGAGTTTATGGCATCACATTAATTTCACATGTAGACACGGCCAGAAACCTCTGTTTTGCTTCCTTGCTGAGTAGCTGCTCCTCTCATTCAAATCCCTTTGTTAGCATAATTCTCTTGCTGTTTTAGATTCATATTGTTTTACAATTTCCATAATTTAAAAATCAATGGTAGTTTTGTTTCTAAAGGCCTGGGAATAAAAGTGTCTACCTTCTGTGTTAATATTCCAGCTGGATAACCACAGTCTTTCAGATAAACAGCCACAGTAAGTAGATATGAACCAGTGGTCAAGATCCTAGAGATTTTGTTACCTAATATCTTTCTCTTTTTCTGTTCCTCCACATGCATGGAGTGCAAAAAATCCCCTCCCATTTAGAGATATGAAATAATTGCACCAGGAAACCTCTGCCACCAATACCTTTTCCTCAGGCTGCCACAGTCTTGTCTTCTAGATCTTCCTCCATTCTGCCTGTAGACCTTCCTCTGCTATGTCAGGGTCTGCAACAGTTCTTCCACAAAAAAGCCCTTTGCCTTCTTGTATCTGAAGTCACAATGGTATGCCTACTTCTAAGCTGTCAGAGAAATCCTCTATTGCCTTTCTTTTTGATATTTGATGGTCTGCAATATCTCTAGGCTGTCCTTAGCATTGGAACTGTGACAATCCTTAGACTTCAGAGTCCTTCTCTAACACAGAGGCCTAACAACACTAATATTTCCTTCTTAGGTCTTCACACACAGTCTCCTAATACCCCTCTGCCCCCACCCAATCTCTTTTAGACCAAGCAATAGATGTAACTTCTATTTTTTACTTCTTTTCTTAGGAGATGTTACTTTCTGCCTGGTTGCATGATCAGACATGCTCCTTAGTGGCTACAACTATCAGAAAGCCTGACCTTGAACAGGAGCCAGGACCCTGCAAGATAGGTGCTGATACCCTAGCCTTACCCTGAAAGGCCTTGTTACCTGTCCTTTACCAATTCCCTGAGCACTTTCAATCTATTTGTGTTATTTTTTCCCTTTATTTTTAGTGTTAGTTTCCCAGCATCATCCAAATCCTTTCTCTGAAAGGAAAAAGTCTCCTGGTGTTTTATTTAGCTTTGTGCAGTAGCAGCTGTAGACATTTTAAGCAATAAAATCTTTCTTCACATGGTTAACGCAGTGAGTAGGTGTTGTAATAAAGGTGAGACAAACAAGAGTGATGTTAAGAAACTGATCCTTATTTCCTTGTCCAAGTAAGACAACTGGGAGAGGGTAGCAAAAGTTGCCACGTGCCTGCTACACAGTGGGGTTCAATATCTTCTAACTCCAGTTACTACTGTTCATACCTTGCTCTCAAATATAGTTCTGGTCCCATGTGAAATCCAAGCTCATTCCTTGGAGCTTCATTTTATTAACTTGGAGATTTCAAAATAAGGTCACATAAGTTTTTAGCTCAGACCTTCTCCCTGCAGTCAGCTGACATTACAGTTCCTTCCACTAGATACTTCGGCTCATATTCCAGGTCCTGTCTCATTAAAACCCCACTGCCACAGTCTATCCAGGTAGTAATGATCTATTTACCTGCCTCACTGGATCAGCAGAATCCACTTAACTTTCCTAAGCAGGATTGTACCTGCAAAGGAGTTTCAGGCACTGTCATTCTCTCCATCTTCATATGTCAGAAGTGTAAGTAAAAACCTCAAATGATCTATCTATTCCAGTGGTGCTCACTGTTTTGGCCCCACAGGCCAAACAATCCAAGATGCATGAACAATCCAAGTCCCAGGATCAAGCCCTGTACCATCTCTGCCAGGCCAGTATTAGGCTCTGGAGGCTGTACACACCCTGCCCGTTGCATCCCTTTCCCCCCACCCAGTATACTGAGATAAACAAGACTGCCATCAGGCTCAGGGCCCCATACCACCTCCATCTGGTCAGGATTCGGCTCCAGGGTCCATGCTGCACCTGTGCACTGGGATTGGGCCCTGCACCTGCCTGTGTGCCTGATCTAGTGCACAAAGCTATGGCCTCTGGGACTCCCCACATATCCATGGGGAGACCAGTGGGTCAAATTACATGGCACTGGGGCTGGATAAGGCCTATGGGCTGGGTTTGAGCACCCCAGTCTGTTCTGATCTACTACATGCCTTTTTTTATCTTTCCAGTCTTTTTTATCATTCCAGTCCCTCAGAAACTAGTATGGTAAATATACCTTTAAGAATTTATGAAAGTTTGAGTGAGGGAATAAAGGGACTTGACTTAAGGGACTTGAAAGAATTGGGGGCAAAATAATGAATTTATTGAATCCACCTGTAAAAATGTGTATATTCATCAGTGCCAGCTATTTCTCTGTAAACTCAGCCTGTACTGTATTTCTAGACTAAACATATAATAATATAATTTTACAATTTTTTTATTGTAGACGCTGGTTTCAGTTATTTTTGGCAGGTGCCCAGTTGTTTTAATTTATACATTCAATCTTTCTAATCAAAAGTCACTATAATATTGGTGTAATTCACCACAGTTTCAGGGTAACTATTCTTTTACTTACCCCAAACTCCATCATAATTAACCAGTATTACATATTTTCAAGTCCAAAAACAGGCTTTTGTAATGCTTATTTCAAGATATTTTATCACCTTTTTAATTAAAAGGCAGAATTTAATTTGCTTCTAGTTTAGCTACTTTATTTCCAGGTACTCAAGCAAGTTATTGGGGATAGGTAGAGTTGTCAAAACCAAAATTAGTTAGGTAATCATTCTAGTTTGTGGTAATCTGAAAATCAGAATTATATGGTTTTTGTGTTTACAAAAACCAACCAATTTTATTTTGAGCCCTAGAAAATTGACAGAAAGCTAATGAATTCTGAGATATGCTAATATAATGCAAATAACAGTATAAACTAACTTCTGATGCATCCTTTGATGCATCTCCCCAGTGGGATATACTACTTGCTATAATTATAATGTACACATTAGAATGAAAAAATAGCTTTGAAATTAAGAAAAACAGCACAGACACTTTTTAAAGGTACAACAGACTGGCAAAGCAGTCTTCTTCAGCAATCCCTCGCAATCAAGGATGATTGTTTTCCATGACAGTCTTATCTGTAGGTCCATAGGTGGCTGACAAGGCCAATCCAGAATCGACAGCCTGTTGCCACTCCAGCAAGTGTTTTTGTGTGGGGTGGCTCTGGATTCTTGATTTGGTTCGTGCCATGCTGTTTCTGCCACTCCTTCTTTTCCGTGTCCTGTTGTTGTAAGGTTTCAAAGTACTGAGATCGTTGCAGCAGACTTTTCCTCCGTTTGGGCTGGTCCTGGGAGATAGCCTCCTATGAGTTGATGTTGCATTTTTTCAAGTTGGCCTTTAGGACACCTTGAAGCACTTTACCTGCCCTCTCTTGGCCGTATGCCTTGACTGAACTGGGAGAATAAAACTTGCTTTGGGAGTCTGGAGTCAGACATCCAGATGACCTGGCTGGCCCAATGAAGTTGATGTCGAATAATCATCGCTGCAATGTTCATGGCATTTGCTTGCAAGAGGATGCTAATGTTGATGTGTCTATCTTCCCACTGGATTCAGAGATAGTATACACTAAATAAGATCTGTCACCTGACATCCAGCCTCGTAGGCCAGTGAAAACAAAACCTATTCTCGTTCTTATCTAAATCCGTTGATAGTTCAGGATTAAGTAATTCTGCAGATACAATTGTGTATGAATAATAAAGGCAGCTTTTATTTCCCTATAGTATTTATATAAGGTGCAAGGCAGTTAGTGCTTTGGAAAGGTGCTGAGTACTCTCACTGCCTTAAATCAATGGGAGTCAAGAGCACTTGATACTCTTGTCCAGGGGTGGCCAGAGGTCATATTTAACCTGGAGGGAGGTGAGCAGTGGAGTCCCCCAGGACTCAGTTCTCAGGCCCATACTGTTCAATTTCTTTACCAGTGACTTGGACGAGGGGGTGAATAGCACCCTGTTCAAATTCACTGATGACACCACGATTTGGGGCAAGGTGGGCATGCCAGAAGGGAGGGACAGAATACAACTGGACCTGGACAGGTTGCACGGGTGGGCAAATGTGAAAAGGATGGGATTCAATACTGAAAAGTGCAGGGTACTGCACTTGGGCAGGAAGAACCAGCAGCATACCTATAGGCTAGGGAACTCCCTTCTTGAAAGCACAGTGGTAGAAAGATATCTTGGAGTCATTATTGATTCCAAAATGAACACGGGCTGCCAATGTGAGGAAGTGGTCAGCAAGCCTAACCGCACCTTGTCATGTATCCAGAGATGCATCATGATCAGGTCCAGAGAGGTGATCCTCCCCCTCTATGCGACACTGGTCAGGCCATGGTTGGAGTCCTGTGTCCAGTTCTGGGCGCCGCACTTCAGAAGGGATGAGGCCAGCATTGAGAGGGTCCAGAAGAGGGCCACTTGCATGGTCAGGGGGCAGCAGGGCAGGCCCTACGAGGAGAGGCTAAGGAACCTGAACCTGTTCAAACTTCACAAGAGAAGGCTGAGAGGGGATCTAGTGGCCATCTATAAACCTACCAGGGGGGACCAGAGGAGATTGGGTGAGACCCTGTTCCCCTGAGCACCTCCCAGAGTAACAAGAAACAACAGCCACAAGTTGATTGAGAGTAAGTTCAGGCTAGACATCAGAAGGCACTACTTCACAGTCAGGGTGGCCAGGATCTGGAACCAGCTTCCAAGGGAAGTGGTGCTGGCTCTTACCTTAGGGGTCTTTAAAAGGAGGCTTGATGACTACGTAGCTGTGGTCATTTGAGCTTAAACTTAGTTGGGGTCATAAGAGCCCTGTATTCATTCCTGCCCAGGGCAGGGGGTCAGACTAGATGATCTGCTCAGGTTCCCTCCGACCCTACTTCTATGTATGAATCTATGTAAAAGTTATTCACCCTCGGAGCCACATCCAATTCTCCACCAAAGTTCAAGAGCCAGAGAGTGGGGGGTTATGGGGTGCTAAGGAACCCAGAGTGGAGGTGACCTGCCTTCCCCCCCACACTGCTGAGCCGCTTTGGCTTTTCCCATGGGCAGCACACCCTGGGGTAAGTGGCATGGCTGCAGCCCCCACCCCGGTAGCCTGGCGCCTGAGCCAGCAGTTCCGGAAGAAGAGAAGGAGGGTGGGTTTGGGGTGCACTCCCCGCAGGGAAAACTGGAGCTGTAGGAAGTGCTGGGTTGTGCTGTTCCCCTGGAGCCATTTGGGGGAGAAGTGGGCAGAGCTTCAGCTTCCAGAGAGCTACAAGTACACAGGTTGGCCACCATGGCCCTAGTCCATTGCACTTGAAGTGCAGCATCTGTTTTAAAGAATTTTGAAAGTCCTATGCTATGGCTGTGCAGGAAGCAAACACATTTTAGCTTCTCTATTGCACCCAGAGTGTATCACACAATAACCCCATCTCAGTGGTTGACAACTTGATTGATCCACATGTTCTCCCTTTAGTTCCAGTCTTGAGTTTCTGTTGTGAGTTTTTACTAGCAGTTAAGGGATGGTTCATGCCAAAACCTGGGAGTTAGCGGGGGAGATCAGTGAAGGCATTTGAGCAGGAAATTTTTTGATATATGTGGCAGGGCAGATCCATCTGCTGCACCTACAAATTTAAAGGGGGTGCAGCCATATTCCCAGCAGCAGCCAACAATGACATGGATGCCTGACACTGAGGAGCGGCCGCCCCCAGCATGGACGTGCTGTGTGCATGTGTGCCGGCATCAATTGGCAGGCCAGGCTCCTCCGGCAGATTTAAAACTGCCAGAGGCTGATACCAGCCCAGAACCAGAAGGGGGTTCCCAGCAGCATCCGCAACGATGCAGGGAAGCCAAAGGCCCCAGAAAGGGCAATTGGTAGTGGCCTTCAGCAGAAGGGCCAGTGCTGAGACATGACTCTGAGGAGTCACACCACTTACATGAGCAAGGTGGTGGGATCCAAGTGACAAGGCATCAACCTGGAGTCCCAGTGAGCCTGAAAAACAAGAAGCAAGAAGCAATGGGTGACAGAACCATGAGTGGAGAACAGGAGTGGTGGCAGCCACAGCTCCTGTCCTTCTTTAGTATTGAATTACTTTAAGGTGGACAATATTATAACATAGAGGATTGAAGCCTGAAGAAACCTCTGATAGTGTCAGAGAGGGACAGAGAAAGCTACAGCAGGCACCTTCATATTTGATATCCGTGAAACAATGGGTTGGCACTAGGCAGGGTGTAGGGGAGGTGGAGCCCCATATTCACACGCTAGGAATCAGAACTGTCAAGCATCACTGAACTGGAAATCAGACAACATCCTCTAAATTCCCAGCTGGCAGGTGAGACATTTCAGTGGTCTGGGTAATTCACATCGTGGACAAGCTGTCAGCCCACAAGGCAGAAGGCAGCATGGCTGTGTCATAAAACATAAGTGAGACGCTAAAACACAGGCACGGAAAGTTACAAGATAAACAAGAGGGAACTACTTGCAGACTTTCTTTCTTACTTCTCAAATGCATTTGCTCCTTGGCCTAGCAGAGTTCAGATTAATTAAATTTTGGGATAGCCTGCAAAAATGGGATATTTTGGGATATCCTTGGCAGTTTCTGTGAGCTACATGGTCCAAATGCAAAAGGTTTAGGCATAGTAGTATCTCATGATATGGCATGATAATGGTCTTTGGAGAGTTTTGCATGAGACAGAGTTTGAATTGTTATTTGTGTAACTGGAAATTAGAGTTGAAATACTTCACTGACATGCTGAAAAGTGCTGAGAGATGCACCCAGCTGTGCCAGATAAAGCAAATAAATACCATTGGAAAACACGGGGCCAAATGTCTGTTCTATTTTAAATGCTCCTTTATCTGCAAATCCCAGGTAGGTACATAGATAATTGCAAAAACATCACTGCTTCTGCATTCTCACATGAAGAACACAAAGAAAGTTGTGTTTGAGGAATCTTTTTCCCCCCAGGAACAGGAATGAATAGTATAAAGGGGTTTGCATGGAGGCCACAGTTAGTTTTGTGTAGCTATGCTCATACATAATGCAAGCTGTTCCCCCTTTGACTCCTGTGCAAAGACCCATTAGTTCAACTTCCCCATGACTGTTAGTAGAGGCAAAATCAATGCAGGTGTCTTGTGGTTTCTGCTGCAGCACTAAGTGGTCCTGCATTCTTCCTGGTTTGCACGATTAACAGAAACTGGAGCCTTGGACATTAAATCTGAGGAGCAAGTCTTAGTAAAGTTTGTATATGAATGAATGCATGCACTATTCCTTCTTATAACAGCTCTGGTCCTTCATCCCAGAGAATATTCATTAAAAGGGAGAGTGCTTTTGCTCCCCTTGGATTTTCACTTTGGCTGGACTGATTTAATTTGTGGTTGGTATCCACATATGAAGACTAGGTAGGAATAACCTAAGGACCTGAATCAGTGGGAAATAAGGGGAATTGAAATTAATTTAATCAATGGGAAGGTTTAATTCACTTCATTGGGTTTTGGATCAGGCCCTAATTGGTAGAGCCCAATAAGCTATGAGTAAAACACTTACTGAAAGCATGAAGTCTGCAAAAGGGACTTCTGAAATTTAAAATCTTAATTGCAAATCAACATATATATACAGAGTAGATGAAACTTAGTGGTTATTCTGTAGGTGCAAGCAATCATGTGATTGGCAACCTATGGATGTATGCTGAGTGAAGCTAGCTAGCAGAATAATTGTCAATGCACTGTTAATAGGGCAGTGTTAATAAGGCAGCATTATACATTGAAGGAACATGAAAATTCCATTGGCTGGGCACCCAATTGCAGCCTGAACTCTTGTGAAGGAAATGTGATCAGATTTTTCCAAAAAGATGACACAAGCATGATATTAGAAAGTTTAATGAATACACCAATCTACTAGCCAAACACTTCACTGGATACCAATCATTGGTAGGTAGAAGGTAGACTAGAACCCATATCTTCCGATGTCTAGCCCCTTTCTTTAACCACTACAACAGATTGGAAGAATCAGAATTAGCTCTTTCAAAAGAGCTCTTGAAAAATATTATTTGAATGTAACCTATTGCTCAAGAGCTGTAAACTAACAGTTTTATTATTTGCAGGATTTGTCATAAGAAAAGGTTTCAAAAGTAGTGGACTGTATCCTGTGTAAATGATACTCTCTAAAAATACAGAAACAAAAGACTTATATTCCCCTGAGCCTTGCTCATCCACAGCACTACTCTGTCAGCATATGTATACTATATTGCTCAGATTCTCATATTATTTAACGGAGTAAGCTACTTTGTGTAGTTCCTTTATTTAAATAATTTGAAACTAGGTGACCCATTTATTATCAGTCTGAATGCATATTGTAATCCACATGCAAATATTTTAAGTACAGCTTATATATATGGCCTACATATAATACATACTCTTGAAAGGAATGGTAGTGTGTGCGCTTGTCCATCCCGTACCTTAATAATTTAAGCTCTCCAGATAGCACTGCAGAATATAACACTTAGGTCATTAAACTGCCTTTGCATCTGCAGTTTCAATCAAGTAAAGACTATTTAGTCTTTCTTTCCCAGGTAATAAAATGACTGCAGAGATGCTGGTGTTAGTAACACACTGACACTGGCCACATACGTTCCATTTCTACTGGGACAACTGCCATTCTTCCAGTAGAAACCACAAGTGTTATGATATTATATATTATATTATCATTATATATGATATCATAAAGTATCTAATTAGACAGTATTTTGTGGTGGTTTGAGATTCCTTAAACTCAGCAACAGTAAAAAGATTTATTGCAATAGTCTCAATAGAATCATCTATATCAATAGCCTAACCCTCTGAAGGCCTTTCTCTTTCAAATCAGTGTTTCTCCTGACAGAAAAGTTCAGATTTAGAAAGCCTTGTGCAGCTTGTGCAGCTCTTTTGGGTGCATCATTCATTTCACTATCATGTTAAGATATTAGAAAACTTTTAATCATTAAAACTCTGTGATGGTGTTTGATGGATTTCAGGATAACTGGAAAATGCCCCACTGTGTACTCTTCATATTGGGTAAACCTGGAAAAATAGGGTTCCCTAAGCAACTTGAGAAGATCCTGTCAAAATTAGCAGCTGACAGAGAAGCCATGCCTTTGGGATCAAACCTAGATTTTTAATTTTCCTCTGAATTAGAGAAGGAAAGCATGCAGACAGGTATATCTAAATGTGGGCTGAATTAATGATTTGAACTATTTCTGTAACTTATCACAGGTATACCTTCTTCAGCATAGGTAATTTCATAGACAAATAAAAATATTAGTTGAACTTTTTATATTTTTAAAATCTCCCTTTGCATATTAACAAGATAAACTTTGGCCATAATCTGTCATCCAGAAGATGCTGGGAGAAATCAGAACTTGTCTCAGTTTGGCCTATTGCAGCCATAATACCACAGTCCTGAAGTCCAAGAATCTAAACTTGCAACTTCTGCAATGAGGAGGGAAATGTGTTGTTTATCCAGAGTATTAGAGTGGAGTATTTAAGTGGAAATCCTTTCTGAAATGGAACAGATTAGGACTTAAATCTTTGTAGCAAAAATACAGAATTAAACTTGTATTATCTAGAACTTCACTTACCTGTTTTTAAGTTCTTGGACTGAAAGTATGATAGTGAACTATCAGTTTTCCACCATTTGCACACTCATAGTAATATCATCCAGATCATAGTTCGTAAATTACTGGAGAATATTTAGAATGAGAATGTTAGGTGCTATGTGTCTGAAGCCTTACTGAAGTCAAGACACATCTTATCTGCCTTTCCACCTTTATCCAGTGGTGAATTAGTTGGTTAAGAAAAAAATTAGATTCATTTGACATGATTGATTCTTGAGAAATCCATGTCAGCTGTGTTTTATCGCCTTATTATCCTCTAGGTGCTCATATAATTTCCTGGGTCTTTCTTTTTCACTATTTGACCTTTTTAGAGATAGATGCTATATTTGTCCTTCTCTAGTCCTCTGAGACCTCTGCCATCCTGTATGAGTTCTTGAAGATAAAAGCTAATGGTTCAGAAATTGCAGCTGGGTTAGGAGTCTAAATAGGTGTTCAACTGTACTGGAAGATTTTGACCAAGCATTTTGGTATCATCTTAAGCAAACATAAATAAAAGGAAGATGTATATTATACTGAAACTAGAGCCACGTATCAAGAATGTTCAGCACTCTATTAATCTGTTTTAGACAAGGAGAAATCAAGCTTTATTGTTAAAAATAGAATTTAGTTAACTTGCTTTTCCATTTCTTTATATTGTTTAGCATATGTTATTGAATACAGTGTAGAACATTGAGTGTCAGGATGAAAACCAAATTCCCAAATGCATTATAAAGTCTCTCTATCTGCTGAAAACGATCCAAAACAGTAGGGAAACCATTCAATTTTATTCTTGGTAGAAATAATTTGTTCATTACTGTATTTGAAAAAGTGATCAACTGACAATTAACTGGTCAAAACACCAACAGCCTGAAAAGAAAACGACATGGAGGCCAGGAGGCCACTTATTGTGCTGTAGGTGCGCAGAAAGAGCACTACAGCCATAACAAAAAGATGGTCAGGGCACATAGAGCAGTGTAAAAATGGCAGATCCTGCTCTAAGATAACCCTGGATGGATGTGGTATCAGACTTTAGCGCTGTAGGTTAGAGCACTGTAATGAGCATCATGACATATTTAGGTGGCATTTATTAGGTTTTATTTTATTTAGGTTTTGTTTTATTTTATTTTATTTGAATTTTGTATTAGGCATTTATTTAGGTTTGCATCACCCCAGTCATTCTACCTCCCAAGGCAGCGCTCTAGCCTTGGCCAGGGCTTGACTCCTCTGCTCAAGCGCCAGGCTGGCCCCACCCCCAGGCTGTCACTGACAAGAGCCAGGGAAGACTGTTCCCAGGCTGACCCCCATCCTCCCTCCAGGTAGCATAGATCCATCCACACAAAGAAAACTGCTTATTGCTGAATTTCTCTTATTGCATATTGTCATGGGTTCAGGCAAGCAAGAGCTGAATATGGGTCTGCTAATATTTTGCCTCTCTTCACAATTAACCTGTCTTAAGAACTGATTTGTCTGCACTGATTTCTGGCAATGGGCTAGTTCCCTAATGGAAGCAAAAAGTGTACTTGAACATGCCAAAAATGTACATCAGCACACCATGTATACTAATATATAGCATCATTACTTTCCAACTTGTCTGGGGAAACCAAATGCATGTGTAAAATGTAGATTGTGAGAAGCACTTACACTGTCTGTGTTCAATACAGGATGCGGGACCAGAAACTCATGAGATCAGCTCAGACACAAAGTCCCAGAAACCTTGGATACATTTAATGGCCCATGAAAAAGCAGAGCGTGTTTCTCTGCTCTCATGTCTTAAAGCCAGTCTCTAATTATTCTGGTCTCTTAAGGAATGGTTTGTAACCTTGTGCACTTGATAAAAAACTGGCTTAGACAGTCTGTTACAGAATTTAAGGAATTCTGTTGGGAGTCCCACAGATGCATACACAGAGCAGATAGCTTTTTTTTGTCAAGCTTCTACATTGTTTGCTTTAAATAGCTATCATTTTACAGTTAATTTTCCTGGCTATATGAATAAACTATCCAATGGTCTTGCTAGCCTTAATGTAGTGTTCCTTTCTTAGACCCACTCAGCCATCAAAAAAAACCCAACCAAAAAACCCTCTTGGACACAGTATCTATGATGTTCCCCTTAAGAAACACCTTACATTCTTCAATTGGAGGAGAGGAGACTTTCCCAGCCTTCCCAATCTGCTGCCTTCGAAAGAATCAGTGATTTGATTGTCCTTTGTGAACCCAGTACATGCTCTAATATCTGTACAGAATTTTGGAAGCCACCAGACAAACAGGGCCACTCTCCTGAAGCCCTAGTGAGTGGCAGCAGTCAGGTTGTCCTATTTGCCAGCTCTTGCCCCAGAAAGGATGATTTAGGATCACCAGGCACTTGGTACTGTGTCAATATTCCATCAGTTCTTTTTTAATTGCCTAAATAGCTGGCACCCTAAAATTAAAGCATTGTGTGTTTGCAGGACAGGCCATGGAGCCATGATTCCCCCAGCTGAGGACAATATACTGTTTACCAATAAATTGTTCAGAGGGTTTAAAAGGCATTGAATGTGTGCACTCAGAGCAATTACACTTACAAGTGTGTGTTTTCTGAAGTAGGCTAATGGATAGTACAGTGAACTTTTGGCAGGGGAGGGTGGTGTTTTTAATCACACACTCCTTCAGTCACATGCAAGTTCTTCAAATGTAGTAACTTTTAAATCTGAAATTGGGGTAATTTTCTCTTGATTTCAAGTGAATCAGGATTGGGTTGTTGTACTGTACTGTTTACTCTCTGTAAGGTGCATCTCTAGCCTGCCCTTGTCTTGTCTCCTTGCAATGAATCGGAGAACTTGCCTGAGCTGGGGGGGGAAAACAAAAAAAACCCAATCACTTCCCTAGCTGGGTAATCATTAAAGATCTGTTACAAGTATGCAAAAATTCTACAGCTGGGGGAAGGGGGAGAGAGAAGACAGCACATCCAGGGGTACATGAAGCCAACTAATGCTTATTAGGTAAAGTTGCTGAGTTCTATACACTTGTAAAGAAATTAAGAATAACAGCCAGGTATGTATGTGCATGTAAATCAGGAAGCAAAATCTTGACTGAAATATTTTAATAGCACTCCGCTTTCTTTATCTGAAAGCTTTTGTGGGAAAAAAAAATAAATGAAAGAGCCAAGTGTATTTCTCATTTTCGGTACCTACAATCCATGATATATACTCTCTTCATCTTGCATTTGCCAAAGTGATTTCAGATGTATCTAATGCACAAAGCAGATGCTTACACACTTACATTTTGTAATGTCCTGATGCACAGTGTCTTGTTTGTGACCGGGTGGGGATGAATAACAAAATCTCTCCCCTTGGGATATGCCTGCCATGCTTAGGAATGATGGAAGAGTAAGAAGTTAATTCGCCAAAGAGAGAGAGTCTAGTAAATCACCCCAGAAGCAGGATAAAAGAAAATTGGTTTATTAGTAACTTCCCCACAGGTTGTGGAGCACCCTGGCTGCTCTCACAGCTTGTGGTCTCCCTTCTCTCCACCACTGTGCAGCCCACTCCCACAAGTCAGTCAGCTCCACTCCAGTCCCACTTTCTTTTCTCTTTCCTGCGGTACCAGTGGATCCTTTCTCTGTGTGACCTTCTCTCAAACAGTAAGTTTCTCCTCTCTTCCTCACCTCCTTACTTCAGTGGTCACTATGGTTACCTACACCCAGTCAGATGGTCTTATCTACAAGCTGCTCCAGCACTGGGTCTGCCACTCCTGACATCCCTGCTGAATCTCTCCACACTGTGCCCCAAGGGACAAAGGAAAACTCCTTGCTGTGGACTTAAGTAGCTGCTGGCTCCTAATCAGTTAATATTCACCCCAGGTGCAATCCCCTTCCCAACTGTGTTTATTAAGTAATTAAGTTTGTCCTATCCCTGACCTGGCTACTTGCAACTTAGTAACATCAAAGGAACAAGGCTGTCTTTGCCCTGTTACACTGTTCAAACTGAGACTTAGGTTAGTTAACTCTGAATCAAAAAACTCTGGATTTGCCTAGTTCATTCAAAAATCACTTTCATATAGAGCAGGGATAAAACCTTAAAAATGACATTTTAATTTAGGTGCATGGGGGAGTGCTTGCATTAGAGTCTTGGATCAGTACCTGGCATATGGTTTTGGCTCCAACATTAGAATAGTCCTGCTTATGTTTCTTCTTGAAGGGTTACAGCTCTGTATGATGGCAAGTAATGAGAAGAGATGATTTCTCTTTATCTCTGTGTAACAGGACCTTGCCCAACTCACCTGCCCCCTGCAGCATAGGCAGCCAGGCTGCACCTAAGCCAGCCAGCTCCATATTGACCAGAAGTGTGCCTCCGATTGCCCTGGAGCCCCAGGGCAGCAGGACAAAATCATACCACAGACTGAAGCGCAGGTGAACGGCAGCTGGGACACTGGAAGTGGGTCTGGCCATTCTTGACTCCAGTAAGTGGCCCAGGAAAGAGCTGGATGTTCTCTCTTCTGCAGGGGAGTACAACAAGGTGCCAGACATGCTCCCTAAGGCTGGTAGGCAGCTAGCTTCCCTCTGTGGGTCAGTAGAGGAACCAGCTGCCTGCCTGTCTCTTGGCCAAGATCTACGGAGAAACCATGAGTGCCTTGTCCACCACAAGTGCCCCAGAGATGCTGCCAGAAGACTTCCTGGTAGTTGGAGCTGGGCAGCAGTGCCCTACCCACACTGCAGCAGGGGCTGAGCACTTGCCCAGGAGCCCACAGAAGATACACCACTGCAATCACACCTGGCCTGCAGACAACCACTGTATCACCTCCAAGTGAGTACAGGTTCACCTATTAGAACATCAAGTCATGGTGGGTGAGGAGGTCTGATATGACATGGCTCCAGGGGTGCAGGGCATACCTGCAGTCCACAGGCAGCAGCACCAGGTGTGAGCCTATCACACTCTGTCTTAGACCTCCTCCATAGTCTTATTTTAAATCTTATACATCTCCATACGTCATCTGCTACCACGAGTCATCCACATTTTCTACCTTGCTCAGGTTTATAAACTACATAAATAGATGTATTTATTTTTTTTAAATATAAAAATCAATTCATAATAACTCAAAACAACTTGACAGTGTAGTAGGACCCCAGCAACGAGACCATCCTATGTGCCTGCCGTGTCTCCAGCCACTATGCCAAGCTGATGCGCTGCCTCATGGTGTCCAACACCATCCACTGGTCCCGTGACATCTACGTGGAGTACATCACGGGCCACTGCCAGTACTCCGACCCCACCAGATGGACAGCTGGTAGACCGGACCCAGAGGGGACCGCCTGAACCCCTCTCTGCACCAGATGGACTTCACTTTGAGAGGATTCTTCAGCAATGGACCACCCCACTCCACCCAAAGAGGACCCCCGCAATGAGACTCTATATGGACTGAGACACTTTCTTCGACCTACTTCCTCCACCATTGCAGATCATTGTACGGGTTTGTGTGTATCTATCTTCTTTCTCTCTCAGCATCATGAACCCCCTTCCTCCCCTTCCCCCAACTCCCCTCCCCCACCCCTGGGCTTAGTTGGCTAACATTATATTTTCTCTAACCTAGTTGCATTCCCCCATCCCTCCAGTGTTAGTCCCTCACTCAGGCAATTTGTATTTCCCTACTGGCTTTGTCATCTTTTTGGATTCACAATCCTAAACATCTACTAATAAAATTCAGTCTTGTGCCTCCTCACTTGTGATGCCATTATTTATGTTGAAATCTCCTCAAAACAGGGAATTTATACAGTACTAGTTATGGGACATGGAAAAAAGAAAGGTAAAAGTGAAAAAATGAATTCTAATTAAATTTGGGAAATACTGTTTGGGGTTGAAATTCACTAAACTGAAGTCCTCCATATTATAAGGGTGTAAAGTACATGTGGCTGAGTTGGGCCCTAAATATTTACTATCTCTTTTTTTGTTTCAGAGGGAAGGCTTCTGCCATGTTCTTCATTCTTATTCAAAGCAGATTGCCTCCCCCTCTCCCCACCTCTTCTTAATCAGTGATCAGATAGTAGGTGATCAACTAGGTGGTTCCATGTGTGGAGGAATGTAGTTTGAGGAGCACTTAACCTCAAAGCTGGGGTGAGCAGAGAGACACCCCATGATCCTAAGGCACCATGTGGACCTCAGACCTTTGAATTTTACAGTCTGGTGTGGAGGGGGTATATGGTGTTGCCAGAATCATGGGACATCAGCTGAAAACCCCTGGACATTTTGAGATTGTGGCCGTGATCTGAGTAGTGGAGGCCAGGTGATGCAGGATCAAAGGCCACAAGCCTCTGAAGTAAGAGCAAGAACCACGCACTGGGAACTGCTCCTCCAACCCACAGCCCACTATCCCATGCTCCTTATTCATGTGGGCACCAATAACACGGCTCGGAGCGCTCTCAGCTGGGTCATGAGGTGCTACAGGGATTTGGAAGTGGGGCTAAAGGGTCTGGGGGCACAGGTAGTGTTCTCATCGATCCTCCCAGTCTCAGGCTATGGGCTGAGGAGGGAGAGGAGGATCCACGTAGTCAACCAAAGACTGCAGCGCTGGTGTCACTGGGAAGGCTTTGGCTTCCATGACCACAGCCCGCTCTTTGGTGAGAGAGGCAGCGAGCTGCTGGGAAGAGATGGCCTCCACCTCTCTCCCCTAGGGAGGAGGCTCTTCTCAGCCAAACTGGCTGACCTGCTCCACCGGGCTTTAAACTAAGCCCACTGGGGGACGGGGGGACTTCCGCCACTGCTGGCCCACTGAGCAATCCTTGCAAAGCCAGCGGGTCAAGGCACTTAAGGGAGCCCACCCCTGCCCCAGCCCTGGTAAAATCTGTGGGCAAGGAAGGAGCCCCCCAGGGGACACTTGCCTGCCTGTACACAAATGCCAGGAGCTTGAAGAATAAGCAGGAGGAGCTCATTCTCCTGCTCAATGCAAATAATTATGATGTCATAGGGATAACAGAGACCTGGTGGGACTCCACCCATGACTGGACCACAGGTATAGATGGCTATACCCTGTACAGGAGGGATCGTGTAGAAAAAAGGGGAGGGGGTGTAGCTCTCTATGTTAAGGAAAGCTACATGTCCCTGCAAGCCGATATTGGCGACCAGGGTGGACGACTGGAGACCCTCTGGGTTAAAGTCCGTGGGGAACATGGCACAGGGGACACAATGGTGGGAGTCTACTACAGACCTCCCACCCAAAGTCCTGAGCTTGACCAGGAGTTTGCCCGGGAACTGGCTGAGGCCGCATGCTCCAGGACCATGGTTGTCATGGGTGACTTCAATTACCCAGACATCTCATGGGAGGATCGCTCAGCAAAATCTGAGCGGTCCCAAAGCTTCCTCTCATGCGTGGATGACCTCTACCTGACTCAAGAAGTCTATGGGCCAATGAGAGGCAAAGCGCTGCTCGACCTGGTACTGGCTACTGGGGATGACCTAGTCGGCGACCTAATGATCGATGGGAACCTGGGTGACAGCGACCACGAGCTGATCACCTTCACCATCCGCCGAAAAGCTGGCAAGTCAGTCAGCAACACGCAAGTCCTTGACTTCAGGAAAGCTGACTTTGACAAGCTCAGGAGGCTTGTCAGTGAGGCCCTAAGGGACCATGACCCCAGGGAGAGGGGAGTTCAAGAAGAGTGGTTGCTCCTCAAGGGAGCAATCCTCAATGCACAAGCTAAGTCTATTCCATCTTGGAGGAAAGGCAACAAGAGGGCACAGCACCCCCCCCCCCCCGGCTCTCCAGGGACCTAGCAGACCTCCTGAGGCTAAAAAGAAAGGCCTACAAAGGATGGAGGATGGGGGTCACCTCCAAGGAGGATTATTCTGCACTGGTCCGGTCCTGCAGGGAGCAGACCAGGAAAGCCAAGGCTGCAACTGAACTCCAACTAGCTTCAAGCATCAAGGACAATAAAAAGTCCTTTTTCAGATATGTGGGGAGCCAGAGGAAAAGCAGAGGCAACATTGGACCCCTGCTGAACCAGATGGGGCAACTGACAACTGACGCCTAGGAAAAAGCCAACCTATTAAATGGGTACTTTGCGTCGGTCTTTCATCAGTCCCATGGGATGCCCATGCCCGCTATGGGACAGGGAAGTCAGGGTAAGGGTGATCCCCTGCCCTCCATTAATGCTGACCTTGTGAAGAAACATCTTGAGAAGCTGGATACCTTCAAGTCAGCTGGCCCTGACAATCTACACCCCAGGGTACTCAAGGAGCTGGCAAGCATCATAGCCCAGCCTCTAGCAAGGATCTTTGAAAACTCTTGGCGCTCTGGTGTAGTGCTGGAAGAAGGCCAATGTGGTGCCTATCTTCAAGAAAGGGAGGAAAGTGGATCCGGCAAACTATAGGCCCATCAGCCTGACTTCTATCCTGGGGAAGATCTTAGAAAAGTTTATTAAACAGGCCATCCTTAATGGACTGGCCGACACCAACATCTTAAGGGATAGCCAGCATGGCTTTGTCGCAGGTAGGTCTTGTTTGACCGATCTCATTTCCTTCTAGGGAAAAGAGATTGATATCATATATCTTGACTTCAAAAAAACCTTCGATCTGGTATCCCATGATCACCTCTTGGTAAAACTGGCCAATTGTCGCCTTGGGTCCACCACAATCCACTAGCTGGAAAATTGACTCCGTGGTTGGACCCAGAGGGTAGTAATTGATGGAAGTCACTCATTATGTTGTCCTGTGACCAGTGGGGTCCCCCAAGGCTCGTCCTTGGACCCATATTGTTCAACATCTTCATTAATGATGTGGACACTGGAGTCAGAAGCGGACTGGCCAAGTTCGCCAATGACACCAAACTTTGGGGCAAAGCATCCACACCAGAAGACAGGCGGGTGATCCAGGCTGACCTGGACAGGATCAGCAAGTGGGTGGACGAGAATCTGATGGTGTTCAACGCCGATAAATGCAAGGTTCTCCACCTTGGGAAGAAAAACCCACAGCATCCTTATAGGCTTGGCAGTGCTATGTTGGCTAGCACTATGGAAGAAAGAGACTTGGGGGTCATCATTGACCACAAGATGAACATGAGCCTGCAATGCGATGCTGCGGCTAGTAAAGCAACCAAAACACTGGCGTGCATCCATAGATGCTTCTCAAGCAAATCCCGGGACGTCGTTCTCCCCTTGTACTCGGCCTTGGTGAGGCCGCAGCTGGAGTACTGCATCCAGTTTTGGGCTCCACAATTCAAAAAGGATGTGGAGAAGCTTGAGAGAGTCCAGAGAAGAGCCATGCGCATGATCAGAGGTCAGGGAAGCAGACCCTACGATGACAGTCTGAGAGCCCTGGGGCTCTTTAGCCTGGAAAAGCGCAGGCTCAGGGGTGATCTGATGGCCACCTATAAGTTTATCAGGGGTGACCACCAGTATCTGGGGGAACATTTGTTCACCAGACGCCTCAAGGGATGACGACTAGGTCGAACAGTCATAAACTACTACAAGACCGTTTCAGGCTTGACATAAGGAAGAATTTCTTTACTGTCCGAGCCCCCAAGGTCTGGAACAGCCTGCCACCGGAGGTGGTTCAAGCACCTACATTGAACACCTTCAAGAGCAAACTGGATGCTTATCTTGCTGGGATCCTATGACCCCAGCTGACTTCCTGCCCTATGGGCAGGGGGCTGGACTCAATGATCTTCCGAAGTCCCTTCCAGCCCTAATGTCTATGAAATGTATGAACTGCACCTGCGTTCATCTACCACTGCTTTCATCCATCCATCCACCCTCCAGAGTTCCACCTACCCCCTCATCACCACACCATCATCTACCCATGATCACCGGCCAAGCCTAGGAACCAAGTCACAGTTTGGAGAAATATAGGATCTCATTGCCATCTGGAGCAAGAAACACATGCAGCTCCAGATAGGGCATCAAATCAGAGATGTCTTCAAGCACATCACCCAGGAAATGCAGGTGAAGGGTCATAACAGAGATTGGGAGTAGTGTCTCACCAAGACCACACTGATGAGGAAGCAATATTACCATGGGCTTGATGCTAGAAAGTGGCCTGTTGGCTGGGGGCACAGCATGCCATTCTACAAGATCCTGTCCCATTTCCTTGCCAAGAACAGGACAGATGCCCCTTCCCCTGTGGCCACGGGACCAGGGGTGTTCTGGAGGAGTCATCCACAAGGATCCTGCTGTAGTATAAGGGAGCCCCATGTATGATGGTGACATCATTCCCCACACAGGGGCCATGGCTGTTCTGGACCAAGTCCTATCATACATCTTTACACCTCTTCAAGTGGCACGGACTGTATACCAGCTCCTCCAGTACCAGTGCAGCAGCCACTGCAGTGGTACAACCTTTAGGACTCAGAGCCAGGCCTCCTCACACTTCTGATGAGTCAGGCCATGCACAAGGATGCCTTGTAACCCATAATGATAAGGTTTGCCCTAGCTCCATGAGACCATGACTGGGGAAAAAACAGAGCTGCCGTGGGAAGAGGTGGGGAAGGTAAGAGCAGTGGGGGGAGCCAAGGTCATCACAGGCCATCCCCTGCAGTCATAGCCCTCTCTCAAGCCATTATGGTTAAGAAACCCACAAAGGGGTTGGGGGGGGCAGGAATGCTGGGACATTGGGGGGGAGGGTGAATTTTCCGCTTTCCCCCCCATCCCCGCCCTTCCCAGCTGAAACATAGAGCCCAGCCAAGGTCTTTGGTTCCCCCCTCACACACACACTTGGGTTCTTAACTGAGCAGGCTCCATTCAATGGGATCATAAATCTGCATAACTGACATACCCTTGCCATTTCTGTCACAGCCATGTTGTACTCCACAGGAGATTTGAGCCTAAGCACAGATACCTCAAGTGCTTGGGGCATAAACAGCTCCACCTCCCCGCAAAGCACTCACAGAATGGCATTGATAGTGTTTATTGAGCTCAGCAGGCAAAAAGGTAAACAGCAGTTTTTGCAGAGAGCACCCCCAGGTCAGGGACAGGAGACATGACATAGCTATATCTGCAAGTTGCTGCAGTTGCAGTGCAGCAGGAATAACAAAAAAGGTCCTTTTTCTAAAAAGAAATTCCTTTCTCCCTCTGAATCCTGGAAATGGACACATGTCATGGAAGGATTCCCACATGGGAATGGGAACCATTATCTCAGCCACTTGGCTCTCTGTGCCAGGGTGACTCCTGGGTTCTGCACCTGGACAGGCTGGCACGTGGCCCAAAAGCACTTCTCCCCCTCCACTCTGATCTGATGAAGTCCTCTGTGAAGTCCAGTAGGCACCAGCTGATTCCAATTCTCAGGATGCAAGCACTCACTGCATCAACCCCTCAGATCAACCCCCAACCCTCCTCCCATGATCGCAGGCCCATACTGGCCCACTCCTGCAAACTAATCAACCCCTCCCCCTTGTCTGCAGGCTCTACATCTGTGCACAGGCCAGCTCATGGTGGCCAGCATGGTGAGTTCAGGACAGACAGCTGAACACCTGCTGAACAAGTGAAAGATGTGCATACAAGGCACTCATGAAATGAAGAAGAGAGGTTACAAGCTCCAGTCACAGCACCATGGACTCCTGTTGCCAGATGCTGCAAAACCATCTGGGAGACTTAATCAGGCCATGTATGGAGGAAATGAGCAGGCTAGGAGGTGCTTACACCCAGACTGCCAAGTCAGATGATTTGGGACTTCAGGTGTTCAAACACTGTTTGGAGGAGACATACTGTGGCACAGCAGAGCTGAGAAAGTCATAGCCTCAGGATAGGGAGCTAATGTACATGGTCCTGGCCTGCTGCCAGTCATCCCCTAGGTCCAGGCCCCCCAACTGGGTCCAGGCCAGTCCCAAAGGGGTGCAGGAATGCTCAGAACAGGCAGGAGAGTGCAGCTTCTCTGAGGCAGCTTCTGTCATCAGAGACCAGAAGCCCCAGCTCATCCATTCCCCAACCAGGAGGCCTAGGGAGGAGCTCTTCTGTTCCCCGTGTCCCAACTCCTGGTCCTGGTCAACTGTGGGGGAGTGGCACAGCCTTGGCAGACAAAGGCAGCAGCCCCTGGCTCTGACTGGCTGCCTGATATGAGCCTCAGGTGTCAGCAAGAGCCATGGGTTTTATGGCCCTTGAAAGGCGAGGCATGGCTTTGAGGGCTGAGGGGCTGCGGGTCCTGTGTGGGAAAGCCAGCAATCTTTGGTGTCCACTGTGGTGATGCCTCCCAGCCTCAAGCTCTCTCAGACAGATATTGAGTCCAGGATCATGCGGCTGTTCAGATCCTATGTGGAGAAGTGTCTGGTCTTGACTCCAGACCCCTGAAAGTAGGGTGCCAGGTTAAAAGCTCCCTACCCCATGCCTCTCTGCCAAGGTTTGTTTGTTGAGTTCAGGTGCTGTGGCATTTTCCCTTATCCCAAGCCCTCTTCCGGGTTCTGTTGCTCCATTTTTAACACCCCCACCCCAGCCCACCCCAACCCCACCAAAGTTTTGCTGTTTTGTGTTAACTGGGAGGAGGGACCAAGCTAAGACACAAGCAATGTTCAACAGGTTTTCTTTATCAAACACAGGACATTTTTGCAACTGCAACATTTTAAACTGAAGCATGTCTCTTCCTCATGCCGCATTCTCCCACGTCCCAGTGTGTGCTCCTAGGGGAGGTTGGAGAGGGAGAGGGGAAGGGAGTTGGTGCCCAGGAAGCCTGGGTTTTGGGCAGTGGTGCCCTTGACAGAGGAACCTATGGCAGGAGATCAATGGACATGAGCTAGGGCATGAGAACTCAAAGCCCTCTGACCCTACTCATCCAAGAAGGGCTCCCAGGCCATGCGGGTGAGGAGGCAGTTAGCCAGAGCTTTGTAGATCTGCACAGCATGCCACGGTGTAGGGCCAGAGGCACACACACTGGTGAGGGGCTCACTCTCTCGTTCATCCCTGCACCATGCACGCTCATATTACCAGGCCTGGTCCATAGTTGATGCACTCCTTCCAGCAGTTCAGCTGCCTCAATAGGGTCTAATGAGCTAAGGCAGAACAGGGTAAGCCAGGCCCCTAACAAGGATTGGGAGGGCAATGACATCACCAGTGGCAAAATCGGGGACCCCAGAAGCATAATACCCATCCTCCTTCACCCCAGGGAACACAAAGTTGCACAACAAATGGGCATCATCCTCATCAGCCACGTGAAAGTTGGTGGCCCAAGCATTCCCCGAATGCCTGGATCTGGTGTGTGTGTGTGCGTGTGTGTGTGTGTGTGTGACAGCATCCCAGACACCTGGGTTCCATGTGTGCATGGGTGGGGGGTGTGCACACACACACACACAAACATGTGGGTGTACATGCATGCGCACACACACACACACACACACACACACAGAACCCAGGTGTCCTGAAAACACAGACACATACATACACAGGCATCTGACACACACAAATACACTTGACATGCTGGGTGGGGCCTGCACAGGATAGCTGGCTGATGGCTCATGGACATAACAAGTCATTGCCGCATCAGATCCAGGTGGACAGCTGTGATGTCTCTGCCAGCCAATCAGGGGTGTCTCAGCTGTTTGGCTCTGTTCAGGAGTCTTCAGCAGCCCAGGGATCCTGAAAGCCACACTGGGAGGTATGTGAGAGCCCCCCACCTGCTGTGCTTGTGTTGTGCAGGCAGGCTCTGAGCCTCCCACCCCACAAAAGCTAACGGGTGCTCTGCTTGCTCCCAACCTAAATGGGGGAATTTAGAGTAAAGCTCAGAAGTTAGAGGGATTGCACCATGGGATTCTTGAATGCCTTTACTTAGACACAGATTTCTGTACCCTTCAATATATAATCAAACTTGTCTCTACTTTTATTCTCATGAAAATTACCTAAATAATAATATATATTTTTGCTTACATGCTCCTGGTCTGGGATCATCAGGAAGGAGGCTACATTAGGTAGTCGCTTTCTAGGCCACTGACACATATGCATAGCAGGAGGTGCAACTGTGGGGTTGAACATCAGATGCCCTTGTGCCATATTGCTGGTCTAGGGGGAGCTTGGCATCATTACCTTGGGCCCCCCTTCACCAGCAAGAAGCAAGCTTAGGTCCCTGTGTTTCCCTACCTGGGAACTTGTGGAAGGAGAGACACTGGGAGCAGAGGGAAGCCAGAGGTTGACCCTGCTCTCCCACTTAACTCAGGCAGAGTCCAGGACACTAGTGGACATCAAGGGCTACAGGCTGTATAGGCGGGACAGAGCAGGGGAAAAAAAATGGTGGGGGTGTAGCACTCTATATCAAAGAGCAATACACATCCTCAACAATCAGGATGGGTTCAGAAGAGGGGCTAACTGAGGCACTCTGGGTTAGAATGCAAGGGGGTTGTGGGAAAAGGGACTTGATAGTGGGTGTCTACTACAGACCACCTCACCAGGGGGATGAGCTGGACCTGGAATTTTCAGGTCAGCTCACACAGGCTGTAAAGTCAAGGGATGTGGTTGTCATGGGTGACCTAAACTACTCAGACATCTTCTGGGAGGAGCAGTCAGCCAAGTCAAGCCACTCACATAGGTTCCTAGCTGGGATACAGGACTGCCAGGCGGTGCATAGTCCCACCAGGGGAAATGCCTCACTGGACTCGGTCCTTGCCACAAGCGACGACCTGGTGAGGGGTCTGCGGGTACTCGACCACCTGGGCAACAGTGATCATTGCCTGCTGGAATTTACTATCCAGCACAGGGTGATGAAAGCAAGCAGTAAGGCAAAAGTCCTCGATTTCAGGAGGGCTGACTTCAATAAGCTAAGAAGATTAGCAGGAGAGGCATTGGGGTCTCAGAGCTTCAATGAGATGGGAGTCCAAGATGGGTGGTTTTTTCTCAAGGAGACAATCCTCCAAGCTCAAAGACAGTCGGTCCTAATGTGCACCAAGGTGGGCAGGAGTGCTAAAAAGCACCCATGCCTCAACAAAAGCATCCAGGAATGCCTGAGGGCAAAAAAGGAGGCGTGCAAACAGTGGAAGCATGGGGCTATCACCAAGGAGGATTACACCCCCATTGCTCATGACTGCAGGGAGGCTGTTAGGAAGGTCAAGGCAGAGATGGAGCTAGGGTTAGCAACCAGAATAAGGGATAACAAAAAGTCCTTTTTCAAATACATAGGGAGTAAAAGGAAGGTACTGGGGAACGTGGGCCCCATATAGCAATCTGGTGATTGGCAATCTGGTGATTGGCAATCTGGTGATTGCAGCTAATGAAAAAGCTGACTTCTTTAATGAATTCTTTGCCTCCGTATTCCTGAACAGGGACCAGGAAATTTCCCCCACTAGGATTATGGATGGACCCAGGGGAGGCACTGCCCTGCCTAGGGTCAGGGATGACCTAGTTAGGGAATTGTTAGAGGGGCTGGACATGTTTAAATCAGTAGGTCCAGATGCTCTTCACCCAAGGGTGCTGAGGGAATTGGCAGGGGTCATAGCGGGTTATTTGTGGCTTATTCCTCTTGTTATCATGACATTAATTGAATGAATGTGTAGCCAAGTTACTACTTAAGATGTTATTAATCAGTTAAACGCGTCTTAAATGTAATGCCTGTCAGGAGCTTTAGGGTAGCACTGAAGGCAAATGTTAATGGATTCCAGCGTACTTTGGTTTCTGTCCACTAACCCTTGCCTGCTAGCTTACAACCTTATACCGAAACCTTATGGCTTCCTGCCCACACCTCTTTTGATAGTTGTGAACCCCACATGAGCAATACATCCCATCAAAATCTAAGGTGGACCCTGAATTGTCATTTAATAAAAAATAAGCAGTAGACTTAAAAGCCTGACCTGGAGAATTTTAATTGTAAATAAACCCAAAACAATTAAAAAGGAAGTTTCAAAACATCAAGGTAAAACATACCTGAAGGGCAATGCATGGCAAATGCTATTAAATGAAGGGAATTACTGTCAAAATCTAAGAAACAAATTAAAAATGGAAGAGAAACTGCTAGAAGTGTACTGTGTATATGAGAGTCCAGAAAGAGAGCCCAGGTGAAAAGAAACCTTCAGGATAAAAAATAGCTCAACACTAAATAATCCAAAGAAACAAAATAAATAAATGGTTGGTATGCTGTGTGCACACTTTTGGCCTCCTTTTTACAAAATGGCTTATGTTTAAATGTGTGTCTATAGTTATTTAATTGAATAATAGTAGTTTATTTTAATTCTATTTCTGTTCATTAGATACCAGAATTGGAGATAAATTTCATAATTTTACCCTGATGGTAAACAGCTAACACACACAACCCCCCCCCCCCCCCCCGCCCCGAGACTGCATACTACAGGTTTCTCAGCTTGCTCACAAACTTCTCCTGAAAAACTGAAGTGCCCGTAAGGAGAGGCAGAAAAGTTGTCTCCTGGATTCTTCAATAGTGGCTAGATGCTCATTTGCTACAGATGCCTAAAGACTGGTGACATCCCTCTTGTCACAATGCGGGGAAGGTAAGGTACATGACTCCAAATTAAATTATTTGTGAATCAGTTGACTTACAAAGATATCAGAAATTACTGCAGCTGTGGACGGAAGAAAAAATTATCTCTATGGTGGAGTCTCTTGGCTGCCTTCCTCACCCATCATGTTACAACTCTCACTGGCATGGCACTTACTTCAGGTCAGACACTGTGTGACAGGGGCCAGCTCGAGGCTGACCACAATGTCAGCCCGCCCACCCGTCTAAGGCAGTCTACCCACCTGACTCTCCTGCCAAGCCTTTTTTGGAATTAAATAGTTGTTTCTAGGCAGAAGGCTGTCCATTTAATGCCCTGATGCCAAGGCAATAATACACGGCTCTGACCTTCCATTTATCGTGTCCCGTACCTTGCAGACAGCACCCAAAAAATCACTTTCAACTTCCCGGGCCCCATTACTGGGCTGCACTCGGCCACTGGCCCAACTTTGGCCTCAGGTGTCCTCAGACGTACCTTGGCCTGGCCTCTGGCCCAAACTTGGCCTCGGGTATTCTTTGGCATGCCTGAGCCACATGCCCCCTCTGGGGCCTCTACTTCACCCCTCTCTGGGCTCCTAGCCTTAAGGCTCCTTGGCCCTCAAACTCTGCCCCCTCACTGGGGTCACTACTCCGCCCTCTCCACTGGGGCTTCTGGGCCTTACATCCCTTGGGCCTCAGGTGTTTGTTAATGTGCCTGGACCCCTAACTTGGCCTATGGCCCACTTAGTCTCCAGGTGTCTGCCAATGTACCTGGACCTCACTCGTATTCAGGCCTCCCACTAGGCCTCAAGCCTTCTTGGCCCCCGTGTTGCTGCCTAAGCCTCATTCTCTCAGGCCTTGGGCCTTAGGCACTCCTGGCCCCTGTGTTGTCGCCCAAGCCTGGTGCTTTTCTCTGAGTGTGCTCCCATAGCCTTTCCCCTACACAGGATCACCCACAAGGCAGTGGGGGCTGACCCCCAGTGCCCCATACTCACCTTTCACTAGGGAGGCACAGGTATGAGGCAAGTTACACCGGGGGAGGTAAGAGAAGCTGGGGCCAGCACTGGGCTGACCTCAGCAGCCTTGCCTGGGATCCTGGGGGTCTCCCAGTGCCACAGCAGTGATCCTGCCACACGGAGCCTGGCTGGCAGCCACAGCATGGCTCTGGGTGGCCTGGCTCCACTTTTGAGCAGCGCACACTATCCATGTGTATGCTGCACTGCTTTTTTTCCTCCATGTTTTTTTGACCCTTGAGTATCCAGGGGTCAAAAAATACCCTCTGCACTGTTCCCTTGCAGCATGAACTGAATGTGGTCTGAGGTGCCACATACTGCAAGGCCATGCTCATCTGGTCATGGCCACTAGATACATCTACATGAGACATTTAATGCGGACTTGACTAATTAGCTCCACAGTAAAATGTCACCATCTACATGTGTGATGTTATTAAAATGGAGTAAACTAATTAACTTCATCATAGGATAGTACTGCCAGACATAAGTACTATACTATGGCAGAGTTATTTACTCTGCTGCAACCCACATGTAGACACTGATGGGGCTGGCTGAGGCATGAGGATGCCTCAGTGTGAGGGCTGCCTGCTGGCTAGCCCTACAATGAAGCACCCACACGCCCCAGCTAGTCCCTCCACAACACATTGAGCCAGGTCAGAGCAGCCCTGGGCTGGCAGGCTGACCCCTGGGGCCACCTACCAGCTGGGGCTGCTACACCCCGGCTCAACATGCTGCGATCCTGGGCACACATGCAAATGCGGTGCCCAGGTGCAAAAGACTCCAATGCAAACTCTGGCCTGACTTTCTGACATAATCTAGATTTAAACTTAGAAAAGAAAATAATTGTAGGTACAAAACTGGAGAGGGTATTAAGGGCCAAATTCTAAGTATGGGCTTTTATTTCTTTTTAGTTTTTCAGCCATCTTTTTCTCATTCATGCTGCTCATTATCTCCTATATTTTAATTTGATACTATATTATATTTGATACTTTTTAATGCATTTTAAATTACTAATAGATGTATTTTTCTTCCTTTAGCAAAGAGTGGTACAGATTCAAGTTGCGGGTAGGGGGAAGGGAAAAGTGGAGGCTAATGACTGGATGGATTCCCTCAGTTGGTATCTATGTTAAATGCCTCTTTTTCTAGTAAAGCTCCTTAGAGAATGTGATGGAGATAATTCCAGTGATGAAAAAGCTGTTTGTCAGCTCTGCCATGACCATTGGCCTGTCTTTAAATTAGACTTTCAGTTCTACTGCATGAAGGGAATAGTAGGAAAGAAATTAATTATTTGGCAGGTGCATCTCTTGTTCAGGTCATAACTTCCAGCTACTTAGTTACTGACAGAGTCACTGAAAGAAAAGGAAATCAGACCAATCATTCCTTGGCTCTATGATTCTCAGAGTCAGGGGATCCCAGGGAAAAAAAATGTAGGTGAAACTGGGTCACCATTTTATGGGATTAGAGGAGACCTGTATTATGTCCTCTCCTGAGAAATTTGCAATAGATTCTCTAGCGGGTCTCCATCATTACTTTTCCTGCCCCAATTCTCCATCTGTGGTTAGGACAGAAATCCTCCTTTCTAGATGAATTGGTGTTGCAGGCTCCTATATCAAAGTTTATTAAATACTGTATTCTCAAGGCTTTGTAACTATCCAGCATAAAATTCTTTTTATAGGTCGAGTTCATAGACAATATTTTATCATATTTTGAAAATAGCATCTCTGTGGTACGTTAGTAATAGTCCTTCTTACTTTAGTTAAAAATAGCAAGTCATTTTCTAAATGTAAATACACATATATTCTAGGCAAAGAAGAATTAAAAAATATATATTTCAAGCTCTCTTAATATGTTCAGTGCCTCACAAAATGATTTTTTTAGCAGCTATTGCATCACATGCCTCATTGCTGCGTAAAACTCATTCAGCCCCCTGGGGCCAGCCCACAGGCTGAATCCTGAGTGCAGAGCTCTGTCATCTGGCCCCTGTAGCCAGAAATTTGGTGACGGTAATTTTCACTGTTGCAGTTCCCAGAGCCATGGCAGCTGCCACTCCTACTTGCCACCAAGTTTTTGGCCCTGTAGGCAGCCCACTGGACAGATCTTTGCAATGGGTGAAGCAGATGAGGCATCTTTGCAATGGATCCAGCCTGCAGGGGTCTCTACAGGGCTGGAAACATGGCAGGGGGACAGGGTGGTTTGTCTGAATCTGGGGCTGCCTTGCGCTCAGCAGCAGGTGACCCTCTTTCCCCTTTTGGACCTGGACCTCCCTTCCTGCCTCTTTGGAACCCTTTCTGTTCCTTCCTGAAGTAGGAGGGCTTCTGGTTCAGCCCCTGTGCCTGTCAGTGTAACAACAGCTGGTCTGCAATTTTAGCAGCCTCCCAGAGGGTTTCAGGTCCTTTGTCCTGGACAAGGGCTTTGTGACAGGGGGCCTCCTGGGGCCGAACTCTGTGGCCTCCCCGCCTGTCACTGTGACAGCAGGCCTACTCAGGGCCGAGCTCTTCATGGCCCGCCCACCTGTCTCTGGGCAACCACCCGCTTATCTCGCCTGCCACGCCTTTGATGACAATTGATTCATATATCGATGTCAATTAAGCGGGAGGCTGTCCATTGTAGTGCCCTGATGCCAGGGGCACTCTGCGGCCCTGACCTCCCCTAATACCACAGCCCAAGCCTCACAGATGGCATCATGGTGTTCTCCTAGTCACCGGCCCCATACTGGGCCCCAGAATCGTCCTAACAGGACCCCTCTATGATCCTTCCGATCAGACGGCCACTCCGCCATCATCCGGGCTACTTAGCCCCCCCGAAGCCTTGTTCCCCTCTCGGGTGTGGTTCCCCTGGAACCTTCGGCCTCTTGCCCTGGCCCACCTCAAGGCCAGTCAGGACCCCAGGCCCCTGGCTCTTGGGCGTCCCTCGCGGTGGGCCCCCGGTCCTTTTGACTACCGTAGTCCTGGCCCCAGCTTGGGCCAGTCGAGGGTACTCTCCCCTTTGGGCTGGGTCTCTCTAGCCGCTCACTCGGTCACTGGGCCTCACCATGCCACTACTCCCCATCCTCTCGGGGGCAACCGCAGCACCACGCCCACATCACTCCCACTCTCAGGGTCCACCCTCTCTGGGCCCCTCACAACACTGGCCCATCTGGGCCCCCCACTAAACACATGGGTAACCCACCCAGTGGTGGTGGGAGCTAGGGGTTAAGGCGCCCTGACCCGCCTTTCACCGGGGTGATAACTGGCCTGGTATTTCCTGGGGGCTCCTGCGCCACTGAGAACCCCACCAGACCACCCACTCCCGGCAGGGTGCAGTTTCAGGTCATGCCCAGGACCAGGAGCCTCCTTGCCAACCCCTTGCAGCTCCCCCTTACCTCCAGGTCATTCACAGCAGCCGTTCGGCCAGGCAATGTTGCTGCCTGACCTCCAGCAGCCAAACTGCCTTGTTTATATAGGCCTCAAAATGGCTGCCCTAATCATTCACCTGGAGGCTGCCAGCTCCAGGCCCTTAAAGTGGCAGAGACACCCTGTGCTCTGCCACACACCTCCCCTCCTTAAATCATCACCGCCCCCTCGCTGGGGCCTCTCATCACCGCCTCCTCGCCGGGGCCGCCCCCTCACACAGGGGCTCCTCATCGCCGCCCCCTCACACTGGGTCTCCCCATGTCCTCGAGCCTCCGGTCTTTTAGGCCCCATGCACTGCTATCCTCTCAACTGGACTCATCGTCCTGCTATCCCCTTTCCCGAAGCTATCTTCCCTTCTCGGGTGTGGTTCCCCCGGAACCTTTGGCCTCTTGCCTTGGCCCACCTCAAGGCCAGTCGGGACCCCAGGCCCCCGGCTCTTGGGCGTCCCTCGCGGTGGGCCCCTGGCCCTTTTGACCCTCATGGTCCTGGCCCCGGCTTGGGCCAATCAAGGGTACTCTCCCCTTCGGGCTGACCACCGCAGGACCCTGCCCCCTCGAGGCATATTGTTGTGCTGGCCTTCTACTGGGCTCGAAGTACGGCCCCTCTTGGGCTCCTCGTCGCTGGCCCCCTTCACATTGGGGCCTCTCACTCTACCGCCCCCTCACACCGGGACTATGCAACCCACTGGTTGCAAGTGGCAGGCACACACAGTGCACTGCCACAGGCTTTAATCTCCCTCAGGCACTGAACATAGAATTGTTTCAGTGCAATCAGCATGTCCATCTTCTCCACCGTATCTGTTGAAGCCACCTTCCTCCACTTTTGGAGCAAGTCCCATATCAGGGATGCAAATTCGTGCATGGACTTTCCGGACTGGGGAACAGTAGTATGGAACCTGTTTCAGAAGAACTCTGGACCCAGGTTAAACCTCAACTGCACTGCCTCCTTGAAGGTCTGGTAGTCATCTGCTTGCTCCACAGGCAGGTTATTCAGGACCACGGCCATTTCCCCTTGTACCAGAGCAGCCATGTGTATCATGAATTCTTCCTCTGGCACCTTCCACCGTCAAGCTTGTTTTTCGAAGATGCTGAGGAATATGTCAGGATCGTCTCCGACTCAGTAGCGAGAGAAGGCTGAGGTGTTTGGTTTGGGGTGTCCCCCAGGTGCTCGTGGAGGGCTCGCATCTCCCCCATTGGGCTGAAGATGGAGTACCTCTAGTTTGTGTTTGCGCTTGGCCTCTGCCTCATGGCACTCCGCCTTACGCTGTGCTGTCTTCTCTCTCTCCTGGCGCTCAGCATCTTCACGCCAGGCCTCCACCTCCATCCTTTTCAACTCTAGCTGTACCTTCTCACGCTCACACTGGGCCTCTAGCTCCATCTTTTTCAACTGTAGATGCAGCTGGAGTCTCTGCAACTCCCCCTCAGAGGGTGGTCCATTGGAGCCTTCAGCGGTTGTTGGTTGGAGGTGTGGAGGAGATGATGAGGCCTGATCATCATTACACAGGAGCTTAATCAGGTCTTCTTTCTTATGCTCCTTCCTCGTGTGAAGGCCTCTCTCTTTCGCCAGTTCTCTTAGTTTGGGCACGATCATTTGGACATACTTGTCAGCCATCCTGGCTATCTACACTGTACAGTTGACCCAATACTGAACTGATAATTGTTTGCTCAAGGGTTTCCCATGACTCTATTCCTTTCCCCAAATTATGCCTCTAATACAGCAGGGTATTCGGATCCCACTACATCCACCATGTGTGGCGGGCCAATAGGGGGAACTCCTGCATTGAGCCTCCCACCTCACTATGCCCATCCACCTTCCAGACTCCACGTGTCTCCCCAGGGGTACCTAAGCCCTGGCAGACCCCCTTTTGAGCCCCACTGCAGAGTCTGGGGGCAACGTGCTGCCACCACCCCGAGAGGGAACCTTCTAGGTTCTGTATCCTCAGGGAAACACAGGCCTAATAGTCCTATGGGTACTCGACCCAATACAAGCACTTGGGGCTCCTCCCCAAGTCGGGGGCCAAAAAGGATAGTCTCCCTTAGTCCGCAGGCCTAAGGGGCCTCCTAGGCATAATTAAACCCACCCCTCAATAAGTCTCCTACACCAGTCACAAAGGAGAACTTTATTGGTTACAAAGGGTAGGGTTAGAATAGGGTAGGAGGTAGAGCACTGTCAAGGGATTACCATTGAGCAAAACAGTCTGGCTGAGGTAGCCGTTTGATACACAAATGCATCACTGTGAGCTGACTAACTCTGTAGAAACACTTACAAGTATCATCCAGAAGATGGTAGATATCTGGCTCAGAGATTTCCAGAGAGAGAGCATTTCCATTGGATCAGACTCTCTCCCTGTGTCCTGATGCTTGTGCCACCCTGGTAAAATGGCTTCTCCCCTTCTTCTTGGACCAGGCCCTTATATAGCCTTTCTGACCTCAGCAGCCCAGTCCAATAGAAGCCAGCAGTGTTGGCCACTAGCAAACCAATTTAAAAAGCATCACTGGTTACCTGGTCAGAGGAGCAGGGCCTTTTCCCTCCCCCACTCAGGTGACCAGAGTGGGTCACGCTAGGAACCAGGCTTTTGTCACATAGGAAGCTGACTGGGACAGATTTCTGGAGGGAGACACAGATGGTGGCATTTCTGCCACAATGGTAATATTCACTGTTGCAGTTCCCAGAGCCATGGCAGCTGCCACTTCTACTTGCCATCAAGTTTTTGACCCTGTGGGCAGCCCACTGGACAGATCTTTGCAATGGGTAAAGCAGATGAGGCATCTTTGCAATGGATCCAGCCTGCAGGGGTCTCTACAGGGCTGGAAACATGGCAGGGGGACAAGTGCAAGCAACGTTGATTACTGGGAGCCATGACAATTAATACCATCACTACTTATCCCACTACCACATTTCTGGCCGTGTGGGCAGTTATGCAGCCTGGATGACAGCTCCATAGGCCATATCCAGCTTATAGGCTGTCTTAGATGGCAATAAGGCAGGGGTGTCAATCATTACAACAAGGATGGGCAATTATTTCACCTGAAGGGCTACTTAAGGAGTTTTGGTGAGCTGTTGCGGGCTGAAAGAGGGGTGCACTGACCTGGTCTGCTGTGGCAGTGGAGGGGGTGCTGACCCAGGCTGGCATGGTAGTGCAGGGTACTGACTCCAACCAGCATGCTGGAGGAGGCGGGGGGGGGGGAAACAAAACAAAACACACAAGTAATCCTGTCTGTCCCCAGGCTTACTGCCCTACACCCAGCACTAGGGATGCCACATAAAGTGGGTGGGCAGGCAGGGTCTCCATGGAGACCAGATTGGGACCCCCACAAGCAGAGCAGGTTCAGCTGGGTGAATGGGGCTGCGAGTGGGCAGGGAGCAGAATCTGAGAGCTGGATGGGTGGGCGGGGCCAGGATCAAGGGGCAGTGACATCATAGAGCCAGGGCAGGGGAGGAAACATGTTCTGTGCCCCACATATGCCCATGGGCACCAGTTCCATGGGCAGGAATGTTCAGGGAGTAGGTTGCAGCTCTACTCTAGGCCCCAGCCCTGTGCTGTTACTGCCCTGCAAACCCAGTTCTGGCTCCTACCTGCCTGTCCCACTCCCAGATGCTGCTCTCTGTCTGCGGGACCATCCCATCCACCTGGTCAAGTGCATCCTGCCCACAGGGGTCCCAGGCCAGTCTCCAGGGAGACCGCACCTGCCCTCTCTGTCTGGCTCCCCAGCACTGAGTGCGAGCAGCAGGGCTGGGGCTGGTGGCAGTGGAGGAGACACTGGAAGCAGCAGCTGGAAGAAGCCACCACCATGGGGGCTGCTAGGAAGCCAAGTTTGGCCACTGTGGTGTCACCATCCCACTGCATACCTGGGGGCAGTAGGACCAGCCTCATGCAGCATAGTAGCCCAGACTGTCCCCGACACCTGGGCCAGGTAGGGCCAAGGGACCTGCCATGAGCCAGACAGAATTCCTTGGTGGGCTGGATCTGGCCTGTGGGCTGTATTTTGCCCCCCTTTATAATGTGATATTCTGGAACACCTGGGAAAAATCATGGGCTCAGTTCTGTATTTGTTGTGTACCCCAAATTCTTAATGAAGTAAAAGGGGGTTGTGGCCATGTAAAGAAAGTGCTATTGGTACTTGTTAGTATGGAGGACTCCAGGCTAGGAGTGCCACGTTCTGTTTATAGTTCTGGCATTTACTCCTGGGGATATTTGGATAAAACCACTAACTGTGCCCAGTTACTCATCTGAAAACCAAGAATAATTTTATTTGCCACTGTCATAGATATTGCAATATTTGTTTATGTTAATGTAATGTTAATAAAGTATTTTGTAAACATTGGATGAAATACACTATAGAAATGCAAAGTATATGGAAAATAAACTTTCTTTCTTGTACTTAGTAAATACACAAAACACAATGCAGTTGTCATAATCAAACAATCTTACAAATGCATCATATAATAAGGATTATTACTGTGGTATTATTTTAATTTCATTAATATTTTCCCCAACTGCTTATATTAATCCTATCTAATACCAGAAAACCTTGCAGAAAAACCTGATCTGTGCCGTTACCAGACACCTGAACCATCCATTCTTTCATCCATTGCTTCCAATTTCCAAAAGAAAATCTCTTACTAATTAAGCATTTACCATATTTTTTATACATAAAGTTTGTTTATCAGTGGAGAAGTATATTAACTTGACACAATTTCAGACAGTATTTCAGTCAAGATACAGAGATTGTAGAAATCACCCCGCTGCCACAATAAACACTTCTTGGTCCTTGTGCCATTATATAGGTGAAAAAATCAAGGTGTGTGTGCAATTTTCATGGTCACAGGCAGGCAAGCTCCTTTGGTAGATGTGATAGCTTTTATTAGACCAACTATATACAGCAAAAGCTTTGTTATCCAGCACCCATGGGGAATGGGGGGTGCTGGATAACAAAATATGCTGGTTAATTGAGAGGCCTGAACAGGCGTCTTTGCCTGTTCAGGCTGCTGCTTCCCCCACTGCGTCTGGGGCATTGCCACCCCTCCTGCTGCATTGCTGCCCCTCCTGCAGGCCCCGAGGGACAGGGAGGTGGGCCCCATGCAGCCTGCTATGCCCCGGGCTGTGAGGACTCAGCAGCACAGGCTAGTTTGCCCCGGGCCATGGGTGCTCGGTGAAACAGGAAGTGCTGCAGTGGACACTTACGGTTTTGTTTTTACCTTACAAGCCAGTTAATAGAGCATGCCAGCTTGTAAGGTGCCAGTTAAGGCAGCTTTTACTGTAGTTGGAAAAAATAGTTCTTTGCAAGCTTTCAGGCACGAACAGCCTTCTTCAGGCATTGGGAGACTGTAGCTGTTCACAGTCAGTTTTCACAGTCAGTTATTATAACTATATATTCAAATAAGATAATTTTGCATGAAAACGGAAACATTATATTTATTTTTGCATGCAATTTTCACTTTACACTTGAATGCTTGTGAACTTTTTATATACAAGTGCATAATTAAATTGCATGCCTAAGCTGCATGCAATCCAGGCTTTAAAGTGACCTTCCTGGTTTTTGTATTTTTTTTTTTTAAGAGAATCAGTTTTATGTAGGATATGAACTAATATCAGCATTTTGAAAGTAATAAGCAAAATTCTGGTAGACAAGGCATGGCAAAAAAAAAGAAGGAAAAAAAATCAGTAGAAAGTACCAGAGCACGTAGGAAAAGCTGGTTGTCCTGATTCTGTCTCCTCTGAAAAATTGTAGAGAGATTAGGTTTACAGTACATGATGCTAAGGAAAGGTGCAATGAAACATGACTATGAGTAGGTGTAGTTCACATGTACTTATTCATTAGAGGTGTGTGGAGAACAGTAATTCTATTTCATGGAAGATTTTGATATTTTGAAATTGGCATCATTCTGTTTTGTAATGAAAACCAAAAAAAGTGTTGAAATCCTCTGTGAGAAGAAAAGAACCAAGCTCTAAAGCTGCCTTCCAAGCAACTACTCCCAGTACAGCAAATCCTGGAAACTTTGCTGTTCCCAATTCCAAGGCAGTGTGGCAGGCAGGCTGCTGGGGAAATGGAGAATTGAGTTGGCAAGAAATCAGGGATGTTTTGAAAGCTGCCTGGCAAACAGAATGTCATCAGATCATGCCCTGGCCTTCATCAGAATTTCATTTTAATTTAACAGTCTCCATGAAATTATCATATTTCCATGCACCATTTTGTCAGACTTTTTCCAGCCAACTCTAATGCCTGTACACATGTACAATTGTCTAAACTGAGTGATGGCCTGTGCTTATAGGACCCTACTCCAGCATCCCAGCCATAGTAAGTCAGATTTTACCAGAAACAGAAAATATGATGGGATTATGTGGTATGCTGTTCTCAACCCAGTTATAATTATTCATTAGCATCACTTAAACAATGTATAAGAGATGTAACAGGGAATCCTTACCCTCTTATGGAAAAGTAGAATAAGCTTTAAAAGGAAGACATTTTGTGAATTAGACAAAGGCAGCTGACAAGCCTTGGGTTAATAAACAGCCCTGTGGCTAGGCCATCTGATAGGCTGCTGGGCCAAATGTGTGCAGAACTTGAGTGGCATATAAGTCTGGGCTTGAGCCAAGCCAGACAGTCTGATTCTGGAAGCAATAAGGAGAAGAGCTCTTCAGAGAGAGGGCTGTAGCAGCAGCAAGCTGGAAGTGGCTAAGCAAATTGCCTGGGATCCTGCTATATTGGGGAACAGTAAGTAAGTTGCTGAGGGCTGGCAGGGAATGGGGACTGTGGCAGGGCACTGTGTGTGCCTGCCACTTTAAGGGCCTGGAGCTGGCAGCCACCAGGTGCCTGATGAGGGCAGCCATTTTGGAGTCAAGGGCTGTCTATATAAACATGGCAGTTTGGCTGCTGGAGGCAGGCAACAACATTGCCTGGCCAGAGGGCTGCTGAGATCTTCTGGAGGTAAGGGAGGAGCTGGAGGGGATGGTAAGGAGGCTCCTGGTCCTGGGCATGACCTAAAACTGCACCCTGCTGGGAGTGGGTGGTCTGGTGGGGCTCCCAGTGGCGCGGGAGCCCCCAGGAAATGCCAGGCCAATTACGACCCCGGTGAAAGGTGGGTTGGGGCGCCTTAACCCCTAGCCCCCACCACCGGCTGGGTAACCCCTGTGTTTGTATAAAGGGTCCAGAGGGCAGACCCTGGGAGAGCGAGGGGCTAAAGACCTGACCCAAACGAGAGAGTACCCTCGACTGGCCCATGCTGGGGCCAGGACCAGGATGGTCAAAAGGGCCAGGGGCCCACCGTGAGGGATGCCCAAGAGCCGGGGGTCTGGGGTCCCGACTGGCCTGGAGGTGGGCCAGGGCTGGTAGGCAGAGGTCCCGGGGGGACCACACCCGAGAGGGGAAAAAGGTTCGGGGGGCTAGGTAGCCTGAATGAAGGCGGAGAGGCCGTCTGAGTGGAGGGATCATGGAGGGGTCCTGTTAGGATGATTCTGGGGCCCAGCGTGGGGGCCGGTGATTATGTGAACATCAAGATGCCATCTGCGAGGCTTGGGCTGCGGTATAGGGGAGAGCAGAGAAAGGAGCTGCAGAGAGCGCCCCTGGCATTGGGGCACCAAAATGGGTAGCCTCCTGCTTAATTAACATCAATTAATGAATCAATTAACATCAAGGCGTGGTGGGCGAGAAGGCGGGTGGTTGGCCCAAGAACAGGTGGACGGGCCACAGAGATCGGCCCTGAGTAGTCCCCCTGTTATGGGGACCCAGGATGAGTGGGGGAGTTGTTGTTATGCAGCTGGTGTTCTGAGAGTTTAGTTATACTTTTGAGTTTTGACTGGTGGTTTGGGTGGGTCTAGTGGGATGGCTTGGAGGTCCCATTAGTGCTTGAGGAGCATGCAACTACCTTGAGCCCTGCCAGGGGTCAGGCTTAAGGCACAGACAGGGCTAGAGAGCCTACAACCCGCAGAAGGGCAGAGTTTCGGGGGCAAGAGGCCCACAGCCCAGGAAGGGTAGAACTAAGAGCCCAAGAGGGGCTGAAACAGTGCTAGAGAACCCACAGCCCAGGGAGGGGCAGAGCTTGGGGCCAGGGAGCCCACAGCCCAGGAGGGTCAGAGGTAAGAGCCCAAAAGGGTGAAACAAGGACTAGATCCCAAGAAACTAGGCCTGGTTCAGTGGGTCTAAGCTAAAGGGACTAGCCAGAACAAAAGGGTGGAGGCCAGGAAGGTCAAGGCCCCAACAGGGGAGCGGAAGCCTGAGGTGGCCTCTTGGCTTGAGGTTGAAGAGCCCACCCAAGTGATTGTAAATTGGAAACACCTCCACAGCATGGCCACAACTGGAGGGGAGGTTCTGTCAACAGTGGTACGCTCGCCAGCACCATGACTGAATGAGATCTGGGTGTCATGATAGATCACAAAATGAACATGAGCCAGCAATGCGATGCTGTAGCTGTCAGAGCTAATCAAACACTGGCATGCATCTACCAAGGCATCTTGAGCAAGACTAAGGATGTCATCCTCCCACCTTGGTGAGGATGTAGCTGGAGTACTGCATCCAGTTCTGGGTGCCACACTTCAGGAAGGATGTGGAAAAGCTTGAGAGAGTCCAGAGGAGGGCCGCACACATGATGAGGGCCCTAGAGACCAGGTTATATGAGCAGAGGGTAAAAGACTTCAGAATATTCAGCCTGGACAAAAGAAGACTCAGAGAGGACTTGGTGGCACCCTACAAGTATATCAGGGACATTTTCATCAGGGCCTGAGGGAGCATCTATTTCACCAAGGCCCCGCAAGGGAGGACAAGAAATAATGGGCACAAATTGATTTAAGATTGATTCAGACTAGACATAAGGAAAAATTTCTTTACAAAGTTGAGTACCAAAGGTTTGGAACAGGCTCCCCCTAGAGGTGGTACAGTCATCCACACTAGCGATCTTCAAAAAGTGTCTTGATGTCCACTTTGCTGGGGTCATCTGATCCCAGCAGCCTTTCCTGCACATGTACAGGGGGGATAGATCAAATGGTCTGTAAGGTCCCTTCCAACCCCTAATGATTATGAAACTATGAAAATTATGGATCCTATAACATGCCCGTATAAGCTTCTAAAATCTTTGATTTAGTCAATCTCTGTCAGTGCCAGGATGTGGGCAACAAGGCCTGATGGCCAACCAGAAAATCATGGTTGCTTTATTTAGGTACAGACTACAGTCAGAGAAGGCAATCGGAGCCTAGGGAGAAGCCGAGTCAGGAAACCAGAAGATCAAAAAGAAAGCAAAGTCCACAAATGAGGCAAGACAGGAAGCCAAAAGGTCAGAAAGCAAGCAGAATTATGTGATGTGTAGTCTTACATCAGGAAAAGACCAGTTGGCCAGCTTCTTGACTGCAGACCTGGCAATCTCGAGCTCTAGTAACACCAAGATGGGCAGTGAAACATTGGTGAATGCATGTATGAAGTCATTCACCATGAAGTCCAAATAATTTATTGTAACGCAAGTGCTGCAAGTCCAATCCATGAACCCAGGGTACTTGGTAAAATGTGCTGTATGCTTGTTGTAGCTTTTGGACATTTATTGAAATTGCTACTTGCTAGTTATTACTCTTTTCTGAAATTATACCAGATAAGTTATTTTGTCTTTGTAAAATGTTGAGTCTATGAGCAGATTTCTTACGCTAAGTTCCCTGTACTCTTAACTATCCAGGACTGTTTTTCTTTTTCCAGTTCTAACTATCATTTCTCTAATTCAAAAATTAATAATTCAATAAATTTTAATCATTTTAATAATTGCTAAAGTTATCCCAGGTGAGCTGAGTCACCCTTACTGAGCATTGCCAGATGTGTGTGTGCAATTAGTGTGGCAACAAGATAGAGGCTGCCAGAAGAAAAGACATACCAGACAGATGGGACCGGCAAGGCAACAGGCTAGAGAACTGGAAGACAGCAGAATGGCAGATATATCTGGTGCCAGTGTGGTCTTGCTTTGTCACTGTGTGGTGGCAACAATTCGCTAGCCAGAACCTGGGTGCTGCTGAAAAAATCCACATGGAGCACTAAAAAGGGGGAATCGGAAGCAAGTCCCTTGTACTGGCAGAGACTGCACTGTGAAGCGGTCTGCCCTGGGACGGGTGATTGGTGGAGGCCCAAAGCAGAAGGGTGACTCCACAGAGCTGACTTGGAGGAACCAGATTACTTACTGGTGAATCAGGCGTGGATGGCTGATGCAGAGAACTGGAGCTGGAGCAACAACAAACCTAGAGGAGGAAAAGAAATAAAGGACATTAAAATGGTGAGTGAGAGAACGCTATCGAGCACTCATAGCAGTGGGCTTTAGCCACGACAGGCATAAGGGACAGCGTGAACTGTATAGCCAAATAGAGGGGTTTAACCTCAAGGTTTCTTTGATAGAATAGGGCAGACAGGAAGAGAATTGAATTTGGAGAATATTCATTACAAAAGGACTGTGCACCATCAGGTTGGCGCTAGGCAGGGTGCATAGGAGGTGGAGCCCCAAGGCCTAATGACGCTGTGCGAGGCATAAGACACTGGAAGAGGATATAGATCAATCTTCCTCCCTTAATTAGTTTACACCAAAGACATGGCAGGCGAGAACATCCGGTGCCTTAGGAGTCCTCATCACTGGCCAAACTGTCTGTCCAGAAGAATACTGATTGTGTGGGCCGGCCTGAGAAATCAAAGCATCAAGTTAAGAACAGGACAGCAAATTACAATTTGGTGCATTGGCCAGGAATCTCAAAAGTAATGTACCCCTGGAGGCTGATGTAGAGATGGAGGTGAACTTGGGGTCCCAGGTTGACTTTTTAGGCCAAACCTTATAAGCGGTCACCAAAGTTTTAGAGGTGCAACAACAGCAAGCCCTGCAACAGCAGGAGTGGATCAGACATAATTGGTCCACTTTCAAGATGCATAAGATATCTAGAGAGGTTGATACTGAAGCCTATATCAAAGCCTTTGAAAGGACTGCAATACATACGGAGTGGATAAGGCCTTGTGGGCTAGCCAACTAGGTGCCTTGCTCATAGGAAAGGCCCAGGTGGCCTACAGAGCTCTCCCAAGAGGAGGCCTGCAACTACAATAAAGTCAAAGCTGCTATACTACATTGCTTAGAAATGACACTGGAGCACTATAGGTGACTATTCAGGGCAAGAAAAGAAAAGGAGTATAAGAAACCTAGAGTTTTGATGAAGCTGCAAAAAGCTCTCCTAAACAAACGGGTGCCACCAACTAGTGTTAATAGAGAGGCACTGGTCATTAGGGACCTAGAAGGGGAGACCTAATTCTGGGTAAGACGTCACTTACCCAGAGTAGCTGAGGAAGCTTAAGGATTACAGAAGCCTTTGCAACTTCAGAAGGGAAACCTAGCAAAGAGCGGGGAAATAGAAATGGGGTAGGCAGCTACCAAAGGGAGGAAGAAAGGCGCTGAAGCATGCCAACACCCTTAGGGAGAGACATAATGTGTTATACACGTGGCCTCTCTGGTCACGTGACCCACAAATGCACACAGGGGGCTCATGACCAGTGGAAGCAACCCAATATGGTGCAAACTGTGAGGGATAAACAAGGAAATGGATTTCAGTTTTGGCCGTGGAGGTGAAATAACTATGTGGCATAATTCGATGGTGATAGCCTGGGTGGCAGGAAGAGTAGTTCAAGCAACCCTGGACACAGGGTGCTCTCAAACACTACTGAGAGCAGGCTTGATACCTGACCATGTGGTAGAATGGTGCAAACCCATAAGATTGTGGTGCATCCATGGCGGGGCCAACCAGTATGAAAGGGGCTACATAGACATAAAAGTAGCCAACAGAAAAGGCTGTATGAAGGTAGGCTCTGCCCCTGAGTTAGACAGGGAAATTATTATATGTAGAGACTGGCCGCCCTGTATGACATGTTAGAAGAAGACAAGCAGGCCGAATTAGAAAGAAAAGGATGGCCCCAAGTAGAAGGGTGGCTGGCTGAGGAAGAAGAGGGTACCTTGTCTAAGGAAGAACCATTCATGATGCTGGGTACTGGTACAATGGGGCCAGGATTTAAGGTAGCTCAGGACAAGGAAAAAGAATTTGTGAATATTCAAGAGAATGAAATGGTCAGTGTGGAGGGGCGAGTAGTGCAGCCTGGCCTACACATAAGTGACTCTTACTTTAAAATATATCAAGGGTTGTTGTATTGTGTCAAAAGGAAACTAGGGGTAGATGAAGAGTCACATCAATTTTTCATACCGTGTCCATTTCGGAGGATTATTATTAATAGCTTTGGTGACGTGTTTAATGAAAGGCCAGGGAAGGTGAGGGGTGCGATACATAAAATAGTTATGCCAAAGGGTGTGATTAGGGAAAGATGGCAACTGGCACCACACCATCTGCAGGCACAGGTAGATAAAGACAAGATAGGTACAGGTAAAGACAACGTTGGAACAAGGGGTCATTGTAGCATCACGAAGTCCCTGGTGCAGCCCTATGGTTGTCGCACCTTAGGCAGATGGGTCATTGAGAATGTGTAGACTTTAGAAAGATAAACAGCACTGCACATTTTGATGCGTTCCTGATGCCACGTGTGGAAGAATTATTAGAATGAATATACCAAGTGAAGTATATATCCATTATAAACCTGTCAAAAGGGTACTGGTAGATCCTCATGGCAGAAAAAGATCAGCCTAAAACAGCTTTTGGCACACCATGGGGACTGCAGCAACCTTACAACAACTTACAATGACTAATGGATCATATGCTCACACCACACATGATGTATGCAGCAGCATACATCAATGATATCTTAATTTACTCCCAGTCATGAGACCAGCATGTACAACATCTGAAGGTGGTGCTTCAAGAACTGCATAGGGTTGGCACGGCATGACTGCCAGCCCAAAGAAGTGTGCCTTAGGTATGCATGAAACTAATTACGTAGGTTTTTGGGTTGGGCAAGGGGTCATTCATCCTCCTGCGAGCAAAGTTGAGGTAACAGAGGAATATAAGCCACTGCAAACAAAGAAACAGATGACTCCCAGCCAGGTCATAAGGCGCTACAGGGATTTGAGAGCGGGGCTTAAGGGTCTGGGGGCACAGGTGGTGTTCTCATCGATCCTCCCAGTCTCAGGCTATGGGCTGAGAAGGGACAGGAGGATCTATGTGGTCAACCAAACACTGCGGCGCTGGTGTCGTCAGGAAGGCTTTGGCTTTCATGACCACAGCCCACTCTTTGGCGAGAGAGGCAGCGAGCTGCTGAGAAGAGATGGTCTCCACCTCTCTCCCCTAGGGAGGAGGCTCTTCTCAGCCAAACTGGCTGACCTGCTCCACCGGGCTTTAAACTAAGCCCGCTGGGGGACGGGGGGACTACCGCCACTGCTGGCCCGCTGAACAATCCTTGCAAAGCCAGCGGATCACGGCACTCAAGGGAGCCCACCCCAGCCCCAGCCCTGGTAAAATCTGTGGGCAAGGAAGGAGCCCCCCAGGGGGCACTTACCTGCCTGTACACAAATGCCAGGAGCTTGAGGAATAAGCAGGAGGAGCTCATCCTCCTGCTCAGTGCAAACAATTACGATGTCATAGGGATCACGGAGACCTGGTCGGACTCCACCCATGACTGGACCACGGGGATAGATGGCTATACCCTGTACAGGAGGGATCGTGTAGAGAAAAGGGGCGGGGGTGTAGCTCTCTATGTTAAGGAAAGCTACGCGTCCCTGCAAGCCGATATTGGTGACCAGGGTGGACGGCTGGAGACCCTCTGGGTTAAAATCCGTGGGGAACACGGCACAGGGGACACAATGGTGGGAGTCTATTACAGACCTCCCACCCAAAGTCCTGAGCTAGACCAGGAGTTTGCCCAGGAACTGGCTGAGGCAGCTTGATCCAGGACCATGGTTGTCATGGGTGACTTCAATTACCCAGACATCTCGTGGGAGGATCGCTCAGCAAAATCTGAGCGGTCGCAGAGCTTCCTCTCGTGCGTGGATGACCTCTACCTGACTCAAGAAGTCTATGGGCCAACGAGAGGCAAAGCGCTGCTCGACCTGGTGCTGGCTACTGGGGAGGACCTAGTCGGCGACCTAGTGATTGATGGGAAGGTGGGTGACAGCGACCACGAGCTGATCACCTTCACCATCCACCGAAAAGCTGGCAAGTCAGTCAGCAACACGCAAGTCCTTGACTTCAGGAAAGCTGACTTTGACAAGCTCAGGAGGCTTGTCAGTGAGGCCCTAAGGGACTGTGACCACAGGGAGAGGGGAGTTCAAGAAGAGTGGTTGCTCCTCAAGGGAGCAATCCTCAATGCACAAACTAAGTCTATTCCATCTCGGAGGAAAGGCAGCAAGAGGGCACAGCAGCCCCCCTGGCTCTCCAGGGACCTAGCAGACCTCCTGAGGCTAAAAAGAAAGGCCTACAAAGGATGGAGGATGGGAGTCACCTCCAAGGAGGATTATTCTGCACTGGTCCGGTCCTGTAGGGAGCAGACCAGGAAAGCCAAGGCTGCAACTGAACTCCAGCTAGCTCTGAGCATCAAGAACAATAAAAAGTCCTTTTTCAGATATGTGGGGAGCCGGAGGAAAAGCAGGGGCAACGTTGGACCCCTGATGAACCAGATGGGGCAACTGACAACTGACGCCCAGGAAAAAGCCAACCTATTAAATAAGTACTTTGTGTCGGTCTTTCATCAGCCCCATGGGACGCCCGTGTCCGCTACAGGGCCAGGAAGTCCAGGTGAGGGTGATCCCCTGCCCTCCATTAATGCTGACTTTGTGAAGGAACATCTTGAGAAGCTGGATACCTTCAAGTCAGCCGGCCCTGACAATCTTCACCCCAGGGTGCTCAAGGAGCTGGCGAGCATCATAGCCCAGCCTCTAGCGCGGATCTTTAAAAACTCTTGGCGCTCTGGTGTAGTGCCCGAAGACTGGAAGAAGGCCAACGTGGTGCCTATCTTCAAGAAAGGGAGGAAAGTGGATCCGGCTAACTACAGGCCCATCAGCCTGACTTCTATCCCGGGGAAGATCTTAGAAAAGTTTATTAAGGAGGCCATCCTTAATGGACTGGCCGACGCCAACATCTTAAGGGATAGCCAGCACGGGTTTGTTGCGGGTAGGTCTTGCTTGACCAATCTCATTTCCTTCTACGACCAGGTGACCTATCACCTGGACAAGGGAGAAGAGATTGATGTCATATATCTTGACTTCAAAAAACCTTCGATCTGGTGTCCCATGATCGTCTCTTGGAGAAACTGGCCAATTGTCGCCTTGGGTCCCCCACGATCCACTGGCTGGAAAATTGGCTCCGGGGTCGGACCCAGAGGGTAGTAATTGATGGAAGTCACTCATCGTGGTGTCCTGTGACCAGTGGGGTCCCCCAGGGCTCTGTCCTTGGACCCATACTGTTCAACATCTTCATTAATGATGTGGACACTAGAGTCAGAAGTGGACTGGCCAAGTTCGCCGATGACACCAAACTTTGGGGCAAAGCATCCACACCAGAAGACAGGCGGATGATCCAGGCTGACCTGGACAGGCTCAGCAAGTGGGCGGATGAGAATCTGATGGTGTTCAACGCCGATAAATGCAAGGTTCTCCACCTTGGGGAAAAAAAACCCGCAGCATCCTTATAGGCTCGGCAGTGCTATGTTGGTTAGCACTATGGAAGAAAGAGACTTGGGGGTCATCATTGACCACAAGATGAACATGAGCCTGCAATGCGATGCTGCGGCTAGTAAAGCGACCAAAACGCTGGCTTGCATCCATAGATGCTTCTCAAGCAAATCCCGGGACGTCATTCTCCCCCTGTACTCGGCCTTAGTGAGGCCGCAGCTGGAGTACTGGGTCCAGTTTTGGGCTCCACAATTCAAAAAGGATGTGGAGAAGCTTGAGAGAGTCCAGAGAAGAGCCACGCGCGTGATCAGAGGTCAGGGAAGCAGACCCTACGATGACAGGCTGAGAGCCCTGGGGCTCTTTAGCCTGGAAAAGCGCAGGCTCAGGGGTGATCTGATGGCCACCTACAAGTTTATCAGGGGTGACCACCAGTATCTAGGGGAACGTTTGTTCACCAGAGCGCCCCAAGGGATGACGAGGACAAACGGTCACAAACTACTACAAGATCATTTCAGGCTGGACATAAGGAAGAATTTCTTTACTGTCCAAGCCCCCAAGGTCTGGAACAGCCTGCCACCGGCGGTTGTTCAAGCGCCTTCATTGAACACCTTCAAGATGAAACTGGATGCTTATCTTGCTGGGATCCTATGACCCCAGCTGACGTCCTGCCCTTTGGGCGGGGGGCTGGACTCGATGATCTTCCGAGGTCCCTTCCAGCCCTAATGTCTATGAAATCTATGAGATGAGATCTTTCCTTGGACTGGCTAATTATTAATCAGAGATTCATCTACCACTTTGCTAAGATGGCAGCCCCATTGACTCTAATAAGGGGTAGATTCTGGGGTCCAATAAGCTGGACATACCAGATGGAAGAAGCCTTTGGCCATATTAAGAAGGCATTAGGTAGCAATGTTCTGGTGATAACCCCAGACTTTTCATGACCATTTATGTTTCAGACAGATGCATTGGACACAGCGGTCAGTGCGGTATTATGCCAAGAGAGGGATGGTGTCGAGAGACCAGAGGCATTTACTAGTAAGAAATTGAATGCAGCAGAAAGAAGGTATGCAACAATTAAATGAGAGTGCCTGGTGATCAAATGGGCAGTAACATACTTCCGATACTATTTGATTGGGAAAGAATTCAACCTTATAACAGACCATGGCCCTTTGCAAAGGTTAAATAAGTTCAAGAACGATAATGCGCAAATGATACAACGGGCGCTGACCTTGCAACCATTTACATTTTCTGTTAGTTATAGGCCGGGATTCACCAATCAAGTTGCGGACTTTCTATCAAGATGTAACGAGACAATAGAACCAGAAGTGGATCTGAAAGATGTACAACATGGGAAAGTTGACAGCCTAGGTCATGAGAAAGTAATTCCTACAACACCACAAGGCACCTTGGGTAGGGGGATATGTGGCAGCGAGATAGAGACTGCCAGGAGAAGAGGTGTACTGGGCAGATGGGACCAGTGAGGCAACCGGCTGAAAAACTGGAAAATGGCGCAACGACAGGAATATCCAATGCCAGTGTGGGCATGCTTTGTTATCACGTGCCGGCAGTGATTTGCTAGCTGGAACCTGGAGGCTCCTGAAAAATCCACATGGAGCACTAACAAGGGGAAAGCGGAAGCGAGTTCCCCACACTGACAGAGACTGCTTTTTGAGGCAGTCTGCCCCAGGAGGGGCAACTGGTGGAGGCTCAAAGCAAAAGGACGGCTCCATGGATCTGACTCGGAGGAGCCAGGTTACTTACCAGTGGAGCAGGCATGGATACCTGACACAGAACCAGAGCTGGAGCAGTGATGAACATAGAGGAGAAAAAGAAAGATTTCATAGACATTAGGGCTGGAAGGGACCTCGGAAGATCATCGAGTCCAGCCCCCTGCCTGAAGAGCAAGAAGTCAGCTAGGGTCATAGGATCCCAGCAAAATAAGCATCCAAATTTCTCCTGAAGGCATTCAATGTGGGTGCTGGAACCACCTCCAATGGCAGGCTATTCCAGACCTTGGGAGATTCTTCCTTATGTCCAGCCTGAAACGGTCTTGCAGTAGTTTATAACCATTCAACCTTGTCAAAGAAAGGACATTAAAATGGTGGGTGAGAGTGTTGGCTACAAATGTCCAACCTGGAATCCTTTAAGTTCTGGTTTATTAGGCGGATTGAAACACAGTAATGAAGTCAAATCATAAACCTTGGGGCTGGTCCCCTCACACACACACAGTAGTGTCGGGTATATGTATCCCACAAACACTGGAGTCTGCCGTTGATGGCCAGTCGAGGCTTCTTCCAGCGTGGTGTTATCCTGCAGAAGGGGGTCGCTGGCTGGTCCTTCTGGCTGGACAGGTCGGGTGCTGGTCAAGTTGGAGATCAAGAGGGCGCCGCTGAGGGTCACTTTTTCACTGCTTTTTATCTGTCCTTGGCAGACTTTGGTGACTCCCTAGTTTTCAGGTTTACCCAATCCAGGGGTCGTTGACCCTCGTGGGAATTCCCCCTTGGTGGCTACTGGATGGCATCTGTCAGCCCCAGGGGTCGTCCCCATGTACGTGCAGGTTTGGGAGTCTGTTGTTGAATTTTGAATAGGGCTCTAGGAGCGGTCAATCTGGAGATATTCAGCCCCAAAAGTTGGTCCCTGGTGTTGATTAACTCATACTGGGGCTTCTAGCCCTTGAACAGTGAAGTTTAGAGAATTCCCGGTTGCTACATTGTCTCCTATTGATTTCTTCCCTTGGTTGATCTGAGGTTTCCCTAAGTGTTAATTACCACTTGTTCCTGAAGCCTGCTACTGTGTTACACATTCAATCACTGATTCACTCACTCTTTCAGGGGCCCCCCTGATACAGAGAAGCTGCGGTTTGATTCCTGCCCTTGTTAACATTGTAATAGTGTATAACTTACTTCTAAAACTAAAACACATTTAGTTAAAAGGTGAAAAGTATAAAAAATAAGCTACAAGAGTAATGCCATGGCACACAAATAGATAAAAATACCAAAATACAAGGGGAAATACAAAATGCACACATACAAACTTTAAAACACAATTCCTTATCTTATAGTGAAAGAAAGAGGAAGGAAGAAAAGGTAGAAGAGGAAAAACATATCCAAAGAGGGGAAAGCAAATGCAGGCAAGAAGAAAAGGGGGCTTTCTGCTACAAGAGAAGGCTATCAAGCAGTCCTAGCAGTGTGCCTCAACCATGACAGGCATAAGGGACAGTGTAAACTGTATGGCTGAATAGAGGGGTTTAACCCCAAGGTTTCCCTGACAGAAAAGGGGAGACGGGAAGAGAACTGAATCTGGATAAATTTTTTTCATTACAAAAGGACTATGGCACCATCAGGTTGGTGATAGGCAGAGTGTAGCGGAGACGGAGCCCCAAGGCCTAACAATGCTGCATGAGACATAAGACACCGGAAGAGGATATAAGTCAATCTTCCTCCCTTAATCAGTTTACACCAAACACGTGGCAGGCAAGAACATCCAGTGCCAAGTCTTCATCACTGGCCAAACTGTCTGCCTGGAAGGCTACCGACAGTGCGGCTGGCTCAAGAAATCGAAGCATCAAGTTAAATACAGGCACAGCAAAGTACAATTACTACTCTGCCAAGGGAGAAAAAAAAACTGTTGTGTAGCTGTTAGTGTACGAGGTACATTTGTTTGAACTTTCCATAAAAAAAACTTAGATGAAACCAGTCACTGGGCACTGTATTCCTAAATCCTAGCTATATGGACATTATTTTGATTCAGATGGACCTTATTTTGAAAAGGCCTATATAATTTATTCAGAAGTCATAATCTTCAACTTGCATGTCTAAGCTGCACATGCAAATCCTATATTTGATGGTGATTATGCATGTTGATATGCATGTGGGCAGTTGATAATCCATTTAATTCATGCAAATATCTGTATGTGAATATGTCATCTGGCATTTAGAAATTCTGGAAAATTTATCTTCCAATATAAATTATGTGGCAAATATGCAGATCTCTTGAGTAATGTGATACACTTTGGTTTTTGTACTATTTTTCTTGTCCTATAGACTTCAATAGAATGAAAGACTTCACCCCTTATCTTTTGCCTACATGATTATATCCAGTAATATACTGCTTTTCAGACTTTTCAGACAAAAATGATAAACCAAGTTCCTTCCTGTCCCTCTCTGGAAATAAAGATTTCTGAAGTACTCTGAAAAAGTAGGAAAAGAAGTCGTTAACCAACCTCACAGATCCTCATACCCTTGAATTTTTGGGCGTTTCAAAACCCAGCCCAGAACTAGACCCAATCCTGCAAATGTCTTTAGTTTTTATAAGGAAACAAGCCAAAAAAAGTGTGTCGGAACTCTGCCAAATTTTGGAAGCATGAAATCTGGACCTAAACACCATGGCCTGGAATCTTCATTTGAGAAGCACTTTCCATTTCCTCAACATTCTCTACTTCAGTTAAACATAGTTCTGGATATTAAAATATGCCAGAGGCACTATTGAATGTTTAATAGGTGGGATTTCTTTTTCCCTGTGGAGTCACTCCATAATACTTACAACAGAATACTTTTGTAAAGATGTATGCTATAGTCAAAATAACAAAGGACTTTGAGATGATTGGAATATAAACTTTGAACTAAAAACTGGATCTTTAAACCTTCTAGCCATATTTTGCTCTTAGAATATATTTATTTTACAAATTTCAGCAGGTAAGGTTGTATCTCGGACCTGGGCAAGCTTATGGAGAGAGTTATCCTGGCGCATGTCCGTGAGGGGCCAGCAGGGGAGATTATGCTGAGGGGCAACCAACATAGGATCATTAGAGGCAGGTCCTGTCAGACCAGCCTGGTGGCTTTCAGGTCATAAAATCCTTAGACGCAGGTGTAGCAGTGGACATAGTCTTTCTGGACTTTAGGAAGGCCTTTGACACTGTTTCTCACCCCATTCTCATTAAAAAACTAGGGGACTGTGGCGTCGACACCTACACAGTCAAATGTGTCACTAGTTGGCTGGAGGGCCGCACCCAGAGAGTGGTGGTGGATGGATCATTTTTGACCTGGAGGGATGTGGGCAGCAGGGTTCTGCAGGGCTCAGTCCTCGGGCACACACTGTTCGATATCTTCATCAGCGACTTGGACAAGGGGGTGAAAAGCACCCTGTTCAAATTCGCAGACGACACTAGGATGTGGGGAGAAGTGGACATGCTAGAAGGGAGGAATAGGCTGCAATTGGATCTAGACAGGTTACAGGGGTGGACAGATGAGAACAGGATGGGTTTCAACACTGACAAGTACAAGGTGCTGCACCTGGGGAGGAAGAACCAGCAACATACCTACAGGCTGGGGAACTCCCTTCTCATCACTGCAGAGGCAGAAAAGGATCTCGGAGTCATTATTGATGCCAAAATGAACATGGGCCAAAAGTGTGGAGATGCGGTCAGGAAGGCCCACCATACCTTGTCATGCATCCACAGATGCATCTCAAGCAGGTCTAAGAAGCTGATCCTCCCCCTCTATGTGACACTGGTCAGGCCACAGTTGTAGGAGTATTGTGTCCAGTTCTGGGTGCCGCACTTCAGGAGGGATGTGGACAACATGGAGAGGGTCCAGGGGAGGGCCACCCACATGATCAGGAGTCAGCAAGGCAGGCCCTACAAGGAGAGGTTAAGGGACCTGAACTGGTTCAGCCTCCACAAGAGAAGGCCGAGGAGGGGGAATGAGTGGCCATTTACAAACTAGTTGGGGGGACCAGTAGGCATTGGGAGAGTCCCTGTTCCCCCGAGCACTACCAGGAGTGACAAGAAATAATGGCCACAAGCTGGCAGAGGGTAGTTTCAGGCTAGATATCAGGAGGCATTACTTCACTGTCAGGATGGCTAGGATCTGGAACCAACTTCCAAGAGAAGTGGTGCTGGCTTCTACCCAGGGAGTCTTTAAGAGGAGGCTGGATGAACACCTCGCTGGGGTTGTTTGACCCCAGTACTCTTTCCCGCCATGGCAGGGGTTCAGACTTGATCATCTGCTCATGTCCCTTCCGACCCTACCAACTATGAAACTATCTGAAAGGGCACCATAACTCAGATAGGATGAGAATGATTGATAGAAGGATGAATTGCACTAGGCAGCAAGATTTCAGGGACAGGAGGCTATTGGGACAAGTTATGTTCTTGGATTAAAATGGCTGTGGGAGTGCCAAGTACTTAGTTTCTGAGAAGTAAACTGTTATAATCACATGGATATTTTGTTACTGAGTATTTGGAAAATAAAGTCTCAGAGTTAGCTATTGCATTGATATAACCAATACTTAATTACTGATATTGTGTCCTGGGTACCTGTGACAGGGAACCCTAACCCTGTCACAATGAAGAAGGTGAGCCCCTATAAGGCCAGAACCTTCTGGGCACGGAGGGCTGGTGAGGAAGGGATTAACTGCTGAAATGGGACAGCTAGTCAGCTGACTGGAAGAGGCAGGACTATAAAAACCCTGGGTTGAACGGCAGTAGGGAGGTCAGCAGCCGAAGGGTAAGCAGTGTCCCTGAGAGCTCCAGGAAGGAGTTTGGGGAGCTGTCCATGGCAGGAAGGGGGAAGCTAACAAAGCCCCTGCGAGATGACGACTGCATCCACAACCAGGACTGTAGCTGGCAGTGAGGAGCCAAGACTCAAAGAGAGTTTATGCAAGCTGACCCACTGCGCTGATTGAGCACGTGCAGTTATTATTATTTTGTTTTGGGGATTATTGAATAAGACCGGAGGTTTGGGTGAGGCTATTAGGGGACAGAGGAGGCCTCATTTTTGTGGACCCACTCCGGAGTGGGAACCCCAGCGCTAGTGAGGACGCAGCATTTGGGGGCACAGATCCTGGTGCCAGTGAGGATGCAGCTTTTGGGGGCACAGACCCCAGCACCTGTGAGGGCCCAGCTTTTTGGGGGGCACAACCCCAGTGCCAGTGAGGCACAGAGGGAGACAGGGCTGCGGAGAGCCCAAGTGCTGGTAAGGGCACAGTTCTGGGATGATCTTAAAAAGGCCAGGGAGACCTGGTATACCTGGGGTTTGCAAGCATATATTTTTTCCTATTATTTTGGACTGGTGGGGTCACACCCTGGTTTTGAACTTGCAACCCCCTGGTTATGGGGCCGGTGCCCGTGCCTCTGGGCCAGGGAGTGCTGTGGTCTAGAAAGGAGCAGAAAAAGGGGGCCACGAGCCTCCAGGCACTGGAAGGAAAAGCTAGAGCCTCGGAGTCGAACCCTGTGTAGTGGGTTTGGATGGGGAGGCCTAGCTAGAGAAAAAGGGGTCAGGCCATCCTAGGAGAGACCCCAACATACCCAATATAATAGGCAGTCTCTCGCTCGCATAATAATTTCCATCAAAATGTGGGAGGCGAGATTAGGGTGGGACAGAAGAATTCCAAGAGGGCTCCAAGGGCTCCCCCACGTAAAGCATAGACGACCATGAAGATGGCGCTGGGGAGGGCGACTTGTTACAGTACCCTTTACAAGGTTGAAATGGTACCAGAAAGACCCTCTTTAATGTAACTTCTAAAGTTGGTGAAATAAGAAAATTGGGAGATTTCTAGGCCCAAATACCCATATAAGATACAGCTGAACTGTGCAAATTTGAACAAGAACCATCTAGTGCCTTGTAGTGGTCACCACGTTCATTAAACATAGGCGTAAGTAAATGAGACAAACTAAACAATGATCTTTACTGTGGAGTAGTAGGCAGCCTCTGCAGACCCTTGCTCTCTCTCTAGCTAGCTGGCTGCTCCCTAACTCAGGGACCATATCCCAATTTCCTCAGTCTCCTGTTAAGGAGCATTTCTAAATTATAAGTTCCATCACTACACAGCTTACTCAAAAATATGCGAGTTCAAGCTTAGACTTCTAGTCACATCCTATTCCGAAGGCATCTTTCAAGCATGGAAGTACACTGTTAAGATCATTTATGTTAGAACAGATAGCTGAAACATTCTTTCCAAATGTCTTGGTTATGGCAGCATTTTGGAAGGGAACTGATCTGTGAAATAAGTGGAAGCTTAAGCCATGTACAAATTATAGATAGTAAATAGTAACCTTTATTTAATCCAGACATAAATTGTCACTATAGCTAATGGAACAGAGATGCAGCATGATGATGCAGATCCAAAAAAGTTGAATTTAAGAAAAGTTGGCACACAGCCTATTACCACATCAGTCATCAGAACAGGGGCATCTAGTATTAGCCCAAGTGTACTAATTTCTCTGACAGTAGTAAACCAGTGCTAACATTTGAAGAAACAGAGGCTGCCTATATATGTGCTTACTGGCATTCCTTGTAGTCTGGCTCGTAGTCTGCTCTACGTACCAATTAGAACCCTCTAGCATTGCTGCAGGATCGTGTACATTAAGTCCCCACGCATTTTAAAATGGCTGTGGGGTGCTTTATCTAAACTTCATTGAATCCTTAAACATGTAAAATTTACAACCTAAACAATATTAACTATTTACACATACCTGGCTAGCCTAATAACAGTTTTATTTAGTTTTGGGGTATGTGCCATGTTGAACAATTATGTTGAGAACACATTAACAACTCAAGTATTACATAGCAAACAAAAAGCTACTATTTCTGTTCTCTCAATAATTCTGGCTAGTTCTGGTGACAGTGTCACCAAGATTCCTCTAGCTTCTTTGATCCTATTTTGCCATAAATGTCATTTTTAACTGAAAATATTTTGGAAACTGACAAAAAAAAACCCGTTAGATATCCTTTAGTTTTCTGAACAGCCTGTGGGGGCAGAGTATAGAGGAAAAGGACATTGGGGCCCTTCAGTAATTTCATGTTTTCCCATCACAGTGGGCACATCTATACAAGACATTTACGATGCAGTTGCCTAATTAACTGTGCAGTAAACATCTCAATGTTTACTCGTGCACCTCTGTTAGGGTGCACAAAACTAATAAACTTTGCAGTAGGTTAGGACTTCTGAATACAACTCCTAACTTGCTGTGGAGTTTGGAGTTATTCTGTGTGCAGCAGAGCATATGCAGATCCTGCCCTGGATGTCTGGAGTACAGGGTACTGCAGTGTGGGGCTAGCTGGCAGGCAGCCCCTGAGCTGAAGCACCTTTATCCCTGTCAGTTGCTCCACAGCATGTGGAGCCCCGCTGAAGCAGCCAGCCTAAGGTTGCTCTGACAGGAATCCACATGCTGTAGAGGGACTGGCTAAGGCACAAGGGTGCTTCAGTGTGAGGCTAGCTGCCCCCATACCGAAGCACCCTCATGTCTCAGCCAGCCGGCACAAAGCACACAGAGCCTGGTTGGAGCACCCCTGGGCTGGAAGGCTGACCCCCTGGGTCCCTTGCCAGCCCTGGCTGCTTCAACCAGGCTTCACGTGCTGCATATGAATAAACTCCAGGGCCATAGGCTCCAGAGTTTTGTGTGCATTAATTGCATGTGTAAGCATACTCAGTGTGTAGTGACTCAAATTTTTTCTTTATTTAAAAGGGTTTCTCTGAGTTCTGCAAGGTTCTGGTTTGTCACCTTTCCTATTCAGCATATATAAGGCTGTTATAGGAGGAGAAATGTTTTGGGCTGCTGTGTCATCATGATGCGGACAATACTTAGTGCTGTATCTTTTTAATTGGAATTTACCATATTCTATTGTCTCATTGATTTAGTGCTTAGCCAAAGTATAATCCTGGAAGAATGTTGGTGCCAAAACTCAGACAAGGTAACAGGGAGGAGAGGAAATATTTCGGGAACTGGATGAGGGGTATGAATGCTCCCCTTACTCTATAAGACCCAGCATCACACACTATCTCTCTCTTTTTAGGAGAATACCCATCTTATTTGACTACCTTTCATTCTCAGTGTCTATGCTGCATTCACTGGTGCTCTTGATTTTCCCAGTGCCATTGTGGGTTCTGAATCCCTTTTTCCATCTCTGGGTGACTTGGAGACAGCCACATTTTCTTCTTTGATATTTATTTACTAACTTGTCTGTAAAGCTCTTTGTCAGGGGCCTTAACAGGCAGCCTAACCTGGGCTAATTGCCTAGTGGGCCACACCTGCCTAGGGCTTTGACTGGCAGCCTTAAACCAGCTAACGACTCCAGCTGGCCATGGTTTGAGTCTTTAGAGTGGCTGCTGGGAGAATAGCTTCTCCATTTGGCTTCAGTTGTGACAGACTCAAGGCCAGCTAATCATTTTGACTAAGATCTGCTTTGGTAAGCCTCTATTTTTCTAGTGGAAGGGTTTTGTTTTGTATTCTTTATCTGATACATTTTGGTATGTGGAAAACTGAGGGAAGTATATTTTATGTTTTGATACTTTTGTAAAAATAATAATAATAAAAGCATCTCTATTCCCTGCTCTCTGGCTTTCCTGATTCCTTACCCTGCTTGGCTCTGTCCTTGGATTCTGGCTTGTGGATTTTTTTCCCCTGAATTTGGTAACTTGGGATCCATTTCTCAGAACCTGCCCATGGTTCAGACTAAATCCCTGGGTCCTGCTTTCCCTCAGTGGCCAACCACTAGGTCAGACTGCTTATGACCTGCTTCCTTATGCTGCTCATTCTCCTATTTGCACACTTAGAAAACATAATAGACTGATCCTCACACTACTCGGGAGGTAGGGAATATTTCATAGAGATAAGGACCTGGAAGGGACCTCAGAAGATCGAGTCCAGCCCCCTGCTCGAGGGGCAGGAAGTTAGCTGGGGTCATAGGATCCCAGCAAGATAAGCATCCAATTTACTCTTGAAGGTGTTCAAAGTAGGTGCTTGAACCTCCTCTGATGGCAGGCTATTCCAGACCTTGGGGGCTTGGACAGTAAAGAAATTCTTCCTTATGTCCAGCCTGAAACGGTCTTGCAGTAGCTTACAACCATTCAACCTCGTCATCCCTTGGGGCACTTTAGTAAGCAGATGTTCCCCCAGATACTGATGGTCACACCTGATAAACTTATAGGTAGCCATCAGATCACCCCTGAGCCTGCGCTTTTCCAGGCTAAAGAGCCCTATAGCTCTCAGCCTGTCGTTGTAAGGTCTGTTTGCCCGACCTCTGATCATGCGCGTGGCTCTTCTGGACTCTCTCAAGCTTCTCCACATAGTTTTTGAATTGTGGGGCCCAAAACTGGACGCAGTACTCCAGCTGCGGCCTCACCAAGGCTGAGTACAAGAGGAGAATGATGTCCGGAGATTTGCTTGAGAAGCATCTATGGATGCAAGCCAGCGTTTTGCTCGCTTTACTAGCCGCAGCATCGCACTGCAGGCTCATGTTCATCTTGTGGTCAATGATGACCGCCAAGTCTCTTTCTTCATAGTGCTAGCCAGCATAGCACTGCCGAGCCTATAAGGGATGCTGCAGGTTTTTCCTCCCAAGGTGGAGAACCTTGCATTTTTCAGTGTTAAACACCATCAGGTTCTCGTCCGCTCATTTGCTGAGCCTGTCCAGGTCAGCCTGGATCACCCTCCTGTCTTCAGGTGTAGGTGCTTTGCCCCAAAGTTTGGTGTCATCAGCGAACTTGGCCAGTCTGCTTCTGACTCCAATGTCCCCATCATTAGTGAAGATGTTGAACAATATGGGTCCAGGGACAGAGCCTTGGGGGACCCCACTGGTCACGGGACACCATGATGAGTGACTTCCATCAATTACCACCCTTTAGGTCTGACCACGGAGCCAATTTCCCAGCCAGTGGATCGTGGTGGACCCAAGGCCACAATTAGTCAGTTTCTCCAAGAGGAGATCATGGGATACCAGGTCGAAGGCTTTTTTGAAGTCAAGATATAGGACATCAATCTCTTCTCCCTTGTCCAGGTGATAGGTCACCCGGTCTTAGAAGAAAATGAGATCCTAAATATTCTTTAGGATCTGTAAGAAAGTAGAGCTGAAAGGGATCTCATGAAACCATCTAGTCCAGTTTCTGCTCAGGGTATATCATCTCTGATTAAGTCATCCTAGTTAAGTATGTATCAAACCTGATCTTGAAAATCTCCCAGGATAGAGATTCCACAAATTCTCTAGGTAGCTTGCTCAAATGTTTCCAGTTCCTGTAGAATTACTTTTTGGGTTTCAACTTGTTGAGGAGCTCACTATGTAGCCAAGCTAGTTTCTTCTCGCCCTTCCCACTCTTCTTTTGCATTAGGATAAGGTACAGGAGCAATCTTCATCTGACCTCCTTGAAGTACAGCCAGCTCTCCTAATCTCCTTTTCCTTAGACTTGCCTCCCAGGAAATGCCGCCCATCAATTCCCAAGTTTGTTAAAAATCTGCCCCATCTTTCAGCAGTCTGGTTTGTCTGCTACCACTGTCCTTCCTTTCCTTAGTATCTTGAACTCTCTTGTTGGTGGTCACATAATACACATTCATTAATGCACCATAGTTACAATGCATTAAAGTTCAGTACCAGTAATAACAAGTACTAGCAATGTGCTGTAATTGGCGCTACTGTCTATTAGCACAGACTACCATTTTTCATGTGATGCTAATGAACAGTAGAACTAGTCCAACGGGCATTACGCATCTTATGTAGACATGCCCACTGTCGCCAAACTTACCTTTTATCTTCACATTCTCAACTATCCTCCTTATCTGTGAGCAGCAGCTCAAAGAGTTTCACCCCTATATGGCCTTTCTGCCACCTGTACCAAAAAGTTATCTGCAACACCCTCTTGTTATCCCTCTTCTATGAGAGACTAACAAGTATGAAACAAGGTGTTTTTATCACTTCTTCTCCATATTTATAACCATCTCATGGCAGGAAGGGAAGCATCACTGATAAAAACACACTAGTATAAGATGCTTCTTGTTGGATGAGTGAAGTGAGAAGTTGTTGGGGGTGGGGGGGGTTGGTTGGTTTTCTTTTCTTTCTTTTTTGCATTCACCTTGATAACACCTGTCTGTCAGTAACAGCAGCTTGAAAATCTCTTCAAGCTGCATTGTTTTGTTGCCCCAAACAATGTCAAACAACAGAACTGGTATGCCCACAGAAGGTGATTAAAACAGGTAAGGAAAATAGTAGCAAAGCGCTGATGCCCCCAGAAACCTGTAACTCAGTAGAGAAGTATTACAGACATGCACACCCACCCACCATCCATAACTTCCATTGTGCCAGGGAGTCTGTACATATATTGCCCTTAAAGTGGAATGGACTTTCTGGGAAGTTAGAACAGCCAATGCAGCCTTGACCTGGGCTGATATAATTGAGATGTCTCTAGAGCACTGAGAGTACAATAAGACACATCCTACAGACCTGAAACCCTGAGTGAGGGGTTGTCCTCCTTTCAGATGATTCCCCCTTGGGCTACAGTTTATAGAAGAAAGAACTGTAAAATGTATGCTTTGTACCAGCACTACTGAATCTAGCAGTCTACATTCTACTTTTTTTTCTTCATTACTAAGAAGAATTGTATGAAAACAAGATAGAGATCTGTCTGCCCTCTCCCTTATCTGAGGGGGAAATTCAAGAGAAATAAGATACCCTCCAATACATGATGAGTGAAGAAAAACATAACATGAAAAGGGCATTCATAACCAATTCCATCTCTCTTATGATACTGTATATGCAAAGCAGACCCTCCCTGACCCCAGTCTTATGTCAGTTTTGAATCCCTTAATGGGATTTTATTGCCCAATATTTAAGAATTCAGATGGTCTTGGGAGGTCCTACTTAGAGAAACCTAAGAGTAAAAAAGATTCAAACATGGTAAATCCCTAGGTTGTGGTGGATTTCCGATTGAGTTGCATAATATGCTTTTGGACCAAATATGTCAGGCTCCAGAGTGAACATCTCTTTACCTCCCAAAACGCAGAAGACAGTAATAACTGTTATAACCAAGGCAAGAAAAGATCCTGCTGACGCTGCAACTTATCAGCTCAATTCACTGATAAATTGTGATGCTAAGATTCTTGCCAAAACCCTTGCTTGTAGTTTGGAGCAAGTTATTACTTAAATTAGATGCATAAATCAGTTCAGATTTATTGAAACTAGGCATAGGTCTGACACTAAGCTTAGGCAGCATATTGATATAGTTACAATAGCATATTGCCAAGAGGAATCTTTCAAGCTCTTGATTGGGTGGGCTGGGATGATCGCCTAATGGCTTTTAGGAGAATGGGATTTGGTGATCACTTTAGCACAGCACAGTTTAATCCAATTGATAAGACTATCTTGGCTGATCAACAATACTTATATTTTGATTATGTACTCATTAGAGAGAGGAGCAAGACAGGGCTCTGTGAAATTTCACAGGACATTTCGTTTAGACTCATTTCACAGCAAAATTGAAATGAAACAAAGGGCATCGAAACAGCCCCAAAATGAAACAAGGCTAGCCACAATGTTTTGAAAGTCTAAACATTTTGACCATGGCGTGGGGGATGGGAAGTCAGCCCAGCTGGGCTGACTCCCTGTCCCCAGCTGGATCTAGCAAAACATCGAAACAGCCTTACTGTTTTGATGAAGCAAAATGGAACAGCTGTTTCAAATTGAAATGAAGTTTGATGTGAAATGCTGTTCCATCGAAATCTAGAACCTCAAGGTGAAACGGAACGATGCTGTTCTGCAAAGCACTACTGTGTATTGTCCTCTCTGCTCTTCAACATTCTGCTGAAGTTACTGGCTTGTATAGTCCAGGGTTGTGTAGATTTGTTACATAAGACAAAAAATAGTAGCATGCAGCTAAAATCCTGAATCTCTTCTCTCAACCACAAAGATCACTACTCTAATTTTTCAGAAGCTTGGGAGTTTGTCTGGCTATAAGACTGAACTGGAACAAGTATGAGGCATTCGGATTAGCTAAATACACATACTAAGGCTTACTTAATCAGTGGGATTGCCAATGGTAACTGATAGGTATTAGAATTCCTATATAGTTTTAATGCCAGAGATTTAAAGTATCTAAAATCAATCTAGAACAGGGGTGGGCAAAAAATGGCCTGTGGGCTGGATCTGGCCCACAAGGCCATTCTATCCAGCCCGTAGGGCCCCTGAAAAAATTAGAAAATTTAATATTTATCTGCCCTTGGTTCCTGTCATTTTTGACAGGAACCAAGGGCAGTAGGACCCAGGGGAAGCCCCAGAGGGCTCCCACAACTGCAGGGCCTGCCCAGTCCCGCCTCCCCCAGCTGGGGTTTCTGGCCTGTAACCACATGGCTGCTCTGGCACCGTAACTGCAGGTAAGGGAGAAGGGGGGAAAGGGCGGGGGAGGACTCTAGGCAGGGAAGGAGCTGGGGGGAAAGTGGCCCCGTGCACACCCCATGCCTGAAGCCCCATGCTGCAGCTGCTCACAGCCTGCCTGGGGCTGCCTGTGCCTACTCTGGAGAGCCCCATGTGGGCTGCAAGAGGCTGCAGTGCGGGGTGTCGGGCATGGGGTGGGGAAGGGGCTGTTCCCCCCCCCCCACGCTTGGCACCAGCTTGTAACCCAGCCCCACACTGGCTCCAGGGCATTGGAACATTGGTTCCAAGATGGTAACCAGGAGGCGGGGCACCCGTCAAGGAGCAGGGCTACCCATGCGGCCCTCGACAACCTGCCAAAACTGGATAAAAGTGGCCCTCTGCCCAAAATAATTGCTGCCCCTAATCTAGAACCTACTCTCACAAAAATCACTAATGACCAAGGTAAATGGGAACTATCCCTTTCAGCCTCGGGGGGGTGGAGGTTGTGGGAAATAAAACCTGATAAAATGAAAGTGCTGCACAAATTCATGGGCTGAGGAGGTCCTGACACTTAAAAGTAGTCAATGATAGTCCTAATAAACACTTATGGTGAGTGGGGAAATCACCTCTGTATCTCATTTGGGAGACCTGGTTACCTTTGGAACAAGAATTGGTTGATTTGCAAATCTAAGGCAATGGTATAACAACTTGGTAAGGAGCAAGGCGGTGTAGTGAATGTATGTCCTCAAAAATAAAATGCTTGCATCAGTTGTAAAAAGGAATTGTCCTATCTTTTGCCATCTATCCAAACATATCAGAACTTGAGAAGATTTAATCCTTACTATCCATGCAGCCAATCAGATGTGGGCCAATTTAGTAGACCAGCATAACAAATTCTACCCCTCATCTTATGTGGAGACTCACTTTGGCAGAGCCTTTTGCTAAAAATTAGAGACCAAGCTAAGGTGCAAAAGCTACATGGAATGCAGCAAATAAGCGCATCCTTGTTCATAATGCAGGATTAGATCACGCGGACCTAGGAAGGAAAGATACATCAAAGTGAACCAATTACTCCAGCGGTGGTGCTACGAAGAGGGCTTCATTTCTTCGACCATAGCGCACACTTCAGGGAGAGAGGACTCCTGGGAAGGGATTGCATTCACCTCACATGGAGGGATAAGTCCCTGTTGTCAGCCAGCATGGCTGATTGCTGGGGGATGGGAAAAGATTGACTAGAGCATGCCCGGGGACTGACATACAAGAAAGCTATGAAGCTGAGTACACTATGAAATCCACACTTGCAAGAGCTGAGGGAATGGTTCTCCCTCAGCGTGACAAGAAATCAAGGGTCTCAACTGGAGAACTTGGGTGCCTGTACACTAATGCCAGGAGCATGGGGAACAAGCAGGAGGAACTAGCCCTCCTTCTCTCCAGTGGGTATTACGATCTAGTAGGGATTACGGAGACCTGGTGGGACTCCTCGCATACTTGGACCATGGTTATAGAGGGCTACACCCTGCACAGAAGGGACCGAGTAGGGAAGAAAGGTGGAGGTATAGCACTCTATGTGAGGGAGGAGTACACTTCCTTGGAGGCCAACATTGACTCCAAAGATGCAGCTCAAAACCCTCTGGGTCAAACTGCAGTGGGGGCATGGTGAGAGAGACCTAACTGTAGGTGTATACTACAGACCACCAGATGGGGAGGAGCTCGATGTGGTGTTCTCTCAAGACCTGGCAGAGGCTGTGTGTGCATGGGACATAATCATCATGGACAACTTCAATTATCCAGACATCTCTTGGGAGGAATTCTTGGCTAAGATTTGGAGAGCTTTGAATTGATTTGGACCTTTTTATTGGTCCACTGATTCTATTCGGATTTGGAGATTTCGCCACCAAATCGGGCCGAATCTCCTCCGAATTGAAGCAGTACCTGAAGCTTCACACAGCCCTACTGCACTCTATGGCTTCCACATTTCCCTTTATAGCTGCACCGAGTCTATCAGTTATTACTGACAGATTTTAATGAAACTCTCCTTCCCCTCTGGGTTGCTCACAAAGTCCAGAACAAATTTCACCCCCTTAGGCCCAAAAATGTAGCACAAAAAAACTCTTTCAGCTTACACTGCTGAGATCCCCACATCTTCAGGTCCATTCCCTGCATGCCCCAGGACCTTGCTGGCCTAGTGCTGGGGTGTCTCCATCTCAAAGGCAGCATATCCTGGTTCCAAAGCCAGACCCTTCCTCTCTCCCTGCTGGCTGTCTGAAACCAGCTTTCATCTCTCCCAGCAGGCTAGCACAGGAGGTCCTCATTACAGTTTCTAGGAAGGTGAGTATGCAGCTTGACCCCAGCTGCACCTCTTCACCTTCCTCTACCAGTTTCTTGTCCCATCTGGCTCAGAAGGTGCTGGTCTTAAAGGGACCTAGCCCTGAGGCTGTGTCCCACAGTCTTTCCCAAATACCAGGGGTGAAACCCCGTGTTACAGATAGACAGTCTCAGATCCCTAGGCCTCCCTGTACCCAGTTGGGAACCCAGAGTTGCTACCAGCCGAATCCTTAAAACTCAGACTGGGGTTCTCCCAGACTGATACTGGCAATCGGATGATTGTCAACATCAGCCCAAGATAGCCCCAGTTCTGGGACACATGCCATGTGTTTAGTTTAAGATGCAATTTAAACTAGCCACAAAAGATGTAGTAAACATGATGTAGGCTGAACGTATGGTATGTTGCAATTTATTACATTAATCATACCATAAATATTATGTCTGCCACAGCCCTAAAGGGTTAATGCAAGTGTAATGATATTTAAAAAAAAATATCAAGCAAAACATTTAATTAAATATTCCCTTCCATCACCATATGCATGGTGGAAAGTGGTATAAGAGATTAAGGGATTAACTTTAGACCTCTAGTTGTTTTATTCAACAAACAATCTACTATGCAATATGTTAAACAGCTTATAAAATTAGAGCTGCCTGCAGTGATTTATGTTGAGAACAGGGGGTAAAGAAGTCACACTTTGTCATTGTTTTTAATTTTGGTTTTAAGCAAGAACTTTAGAATAACTTTAGACATTTCACTTGACTTTAAAACTGATACCTGCATACTGGATGATATACACATAATAAAATGGATGACTCTATCACTTTACCAGTTGCAAGATGTCAAATTATGCTTCATTTGACAAGGAATTAACTTCCCTAAGAAAAAAATCAACATTAACAGCTGATTAATGTGATAAAAATAATAACTGCCTGTTAAGTTCAAAGAAGGTAGAACAGTCTGGTTCTGGTGAATGGATGTCATCTCCCTTTTCAAATGCTGATATTCAGTCAGGTTCTGCCTTTTTGCAGTTATGTGATCTAGAAATCAACATACCTTGCTAGCATATGCAGTGAATTTTACCAGTCAGCCCTTTGCCACTTTTGATCATCAAGTTTAATCAGATCTGTTCTGAGATCCTGGATCTTCTTGCTCTCTAGGGAAAGGCAAATATGCAAGAAATCCTTGTATTCGGGACAAACTATGACTTTTAAGTCATTGCTACACCTGTGACTATGGTGGTCCACAAGCAGAATGCCAGGCCAAGTGCCACTAAATTCAAAATAATTTATACTGGGCCACAGAAGGGTTAAAGACAAAAAAAAAAACCCCCCATGTCTGGCAGTGCTATTGCCACCTGTCCATTTTATGAAGAGTCTGACAAGATTTTGGCAAAAGGCACTAGGATAGAACTTTATATCATCTTGAATACTGCCAGTTGACTAGAGGATGCCAATAAGAGTGATGGATGACTTCTTCCAGAGCCAGATCTACAAGAGTTTTTCGCTTCATTGGAGACCAACTGAAACCCCATAGAAACCAACTTGGAAATCCAGGTTTCCATTCCTGTTGTGAACCAGCTTTCTGTCCCAGACAGCATGTATACTAGCTGCAGCACTGCAAGGGAGAAAGGTAAGCATCACTGTTTGCTTTGATCATTATTACTGCATGTTGAGATAAATGCCAGTTGTATGTTTTTATTCTGGTGCTGGCCACCAACGATTTGGGCTGATTGTGAATAAGAAGTCCTTCTGAATTCTACTTCCACCAATTTCCATATGCTCAAAATGGTAGCCATGATTGGCCCAAATACCTGCTTCTTTTCATAGTGCCCTCTCTCCTCATCCTGATCAAGCAAACTGGCTCTGCTGCAGGCTACTGTTTAGTCAGATGCTCCTTCTATTGTAGTATGAATTTTTTAATATTAGTTATTATGCTTAAATGATAATAGTATTGAATTGATAAACCTCTGATTGTATTAGCTTTATTTTTGTCTTTTATGAACAACTAAAACTCCATTTTGTGTATGTTTCCTGCTTGACATGAGTAAATGAACTTAGTGTGCCCTGTGTACATGAGTGTCAGTGTGAGAGGGTGAATGGTGAAAGAATGGTAACTATTTGCGTGAAAACAGAAGAAGATTTAACTGATTATGTAAGCAACAAGGCGCCAATATATGAGTTACCAGACAGTAAACTAATTAAGCTAATTAATGGATGGCTGAAGAACTCATCTGTGATCAGGTGCAAAGAAGATAGTGAGAAAAAAGGAATTTTGCATATCAAGGCAGAGATACCAACTACTGTTACCAAATTTGCCCATTACTTTGGGGTGTGCTCATTTATTAGGGATAGTTTCTAGGGTCTTGGTGATTCTGTCAATGTGCTGCTTGTGTTACTATACGGAGCTGTATCTCTCCCTTCTGCAAGCCCTCACCCCCAGTGGAGCTATCTTGCAGGACTCAATCTAAATGGGACTGGGTTCCTCCAGTCACCAAATCAGTCATACACACAAACACACACAAATTAACGTGACATGCCTGACCTGGCCGGGCTGATCAGCATGGACAGGCTGACACCCTCATATGCCAAGAATCAGTTCATAAGAGCAACAATAAAATGCAGTCAGACACAAGCACACAGGTGAACAGAATCCCTCTGAATCCGGCTGGGTGTCCAGCTGACACCCTCATGGGCCAGCATTCAGTTCATAAGGGCACGTCTGAGTCAAACTGGGTCAATCAGCCTGTACAAGCTGATCCCCTTATGTGTTTCAAACTCAGCACGTCCCAATCTTTGGCCTCTTGATGAGCAGACCCCACAATAATTTGGGCTTCACAGGGATCTTTAGCATAGGTAAAAGAAGTGTTGCTGCAGAGCACGGGAGGAAAGAGAAGCAGAGAAGGAAAAATATACCCAATTACTACCAGTTTGATTATAAAAGTTATTTATTGCTAAGCATATGAAATATATAATAGTACTAGTAGTAATAGACATGCAAAAGAAAAACAAACACAAACAATGACAATACTACCCTGGTTTCACTAAGTATTTGGGGAAACTTAGCTCAGGCTTAACTAATACAGTTCAGGTTCAGAAGTTTATGCCTAGACAGAAGAGACAGAACGCTGGGGTCTCACCTAGTCCACGGTACTTAGGCTGCAAAGCTGACAGGCACAGTCCGTAGCACAATCCTTGAAGAGAGAGACGATCTGTTCTCCGAGCGTCCCAAGAATGACAGGGGATGGTGTCAGCACAGGAGTTTTCTTCTTCTTTCTTCTTCTCCTTCTTTCCTCCTGCTTCTTCTTTTTCTTTCTTTCTTCTTTTCAGCACACACACTTACAGATTTTTATACCCTCAGTTCAGCTGCTTTGAAGCACCCTCAGTAGTGTAAATCATTGTCTTTTCTATTGACAAGGGGTTATCTGGTTTGGACCATCTCAGGAAACTGATTGATAATCAGGAAACACTTAAGATTAGGGAGTAACCCAAATACTTGGAAGCCAGCTTGAGATTCCTATGGATGGCAGATATACTGATGGGATATCTCATGGTTTCTTCAGGAACAATAGATAGCTTGCAGCATCAGGATTTGGGATTTTTACTTGTTGTGCACAAGCCTCAGCTTAGCATGACTTTTCCAGATTTAAAGCAATTATTGGGGTGCTCATAACCTTTTGTGGAGAGGACTTCCACCAGTCGTCTCGGGAAAGATACGACAACACTGGGGATTAGGGCTCCAGCAGGCTGGATGCTGTGATGAACCCTTAACCATTGTTCAAATGTTGCCCATACCCCCTCGGACTCGGTCTCTTGCCTCAGCATTCCTTAACCCGGCAACCGAGTTTTAGTCAATCAAGTTTAAATAGGCCTCCCATAGTGGGACCGGGGAATGTATGGCCCGAGATGCCTATTAAACTTAGAGCTGTATGTGTGTGTCTGGGGGGGGAAAAGTCCTTAGCAAATCCAGATTAGAACTGGTCTGATAAATGCTGAGCTGGGTGTGTGTGAACATGGGTTAATTAACATTGGAAGCACAGATTCCCCATCATGCAGCGCTCTCCTGCTTCTCTGGTCCCAGAATTCACTGTAGTCTCTGCTTCAGGCTTTCTGTTTTCCATCTCTCATGTAAATGAATGGTCATCTGGTTCCATCTCGGATGTAAATGAGACCTAGGGCAGTTGTTTCACTCTTATCACCCTTATCTGGAGAGTTTTAGGTGCGTCTCTCACTGCATCTTAATCAGTTTCATTTAGGTAGAGGAGGGGAGGGAGGGGGGTGAGTCCTTTGTGAGTCAGACAGACTGCATCCTGTGCCAGGGTTGCCCAAGAACACAGAGCTGAGATGTAACACTACATGATGCTTCAAGCAGAGATTCCAAATTTACTGGAATGACCTCAAGTTGAGATAACCAGAAGAAGGATAAGAAACAGCCTCTAATTAAAAACTGAGCATGAAAAACCCCAATGTGGAACAGACTTGAAATCCCTATAAAAGCGAGATGCAGATGATCCATGATGGAGGATCTACTCTCTGCAACCTCCTGGAGCACAGGCATGTCTGTTCAGCCCCATTCCCATCACCCTCAATGAGCCTGGGCTGGCCACCCAGTGCTAACATTGAGCAACCTTTGCTGGTAACTATATCATCTTACTGGAGTGGTTTTGTCTGTATGTATGCATGCTTGTGTATGTCTGTTTGATTGACTGGTGTGTCAAAGCTTATGTATCTGCATCATGTAATCAATAAACATGACATTTTGCCTTATCCCCCCCTATAAGGTCTCACTCTTGATTTGATTAATTGGCAATTTAAAGTAACACTATGAGGGTGTTCCTGGCTGCCATGCTGGTTGCTCAGCACCTGACTGCACCAGATTAAGAAAAGAATCCCTTAGAAAAACTGTGTCTATTGAAGAGCAAGTCTTGTTTCTCTTACGCAGCATGTGCTGTGTTTTGATTACACAGAGAATTAATCAGAAATTCAGTGCAAATTTATCTTCACAAAGCAAGGCATTTTCTTTTCAGTTGAAATTTCCTGATGGCAGTTTTTTCAGTAAAATCTTATAAAAGGTTTTTTATATCAACACAAATCTTAGCAGGGCTCTCTTAAACAGTCTAGCAATGCAAAACCTCTGTCAATTAAAACTTATTGTGAACCACATTACAATAACATGCAAATTACAAGGCAGAAAGCATCTGAAATTCATTGCAAAACAGCATTACTGACACAGCAAACTTTGAGCATGTCTACAGGGACTATAACATGGAATTCTAGATACAGAAAGTAGTCTCATAGGCTAAGTACAGACAGTCAAAAAGCCTGAGGCTGAATTGATTCAGTCTTTGCAGGTTAGTCTAAAATGCACAGATTACATTGAAACAGAAGTGAACAGACATTTACCTTTGATTCAGGGAATGCAGCCACGTGCCTGCAGTGGCCCAGGCCAGAAGCTGGGGGGCTCTAGAGCAGGCTCTCTGGCTGTGTTCACTTCTTCTTCCTGCTGCCCCCAAGGTCTCTGGGATTTGTAGTTCACAATTACAGCAGCAGGACTCTGCAGGGTTGCTTATCACTTCCTCTTCCTGCTTCTAGCTTCCTCTGGGATCTGTAGTCCACAATCGCAGCCTGCAATAAATTTGACCGGGGGAAGGGATGTTTGGCCCCCTTCCTGGCCCCAGACCCCAGCCAGGGATTGCCTGGGGGACAGACCCCCCCCCCCCTGTAAACTAGGCTGTATTCCCAGCTGGGTTTGTCCCCACTGCAACCCATTGTCAGCCAGCCCTCACTGCTCCAGCTAGGGGGCAGCGGGGCAGAGCCAGCCTGCTCTCTAGAGGAGGTGTGAACACAGCCCAGCACAGGGCTAGAAAGCATGCTGTGGGACTGTGATTTATTTTGAACTAGGACGGGGACTGGGACAGAAGTTTCATAAACCAGTTTGACTAAAATCAGTTAAGTCTGATACTACATTCAACCATGCTTATCTTAAACCAGTTTCAGCCATTTTGAAACTGGTTTATGTGCACTGAGCTTCTGTTCTGTTACAGGTTTAAACCAGTTTCTGATCATTTAAACCAGTTTATGTGTAACTTCTGTCCCTAGCCATAAGGAGAACTAACTGTGAGAAGTACTTCTGGCTCCACACAACACCAGGAGGCACCACTCTGATGAATAACAGCACTGCAGATCTTGCTGGATTCCTGCTAATCTTCATAACTAGTGTGGAAGTCAATCACCTAAGATGGCTCCAGAGACCATTAACTCAGAGTGAACTTGATATGTAGGCACAGAAGTGAGCAGGAAGTATAAGGAAAGTGGAAAAGTACTGTGATGTGTCAGCATAAAGAATCCATTTCCTGATTGAACATATATGGTACCGTTGTTTGCGCGCGCAGGTTGTTTACATTGTTGTATAAAAGTTGGAGCCTGGCCACACCCAGGCAGAGTTGCTTGAGCTTCTCTCACTGCTAGCAGTTAACAAATTGAGTGTTCGGATGAAATTTCAGCGTGGCATTTAGTTCCATGACAATTTGGAGGTTCTACCGAGATGTCAACTGTCCGGCCCAGCTGCCCGATGTTCGGTGGCCACCTGGGAAATGCAGACTGCCGGCACTGAGGTGAGGTTGTCCTCCCCTGTCTTCCCTGGGCTGGCTGTTTGAAGCTGACGGCTGTGCCTGACTACAACATTGAACTTGTTGGTTCACACTCAGCTCAGGTCAGGTCTGGGTTCCGGAACGGTGGGGGTATGTATGTTTGAGAGAGTGTCTTGTGTCTTTCCCCTTATGTCTGGTTCACGGGCAGCCGCCCCAAGTTGGCCACTTACGAGCCAATCTTGAAAGCAAGGGCTCGTGTTCCAGTTTGTGAATTCCTTTTGTGTCTCTGGTAAATCTCTCCTGGTTTCTGTAATGGGTGGAGGAGGCTCGATTTTGGTCCCCCCTACAAGGGTACCCCAGGTTATTTTATGTATACCCATTATGGAGAAAAGTCTTATAAGTTTTCTGAACAAATGGAATTGGTATACCAGGAATGATCCATCTAAGCAATTTCCCTTGCAAGGTACTTGTGATATGAACAAAATTGTTCAGCTTCGAGGAGCATTGGAGGCCAGAGGGGGAGGGACCCCTGACACCCAATGGTCAGTGTTCTTTGATTGGTATAGTGAAGCTTCTAAAAGTGACACAGAGTCCAAACTGGCCTCATTATGAGACTCTAATAAGAAATTAGAAGATAAATATAAAAAATCTAAAGGCTCATCACCAAGTGCGCCACCACATGATTCTGGCCTGACACCCCTTTACCCCATCCTCGCGGACTGTCCTCCCCAAAAGCTCCCTCCTTGTCCAATGCCCCTGATTGAAGGTCCTGAAGAGGATGACAGGGGTCCTTTAGAAATTTCCGAAGATGAGGATGAGGAAATTTTGATGGCCCTGAGAAGGCGTAGCCAAAAGCGCCCGCCAAAACCCAAGCTGGCCTCTGTATCCTCTCCAGTGGCTGACCACACTAGAAAAAGGGCTCAAAAAACCCCTGAAATCCCAAATATGGATCCAGATGTCCTCCTTGTACAAGCCCCTTCAAGGTTTTCCCGGGACTTGAAGGGAACCCAAGCCTGCTCTATAAACCATGGACTAGGTCAGAACTCTACTCCATTGCTAAGGACTTTCCAAAAATAACCAAAAATCCCCACAAATTCCAGGAAGAGTTCAAACTGGTGTGCGAAACATATCAACCCTTGGAGGCAGACTTATTACAGCTCTGCCGTCTTATTTGCACTCCGGCTCAATTGGACAAATGGGTAAAAGAAGCGGGATGGGGTAAAAAGTGTGAAATGGAAGACGGCTGTCCTACAGCTCATTATGCGGAACAATGCCGCCGACTTTGCGGGAAAATGTTGGAGGCCAACCCGCAAGCCTTCCCAAAAAAGACCAATTGGTCCGTTATTCGGGCTTGCAAACAAAAAAAGGAAGAAAGAGTCGGAGATTATAGCGCTAGACTGGCACTTGTTTTTAATCAACATTCAGGCATTAATGAACCAGATGATAATGCCTCTGGAGCTTTGGCAGCTTGTTTTGTAGATGGATTATTGCCGCCCATATCCAACTTGCTGAAGAGAATCTGTGTCGGATGGGAAATGGAAAACTTGGACAAGTTGCAGAGTGTGGTGGAACACTGTAAGCGATCTCTAAAAGAGAAAGCTGAAGAACAACATAACAAATCATTAGCTCTTCACATTCAGCAATTTCAGGGCCCTCCACATGGGCAGGGAAGCGGTGGAGGACAGAGAGGCAGAAGAAGAGGAATGGGCATGAATCAGGTAGACAGACAGAATCGTCATTATTGTAAGCAACCAGGGTATTGGAAAAATGAATGTCCCAATCGCCCAACACCTGCCTGCGATTAGTCAAGGAAGCACTGCAGAGTAGGAGTTTTGAAGGGATGGGAGCCCAAGAAGGGTGGCTGTGCCTAAAGGAAACGATCCTTCGGGCACAAAGCAAGACGATCCCCGAGCGAGGCAAAAAAGGGAAAGGGGCCAGGAGGCTTCCCTGGTTGACCAGAGAAATCCAGGGAAGCCTAAAGGCCAAAAGGGGAGCACATAAAAAGTGGAAACAGGGTGAGATCACTAAAGATGAATATACCTCCTCTGCTCGTGCTTGTATGGAGGCAGTTAGGCGGGCCAAAGCTACCATGGAGCTGAGGACGGCAACCCAAGTAAAAGACAACAAGAAATTGTTTTTTAGATATATTGGGAGTAAAAGGAAGGCCCAGGGAGGAATAGGACCACTGCTAAATGGGCAGAAACAATTGGTGACAGATAAGGGGGACAAGGCTGAACTCCTCAACGAGTTCTTTGCCTCAGTGTTCCTAAGTGAGGGGCATGACAAGTCTCTCACTGGGGTTGTAGAGAGGCAGTAGCAAGGCGCCAGACTTCCATACATAGATCCTGAGGTGGTGCAGAGTCATTTGGAAGAACTGGATGCCTTTAAATCGGCAGGCCCGGATAGGCTCCATCCGAGGGTGCTGAAGGCACTGGCCGACATCATTGCAGAGCCACTGGCGGGAATATTCGAACGCTCGTGGCGCATGGGCCAAGTCCCGGAGGACTGGAAAAGGGCTAACATGGTCCCCATTTTCAAAAAGGGGAGGAAGGAGGACCTGGGCAACTATAGGCCAGTCAGTCTCACCTCCATCCTTGGTAAAGTCTTTGAAAAAATTATCAAGGCTCACATTTGTGAGAGCCCTGCAGGGCAGATTATGCTGAGGGGAAACCAGCACGGGTTTGTGGCGGGCAGATCGTGCCTGACCAACCTAGTCTCTTTCTATGACCAGGTTACGAAACGCCTGGACACAGGAGGAGGGGTGGATGTCGTATACTTAGACTTCAGGAAGGCCTTTGATACAGTATCCCACCCCATACTGGTGAACAAGTTAAGAGGCTGTGATGTGGATGACTGCACAGTCCGGTGGGTGGCGAATTGGCTAGAGGGTCGCACCCAAAGAGACGTGGTAGATGGGTCGGTCTCGACCTGGAAGGGTGTGGGCAGTGGGGTCCCGCAGGGCTCGGTCCTTGGACCGATACTCTTTAACGTCTTCATCAGCGACTTGGACGAGGGAGTGAAATGTACTCTGTCCAAGTTTGCAGATGACACAAAGCTATGGGGAGAAGTGGACACGCCGGAGGGCAGGGAACAGCTGCAGGCAGACCTGGATAGGTTGGACAAGTGGGCAGAAAACAACAGGATGCAGTTCAACAAGGAGAAATGCAAAGTGCTGCACCTAGGGAGGAAAAATGTCCAGCACACCTACAGCCTAGGGAATGACCTGCTGGGTGGCACAGAGGTGGAAAGGGATCTTGGAGTCCTAGTGGACTCCAAGATGAACATGAGCCGGCAGTGTGACGAAGCCATCAGAAAAGCCAATGGCACTTTATCGTGCATCAGCAGATGCATGACGAATAGGTCCAAGGAGGTGATACTTCCCCTCTATAGGGCGCTGGTCAGACTGCAGTTGGAGTACTGTGTGCAATTCTGGGCGCCACACTTCAAAAAGGATGCGGATAACCTGGAGAGGGTCCAGAGAAGGGCAACTCGTATGGTCAAGGGCCTGCAGACCAAGCCCTACAAGGAGAGACTAGAGAAACTGGACCTTTTCAGCCTCCGCAAGAGAAGGTTGAGGGGCGACCTTGTGGCTGCCTATAAGTTCATCACGGGGGCACAGAAGGGAATTGGTGAGGATTTATTCACCAAGGCGCCCCCGGGGGTTACAAGAAACAATGGCCACAAGCTAGCAGAGAGCAGATTTAGATTGGACATTAGGAAGAACTTCTTCACAGTTCGAGTGGCCAAGGTCTGGAACGGGCTCCCAAGGGAGGTGGTGCTCTCCCCTACCCTGGGGGTCTTCAAGAGGAGGTTAGATGAGTATCTAGCTGGGGTCATCTAGACCCAAGACTCTTTCCTGCTTATGCAGGGGTTCGGACTCGATGATCTATTGAGGTCCCTTCCGACCCTAACATCTATGAATCTATGCCCAGTTTCCAACACAATGACGGGCCATTGGGGAACGGGACCAGGCAGAAGACCATTCTCTCCTTGCACCCCTTGTCCCCCTAACAAAAAAGGGAGAAATCTCTCTTTTGGTCGATGGCAAAGTGGCCCCCTTTTTGGTTGATACCGGGGTCTCTGTATCGGCAATACAATCTAAATGCCTCCCAAGCCGTCCCTTGACCGGACAGGTAGTTCAAGTGGTAGGAAGCTTTAATGAGCTCATTCCCCATCCAGTAACTGAGCCCTTAACTGTGTCCATAGGACCCTTATCAGCAGAACATGCTTTTTTACTTAGTTCCACTTCCCCTGTAAATCTTTTGGGAAGGGATTTACTTTGTAAACTTGGTTGCTCTACTTTTTGCACTCCCAAGGATATCTATTTAGAACTCCCAGAAACAAACGGGTCATCTCCTCAGGCTGTACAGGAATTACTGGACATACCTTTAGCAGAATACATGCCCATCCTTGCAAGCCTCACAATGGAAGAAGAAACCCTGTTCGATCAAGTTAATCCTTCTTTATGGTCTGCCTCGCCCACAGAGGTAGGGGACCTAAATACAGAATCGGTTAAAGTTATTATTGATCCTACTAAACTACTTCCGAGAGTGACACAATATCCTTTGAATCCAGAGGCTGAACAAGGTATAGCCTCGATCATTCAATCTTTATTGCAACAGGGAGTCATCTCACCGTGTACTAGTCCTTGTAACACCCCAATCCTCCCAGTAAGGAAAGCAGATGGGAAAACCTACAGGTTTGTCCAGGACCTGCGAGCAATTAATTCTATTGTCATCCCAAAGTTTCCTGTTGTACCTAATCCGGCTACCATCTTAGCTTGTATACCCCCTATGGCCACCTATTTTACTGTAGTTGATTTGTGCAGTGCGTTTTTCATAGTACCACTGCACCCCGATACTCGATATCTTTTTGCTTTTACATATAAAGGGCAACAATATATGTGGAACGCTCTTCCACAGGGCTTTTGTGAAAGCCCATCTTACTTCTCCCAAGCTTTGCAGAAAGACCTTTCGGACATCACTTTCCCCAGTGGGTCAGTTCTAGTTCAATATGTGGATGATCTTTTGCTGTGTTCCCTTACCAAACCAGCTTGTCAAACTGACTCTTTGATTTTACTGAATGCACTGGCGAATAAAGGCCACAAAGCCTCAAAGACTAAATTGCAATTCTGTCACCCTCAGGTCCAGTATTTGGGTCATGAGTTATCTGCAGGAAAGCGACTCCTCTCTTCCAAGCGAATACAGTCCATATTGTCCTACCCTAGGCCCACCACCCAAAAGCAGCTGCGCGGATTTTTAGGAGCAGCAGGTTACTGTCATCAATGGATACCCAACTTTGCACAAATGGCTAAACCCTTACAAAACCTCACTAAGAAGGACATTTCTGACCCCATTCCATGGCCCCCTGAGGCTGATGATGCTTTTGTTTCCCTGAAACGCAAGCTTTCTTCTGCCCCTGTGCTAGGATTGCCAGATTATTCTAAACTCTTCACTCTTTTTAGCCATGAAAAGGAGGGTTGCGCTTTAGGGGTTCTTACACAAGAACACAGCGGAAAACAATGCCCGATCGCCTATTTCAGTACCTGGTTGGATACGGTTGCCCAAGCATTCCCACCCTGCTTACGAGCAGTAGCCGCAGTGGCTAAACTGGTTCAACTGTCTGAAAATCTTGTATTACAAAGTCCTTTAAAACTAATGGTTCCTCACTCTGTTACTGCAATCTAAGACCCAACATCTTTCAAATGCCCGCCTCAGCAAATATGAGATTTTGCTTCTTTCCGCGGTTCACATTTCAGTACACAGCTGAAGCCTTTTAAATTCTGCAACTCTCTTACCTCTCCCCACGGAAGGGGAGCCCCACAATTGCCTGGAGTTAGTCTCCTCACTAACGACACCTCGACCAGACTTAACAGATATCCCGTTACAAAATCCCGACCTTGCTCTTTTTACAGATGGCTCATGTTATAGGACTGATAATGGGGCTTAGTTGCAGGGTATGCTATTGTTACTCTCCACGAAACTCTTGAATCAGCACCTCTTCCAGAGGTTAAATCCGCTCAAGTGGCTGAACTGGTTGCTCTCACTCGTGCTTGTTTCTTATCAGAAGGAAAGTCTGCCACGATATATACAGACTCTAGATATGCCTTCGGTATTGTTCATGACTTCGGACAAATATGGAAAGAGTGAAGATTTTTAACTTCTACGGGTCTCCCCATAAAAAATGGTCCTTACATTGCCATGCTCTTACAGGCCCTTCTACTACCATCACAACTGGCTATCATAAAATGTGAAGGTCACTCTGCAGCTAATACTGAGATAGCTCACGGAAATCATCTTGCTGATGAAATTGCAAAAGCAGCTGCTGGGTCACCACCATCTGCAGATGCCACCTTATTCTCCCTGCAACCCACGCCTTTGCCAACCCTTGTGGAATTGGCACTTCTTCAAGATCAGGCTCCAAAACCTGAAAAGGCCAAGTGGGTTGCAGATGGGTGTATTTTACATTCAGACGGTTTGTGGCGCTCCCAAGATGGCCGCTTGGTCGCCCCAAAAGCTTTGCACCATTCCCTTGCCTATGTGCTTCATGGGCCTTTGCATGTGGGAAAGGAGGGAATGGAAAGAACTGTGGCTCAAAATTGGTATGCCCAAAATTTCGGCCCAACAGCAGCTTCTCTCTGTGCTGCCTGTCCCACCTGTCAAGCACATGATGTTGGTAAAATTGTAAAGGTGGAACAGGGATACAGGGGTTTACCTGAGGGACCATTCCAACATCTGCAAATGGACTTTATACAGATGCCAAAATGTTCTGGGTTTGAATATGTTTTAGTTATTGTATGTCTCTTTTCTGGATGGATTGAAGCATTCCCCTGTAAAAGAGCAGATTCTTTAACTGCTGCAAAGAAGCTCCTTAACAACATTATCCCCACCTGGGGAATACCTGCCACCTTATCCAGTGATAGAGGTACCCATTTTACGGGTAAAATAGTTCAGCATATGTCCAAATTTTTTAACATTTCACAGCATCTTCATTGCCCCTATCATCCCCAAAACATGGGAGTGGTAGAAAGAAAGAATGGCATTTGAAAACTAAATTAGCGAAATTGTGTCAAGAAACAGGACTAAATTGGGTGACTGCACTGCCATTAGCTCTCATGTTTATGAGAGCCACCCCGTCCAGGAGATGCAGGCTGAGCCCTTATGAAATAATCACTGGCAGGCCAATGAGGTTGCTATCCACTCCCACCCCTGTTCCAGATTTAAATTTAACCCACAGTTATATGCAAAAGTATTGTCAAGCTCTAATGCATACTGTTAGTTATTTTCATTCTCAGGTTAAGGATGCTGTCCCAGGGGAGCCGGGGTTACAGAAAGACCCCAGGCCAAAGCGAAAGAAAGCCCCCACTTACCTCCTGCAGGGTCCGAAAGGCATGGGGAGACGCACGTAGTGAAACCACCCATGCGGTTCATCAGCCGCGCTTATATTCAGCTGGGGCTGGGTGACATCAGCTGGAGACGCCACCAGGCAGAGATAAAAAGCTGCCCCAAAGGCGCAGGAGGGCGACAGGTGAGCGGAGGCTCGAGGGGAAAGCCCACACCTCGAGGGGTGCAGCTGCTGTGTCGGGCAGTGCAGGAAGTTGGGGGCGGAGCCTGGGGAGGCACCGACAGTGAAGCTGGCAGCAGAGCCAACAGCAAAGCCGGTGGAGGCGCCGGCAGCGGAGCCTGCAGAGGAGCCAGCAGCAGAGCCGGCAGCTGTACCAGCAGAGGCACCAGCAGTGAAGCCGGTGGCGGAGCCAGTAGAGAAGCCAGTAGAGGAGCCGGCAGAGGCACCGGCAGCAGCACTGGCAGCGAGGCCAACAGAGGCAGAGGCAGTGAAGCCGGTTACAGGACCGGAGGAGGCATCGACTGGCGAGCTGGCAGGGAAGCCCCGGAGAGGAGGTAACAAGGGTGTGGCCGATGGGGACCCCAACAGGGATCGCCATGGGGTGCGGCGGAAGACCCCAAGCAGGGACGGATCAAGCAGCAGATGGGCCCCACTACATCCCAAGGATAATCGACCAGGACTCCATACCCGAGTGGAGCAAGCAACCGGGGCTGGGGCACCTAGGCACAGGGGAACCACAGGGTCCATAGGTTTAGGGCACTCTTCGTGGCCTCCTCGCCCACTGTCCGCATCGCTTTGGCTGTCACGGTGGTGGGGGTTGCACGCTACGTCACAGGGTGGTTGAGATAGGGCAGTAGGGATACGGGTTAGTCGGATCCAGGTCCGAGGGCCTCAAAGTCTTCATGTTGAGCTGTGACCTGGGGGCGCTGAGACTCGTGGCTGGAGGGCCACAGGAAGAAGCTGGGTAGAGCCAGGGATGCCAAAGGGCCAGAAGACCTGCGACCCAAGGTGGTGAGTGGCTGGAGTGTAGGGGAGGTCAAAGCCCCATGAGTGCCTGCCGAGAGGTGTGATGACCCTGGAGACTACCTCGAAGGGGAACCCCTCCACTGAGGTACCATTCAAAGTCGTGGCAGGAAGGTTAAGGGGATCCCTTGATGTCAGCCGGGGTAGTCTTTGGGGTCCACTCGCAAGCCCAGGACAGGCTCGATCAATAGTCCGGGCTAAGGCCACACAAGAGCGCCTGGTAGAGCAGAGGTGGGCACAGATACGTATCCCGCGAACCCAGTAAAAGAACAGTGCCACGATCTCAAGGTTGGAGACTGGGTATACGTTAAACATCACCAGAGAAAGACTGCCCTTGAACCCCGATGGAAAGGACCCTATCAAGTTCTCCTTACATCCTACACAGCAGTGAAGCTCACCGGTGTTGACGCATGGATTCACGCCTCCTAGTGCAAGGAGGTCCCTGCCCCTGGACCAGAAGAGGAGCATCGCAGGGAAAGTACCAGCAACCTTTCCCCAGAAGAAGATGGCCAATGGGTGCTTCTCATTTAAAGGGTTTAAAATTGAAACTTGTTAAGATCAATCCCTTAAGAGTCAGTCCCAACCCTTAAAAGAAACTGGAAACTTTTTCCAAAAGTGGAAACGAGACAGGGTTGCTTCACTACCTGAAGACCTCTTCATACAACCCTTCCACTTTTTCTGGTGCAGCCGGTTATCAAAACCTACTGTGGTTGCCCGTTACTTCACCATGAAACCAGTTAATATTCTCATTGTATTTCTCTGTGCTGCATTTGTCCCCAGCCGAGCTCAGGTAGTACAAATTTGTACCCAAATGCCGGAAGTTAACAATACCCACGTTACCATGGTAAAAAGTCTGAAAATCAGCCTCAACCTCAGTAACTGCCAGCTGTGTAGCCATATTCCCCTGTACCTTGAGCAAGGATTACCACTAATAGGGGTATCATGGACAGCAGGAGATTGGTGCTGGGAAATGAGAGGTTATGATTTAAACGTTAGTGGGTGCGAGAAATACCCGGACACTATCATGGCTGGGCAACCCTTTAAACCAGCAATGCCACAGCACTTTAGTGGTTGGGCGCAGCCTCCCAGTCTGGCACTGAGCTATACCACAGGAGGATATATCTGCCACAGGAATAATGACGGAAATATTTCTATGGGCTCCAGCCAGTGTAATCATACTCTGGATTGCCCAACCAATGTCACTGCAGATGGAATATTTCACTATTTTGCCCCAGAGACATGCAATATGTCATTAGCCTGCATAGCATTTGGGGGCAGCTACTTTATCTGTGGGGAAAAAAGCCTACAAATGGCTCCCTCCCAACTGGAAACGTAGTTGTTATATTGGAATTATTATTCCAGGTATCAGGGTGCGACCCAGGTTGGGGGGACGGGTAAGAAACAAAAGGACCGTTCGCATCTCTGTGCCAACATCCCTTCCATACATAAATGATGTCCAACGGACTTTTGAGTCCGCTTTTCCATGGTATGGAGCTGCCAAGGCCATGCAGAGAGTTAATGCCTTAAGTAAAAGCTTTGAAAATTTGCCAATGAAACTATAGGTGCTTTAAAGGACATAAATTTAGAAGTATATGTCACCAGACTAGTAGCAATGCAAAATCGAATGGCGTTAGATATTATACTTGCAAGCAAGGGTGGAACCTGTGCATTAGTAGGGAATGAATGTTGTACCTATATATCAGACAAATCCCAAGAGATCAATGAGCACATCCAGTCAATGGAGAAGGCTTTGGCTGAATTTGAAGAAGGAAAAGATCCACCTGCTAGTCTGTCCTTTTGGGGATGGCTCCCAAATGTCAACCTGGTGGATAAGGGAAATGCTCAAGTACCTTATAATAGGCGTATTCATACTCATTGTCGGATTTGTCTGTGTTCAAATGATTAAATGTTGTTGTAAACTATGTAAAACCACTGCAACTAGATAAGCACGCACCACTGGAATCCAGGTGATGATAATGAAGGAGATTGAGAAGAAACAAGAAAGAGAAGAAGAGATAAAAAATCTTATGGCTATTAGAATGTATTAAGTTAATGGTAGCATTTTGGGTTGGCCTGAGCGTAGCTTGGCCAAAAGGTGGGATTGTGGAAGTCAGTCACCTAAGATGGCTCCGGAGACCATTAACTCTGAGTGAACTTGTTATGTAGGCACAGAAGTGAGCAGGAAGTATAAGGAAAGTGGAAAAGTACTGTGATGTGTCAGCATAAAGAATCCATTTCCTGATTGACCATATACGGTACCGTTGTTTGTGCACGCAGGTTGTTTACATTGTTTTATAAAAGTTGGAGCCTGGCCACACCCAGGCAGAGTTGCTTGAGCTTCTCTCACTGCTAGCAGTTAATAAACTGAGTGTTCGGACGAAATTTCAGTGTGGCATTTAGTTCCATGACACTAGATACTTAAGTTCTTTGCTGTTTTATCATAGAGATCAGGGACACATCTTCTAAAGTTGAATTTACCCATAGAAGAACAGATACAATCACTAGCCCAGTCTTGTAAGGTCTCCTGGGCCCTCCCTAGCTATCTTCTAGTGATAAATAGGTACCTGGACCCAGGCCTCTGGCCAAATGGAGATCCCCAGTAACAAATGAAATGCATCCCAGCTGGAATGCAGCCCGCAACTGGCTAGAAGGACCTTGTGTGCGCCAGGGATTAGGGGCTTGCAATGAGAGCAGTATGCTTCTGGGATCTGCAAAGCCTCTTGATATGCTAGCAAGATAGTCATGCTCACAACAACCAGACTGGGTGAAAAAAATTCAGCTTGTGGGAGTTTGTTGGAACAGAATTTTAACTTATTTGTAATGATCAGGCAAAATCTGTTCCTGGTGCAGGATTAAGTGGGCTCTAAATTTTTGCAAGTGGGAATGGAAGAAACATAAAAAATAACAAAATAAATAAACTCCAGAATAACAACAAAAAACCCCACAGAAGCAGAATTGAAAATTGGTTGTATCATGCAAAACCATATGAAAAAAGAAAAGCTGAAAGAAGTCTGGTCTCCAGGTTCTCCTAAGCTTTGGAACAGGCTTTAGAGAAGCCATTTTGAAATTGTGTGGTAGGAAAAAAAAGTCTTGCTACTATGGAAACTGAACAATGAACAATAACCATGTATTGCTTTTCTCATCTTTTTGGGTTGGCACTTGCAACTTCTAGGTCCTTATGGACAGTGGCATTAATCGTTGTCTACCATCTGGTGAACTTGGGAATAAAGATGATTATGACCAGGGATCCTGGTTTTCTCTGTTTAAAGATTATACATTCTTTGATTAAACCCCCCAAAATCTGCTATTAAAATGAAACACTACTATATATAGGTATTAGTTGGACACAATGTTTTATTGATATATTTACAATTATAAATCAGTTTGGAAGTCTACCCGTACCTCAATCACTACAGTAAAATACATTCTAAATACCTATAAATTTTGGTGTTTGCTTTTTAGGTTTTGTATCTTGGAAAACCAGAGCTCTCCCTGCCCCCTTCTCTCACCAGGACATGGGTCCAGTTGCAGCTATCCCCGCACTGCTTTGTGGTGCTGGGCAGCCCTAATATGCTGGTGCCCTGCCCATGCCTTTTCCCTTCACTCCTGACCCACAGCCTCCCAGCCCTGCTGCCCCCACCCCATCAGCCCTGTTGGAGGGGGCCCCCAGCTGCGAGGGCTACAGGGCCAGGGACCTAGGTCTCCAGCCCCCTACAGCAGCACCTGAGCCCCAGCTGCCACACACAAGGTGGCAGCTGCTGCAGCCTGGGAGTGGAGTGGAGCGTGGAGCCTGGCTGCCCTTCTCCCATAGGCAGCACACTCAGAGTGGAGCCCAGGGGGAGGGGAGGGGAGGGGTGGGCTGGGCTGGGCTGCTGGCTCAGGTCTCCCCACCATGCTGTCCTCCACCCAGGGCCTCTACAGCCCAGTGGGCAGGACCTGGCATGGCAGGGCAGAGTGGGGCTGGAAAGCTTGGTGCCACTGCCACAAGCCCCATGTTACCACATGGAGGTGCTCTCTGCCTGCCTGCCAGCAGCAAGGGGCACAACTCTATCCCACCACCCCTGCTGCTGCTAGATGGGCAGGGGGCACCTTGCTATGGCAGCATGGGGCTCATGGCAGTGGCACCGAGCTTCTCTGCCCTACTCTGCCCTGGCCTGCCATGCTGGGTCCTGCCTGCTAGGCTGCAGAGGGTAGCAGGGCAGGGAGCCCTGAGTCTGCAGCGAGCAGTTGCATCCACCTTCACCTTCCCCCATGGGCTCCACTCTGCATGTGCTGCCTGTGGGAGAGGGGGAGCAGCTGCCACCTTCCATGAACGGCAGCTGGGGCTCAAGAGTGGCAGCTGGGGCTCAGGAGCTGCTGCAGGGGGTGGGGGCTGTGGAGCTGGGTCCCTGTGGGGCCAGGTCCTATCTGCTGGGCCATGGAGGCCCTGAGAGGAGGACAGCAAGGTGGGGAGTCCAAGCCCACAGCAAGCAGCCTGCTCCCACCCCCCACAGAAATCTGGGGGGCATTTGCCCCCCCCCCCATATTTCCTCTGGGAATGCACACAGTGGTGGGGAGCCAGCCCCCACTGCCTCCTAGATGAGCCATCCGTGGCCCCATCCTGCTCCTTGCCTGGGCCCTGCGGCCATGCATTCCAGCCCTGGCCCCAAGCCCCACGCACTTCCTGGGCTGGGGAGCAGCCCAACTCTGTCCCTCACTATGGGAGGGCCTCAATCCTGCAGGAGCTCTGCCAGCCTGCAAGGGGAAACCTGCCTTAACCTGCATTTTTCTCCTTTAAAGGTGAAAATCTGAGTTTTTCTTCTTAAAATGAAAAAATCCATGTTTTACCATGTTTTTCTGTTGTGAATGGAAAACCTGAATCCCTGATTATGACTGAAGAAGAGACATTTGGGGAGCTTATTGAAGCCTCTTTAAACCATGACAGTGCATTTCAGGATTCGTAGCTGTTTCTGAAACAGAAGGGCTCCCAGATAATTTGTTCCTGGGGGTTATATGCTTAGGAAAAGCCATCTTACATCTTGCTCATGCTGTCATGAAAGTCTCTGAGCCTCTGCCTCCCAGCCAGCTCTACCTGTTGTTCCTACAATTGCTTAAAGAGAACAAAGTACAGTTACTGTTCAAGGCACATTTTGCTCAGCTTTCCTCAAACCTTTCATTTTGAACTGGCCAACACCCTTTCACAGTTGTCCAAAGGCAGACTGCAGTGTCATTGTGCAGGAACTAAGGCCCCTCTACATATTACAGGTATCGTGCAGTTACCTGGTTAATTGTGCAGTTATCTTGAAACCAGCTACACATGCAAAGTGCTTATCACATGACAAAAGGCTCCAACCAGCTTTGAAATTGGACCTTGAAAATGTGTACTAATTTTATAGCTGGTTGCTATTGAGCTTTAATTTGCACATGTAGCCTCCCCTGCAGTGGGGAGCTCTGTCAGCTGTGGGATCACAGCTCCAGGGGTGCACCTTGTCCAACAGGGGCTGTGAGTCCTGCAACTGCTGAGGACTCTTAAACCCAACAGTTCTGGACTCTGGGTCCTGGCAGTACACTGCACCTGCCGGAAAACAGAGTCCCACAGCTGCAGAGGTTGGGTCCCTGCAACCATAGGCTGGGGCTACCATCTCCCAGGCCCAGGGGTACATAAAGCCCTTGGAACATGAAGGCAGCTGCTGCTGCTGCTGCACTCCCTGAATGGGGAAATTGCTACAGTAGCAGCAATCCATCAATCCTGAGGGTTTCATACACCTTTGGGGCAGGGAGGTTGCCACAGCAGCGATATCCCAGCGACCAGGAGTAGGTGGGGTGCCCCTACAGCCAGGAGCCCCTCAGGGGCCATAAGGCAGGATGGGATCTAATGCACAGTCCCACTTCCTGCCATGCAAATGTAGCATGGCAGAAGGCACGATTGTGTGAATTATGCTTCAGATCCCAATGCACCTTTGCCAGCACATGTAGAGGGGGCCAAGGCAATACAGGTCTTTTCCACAATTCAGATGTTCAATAAAAAGTTTCGGTGTCCTGGTTGTGGAAGATGATAAACATCTCCCAAGAGAAGAACAGGCATGCTGGCACCATTAACATCTACATTGTTAAATGTAGACATATTACCCTTTTTAATGGGGAAAACAGGTGGGAGTTCCTGAAAAGTCTAGCCTGACAGGCTTTTCCAGGTCATCCTGCAATAATTCTAGTGAACTTACTGTGGTGGCTGACCAAGTTTGGAGCATGGCAGAGAATTCCTTGTTCTAAGCTTGGTGAAATGGGAAAAATAATGAGGATTGGCAAGCATTACAGCACATGGTCCCAATTTATTTTAATGGCAGGGGACATCTATCACATGACTGATTTATCTATTCTGAACTGATCAGCAATTAGGGATTGCTAGCTGGTGACAACTACGTACTTCTGAACAGATATAAGGAGTCTTGTTGGCATGCTAAAACTCTACAAAGATTTCCAGGACAGTGTTCCTTCCCCAGCCACTTTAGGTCATCCTGGGCAGAAGTGCCACAAACTCATTCAGTGTCCAGGGTGAGGTGGGTGGGGATGCAGACCACTGAAATGGGGGTGGGATTTGAGAAGGGAAGTCTTGCCTGCCTGGGCTCTCTGCACAGTGAGGACAGCTGATACTGCTGCTGCTTCTGCTGCTCTAAAAGTGTCAGCAGTAGAGGCAGCATGCAGCAGCTCTATGACTTGGGCTCTAGAGAAGCTGACTCTGGTGCCCTGTTCACTCCCCTTTCCCTGCTGGCCCCAGATATGCTATTGGATGTAAGGCTGTGCCTGCTGGTACAAAAACTCCCCAGGGGGAGAAACGCCATTCTGCTTGCCCCACTTGCCCCCTTGATACACTGCTGGGTGAGGGGATGCACTGTCTGGTATTGATGGCCAGGCAGCATAGGCTACCCCTGCCATGACAAAGACTCCCAGGAAAAGGAGGGGGATTCTGGTGTCCTCTCATAGTTGGCACTCAGGGTTGGTGCCCTGCTCAGCCCTCCTCCACTCCCACCCCAACAGTTACACTACCAACATCAGGTCTGAAGCACAATCTTCTATCACCCATCAGTGTTTGTTTTGCAATCTCATAAATTGCAAACTGTGTGAAAGTGTTCTAGGAAAAGTTCCTCCTGAAGCAATTTCTCTGTTTGGCCATCATTCTGCTCACACTCATCTGCTTACTCCTTCTCCCAGTCCAGCTGCAGGTGGGAGGAGGAAAGCTGCAGCTGTTGTTCCAAAAAGCACAGGCAAGACTGCTCAATAGCATGGCATGAAACTTACAAAACTGCATCCATACAGCAATGCCTTGTCATGCACAACCGCACAAGCTGCTTCATATCCAACTACCAATACCATGGCATGACTTACTGCGGCATTCAAAATCATCTCTTAGGACTCTTAAAATGATGTCAGGCCCCTGAAAGGAAGCAGATCATGGGATGGGAAGAGGCCAAGTGTAGGGTTTTTAAATTGATCCTGGATATGGAATGCAGAGATCCTCCACTATATACATATTCCAGTTACTGTCTAATATATATTGCACCAAGCACCACTGGAACAATACTTCAGCAGTAGCCCACCATGCTGAGCATGTACTTTAGAAAAAATCAAGCCCCGCATGGAAGCAATGACTTGTAGTGAAGCAAAGGCAAGTTTATACAATGCACTTACATCCAAGGATCTTATTTTGAACCAATACTCTCAGGTAGACAAGCCCCAGTCCTAGGCTGTCCAGAACAAGGTATTACCTAGGGGAGCATCCACCATCCCTACTGCTGAACATGGGTAGCCATAAGTCAAAGATATAAAGGGCCCAGAGGAGAATAAGCAAGAGAGAATGACTTTGAGATGGGCACTGCCCTGAAAACGAGGATGACCAGACTTCCAGGCCAGGCCCTAGCCCTTGCCTTCAATAGCTTTTCTGCACCTTTCATACATATTGGATACAACAGACAGATAACAGTAGGATAGTTTCTGCTCCATTGCCAGAAAGGGTGAGAACCCAGGTCTTCCTCCCTTCCAGGGCAGTGCTTGTTCATTTTATTCTCTTTTCTTTTCTCCTTTATCCCTGTTATACCCCAACAAACTTTGGTTACTCGGCACTAGAAATCTTTTTTTTAGCTGCCAGTATTTAGATTATATTCTTTGATAACCTAAGGTAGGTAGCTGATGTACCCTTGCAGTTTTATGCCTCTTTGATACAAAGTATAGAAACAGCACCTGTGAATCTATTGAAAATCCAGAAGGGAAAAAGACGTTTGCTGTGGGGTTTTTGTATTATTCAGTATTAAAGAAGACAGTAAAAGGCCATGTTTTATCAAAGATCACTGTATGTTCTTCAGAGAATCAAAGAAAAACTGTATTGTTGCAAAATAGGAAGCTATTGTGATGTTTGTATAGCTACAATCCATTTAAAAACCATTTTTGTTCCTCAAACCTCAGATGTGAGAACTCTGTCAGAGTGTTTTTATTCCAGTTCTGGGATCTTTGGGTCAGCACCAGAGATAATGCCAAAACAAAGGTTTCTCTAAAACTAATGTAAAATTAAAAAAAAAAAAAAGAACAAACATTGACACACTAGAGAGAAGAAGAAGAATATATATGGGGAAAGTAGCAGCACAATAAACCATTTAGTGTTTTAAATAAAATGTATGGAAGATAAATAAGGTATTTGGCCTGTTATAAGATTTAATTAAATATGCAAAGAACTTTGGTATCACTAGATGAAAAGTGATATGTAAGTGTACAACATAGCCGTCTATAAAAAGATGCTTAGCCTTCAGAGGGGCTGAAGCTCAGTGGTAGGAGGTTTGTGGTTAATAACCTGCCTGGCTGGAAGAGAGATGCAGCTGATGACTAGTAAAAGCCCCAGGAAAAGAGTGCAAAAGGGAGAGGAGGCTGTGGTGCTGAAGGAAAAGCACAGAACCTGGGGTGCCCCTCTTAAGGTCTGGAGAAAGACAGCAGGTTTGGAGATTTTGTTTTGCGTTGTTTTGTTTGCTGCAGGGACAAGGTTGTCCTGTATAAAGCAAACTGACTGGAAACCCTGAACACAGAGTTGCCTGGCCCTGATAAGAGAGCTGGGTGAGTGACATGCCCCATGTTGCTGGCCATTTTTTTTTCTAACTCTACCCTTTCTATTTAGACAACTATGATAACTCTGCTGTACCATCCTGTTAGGCAACTAGTGTTCTCTGGTCAATTGAATGTGGGAGTGAGCCTCTAATCGTTAAAGGAAAAGATCATTTTAACCATAGCATCAGAGATCAGAGCTCACATACATCTAAGCACCAGCACTCCTAGCTGAGAACAAGTTTTCCCCCTGTGCTAAATCATTCATTTAAATGGTGTACATTTTAAAGCTGTTTTTAAGAGGTAAATTTTTCCTTAATGGAACCCTGGCCCCTGAAGAAGAAAACAGCCATCTGGTTCTCCATTAGTTATTACCTCTCTTTCTTCAATCTGCTAGTTCCTTTGATTAACTTTGGATCAAAAATTAAGTCAAGAACTGGGTAACAACTAATTGGGCAGCTGATATTAAATGTGTTCTCATTAAAATTATGGGAGATAACCTATTGCTCATGTGCAGAAGATTTTCACATGAATAGGTTATTTGAAGGAGAGAACTGCTTAACTGTAGTAATTTAAAATACTATAAATAATAAATAAGGATGTCCTACAACAAAGAACAAAGATTAGACACATTCCTCTTTACAAGGACATTTGTGGGGTGAAGATTAAGGGAGGGAAAACAGCATTTTAGGCTGAAGAACAATGTTGGCACAAGGACAAATGGTTACAAGCTGCGTATGGATAGTTGTAGATTGGAAATTAGAAGACTGCAAAAAATCCGAGGAGTGAAGTTTTGGAATTGTCTGTTGAGCCACATGGGCATACAAAAACAGAAATGCTTCAAGATTGAACTAGATTAAATTGATGGTTTGATAGAACAGGGAGTTTTTGACTCGTCAGTGTATGTGGAGTCATGTATTTGTAATAACTTCTTTTATACCCCAATGAAGGTATCTTGTAGTATGGTAAGTATCTGGTAATTCCATGCTTCTGCTGGTCACCAAAAGGAGCCAGGAAGGAATATTTTTTACCTCATGAAAGCTACTGGCTTTTTTTGGAGGGGCAAGAGTGGGGTGTAGGGTTTCACTTTCCTCCAAAGTACTTGGATGTTGGTGGTGAAGGAGTTTGGACTAGGATGCATCAGAACTTTTGCCAGCACTTACCAAAGTAGTACCAAAGTAGTCTCTTGATATAGAGTATTGCTCTTCTAGTCACCAAATACCAATCACTACATTTGGCATCAGAAAGGAATTTTTCTTCAGGTTAGATTGGTGTGGATTATGGAGGGTTTTACCTACATCTACAGCACAAGACACTGTCCTTTTTCTAGGGCTTCCTGATCCCACTTCCTTGTTGTTGCAGTGCAAGGCATTGGCAGTGCCCTGCTCTCCCCACCTTTTCTTATTCTGTAAGATGTTATAGGGTGTTGTTGATATTCTGGGTATTGTGCCTTGTAGGTATGTGTAAGGGTTTGAAATAGTGATTTTGGGTATCCCTGGGGGTAACTGATTGCCTCTGGACACGCAAACTGGATTCAGTGGCCCAGATGGCCCCTTCTAGTTGTATAATCCTAACTTCTGAATTCATAGTCTTAAATGGGGAAGATATATAGGTATGCCAAATTTTAACCTGTGATGAATTTGTAAAATTGGTATCTAAACTGTTATAAAGAATGAGGAATATTGTTTGTTACACGAGTGTGCAAAACCCCAAATCCCATTGTGGTAGGTATTGTATGAACACATACAAAGACAATTAATTCCTTCTGCAAATACTTAAAATTTAAGACCTTGAATCTACAAACATACCATTTTCTGTGTAAGAACAACTGCTTTCATGTCAGTGAAAATACATGTGTGCAGACTTATGCAGCATCAGAATCTTGGTCTCAAAGTCTGCATGGAGCAGCTTGTGGGATCTGAGCAAATGAGCTAGGAAGGATGAGTTACAATTAAATATATGAAAAACTTACACACCATTGAGCCACAACTCTATACTGCATTATTTGTGGATCTCTTTTAGCTGCCTAACCCTTGTGCAAGTTAAAGGGTAAGGGGTGAGGATTGATGAGACCCTTTGACCTTATACCTGTGGAGAATTGCACATAGTGGAGCCTGGCACCATCAGGCCCCTTCCCAGTTTCTCTCTTCCTGTGCCCCCACACACACTTCATCTCAAGGGAGGCAGTTTGGATGCAGGAGGCAGCAGAGCCATCATGACCAGCTTTGAGTGAGGAAAGATGTGCTCTACACAGTGGGAATTCCCCCAAAAGAATGCCTGCTTTAGATTTTCTTTTTTGATGTATAAGTTTAATTAGATGAACACAACCTAGACAGACTGGAGAATGTGGCCCTTGAAACTTTAAAACAATTATAAATGAAACTCTGTTAGGTTAGGCTTTAATAATTAGCTCATTTCCTATAGGTTTAGTAAAATAGGTGCATCTTGTGTAGATATTTGAAGAGGGAATAATGGCACTGTTGACAGAACATAACCTATTAGAACTACTGGACATGCTTGCTTTTGCAAAATTGGCATACAGGTTCTTTTCTTATGCTCAAGCAAATAAACTTTACGCTTTCCCTGTGTATGCATAAAAAGCTTTATAGAACTTTAAATGGTATGAAAATGCACAATTAAGAAATCTCAAAATCACTGTTAAATTTACAGAGCTAAAATATTGGATGGTTTGCCAGCAGATGGCATATTGTCTTATATATCAGTAAATTGTGCCAATTGAAAAAAACAAAGATGACACTGTAGAAGACATTTTTTTTCTCATTAGTTTCCTTTATACTTAGCAGCCATAGTACAGGGCTACATTATTGTATTTATCACCTCTCTGTGATTTTTTTTTTTTACAGAAATCTCATTAGAATGAAAATTTTCCCCATCTCAATTGTGAAACAGAATTATATTTATATATAAATGCACTATCAGTGCTTGTACTCGCACTTAAAATCTGAAATTATTGATTTTGTGTATAGGTGGTTGGGAAAGTAAAGCAAGGCAACAATTAGGAAGTCCTCCAAAAGGTCATAAAATAAAATTAGCTGGTAGCTTCACTCCTGTAAGAGAGAACTACCAAATTACAGATCCCTCTTCTTAAACTGGCAAGAAAGTCTGTCTATCTTTCAAGAAAAGATTTGATTCATTATCATCCTACTTTCCAATTTAATGCCTGAGATGGCCCAAGTACTTTGGGATAGGCTATTCCATCTTCTAAACATGTACATTAAACAATGAATTCTTAATGAGAAAGTATTCAGCAATGCAATCAGAAAAACACCATGTAGATTCTGCAGTTGATATAAAACAATTACGTATGTATTCATCCTTTTTAATGTCTTCAAGTATGCTAGATGCTGAATCATTTATGAAAAAAGTTTAAAATACAGACTATTTTAGGAGCTTTGTAACAATTGTTCATTTGAAATCCCACAGAAAAATATGAACTCAGTTCTGTAGCCCTTATAGGGGCAAACCTCTCATCAGACTGAGTTTTACGTGGAACAACTGGAGAACTGGATCTGCTTTGAGTTGCATTTCTTTTCTCAACAGCAAGCTGTGACATTTTCAAAAGACAATACAGAATCACATTTCCTTGCATTTTTCAGATGGGCTCTCTATTTACATATCCAACCAACAAATCTTGGCTTTTCCTAATACTTTAACAGCTAAGGGATTTACTTTCTGAAGAGAAGCAGCACAGCTCTGCCTAGCGTGTTATTGAGAAAAGGCTCCCGTGTACAGCACGCGCTTTAAGAGACACTTTAAATAACCTGTCACCCTAGAATTTTTTTGATTCGATATTTAAATCTCCCTCACTTTGACCGTCACGTACTTCACACACAATATTTATTGTTATGAGTGTCAGTTGTATGTTATCCATCACAACAGCAGTCATGAAGCAGTCTTCATAGCATGCCATAGAAAACAGGTGATGCAAAGCGGTCAGTTTGTAATCTACTTCCAAGGCTGTTTTAACAATATTGACAGGATACCATAATTTAAAAATAACATCTCCCCCTCCCCACCAGGTATACTTGCCACTGCATCACTTTTTCCCAGACCTTTATAGGATATTTGCTTTTCTTTTGATCTGTTCAGGTACAACGTGCCTCATTTGAAATCAATGCCAGGGCTCCTTGTAGGGCTGGTTTCTCTGAGCCCAGGCCCTGAACAGCCTGGGGGCATCGGGGTCCTGGCTCCGCACTGCCATACAGCAGAGGGGCCAGTTCCCCGAGGGTGCTGGTGTGGTGCAAAGACAGACAGACCCAGCAGCACATCCCAGGATGCCTGCTTCTGCTGGACCCGCACCTGGAGGCTGAGGCACAGGTAGCGCCCCCGCGGGGAGGCCCTGTGATGCCAGGGCCCCTCCAGGCCCTGCGGCGGGCCGGGGCAGTGGGAGACCCCTTCCCCAACACGGGGCCGACCCCACTGCAGGGCCTGCCCTGGGCTCGGAACCGCCCGCGGTCACAGGGCCTCCCCTGGGGCCACCTGCGCCGCCACCTCTCGGCACGGGCCGCCCCAGGCCGTGCGACGCCAGAAGCCCGGGGCCTTCTCCCCACGGGGAAGGGGGGGGAGTGGCGCAGCCGCGGGCGGGGCTGTTCCCGCGATCGGGCGCTGCCCCCGGCTGTTCCCCGTGGCGACGCCCCCCCCCGCTGGCCGGGCTGTTCCCTGCACCAGGCGCTCCCCCCGGGCGGGAGGGGCGGGGGCAAGGACTGTCCCGGCCAGCGCTGATCTCAGCCTGTCATTGGCCGCTGTCTGCGCTGACGTCACGATCATGATGAGAATTAATGATCGGAGGCGCTGATTTCATTGTGTGACGCCGGGACCGACCCAGCCGAAACCGGCTGAATCCGGAGCCCGGAGCCCCCCGGCCCGGCCCCGCCCGCCCTGCGCGGCACGGTAGGTCTGGCGCGGCGCCCTGGGGGGCGGGGGCCGGGCTGCGGGCGGGGGAGGCCGGGCTGCGCGGCCGAGCTAGGCTGCGCGGCGCCGGCGCGGGGAGGATGCCCGTTGGCGGCGGGCCCGAGTGTGGGGGAGGGCGGCTGCTTGGGCTGCTGCTCTCAGACCTAACGCGGGAGCGCATGCGTAGCGCGCTCCGCTCGCCTGTCCTGCGGCGGCAGACGCTAGCCCCGTTCGGCGTTGCGAAGGAAACACGCATGCGCACGACTAACTCGCACCTGGAGGATCGGGCTGCGCATGCCTGGGGGTGCTCCCGCCGCTTGCGCGCCGAGGAGCGGACTGCGCCTGCGCACTTCGTGCTGTTGGAGTGATTCCTGACTTCCCCGCCCCCTGCCGCTGGAGTGCAAGGAGCTGATTGCGGCGGCTGCGCGCGCGCGTAGTTGAGAACGCCGCTCACTGTGATAGCGCACGCGTGCTCAGGGCGCCCCCTGGGTGGAGCGCATGCGCAGCAAGGGGTATTTAAATGTAAACGGGGTGCTTGTGGCTTGTCTTAGTAGCCTTAGGTTAAGGGGGTAGAGTAGGGGCAGCTTTCTGACTCTTCGTGGGGCATTAGCCTCTGAATGAGGTTCTGGAGCAGGGTCTTGGACCTGGGTTGGGGTGTGGCTTGGAGTCATCCCTGACCTGCTTTGGCCCTTGTCACTGTAGCAAAGGGTAGGAGCCCCACGGTGCAGTAGATACCTGCCCTTTGGGAGCCTGCCTGCCTGGGAAGTGCAGCAGTGCTGCTGCAAAGTCCCTTGGAGCTCAGGCTTTGGGCCATTCAGCATCTGTGCAGGTGCCACAGCTGCTGCCAAAAGCAGGAACTTTCCAGGCAGACCGCAGAGCAGGGCAGAAGCCCTGAGTAGCTCTAGCAAGGTCTGTCAGAGCTGTAACTGCTGTTACCCGACAACTGTGGACTGTCACAGCTAGGAACCTGGTGCTGCCTATAATGTATATTTTGTTACTAGGTAGCCCACATAATAGTCAAATCTAGCACCAAAATGAATGATTTCCCAACAGTGGCCTCTTGAAAGGTATAATACACTGCTTGGTCTCTTTCAGGCTACAATCAGGTGTGTTCCTCTGTCAGTGTAGACCAGTGGTTCCAAATTTTTTTTTTTTGTACCAGGACCCGTTTGTACGCTCTGGCCAGTTCCATTGCAGGATGTTAAGTACCTAGCCTCCTGCCAGCTTGTGAGCAGAAACCTGTGGTTTCTGATATTTTTCTCCTTTAAAGGAGAACATTTGGTGCCAGGGAAATTGTGACTTCTTCTTTAAAGGTGAATCTGTGGTTTTTCCACATTTTTCCAAGATTTTTGTGACTCCGTTCATATGTTCTTGCAACCTGCTGTTGGGTCGCGATCCACCGGTTGAGAAACGTTGGTGTAGAAGAGTTGCAGTGGTGGAGAGAGGTGTGCACACACCAACCTTCATTCTGTCCTGCAAGAACCCAAGGAGTGCCGTTGTATTTGACTTAAATCCAAGGTCTTTAGTTTTGTAAAATCTTTTAAGAATTCTCTAACCTTAAGGCTTCTGTACATGGGGAATTGTGTTGCAACATTGCAAGCTGTACTTGCTTACTTATAGCAGTAACATTTTCCTTTTTGAAGGTAAGCCGGAACGTACCCTAGTTCTCTGTTGACATATATATGAAACTTTGCACATGTTGAAGTCTTTCTGGGATGGCAGTCTGAAGATTGTTTTGTCAAGTTTTATTCTTAAGAATATTTTTCTTAGGCTTTGTATATATGTACTTTTATAACGTTGTGTTACAGCAGATGAATGTCAGTTTAATATTTATTAGTATTTCTAACTGGGGAACTTATTTTCTGATTCTTACAAGTTAGCAGCCTTGAACTGTGGAGATTTTATAGTAGTGGTGCTCAACCCAATCCTCCCAGGGTAGGGAGGGAAGAGGGCATGGCCTACTCTCAACCTGGGGCCTGACCCTAGTCCTGAGGTCAGGTCTAGAGGTAGAGGGCATGGCCTGGACCTGATCCAACTGTGTGGGGCCTGGGGTTTGGGAATGTAGCACAGGGAAGGGTAGCTGTATTAATGGCCACTGCTTCCATGCCACCAAATTTCCCATGGGCCAAATGCAATGGGTCTAAGGTCTTGCAGGCTGGAGGTTGAGCACCCTGTTTTAGTATCTCATATTCCTCCTCACTTACAAGCTGTGTTTAATTTTGCTGACCTAAGAAGCAAATACTTCATGCTTTGTATAGAACACAGCCACTAGTTTGAATGGTGATATTTGGTGAGTGAAGTAACCCAGATATCTTACTTGGGTCCTTATACTACAAAGACTCAAGCAGATACTTCCCTTATAAGTACTTAGTTAATCCCACTGGACACAATGGAATAGTTACTACTTAACATTCATTTTGCACAAATATTGGTTGTGTCAAGAACTCTTAAGTATCTTTTGTGGGGAGAGGGTTGTATTTCTTGTGCCTGATAATGAAAACAGTTTAGTCTGCCAAGATAATATTCTGGCTTTCTTGTAACTGGAGAAGACGAGTTATGGGTAGGGTGACCATATGTCCTGGATTGGATGGGACAGTCTTGGATGTCACAGGTGGTCTCAGCATCTTGGTCACTGGAGAAAATTGATGCAAGTGTCCTGGGTTGGCATGACCTTGCTAGCACATGCCTAGCTCCTGACTCAGGAGCTGGGCACATGCTGGCAGTTTCTCACCAGTCCAGAATTTTTGCTTCAGTTTTTTCCAGGGAACCCAGCCAGTGGGCTGCAGGGAAGGTCGCTTGTGCAGTAGAGTCTGGGACAGGGGGAAGGGGCTGTGGGGGTTGTGTGTGCACATGCACACCATGCTGTCCTGCCCAGCCCCATTCCTGGGCACCATGAGTGTATGCATGTGTGTGCACTGCACTGTTCTGCCTGGCCCTGCTCCTGGGAGCTGTGGGATTGGAGGGAAGTGTTGTGTGCATGTTGCTGCCGCCTGGTCCCTCCCCATCCCGGATTTCCCTGCTCTTATTGGGGGACAAAGTCTGTTGGGATTTATTTTGTGTAAACCTGAAATTTGGTTTTATTTTAAAAATATTTTTGTATAACTGACCTGTTTAAGTCAACCCACAGCTATTGGATAGAATAGGATCTAAATATTCCTTTCTTATTTGGAGTATTTGACTTCTGTGAAATAGGCAGTCATCTGCAAATGCTTCTACTTGAGCTCAATTTTAAGCACATTGTTAGTTCAACTAAATCGGTATTTTCTGGATATCAACATTTCATACATGCATAGAATGAAACATGGTGCACATCTAGATCTAGAATTCCAGCTCTGTTGCAGGTTAGTGTGAGACTTGCCTCTTTGGATCCAATAAAGGACAGACTCATGTAAGTTAGAGTGCTGGTGACTTAACTTAGTGTACTACTGCAAATGCAATGTACTCTAGAAGCTGCATCTCTTGCACTAGTGGCATTAAGTTTAAAGGAGCACCATTAAGTATACTAGAGTGCCATGTTAACATTTAGGTATTTGAATTTGTGGTTGTCGTGGCTTACTACTGCCTTTTGCTTTATGACCCACTTAAAAAGACTTTATACTGTTGAATGTGTAGCCTATGTAGTATGTCCACATACAGTATGTGTACAGGGTTTGCTTGCCAGTTCTGTGGGTGACTTTTTTTTTTTTAATGCTGCATATAGAACAAAAAGCTTGTATGAAAAATGTTTAGTGAAAATTTACAAAGGAAATTAATGAATATAACTAAAACTCAGGGTTCCAGTGCTGTGGTTGATGCATAGCATCAGTACTGGCAATTTAATTTATTTATGTGTGTATTAAACTTATTTTTTTTAGTTTTGTGGTGTTCTGTGTGTGCCATAGGGAGGGGAAGTTTCCTTCCACTCCCCAACTCTGCATTTGTAAAGAGGAGCAGACGGAATGACTTCCTATGTACTGTACTTGTTTTGGGTAGGCAGATTACAATAAACGTGAAAAAAATCTTGATTTACAGGTTAATATGGTATTTGAGAGTCACGATTAATTTATTTAAATAAAGCACTTGTCTGGGGCTAAAATGTTTTGCATAGAGAGAGGGAAGGGAATCGGCTCACTGTCAAAGCCTGACACTTGTATTATGAGAGATGCATTGGATTGTTGTCTTCTTAAAAGTGTAAATCCTTTTTTTAATCTTGGACATTGACCATTTCAAGTAAGAGGCCCAGTTTTCTAGAGAGACTTTGATGGTCAGAGATCTTGTAGTAGTCTCAAGTGACAAACCCAAACAATTTATATTCAGGCTTCAGAGGATAGAAAAGCTGAAATTTAAGATAACTTCTGGAAGAAAAATAGTCTTGAAAAATGTTCTTTAAATAGAATCACTTGGGTACTTGGCAGCGGTTGTCTTTTACACTTGTTGTTCATGTAGGGACCTCATTTCATCCTGCTGCCTTTGTGGCTTGCTGATCCTCCTACTGTGCTTCTCTCTTGTAATGCCAAGACAGAAATTACCAAATCAGTTCATATCTCTGTGCTTCATCCAACTTTCCTGGAGCCTTCCACAAAAGGACTCATGGCCCTACTTACCAAATCAGATTAATTTGGACTCCCATCAGTCTAATTAATCACCCCCCAGCCCCATCCTTCCTGTGTAGCAGCAGATGATTGTTGCTAGTGGCAGTCTCTCACACTGTGGAGGCAGGCATGAGATTGACCAGGTGGGGGGCTCTGTTCTGGTCAGTGTAGATCCAGATGCAGCCTACAGGTATTAATTTGTTGGCCTCTTCTATGAGTAATCCTGTTGATTTCCATGGCAGCTTGTCTGCAACTCTTCTCTTCCCCCACCTCCATTCTACCATGTCCTAACTCCTGATAGCACCAAGGAATATTGAAAGGATGGAGAAAGGGGAAGAACAGTAGCCAAATCGATTGTCAGTGAACTTCAGTACCACTGAAGATGATAATTTTCCCATGTAAATAGCCCACTGTGGCTCATCAGAGGAGTGTCGGATTTGACTGACTCTCCTGATGTGGTTAGATTACACTCTGAATACTCATACTCAGCCTAGTTCCAGAGCAAGTGGGATGGGCTAGACTAGAGTCTGACTTCCTGGCCCCACTCAGCCCTTTTACACAGTGCCCCATCCCCTGTCTCTGTAGCTCTTCACACAGTCCCTTAGGGACCAACAGCATACAGAGTAGGGGGAGAAGTTTTATTAGTAGTAGTATTGCTCAGGAGAGTTGGGGAAAATGCAAGTCCTAGATGGAGAGAACTGGATTGAGCAATTGGTCTTAGGGCAGGTGTGCATCAGGGTTATGGAACCAGTAGGGATATCTGCTTCATATTTTTTATAATATTTAGATCAGTCATCTTTGGTTACAGTATACCATAAGAAGAGTAAATACAAATGGGCATGGAAACCCATGTCCACCAGAAATAACACTCAGTTTACCATTCTGCAATTTCAATATGAAGATAAAAGTTTATAAAACAGAATCACTTGTGCTGTCCACAATAAAATTCAGCAAGCATTTTCCTTGTTCAGAACTACCTTATTCCACTAGCAAGATGAGCGTGTATGTGGCTTGTCTCATGATCATTATGCTGTTTGAAAAGGAAACAATAACCACTGGCTGTTCAGTGGAACATTGCGTTCTGTGCTCCCCCCCCCCGAGCTTAATACCCAGATTCACTCAATTCTCTGCTTTGCAACAAGCTCCCTTTTAATCCCAACATTTAACTACCCTCAGGACACGCATCAAGTCCTTCAGTCATGCTCAAATGCACAATTACCTGTGACCTCAGCAAGATTAAAGTAACTTAACTTAATGGAAAAGTCTATGTGTTTCTATCTTAGTGTGGGGCTCAAGTTAATATTCTGTTTTTAGAACTGGATATATACTTTATGGGTGAATGGGAGTTGAAAGTGGCAGGTAGCCTTTTGATCTAGTCACCTGTAAGTGTGCTAGGTATAAAACATCAATGGTAGTTGCTTTGTGTGCCAGTGTCTTAACTTCTGTTTCCTTGACCCTTTTAAAAAGTCATTGCAGTGATTAAAATGCACTGGATTAATCTTAACTTTAAAATGTTTTCTGTAGGCTATGAAGACATTCCCCTTGACTATCAGCAGACTTCACAGATGAGAACGTTAGTGTGTAAACAGTAACTTAGCTTCATCTATAAACTATAGCACTTATCTAGGTGATGCAAACAGATGGTCTCTCAAAAGAAAACAAAATATACCACTTTGATAAACTGCAGAGAAACATCTAATGCTGTACTTAATGCTCATTTGTTCAAAGACAGTAAGTTAGGGAAATTAAGGTTTGTTGAGACAAAGTCTTTATTAGTCCGCTCTTTCTTCATAAAATAGCAATGAGCACATAGGGAATAAAGTTTATCATTTAATCTATCTCCAGCATGTGTTCAAATAAAATCGCTTGTGGTTTTGGCATCGGCAAATGTTTTTGGCATTGGTAGGATTTCCCCTCCCTCTAGTTCTTTTGTTTACTAATAGTGTTCTGAGAATCTCATTATTATTTTTAACAGGTTTATATTTTTAAGAGACCAGATACTGACTTTGAAATCAGCGTGTTTTTTCATAAGCATACAAAATAGTAAAATTCCACTTTTAAAGCAGCTATTATACAAAGATTTGTAGATTTTTATATAGACAACTGTTAAAGGAAGTAATTCAACCTGTAAATTTTATGGTGAGTAGCTTTATTCCACATAAATGAATTAAAAGAAAAACTTATTCTATGCATGTTTATTTTGGTGGTTTTGGGGGTTATGGGTGTTTTTACCCTGTCAGTACTTTTGAGGTCTTCTGTAGTTCATTGCAGCTCTTGCATTTTGACGTTTAAGGTGCTTCTTCATGTGGTCTATTTAACCTAACTGTGCAAGAAGTTAAGAAGAAATGTCTTTCCATTTTTGCCAGTGCAACTCCTGAATTTCCATTTAGTTGTTAGATATGTTAATTATTTTAAATAGGCACTTAAGCTACTTGATATCAACTATATTCTGTGTTTAGGGAACATGGACCTATAGGCAGAAACAGGTTAAAAATATGGGTAGTAAGCTTCCCACTAGACTTCATAACTGTTTGACCAGTTATAAAAGGAGCATTGTTGAGGGTGGGTACAGACGTTCAAGGAGGTTAGGGGGAGATTAGATTGTATTTAAAAATGGCTGCCTGGTCTAACTTAGTTTGCCCACACGTGGACCTTACACATCGATCCCTAGTTAGGTCGATCTAAATGCAAACTGTACAGAAGTTCCAGGAATGTTATATCAGTCAAAAAAGGCCAACTCAGTCTAATTTAACTGTATCACAGAGGTGCACCAATTTAGATTGGGCATGGTTAGACTGATCTTACTGAACTTCTATACATGGTCTGAGCACAGCCCCAGGGCTGGGAAAGCTCAGTTGCTGGCCTTACCCCTATTGCAACACTTACTACCTTGCCTCTGCTCCTTCCCCCCCCCCCCCCAACAGCCTGCCCCCCTTCCCGCACCTGGATATTTTTAGTAGGGGTGCACTGGTGGAGATTTTTACAGCAGGCACTGCCCAGGTGGGGTGGGTGTGGGACAGAGCTGTGGCTCATCTGGGGGGCACAGGGAGTGGGGGCGGCTCCCACTGCTGTGCACTGTTTATCCGGGAGGGCAAGGCAAGATTCATAGATGCATAGATGTTAGGGTCGGAAGGGACCTCAATAGATCATCGAGTCCGACCCCCTGCATAAGCAGGAAAGAGTGCTGGGTCTAGATGACCCCAGCTAGATACTCATCTAACCTCCTCTTGAAGACCCCCAGGGTAGGGGAGAGCACCACCTCCCTTGGGAGCCCGTTCCAGACCTTGGCCACTCGAACTGTGAAGAAGTTCTTCCTAATGTCCAATCTAAATCTGCTCTCTGCTAGCTTGTGGCCATTGTTTCTTGTAACCCCCGGGGGCGCCTTGGTGAATAAATACTCACCAATTCCCTTCTGTGCCCCCGTGATGAACTTAAAGGCAGCCACAAGGTCGCCTCTCAACCTTCTCTTGCGGAGGCTGAAAAGGTCCAGTTTCTCTAGTCTCTCCTCGTAGGGCTTGGTCTGCAGGCCCTTGACCATACGAATTGCCCTTCTCTGGACCCTCTCCAGGTTATCCACATCCCTCTTGAAGTGTGGCGCCCAGAATTGCACGCAGTACTCCAACTGCGGTCTGACCAGCGCCCTATAGAGGGGAAGTATCACCTCCCTGGACCTATTCGTCATGCATCTGCTGATGCACGATAAAGTGCCATTGGCTTTTCTGATGGCTTCGTCACACTGCCGGCTCATGTTCATCTTGGAGTCCACTAGGACTCCAAGATCCCTTTCCACCTCTGTGCCACCCAGCAGGTCATTCCCTAGGCTGTAGGTGTGCTGGACATTTTTCCTCCCTAGGTGCAGCACTTTGCATTTCTCCTTGTTGAACTGCATCCTGTTGTTTTCTGCCCACTTGTCCAACCTATCCAGGTCTGCTTGCAGCTGTTCCCTGCCCTCCGGCGTGTCCACATCTCCCCATAGCTTTGTGTCATCTGCAAACTTGGACAGAGTACATTTCACTCCCTCGTCCAAGTCACTGATGAAGACATTAAAGAGTATCGGTCCAAGGACCGAGCCCTGCAGGACCCCACTGCCCACACCCTTCCAGGTCGAGACCGACCCATCCACCACGACTTTTTGGGTGTGACCCTCTAGCCAATTCGCCACCCACCGGACTGTGTAGTCATCCACATCACAGCCTCTTAACTTGTTCACCAGTATGGGGTGGGATACCGTATCGAAGGCCTTCCTGAAGTCTAAGTATACGACATCCACCCCTCCTCCTGTGTCCAGGCATTTCGTAACCTGGTCATAGAAAGAGACTAGATTGGTCAGGCACGATCTGCCCGCCACAAACCCGTGCTGGTTTCCCCTCAGCATAATTTGCCCTGCCGGGCTCTCACAAATGTGAGCCTTGATAATTTTTTCAAAGACTTTACTAAGGATGGAGGTAAGCATGCCCCCAGAACTGCACCAGGCAGCCCGGGCAGGCTACAGTGCACCCCCAGAACTGCACCAGGCAGCCCGGGCAGGCTACAGTGCTGCATTTGGGGCAGGTGGCGGCAGTGCAGAGAGGCTGCCGCCACCCTAAATTTCACTATAGCCCCTCCCAGTGTCACCACTGCCTCCCTGAGGGCAGCACAGCATGGCCCCTGGCCCCAGCCTGCAGCTACAGCCCACCCAGCCTACCCCGCGCAGACCTGGGGGCACAGGCCCCGCCCTCCCAGAAAAGCAGCAGGCATAGAGGTGGGAGCTGCTGAATGAGTGGCGTGCAGGGGCAGGAGCCATCGCCTCCCCCGCGGCTCTTGGACAAGCCGTGGCTCTGTCCCACACCTGCCTTACTTCTGGCTGGGCAGTGCCTGCCCCAGCCCCACTCCCTCCCTGACTCCGGAGGGGGCTTTGATCTGCTCCCACACGCCCTTTCCCTTCCCTCCCACCACAACAGACTTACCAGCTGCACGCAGCTCACCACAGTGCCACGCGCTGCTCCTCACTGCCTGTGTGCTGCGCTGTAGCTGCATGGGTTCATGCACAGGCATTTATTGGCCAAATTATCAGCCACATCAGGCCAATATCCGATATAGTCAGTTTTCTCTATATTGGTGCCATCCCGCTGTTGGACTGATGAATCAGTGCTCCTCTAATTTTTAGCCCCCTGGCTGCTTCCTTATTCCCAGATGGACAAACCCCAACCCCCCCTGCAGACCAGCCAGGCCCCAAAGCCTGCCAAACCTCCTGATCCCACAAGCCACTTCTTGTGCTGGGAGCTGATCAAAGCAAGTTGGGGTGGGCAGGATGAGGGGAGAGTGTGTTGGCTGGGAGGGGGACGGGAGGCCCTGCAATTCTGTGCCCCCCCCACCCCCGGATCCCACCAACCCCACCAGTGGAGCCACTAGACCTCCCATTCCGACTAATTTCCATCCACCCCCCCCCCACAAAGCCATCTGCCCCCCCCCACGTTATTTCAGTTGGGTTCCCTGCACCAGTGAGTACTGATAAAGCCAGCACCCATACTGGTTTGCAGGACTGGGGGCAGTTTGGTGGCTTTTGATGGGGGATGGGGTTGGTGGGATTGGAGAGGCTTTCCAATCCTGCCCCCCCCCCCCCCCGCCTCAGCAGATGCCACTATTCCACCTCTTCTCTCCCCCACCAAATCCTGCCTGGTCCTCCCCCTACCCCAGTTTATTTTAGATAAGGCTCCTACTGCCTATCTAATCACTGAGTTAGATTGGCAGACCATTTTTAACCCAATCTAGTCCCCCCCAAAATTCATTGTAATGGCTGTATGAAGCCTAAAGGCGCTTCAGGCATGTGTTAAACCAGTATTAAAGCTGAACTGGACCTGGATGGCTTATCTGACTGATGCTTCAAGACTTACTATTAATATCCTAAAAGGTTTCCTTTTTAACAGTATAATTGTAGCTATAAGAAAGTTCAGTTAGAAAGCGTTGCTTTCATTTGCTTGTAAATGCAAATACTTAAAATCATTGCAGTTATTTAAGTCATAATCAGTAATCTTTGGGAGGAGGTGCATTTCTCACTTCTCTGTGACCAGAGCATAATTTCTTCATTTTTGTGATTTTTTTTCTTTTATTTGTAATTCAGACACTTTAAATATAAAATTCAGTTTCTGAATTCTTTTTGAACTTGGCCATTCCTATTCCTTTTCCCCGGGCCTTCCATCCCAGACTTCACTTCTCTTTGTGAAATACTCTTTGTTGCCAGTCTGAAACTAACAAAATCTATTTGCTAATATGAGTTAGTAGGAACTATAATGCAGTTTTCAAACATCTGATAACAAAATGACCCAACAAAACAGCCCTGCCAGCAGCCTCTGTTGCTCTCTGTTGGGTTTAATCTTTGAAAAAGAAACTTGGATATTGTCATTAGATCAATTTTTCTTTTGGACTTTTATCGTTGGAAACTTAAGTTCAGCTGGCCACTGCTATAACAACAAAATTCACTTCATTGCAGAAGAATAGAGAAGATCTTTATATTTGCAGCTGTCACTACACACATTAAAGAGAAAAATTGAGCACAATAATGGGCATGGGAAGAATAGCTAGATAATGAATAATTTTAAACTTGCACCGTAATTCAAATAGTATGAATGTGACTGAAGGGACAAAAGCACTGCTCTTTCTTTTTTGAGATTTCAGCCCATTGTAACATAAGGTCTTACATTTAAATAAGTTTGGTCTATGCTCAAATCTATATTGCAGCAATACAGTTTTTAATTTAGATAACACTCTGTTCTACCAAGTCTTATACTAAGAAAGATTAGGTCTAAATTTATTCTGCCTCTGGTAAAAGGCAGTCCTTAAGAGTTAGGATGGATTAATTGGCCAAGCAATGTGGATGCAATAGATTCCCTTACCCTCTCCCTCCCTCTACCCCCCCCCTCCCTCCAGCCCCCTCAAATGACTAGGAATGATTGGATAAATTTCTCAAACATTCAGTGGAGGCATCTACACATGCCACATGCATTTGCTCTGGTGTAATCTACTCTGCGGTGAGGGTTTTTGAGCAGGCATCTACACATGAGGGGATTAGGGAGCAGATTTGCACCCAGTTCCTGAAACCCTGCAATGGGCCCCTGCTGCCAGTCGGGGGAGCTCCAGATTCCCCTTAAGTGCTAGCTTAGGGGCTGGCAGGGAGCACTGGGCCAGGAGGTTGTTTGCTGCTGGGGTGGGGACAATGTTCCTATACCCTGGCAGGAGGGAGCTCCTGGCTCTAACTCCCCAATCAGGGGCACAGGGCTTAAAAAGAGCTGTGGGGGTGGGGTAGGTCCCAGCCCCCTGCTCAGATCCGCTGGTGTGATGAGCTAGCTGCCCTTACCCCTACAGCTCTTTCCAAGCCCTGTGCCTTGGACGGAGGGGGGCGCACGGGGCTGGAACCTGCCCCTGGCCAGCCCCAGGTTGCATGGGGAAATCTGCTTGTGCAGCCCGGAGCTGGCTGGGGCTGCCCAAAACAGGACAGTACCCATCCACCTCCATGCTGCATATGCTTCCCTGCACAGCCTGGGGCTGGCTGGTAACTCTGCCGATCAGGGGCAGGCCCCAGCCAGCTCCAGGCTGGGAAGGGAACTGTCCCTATGCAGTAAGCTTCCAACCCCTGCTCTGCAATCACAATTGCGAATCATGGAGTTGGGGGCTAGGAAGCTTCCCCCCCCCCCCCAGCTGCACGATTGCAGAGCTGGGCAGGTGAACTAGCTCCTCAGCCCTCACCAGCAGGGAGTTCCCAGTGCCATCTCCTCCACTGTGGGCTGCTGCTGGGAGACTCTTATATCCTAGCCTGACCCCTGCAATCTGGGAGCAAGGGGCTTGGAGACTGCCCCAGCAGCAGGCATCTCCTGGGGGCAGGGAACTGTTTCCTGCTCCCTGGTAGATGGCTGACCAGGGGCAGATTTTGCTCCCAGTTAGGTGTCTGTACAAGTGTTGTGGCACCACTACTAATCCCGAGTAAAGGTGCTACTTGCATTTGCAGGTAGCAGATTTACTTAGGAGATTTACTGCAAAGTAAGCATGTGCACGTGTAGACGCACATGCTTACTTCGCAGTAAACTATGCTAATTTGAAGTTAAGCATCTCATGTAGACACGCCCAGTGACTCCATTATAGCTCCCTGCAAGTGGCTGTTTGCTGGCTGTGCTTGCAGTTTTAGGGCCCATGGCATATCTGTCAAATCCTTTGCAGCTCCAGGAATGATATTTTATGCCTATTAATTACAAAAAACAACCTAATGTACATGTCTATAGGGTCATATAACTATTAAACACAGCATTGTGAGTTCCATACAGGTGCAAGTCATCTGTTTGACAGCCCTGATGAAATCCTCTTTATCAATAGGGCAGCATCAAGCTAACATTTTCAATGCACTTTGCCTGGCAGCGTGCATCAGCACTGACTTGTAAATTTCCAGTCCCCAGGTAAGTGACAGAAGTCACACCTGCAGGAGTGAAATTCTGGAAAAAATGTTCATTAGTCCAAGTTGGGACCTTTCTAGATCTCATGCAGGCAAGGTCTCCAGCAGTGCTTGTACACAGGCAAAATCATTTTGCTGTTCTTAATTACAGTTTGTTTTAAGGACTACAATAGAACACTTTATCTTTAAAGAATAGCTCTTATTTAATAAAATATAAACAATTGCTAGTAATCCAGCAGCCAATAAAGAACCAAAGTGTTTGAGACAGTGTTTTCAATAGGGGTTTAGGTTGTTTTCAATATACATTTACTTCAAATACAAGTTTTGGCCATATGCAAATAGCAGTGTTTCTTCCCTCTCCTGCTCCCATGTGGATGGTCATCAAGTCTCTATTCAAAAACCTTCAGAACAACAGCTTGGAACTCATCCACATCTGCTATATGACATACTATTAGCTGTATGGTCTTCTTGTTTGGATCAGCCCATAAAGGGAGGTAGCACAGAAACAGTATCAGTTTCTTGCTCTGGAAGCAGAGTACATGATGTTACAGATGGCATGTTGCAATTCAGGAGCCCTTTTAGGGTCATTTGCAGGAATCTGGGACATCTACTGCTTTTCCTGAAGACCAGTCTGGGGCTGTCTTTATACCAAGCAACTTGTGTACCTGCCATTAGTGGGTGTGAGTACTTGTTTAGCTTTTGTTTACCTATAAAATGAGGGAATGATGCCTGCCTCCATTACAGCTGAGTTCCTTGTCTTGTTTCCACCAGAGGATAGACTATTGAGCTGGAACCTCTGTCATCCCCCCCTCTCCACACTCTGGTCCCTCCAACCAATGCATGACGTTTTTACCAGTTTTCAGGGGATGCACAACACATCTGCAAAATATGATGTTTGGCATGTCTGCTAGTATTTGAAAGAGCATGCTTTCTGTCAGAACAGATACTGAGATAAAGAATGGAAGGAGAGGTGGAACTTGTTCTAATGACAAGTCCTCTTCAACTTGCAGTATTGTTAGGAGAACCACCTAACATTTTTTAAATAAAAATATCCTTAACAATTCTGCTTTCCTTGCCCCTGTCTGCTATTGCATTAATAGCATTTAGGGGAAAGTAAACCAGGTCATTAAAATTCTGGCCTAAGAAAACCTTGGTATTTTAGTGCAAGTCCTAAATATTCATGACTTAGTGATGAAGAATTTACAATTCAGCAGACTTACCAGTTACAGTAGAAATAAAATCACTTGGGTTATTTATGATGTGCTCGAAACATAATTGACTCCTTAGGTTTCTAATAGGGTACAGTGTTTAACTTATAAGCAGGGATCTTGGTTTTGTCTGTTTAAAATCCCAAAGTTCTCTGATTTAAAAAAAAAAACCCAAATCTGCATTTTTCCACAACTTAAAATGAAAGGTGACAATATAGATAGATATATCTATATAAATTCCAGATTAACGTAATGTTTTATTGATATATTTACAATTTTAAACCAGTTTAGAAGTCTACCAGTGCTTCAATCACTATAATAAATTACATTCTAAATACCTGTGTATTTGGGTGTTTGATTTTTGTTTTTTTATCACAGCTGCTTTGTGGCACTGAGCAGCACTGTAGTATGCTGGTGCTCTGCCCCTGCCCTTGCTGTTGGCCCTCACTCTGAACCCACAGCCACCCTCTCAGCCCTGCCAGTGCCTCTCCCTCCTGATCCTCAGTCCCTGCCTGCCCCCCACTCCCTCCCTTCTGGCAGCAGCTCACACCTCTTGCACCAGGCCACAGATCCAGCTGTACTTGCTGTTTTGTGGCTCTGAGCAGTGCAGGCCCCTGCTGTTCTGTTCTCTGCACCTGTGCCCAGGCCCCAGCAGTCCCTGTGTCCTTCCTGGGAAACCCTTGACTGGTGCTCAGGGATTGGGCTGGGCTTGCCTCTTGCTAGGCAAGTCCCTTCCCTTCCAAGCTAGCTTCCCCCTGCCTGGGGGGCTCCAGGCCTGGCTCTAGAAGCCACTTCTACCCAGAGTTTCCCCCCCCCCCCAATCTCTTTCTCTTACACACACGTACACACCCCCAGCAGGGCAGTAGCCACCAACACAACAGATGGACAATGCTTGCCCCTCGGTGCCCCGGCTGGGCAGCATCCTTAGGCCTCAACTCTGCCCCAAGGGTACGTGGCCTGATGGGCAGGGGTGCAGCCATGCTCTATCCCTCTTTTCCCTCACTGAGCTACTGCCACCCCAGCTGGGCAATGTTCCCTGCTTCAGCCCAACTGGGATGAACCACAGTGGGACAAGGCAGCCTGCAGCCATCCCAGCCTCAGCCTACGGCACAGGACAAGGTGACTACCACCCACATACCCTTGCCTTCCCTGCCAGATCTCCCCACAGCAGCATAACCCCCATCTGACCATCGGGGCCCCACTCAACCCTTCCAGAGGGGGTGCCCAGTTGCCCCCCACCCTTAGGGCCTAGCTCGCAAAACCCCTACTTACTCCAAAGGCCAAAAGAGGGAAAGTGAGGATTCTCAAGCACTGCCCCTGCCCCTCCAGACAGGGCTTAGGGTTTCCTGCCCTTTTGCAAACAGCTCTTGTAGGCTGGAACTCTGCCAGTGTGCAGAAAGCTGTTTGCAAAAGGGGAAAGCTGCATTTTCTTTTGTCAAAGGGGAAATTCTGTGTTTTTCTCCTTTAAAGGGGAAAATCATCGTTTTTCCATGGGGAAACAGAAAATGTGGATCCCTGCTTATAAGTAACACACTTCATTTTGAAGACTTAATTTCAGGAAAAAGCTTTTGTTAAGGCATGTCAGATTCTACTATTCTGTTTTGTTTTACAAAGGAAGAGTTTTCTTTTCTTTAGAGGAAATTTCATATTTTCACCTAGTCTGGTGAATTATCCCCCAAGAAGTCTCATGTGTGGATGTCCTTGCTACATTTCTATGTAGCCCATATATGTAAATTACTGTAAGTTGTTCTCTTTGTGGTGGTTTCTTCTTTTACTTTCCCACAAGATGATGATGAGTTTCTTAGTTTGTTCTGCATGATTTTTTACATCTGTACTGAAAGTATAAACATAGTTTTTGTGGTCACTAGTTCTTAGCTTTCTGAAGCATGGGATCAGACACTGCTTTCACATGCTAGCTTGTCTCTTTGGAGAGCCCAAGCCTGCATTCTTGTACAACCAAATCCTTACTGGTGGTGGTGGGGAGTTTGAAGTCCATAAGAGTAGTAGGATTGAGCCCCAAAATGTTAATAATAAAAAATACCTTTTGGACATGTAACTGAATAACAGATATGCCAGCCCTGTTAATTTTAGCATGTTGATGTTGAGGTCTCTTTTTGGATGGTAAAGCTTGCCACATTATACTAGTATTTTTCATCTTTATCCTTAATTATTAGAAGAAAGATAGAAAAGGAGATCGTTTGCACTGGAGCAAAAACCTCATAGAAGTTTAACAAAGGTAATTTACAACTTCAGTCAGTGATGTCATAGTTCTCTAACCGTACCAGTGTAACAATTTGACTTCAGCTTATATTGTTTGTGGAGAAACTCCCGCTCGTTAGCAGCACTGGCATTCTTCATTTCTTAATGTGCACTTAAGGAAGAAGCCTTTTTTCTGTATTAATTGAAATTAGATAGTGGATTTTAGTCATTTTTGTTATAGTGCTGTGCATGGGTGATGGCCTTTTTTATTGAACATACAGTGCACTAGCTAAGTCCATTGCAAAGGAAAGCTGCTTTTGTTACAATTTTTTTTTTTTTAAAGTAAGTAACTATCAGTGTGGATAAGTTTTGTTAGAGAAACGTGATTATATAAACTATAGCTTTATGCTTGTTTGGATAAATGAGAGCCTGTAAATTCTACAAGTATTAAAGTTTTTATTCCAACTTTCAGAGTATCTTCTTTTATTTTTAGATGAATCTGCGTTCTGTATTTACTGTAGAACAACAAAGGATATTACAGCGTTATTATGAAAATGGAATGACAAATCAAAGTAAAAATTGCTTTCAGCTCATATTACAGTGTGCACAAGAAACTAAACTGGACTTCAGTGTAGTCAGGGTAAGTACTGAGGCCTTCCAAACTTGAATTTACATAACTTTTTAACATTTATGTACATCAAATATCTCTAGCGGAGCCACCATCTTTATCTCATTTAAAAAAAAAGGCTTCAATACCCTGATATAATATGTTCATTTTTACTGAGAGGGAAAGCTGTTTATAGTTTGTGTTCCTGTGAATGCCTCTACATTTTTAAAGTATTTAGCAGGAGCTTATATGTCATCCAGACAGCAGATGTCCCTTCAGAAAAATCAAACTGCAAAGGAGGGTTGTCCTTCTGAAAACGTAGGCTGCATATTAAATAAAAAATGTGAATGTTACCATTGTTATCACCAAAGCATTATGAAGCTGAACCCCCACCTTTTTTATTCTAAAATCTAGATTTTGACAGACCTGTAACAATACCTGTCAGCTTGTGTTCTGTGTCACAAATAAGTAGCATGGTCACTTGATTGATGTTTACAGTGGTCACATGCTGTTACAAAACAATATTTTTGGGTAGTTTAGTGTTAATGGTGTCTTGTCCAAAGATGGTAAATTTTGTGGGAGGTGATAATACTATTTTGTTGTATATTTCTTGAGGGAGGAGAAAACAAGAAGCAATAAAGAGAGTAGATATTATCCTCAACCTAGCAGAAACATAGAGAAGCAGCTGAAGAAGAGATTTCCTGATGTCCTTCTCCTATAGGTGGTATATATAACTTATTTGTTGTTCTCAACATGCCTTGGGACCCAAAACTACAAAGGATATGGCATGGTCAGTGCCTGACTTCCTGGAGGTTTACTCTGTTCTGTTGTGCTGATTAGCTGTCTACTCCAGCTCTCCCAGGCACTGTTCTTTGCCTCCAGTCCTTACTCCCTACCTTCTTTTCCTTCCCCAGTCACTTTCGTACATACCTACAATGTCCTCTCTTCCTTCAGGTTTTGTCTCTTTATCTAGTATTTTGACAAACTCACTCAATATAATATTATAATACACTTAGACCATTTTTGAACTGTGGAACTAACGTGTCATTTGCACAATGAACATTGTTTACTCTGCTTTCATTTTGTAATTCCAACTGTTTCCCCCCTCTTTCTTCCCACCTTTTCTGTTTTAGATTGTGTGCTTGTTGGCATAAGGCCTGTCATTATACAGGGCCTATCACAAGGGAGCTTTGATATTTGGGGCTTATGGCTACAGCCATACTAAAGATAGAAATTAATAGTATTTATGTTTTAAATAGAGAATATGGTAGATGCATAATTTCATATTTTTCCTGAAGATAGAAAAGTAGTCTCCTTTAATATCAAGTTTTTTGATGGTCTTTGTAGATTAGTGTATTTGCAATTTTGACACATTCTTAAATCAACTCAGAGGTATTTTTGTGATAGCTTGTCATGACTTATTTTGGTTAGTATTCTCTTTGCAGCCAGGTGTTTCTTTTGAAAATGTGGGCCTAGACTGCAAGTCCCACAAAAATGTCTTTTTTCTTTTTAAGATATTTGAATTTGTGAACCCATTTTAATTTGAATATTTTATAGCCAGACAGCATAGAAATAAGCTATTTTGTTAATTTTTAACATAATGGCAATTGTGATAGTATCTTACTCATTTATGTGAAGGTCTGATATTGCTATCTAACTGATATGCAAAACACTGTAAGTTCTTGTATGTTTACAGTAATTGTTTTTTATTTCACTGTTCAGTGTCATATTTGTTGGATGATCAGAAGAGGCGATCAGTAATATACTGGTTTTCCCAAATGAAGTTTAACTGAAGTTTTTTTGGTCAAAATCAAAGAATGAGAACCACACCAGAATGGCTAGGGACAGAAATTAAAAAAGCTGGAGCCTGAATTGATTCAATCTTTGCAGATTAGTCTAACCTGCCTCAGTTGAACCAATTTGCAAGTGCACAGACATTCCCTTTGGAGTGAGGAAATGAAGGCACATTTCACCCAGCTGCAGGGAAGCTGTCCTGGGGGTGGCATGGCCTGCCTGGGCAGTAGCCTGGACTGAACTTGCCAGGGAGGGGTTTAATTCCCCCCTGCCTGTCCCACCTGCACAGACCTGAACCAGGGTACACTGGGCACTTGCCTCTTGCTGCTGCAGCAGTGGGGCTGGTCATAGCCAAACACCAGCTGGCATGGCCCCTGAAGCAGAGGGGGCAGGGGGGTTATTCCCCTCTCTGCCCCTCAGGGACCGCAGCCTGGATCTGACCGCCGCCACCACCACTACTCGCTCCCTGTCTGGGTCAAGCAACAAAATAAGCCCCCTTCTGCCCTCATGTACTCCCCTGCCTAAGGGGCCCTGGTGGCCAGCTTCTAGCCACACCCCTGCCTGGCCAGTGGAGTGGCAAGGAGGCAGGGCTGTTGATGGGGCCAGCAGCACCTGTCAGGGTTTCCAGGGAGCGCAAGCCTCTTCACACCGGGGGGGGGGGCCGCACTGCAGGGCAGGCAGAACTTCTGCAGACTGCACACAGCACCACTGGGGCAGGGTGGGGGCCAGAGTGCCCCAACCCCTCCCCCCCCACATTGCCATTGCTGTCCAGTCCACAGCAGCTTTCCCTGCCCCGTAGTGCAGCCCCTTGCCGGGAAGGGGCTCATGCTCCAGGAAACCATGACATGGGCTGCTGCCCCCTTCATGGTCGCTCCCCCTTTGCTGCTCCAGCAGCTGGGCAGGGCCAGAGGCTGGCAGGCAGGGCCCCTTAGCTGGGGGCAGGGAGGAGGGTTATTCCCCCCTCTGCCCCTAGGGGACTGCAGCAGGAATAAACCTGATCTTGCCTCATCCATCAGAGGGGAGAGGATGCTGAAGGGAGGGGGCAGGAGTGGGCTTATTCCTCCACTTGCCCTGGGTACAGAGCGAGCAGCAGTGGTCAAGGCGGGCAGACCCTGCTGCAGTGCCCCGGGAGTAGAGGAGGGAATAACCCTGCTCCCTACCCCCCACCTACGGGGCTCTGCAGGCTGGCCAGTGGCCCCACCCCCACCCAGCTGCTGGAGTAGCAAGGGGGGGAGCAACTGTGATGGGGGCAGTAGCCCCTGTCATGGTTTCCTGGAGTGTGAGCCCCTTCCCAGTCGGCGGCTGTGCTGCGGGGCGAGGAAAGGTGCTGTGGACTGGATGGCGATGATGGTGGGGGGCTCTGGCCCCCTCCAAGCCTCAGTGCTGCCACACGCAGTCCGCAGCAGTTCTGCTTGCTCCACAGCATGACCCTCTGCTGGGAAGAGGCTTGTGCTCCCCAGACACTGTGACAGGGGCTGCTGCCCCCATCAAGAGCCCTGCCCCCTTGCCACTCCAGCAGCTAGGGGCCAGCTGGCAGGGCCCCTTAGGCAGGTGGTAGGGAGAGGGGTTATTCTCTCCTTCCTCCAGCATTTGGCAGATGGGGCTTATTGTGCCGCTTACCCCAAGCAGGGAGCAAGCAGCAGCAGTCGGGACAGGCAGATTCCGGTTGCAGTTCCCCGGGGGCAGAGGAGAACAACTCCCCTCCCTGCCCCCTTTGCCTCAGGGACCATGCCAGCTGGTGTTTGGCCGGGCCCAGCCCTGGTGCTGCAGCAGCAAGGGGTGTGTGCCTGGTGGACCCTGGCTCAGGTCCATGCAGGTTGGACAGGTAGTGGGGGATTAAAGCCCTCCCTTGCCAGTTCAGCCCAGGCTACTACCAGCCTGGCCCTGCCCTGCCCCTGATGCTAGTGTAACCAGAAGAGAAGCGCATGTCTTGCTGGTGGGACAGGGGAGGGAGCGGGGAATTAAATTTCCTGTTTCCTTTTGGGGCCAGCATCTGGCCAGGCCCCTGCCTGTTTCTGTTCAGGTTGAGAAGCAGAGGGGTGGGGCTAGTCCTACCCCGCTGGAGCAGAGTCCAGCCCAGAGAGCATGCCAGGATGCTAGTTTAAGTTAAACCAGTAAGGGGTCTGGGACAGACATTGCATAAACTGGTTTGAGCATAAACAGTTAAGTCTGATACTACTTTCAACCAGATTCATCTCAAACCAGTTTTGGCCATTTTGAAACTGGTTTATGTGTGCTGAACTTATGTTCTGTTACAGGTTTAAACCAGTTTCTGATCACTTATACCTGTTACGTGTAATGTCTGTCCCTAGCCAGTAGGACACGCACCTGTGATGTGGGGGAACAGATTCAAGTCCCTACTTGTTTCAGACCAAGGGCTTAAATTAGGATCTACAATATTACAAGTTAGTGTTATAAATGGCTGGACTCTATACAGTTGGTCTTTATCTATTTTTCTCTTGTTGTAGTGGTTCTACTTGGACCCTGTGAATTTTGGTTATATAGAGCATAGTTTCTCAACCTGTGGTACGTGTAGCCCTGGGGGTATGTGAGACACAGGCAAGTGGTACGTGGGTACTCCAACACTCTCTCTCTTGCCCCTTCCTCCTCTCAAAACTATGGCAAAATATTTGGTGCACTGCACTATAAATTCCCCAGTAAAAATTTGGCGTGCTGCACTTTGTGTGGCACTTGGTTCAGCCCTCCTAGCTGTGGCCAACATCACCCAGGTACATACTTGAGTTGTGCACCCCTGGTGTAAAAGGTGGCAACCCTACCCACACCAGGTCAGACATCTGTCATATCACAGCCTTATATACACAGCCCTTCTTCCAACATATGGCACACAGTAGTCTGTAAATATAAAATCTCCTGGAAAATTGAGTGTTGGGGTACTTCTGAAAATTTTAATAAGTTAAGTTGCTACTTAAAAGGTTGAGAGACACTGATATAAAGGGAGAACAAGAGACTGAATGTAGCGTAGTAGTTTGTGCACTCGCCTCGAGTGTAGGAGATAAGCTCCAGCTCAAAAGAAATCTAAAGTTTCCATACAAACTGGAACTCATTCAGTGGGAGAGACTGAAAGAGACTTGGCCCAAAATAACCAAAGGCCTAATGTCTAGGCTGCTTGCTTGGGGTGTGAAATCTGGGTGTCCCACATACCAAGTGAATGCCCTAACTATTAACGTATTGGCTATTTTTAGATATTTATGTGGGTCTCTTTCTCATTACAAAACAAAATAAAAGATTTGTGGTAGAAGTGAAACAAAAAAGTAACATGAATGTAGTATTAATTTATAAGTAGAAATATTGTCTGAGTGTTAACTAAGTGAGAGATTAACTTGAGAGTTGAGTCACTCTCATACATACTCTTGTCTTTGTTCCTTTAAGAAGAAAGAGAACTTAAACATAATGTGAGAAATAAGGTCTTGCTCCATTCAGGAATTTATGTATTTGACTAATCCCATTAATATCCACACGCTTAAGTATATGTTTACTTAAGTGTTTTATTGGATCATGGCCTTAAGTGCCACTTTACATTTATATCAGTTGCCATCAGTAAGAAAATCTCACATTTATCAAGAAGGGTATTTCATATATTTCATGCTACGATGCCATTTTGTTTATCTTATGGTACATGTTTGTGGAGGACAATACCATAAATTACTTTTGTCTTTTAATATGCATATTTCAAGTGTTACTTGATTATAACGATTTATTTAAAATCTATATTGGGGGTGCCAGTGTCTGAGGAGGGGGGTCAGGTGACTTTGGTTTTGTCTTGAATTTTTTGCCAGTACAGTAAAAAATACAAGTACAGAGTAAAATCTTCCTCTGTTTTGTTTAAAACTGACCCCTTAGTTTGCAGAATTTTATCAAATTCCTTTTATTATCTGTTGATCTTTCTACTGGAAAATGAGATCCAAAAGAATAATTACTATTTCCCACCATGACAGTCTTGCTTTTAAATAGAATGAGCATAAATGAGTTGAAATGGACAGTTTACAAAATCTGAATGTAAAGTATGTTAAATTGAACAATCTCATTAGTGTCCTAATCTACCTTTGCACAGTAAGGGTTTGTGTGGTCATGATCTTCGAAGTCATAATCTGATGTTTCCAGTTTAATTAATATTTAATTGTTTTAGATGCTTAAGTAGGTTTCTTAATCTATTCTATTTCTTGCTTACTGAGGAAGTTTTCCTAACTTGATTTATTTTGTATAAAACTAGTAATAGGTTTGTGAAATTAATGTACAAACATTTCTCTCCCAAAGAGGAAAATGTTCTCTTTATAAACGTCATTTATTCTTTAGAATGTCATGTTTTATAATGCCTTTTATTAGTTACAGAAACATCCAAAGTGGGAAATTACTCATTTCCTTGAACTTAATCCTATTAACCTATACTGTATTTGTGTAATTTGATTAATTCCTTATTAAGAGCAATTCTTAAAGTATCTGATGTAAAAATATTCATACTTTTAAATTTAACCTCTTAAAAGACTTCTTTTTAGCTGATTGTTATTTCAGTTCTTCAGTGGAATCCCATTTAGCTGAGGAAAAACTTCATTTTTCTGGGAATTCTTTGGTACTTTATTGGGACCCAGTTTGTGTTTTATTTATTAACTGAGTAAGAGGCATTAGTTTCTTTAATAGTAGAGCTGGGGTGCTATAGCCATGATGGTCCAGGAAATATGAAAGGCAAGGATTCTGTTTTGGTGAAAATCTTTTATTGGACCAATTGTATGAGGACCTGAGAGAGCTTTGTACCCAAACAGTTTGTCTAGAGTCTCTCCCAACTATACAGTTAGTCCAATAAAAGATATCGCCCAAAAAACCCTAGGTTTTTGTTTTGGGTTTTTTTGGTTTTAGTAAGTCAGTCTTGAAAAACATCCGCTCAATTATTTAATAGTAAAGATGTTGATAGTAAGCTGACTCCCTCACTGAAGCTGCCTCTTTCAAAAGTGCTTCAAAGTGCCAATGCCAGAAGTCCCGTTCTCCTTCCCCACTCCCCTCTCCCCCCTTTTTTTTCTGCATAAAAAGTTAAATCAAGCACAGGTAAGTGAAAGAAATGATTATAACCTGCTACCATGATTATGTAAAGATAGTTTTAGAGCAGATGGCAAGATACGATAAATTGCATGTGCCCTTCAAAAAAGGGTCAAAATTGTAAATCTTTATTTGCATTCCACTGAACTTCAGGATTTGTATGAAGTGGGACCTGGATCCCCACAACTGATTAGTTTTGGCTTTACATAATCCATAATCTATCCTGCTCTCTCCTTCACAAAATCCCACTTAATTTTACTCATTTCTAATATATATAAATAAAAGCTTAACTTTGATCTAAAATGTGTCCTTACATCTTTTCAGACTTGAGGCCTTGATTATTAAAATAGAATTCATACTAATATTTTTCATATGAATATTCTGTATTTGCAGACTTGGGTTGGCAATAAAAGAAGAAAGATGAGCAGCAAGAACGTTGCAGAATCTGGAGGTACCCCACCACGGACTGTATCTAGCACCCCTACAGTACTTCCAGAAGCAGCAGTTAGAAATGTGGTAAACATTGCTCGATCCCAAAGCCAGCAGTCTTCCTGGACTTCCTCTAACAATGATGTAATAGTAACTGGTATATATAGTCCTGCTACTACATCCAGCAGGCAGGGCTGCACTAAACAGACTAATGTTTCAGTGACTGATATACATAAAAACTCTAGTCAAAGACCACCTGTAAAAAGTGATACAGAATTTCAGCAGCACATACCTATAGGACGACAAGCAGCATCACACTGTAAAAATGCCTCGCTATTATTGGGGGAAAAAACTATAATTTTGTCAAGACAGACAAGCGTGTTGAATTCTGCAAACTCCATATATAATCACACTAGGAAAAATTATGGTGGTTCTTCAGTTCAGACTGCGGAGTTGGTATTGCCTCAGAAGCCAGTGATATGTCACAGACCTTGTAAAGCTGAACCAATTGGATGTCAAAGGTTACAAAAACATGAACACACAGCTATTGTATCACACATCCCATCTGGACAAAGGGCTAATATTCGAGACCCTTCTTGTAGCACGCAAAACTTAGAAATTCGTGAAGTTTTTTCCTTGGCAGTTACTGATCAGCCTCAAAGGATTATGGGAGGAAATACATCACAGAAACATTGTTCAGTGGAAGGAAGTTGCCTGTCCATTGCAATGGAAACAGGAGATGCTGATGATGAATATGCTAGAGAAGAAGAGTTGGCATCTATGGGTGCACAGATACAGACTTATTCAAGATTTTGTGAAAGCAGCAGTTCCCTTCGAGCAGAGAGCCAAAGCACAGCTTTGCCTGGGCCAGGAAGAAATGTGAGCTGCAGCTCACAGATGGTGAATGCCAGGGACTTGCCTGACAACGTACTGTATCATAACAGAGACTACCATTTGCCTCCACGGACCTCATTACATACAACATCCAGTACACTGTACAGCAGTGCTAATCCATCAAGAAGTAATTTTTCTCCTCATTTTACATCATCAAATCAACTGAGGCTCTCACAAAACCAAAACAATTACCAGGTAATCTGTAGATTTATATTTGTCTATCAGATTTTCAAGAAGAAGATGCCTTGAAAGTCAAGCAAGTAATGCATCTGGATCAAGTAAATTAATGGAAGCTGATAGTACTCCTTGACACTGTTTCAGGTTTTCTCCTAGCTATTGTATACATTTCTATGAGCTGTTTATGAGGGTATGTATACACTGCAAAATAAAGGTATGATTGTAGCATATGCTAGTGTACCAGTTTTTAGTTTAGCAAAGCATGAGCAACAATACAAGTGAAGACTGGATGGCATAGGCTTTTAGCACTGTCTTAGTAACAAGAGTATGTACCTAGAGTCATGGGGATTTTGTACGCTGCTTGCTAGCACAAGCTGAAGCTTGTTGCTGTCATCTTGTAACAACTGTTATTGCCTGTACCATTTTCTGCCCTTTTAAATGGCAGTTTGATGTACACCCTGGAAGTGCTAATTTTCTGTTAATTCTCCTTCTTGCCCTAAACTGCTATCCATTCTTTTGCTTCGTGTCCTTCTAATTAGGACTAGGATTTCCTGACAGCTAAATGAGGGAAGGGAGAGTGGTGGGTGGGGGGTCACAGCTAATACTAGATGCAAGCATCTAGGCCCCTTACCCTCATAGGCTAGGAACAGACATTCAAAAAGCCTGAGCCTGAATTGATTCAGTCTTTGCAGGTTAGTCTGAACCAGTTTGTAACCAGACAGACATTCTCTCTGGACTGAGGAAATTCAGGCACATGCCCACAGTGGCCCAGGCTAGATGCCAGGGGGTGCTAGAATACCCCTCCCTTCCCTTCTGCAGGGAGCTGAGCTGAGGAGGGCATGGCCAGGCTCTGGCAGAACCTCTGATTAGGGAGGTCTGCCTGCACTATCCCAGGCTTTTCCCTGCTGGCTGCTCAAGGGGCTGGAGTATTGCTAGGCCCTAGCTCCCTGCTAGTACTCTAAGGCAAGGGAGGGGAGGGGTGCATGAATCTGCTGAAGATATGGAGCTTTTCAATCTCCCTCCATGCTTCTTTATACTGTCTGCAGCAAACTGACAGGCAAGTAAGCCAGCAGGGGGCTGATAACAGTGTTTATCACCCCATCAGCAATAGACTTTCTCCATTAGTTCAAATTTCTTAAACAGTTTACCAGCTGACCTGTTGATTAGCTCAAAAAAGCCCTAAGCAGTCACTGTTCTGTCTGCCTGTCCCAGTGAAACTGAAGAAATGCACACAGACACCACATGGTATTAGCTAGTATACCACATGCCTGGGGTCTGTGCTGTGGCAGGGAGGGGGGGATTTCCTGTTTGAGCAATGAGGGGGGGGAGGAGAGGAGAGGGGAGGGCAGGGAGAAGTCAGGCAGACCCTGCTGTACCTGCAGTGTCTGTCCGAGCTCCAGCCAGGGAGCAGAGGGGAGGGGCCAACCCTGCTGTGGAGCAGAGCACCCCCCCCCCCCCCCCGCCGAACCCAGAGAATATGCTGGGATGCTAGAGGACTCTGGTTTATCTTAAACCAGCAAGGGGTCTGGGACAGACATTGCATACACCTGTTTGACCCAAATCAGTTAAGTCTGATACTAAATTCAACCGGGTTTACCTCAAACCAGTTTCAGCCATTTTCAGATTGGTTTATGCACACTGAATATCTGTTGTTACAAGTCTAAACCAGTTCCTCATCACTTAAACCAGTTCATGTGTAATGTCTGACCTATGCCATTTTTCTTGCATGAGATACAAATGAGAGCATATAAATTCTCCATGTTTCATTTGATGTCCATAAAGTAATACTGAGGAAAATTAAATCCAGATTACTGGGTAATGACAACAAAGTTCAGCCCGGCAATAGTTGTAACACCATGGGACCATTACAGATCCCTTTACTGGAGAAAAGGTAATCTTGCAGGAAGCATTAGACTTGCTTTTTCAAGTGGCATGACGTAAAAATAGAAACCTGAGTTAAGATGCTCTTGAGTGACATTTAGGCAATAGCTTTGAGCATTTTCTCTGGAGGGCACGTTGGTTTCAGCTGCTTTATTTATCAATGTAGTCTCCTGTTAGTAACTTCTGGGGTGCCCTCCTTTCCATCTTGTACTGTATATGTTAGTTTAAGCTCCTCAAATAAGTGCAACTATTCATTGCAAGATGCACTTAATCTTCTGAAGGCTCATTACATGCTAACATAGCCCGTATCTAGTCTGTGGGGCTTCTGTCAAAGAAACTGCAACCCTTCTTATGCACCCATTTTAAATACTTATGGGCGAGCAATGCTTCTCTGTTCATTTTTATCCCTTAAGAGAGAGACCTGTTCTCTCTGAGAATGATCAGTCAGCAGTTAGGTAGCTTTTATTTAAACCAAGTGCTGCTTACCAGAGAGAGAAATTAAACTTTTGAAAATGAAGAAAAGCTTGTCAAGATACACTTATTTAGTTATAGGTTGTTAAAAGCTGCAGCAGTACAGATAACAGCTTAAAAATTGATGACTTTATGTTTCAGACTAACATGGATTTTGTTTATTGCTAATAAATGTAGCTGATGGGCATGGTTTAGCTCATGGCAGCAAAGCAGTGATAAATCTTTTAAGTGTTAGCTGCTTTGTTGGCTTTTGGAAACTGGTTATCAAAAGTTCTCATTAACTTATTAGAAGCTCATGCCAGCTGTTCACATTAGAAAGCTATGTATCTGGAGAAACACCTTTTTCTCCATAAATGATACTTTATGTTATATATCATTAGGATCCTCGAGTTGGTTTTTTCTACTACATAAACAGATTGGATGTTTATAATGCTGCTCAAGGATTTCAAACAATATTAGTCTGTTTCAAAGGAATCCTTTTGATTCTAGGAAGGGGAGTCTCTGTGCGTTTTCCAGCTAAACAGCATTTTACTATTGATTTAGTGGCTTCTTCCATAGGGGAGCTCCCCTAGGAACACACTCCCCCCTTGGGAAAGAACCCTTGTGCATGAGAACAGAACTGTTTTCCTCTTTGGAAGATGTTGCATTTATCTGGGTAGTTGTACCAGTTCAGTCTGTCTGCAGTTCTGTAAGGGTAAATGATTCAAATAGGAATGAATAGATCCTTATAACTTGTACAGATGTTAAGATTTTTACATCAGAAAAACTAACAAATATGAGTTTAAAACATAGATGAATCCTGCTCTAGAGTTCCTGCCTCTGCCCTATGTTTCTGTTACGTCAGGAAATGAGAAGGGTCAAATGCAGGCAGATCCTGGTGGATAGAGCTCAGAAAAGGAATAGTTTCTACTTTTATATTTCTGATTCTTGTGCATTTGCTGGTGAATGTTGGCCTGGCTTTGGAACGAGCAGTTCCTGAAGAGCCCATTTTTGGAGAAACAGCTGTTTGCTACCTCCATGGTGAGAAATTATTTCTAAAATTATAGCTTTGAGTGCAGTAGTGTATTTTAGGGGGAGGGAAGGTAAACATGATAGTGTGGCTCTGTATATGGCAGCAGTAGCAGAGGTTTCCTTGATATCTTGGGAACTTGCTGAATGTTGATATTTGAGCATCCTGTCCCATAGTGGTGCTTCCAGGCCTCTTCCAGAACACCTGGTTTGTTTTGTTCCCCCCCCCCAGCTCAAGTTGCCTGAGCTTACTTTCCCTACAGATACCCGGGCCCTCTGCAGCAAGGGGAATAACATGAGGGAGGCCTGCTTTGGAAGGTGCTGTGGAGGGGACAGGCAGCTCAGTATAGCTACATACTGCTCGATCCTCCATGCTGGATGTGGCCTACGGCTACATGTTGCCAGTCCACTTCTGTAAATTAGGGTGAAGCAAATTTATGTGGCTATTTTCTCAAATGGACTCGTGATAAGTATCCATCTCCAAAATATAGTTTAATGTGGGGTGGCAAAGTTTTTGGGCAGTGAGCCAAAAACATGCTCAACTTTGATGTTGATGTGCTGGGGTGGATAGTGGGAGAACCGCGAAGGGCCCTAGCCTTGTTGTGGCAGCGCAGCCCCGACCCCTTCCCTGCCGTCTGCCCTGAGGCTCATGTGTCAAGCAAAATGCCTTCGCATGCCATGCTCTGGCACCCATGCCACGGGTTACCTACCCCTGGTTTAACATCTAAAATCAAAAGGCACGTATTTTAAAGTTTGGTTACTCTGTCACCCCTCGGGTAAAATGTAACATAATTAAATAATGCTCCCTAGGAAGCCAGGAACCTGTCCAATCCCTGGTATTTCCCTACACTGTGGAGTTCTTAAAAGAAGATATTCATAGTGAGAGAGCTGTCAAGTCATGCCAGCATTGTGGCAAAGAGCCTGGATGTCATCCCTCTAAAATACTTCATTTCTATGAGTATTTGTAACTTAATATGACTTTTGCAAATTAAAAGTTTGTGGGAACATTAAACCAGATTTTGGTTATAGCTTTCCAATGTCTTGTTTTTCATTGCTTAGGTTGTTTGTTTTTTTTTGTTGTTGTTTTTTTTTTTAGAAAGGCTTCGAAGAAAGCCCAAAAAAGAATGTTTTTTAGACTTGTACAGTATGACGCTCCAGGATATGGAGTCAATTAGTTCATTTTACTGCTCAAGTGTTGACTGATTTATCCATCAACCTGGGAATGAAAATCCTTAGTTTTAAACTCCTGGGAAATCCTCCAGATTTCATAAACAGATTAAACCTGATTGTTCAAATGCTCCACTATTCTAACAATTGAGAGCCAGAAGTATGTGATTTGTGCCTGGATTAATTCATTACTGTTGAACACTGGTATGGCATTTTATTAACAATTAGTCATAACTCTTTAAATTGTTTCAACTAATCAAATTCATGTTATTCCAATCTAAGAATGAATTTAATAAAGTCATCAATTTTTATGTCACAAAAGGTTCTTTGCAATAATTTGAGCAGTAAATTGCTGACAAATACATAGTAGGCTAAACTATTGAAATAAGTAGTTGGCTTGTCTTCAGACTTGTTAAATAATAGAGGCAATTTTACCCAATTGCATGACTTCCAGGGCTAAATTAATGTCTGCCTTCAGTGTTGGAGAAGAAAAGTCCTGTGAAAAAATGCTTCTTCATGGAAAATGTGGGCTTTTTAGGTAGTTTAAAATGAACATGGGGTTCTCCTTTTTTGCTTTCATCTTCTGTGCTTTGAATGTTAAGGTTAAATCCTGTGCTGAGCTATTGTGTATAATTATAATTTTGATTCATTTTGATTCATAAGAAAGTAACTTTGCAGCCAGGTGTGGCTGAATGGGATAGCATTTTAAGAGCTGAACTCTAAGGTTCACGAGCAATACAGGTTTCCCTCACTTTATGCTGTACATACATTCCTGGAAAACAGCATGTAACTTGAATTTGCATACAACGTAACAAATGGGGATACATTCCAAAACCTCAACTGTACTGATTTTTTAGACCCATTTTTACCACTTTTACAAGACAATTTTGGCACTCAACAACAGCAGCCAGTACACATAAGCACAGGGCACTATCATGGGGATGGCAACTACGGAAACATGTTTAGCAGACAGCGAGAGAGAAGCGCAGATCCACACAGGGGACTATTATTTTGGTGCACGTCACTCCTACAATGCATCACACAAAGCAGATGACTGTGGGCTTCCACCACAATGATCTCATAAGAGTGAATTTACCTCACATATAACAAATTTTTGGTATAAAAAGGGTCATTGCATAAGAGCGAATTCTCACATACAGAACCTGCATACAGCAAGGGGAACCTGTATGTCACGTAATTTTTTTTATCTTTTTTTTTTTTTTTTTTTATATATATATATATATATATATATATATAACTGGGTTTCACTTTGTTTTGCTTATGAAGACCATTGAACTAGCAAAGATGTTAGTAAGGAACTTTGTGATTATTATTATCATTTGATAATACAGTTTCACACAAATTGCTAATGTCTTCAGTAGAAGATAATTACAATTACTTATTTACAAATACTTTTTTGAGGGATGAGAAAGGGGTATCGTGCAGAGACGCTTTTTATTGTCAACTTATTTCAATTATAATACAATACTCTGTGAAGACGAGTGTCATAGTTCTGGTGTTTTAAATGAAGGTTTGTCTCCTTTTCAAGTGTCCTCAGGAGCTCCCCACTTAGGTTTCAGGCCTCCTGCCAACACTTTCCTTGTAGCAGGCACCCATGTTCCTTTCTCTCCAGACTGAAGGTTTAGGTTGCTGTTCACTTTTAATTCAGTGATTATCCCAGCAGGTTCAGTATCTGGAGATCTGCTCTCTCCCAGGGACAGTGACAAAGTTAATGGGTGACCAGTCTTTTATAGAACTGCTGGTTGCTGAAGACAAAAGCATTACAGAGAAAATAAAACAAACTGTTTACCCAGAGACTGAGCTTACCAGGCAGGTGGATGATGCATAATAGGTGCCTGGATGACCATAAATTTCAGTTCTTTTATTTTAGTGCAAGTGTCCATATGTGACTGCAGTCTGGACGCCTTTCTTTGCTTATCATTGCTCCCAGACCTCTTGAATCAGACGAAACCAGTATGTGCTGTTTTTATTAGGAGATGATTATATTGCCTGCATTAGTGATTTATTATAACTATTCCTGCCTTGGCAACTGAAAGTTCCCTAGAAAATCTATATATTGAACTTGGAACAGAACAATAAATATAAGGTTAGCTCGGCTACAGGCAGGTGTTTGTTTGTTTTTTAATCCTCCATGTATCTGCAGTATCTTTCATGGATAAGTATAACACTTTTCGAAATGTTCAAGTTTATTCATGTCTGTCACAACGAGAGTTGTGTGTCTTTGTACTCTCAGTGACCGTGTTTATTGTAGCACCAAAATTTGATACCATTACTCATGTTGAATAACATTTTTTTAGAAGTCACATTTTTTTTGTCCAGAGGGATTGATCAGGTGTAAAGTGCTGTTCTACCCAAGTCGCGTTCAGTACTTTTACCCAAAGTAATTAGCATAAATCCCCTAAACAGTTCAACAGCATTTTTAAGAATCTTTAAAAAAAATTTAAAAAGCAAATCGAGGGAATAATTTTAAAAGTATACACACCAAATCCTGTTATATTGAAGTTGGCTGTATGTCTTGTTTTTCTTCAATTGAAAGCACTGCATGGTAAGAATCTGATCTACAGAACTGCTGAAAATCTACAGCACAGTGACGTTTGTAGACTTTTGGCAATACTTGGGATCAGGATTATTGTTAAGAGAGGCTTGGTTATGTATTTCGGGTATTGTGCTAACTTGTTATTGTCTATACAATGATTCACTCAAACTTATTTTGACCCGTTCTGTAGAAGAAATTTGGTGCCCTTTCTGTGAAGGCTGTATGAAGGATACGTGTATATAGTGGGTTTTAAAAAGAAGCTGTTATAGGATCAGTGTTATTATCAAAAAGAATAAATTTAGTCCTGAAATTTTAACTCCCAGATCAGAATAAACGCTGCTTACCTTACGCACGTCTGGTCTCCAGTTAGTCAGTTAAATGACTTGCATGAACATCATACAGACTTTGAAAACCTATATAAGCACTTTTCTTAAACAGGAAAGCTGTTTATAGCTGTCTTCTCTGTACATAAATCTCTAAACCTGGGTGTCTGTTTATGAGAATGAATATACTCTTGAAACTGAATTCCCTTGCACAAGTCATGCAGAAATTATTTGCCTACTAGCTCAATATTACTGGCCAGACTAGCAATCTGAGCCTGTTTCTTATCCATAAAACTCTTTTGTTTCCACAGATTTCAGGAAACCTTACTGTGCCTTGGATTACAGGTTGTTCCAGAAAAAGAGCAGTAAGTATATTTCACTTGAAGCAGCTAGTGGGCCAAATGAAGAGGTGGAAATAATCATTTAAAGGTTTTTTGTTTTTTTTTAAATGCCCTCTGAAAAACATAAATTGCATTTTGTGATTAAAACAGTTTTTTTAATTGTCAGTAATATTTACAAATGGTGCATTGCAAATATAACCACTAAGCAACAACACTGATTGTTGTAAGATTGTTTTAAAAGTCCAAGACCAAGGGTAAGATCTTGGATCCAGTCTTGTGACCCTTACAGATATTGTAGTTCCATTAGCTTGAATGGGATTATTTATGAATCCCTTGAGAATGGTATTTTCATGAATAAGAACTTTAAGATTTGAGTTGATTAATGTGACTTGTATTAAAAATGAAACAATAGTTGGTTTTGACCCAAAAATTCAGAGTAGAAAAACTAAGCCTATAAGAGTACAAATCTTTGTGTCAGTCAGACTGTGTGCACATATATAATATAATATGCATGAGGAACAGGTTTTAGTCCAACTGTGTAGCAGTCATCTTAGGTGTAATTTTATCTGTCTGCTTTTTTAAAAAAAACACTTGTCCATTAGGGAAAATCTATCAGATTGGTGTCCTGAAGCCAAAAGTCAATTAAAAATAGCCTGAAGCTATAAAACTTTTCTTGGAAAGTTAATTTCTTTCAAGCCTTCCCAACTCAAAGTTATTTTTCCATAATAGTAATATAAGAGCAATAAAAATGTTTTCTCATAGTTTACATGTGGAGAGGTTCTGAATGATAGAATATTACAAATCCAGTATTCATAAAATTGTCTAATTAGGTTAAAGGGGTATTTTTATACCATTTAAGTATAAAGTGAAAGGTAGTCATTCAGGTAACATTTTTCCAAAATTAAAGAAAAATCTTGCTGTGATAAAGTTTTTAGAAATTTGAGATCTGAAATAGACCTCAAGATATCATAAAGTTCTGATCTCTCCTCTGAGCGAAAGATCAACGATACATGGATTATTTGAGACGTTTGGGGTTTTTCTTCACACGCCTTCCCCCAGTCTGCTCCTATAAAATTCCAGTGACAAAACACTTTCATCAGGCAATCTGTTCAGTGCTCTGCTATCTGTAGAGTTAGAAAGTGGATTTTTTTTTAAAAATTTTAATAGCTAACCTAAATCTCTCTTGCTGCAAATTAAGGCAATTACTGCTTGTCCTGCCCTTGGTGGATGTGGAGAAGTTATGATTACTGTCCTTTTTTTTAATAACCTTTTAAGTACTGGAAGGTTATCTTTTCCTTCCCCAGACTTCTCTCTTCTATTTTCAGTAATTCTAGCTCTTTCAGTCTCTCCTTCATAGATCATGAACGCTAAAACTGTAGTAGTTTTTTGTTGCCCTCCACACTATTTTTCTCATGAATTTCTCATGATTTGTTCTTGGTAAAGCCATGCTGGCTGGTTTTTATCTTAGCCTTTGGTTTCTGGTGGAGTGAGAGTTGAATAATTTTTTTCGATATCTTTCTGGGTATCAGAATTAAACAGACGTCTTTCGTTATCTTTCTCTCTTACATCATTACATGTTTGCTTGTTTTTAAGCTAAGTATTTTGTTAACCCTTAGTAAGTTCTTTAAGACCTCACCAATTCCCAGGAATTCTCAAAGATAATAGCTAATAGTTCAGATTGCCTTAACTAATAATAATTGTAGAGTAAATTTCCTTGGTCCCTGCCCACTCAAATCCATCTAATTTATCTAAATATGTTTTACCTTCTCTATCTGTATTCAGGCCTATGCTTCAATCCCCTTGCTGATTTTAAACTGTGATAAATTTATCATAAGGTCACATCCAATCTTGTTGATGAAGAGTGAGGCAAAAAAAGGCAAAGGACATTAGCCACTTCTGTCCTCCATTATTTGTTTGCATCCTCTCAAATGTCCCTATACTTTATTTTGCTCTCTTAATTTTCTTTTCCGTTCTACATCTGTTGCTAGTCTGAGTTGTGAAAGTTATTAGTTTTTCACTTAACATAGACTTATTTCCTATTTTGGGCACATGGCATTTTAAAATATCAAGATAATAAGGTTATTAATAATATGGACTCTTAAAATGTTAAGCTGAATAATTTAAAAATTTTTGGTAGTTTTGTGGGCTTTTCTTTAAAACAAACTTTCTGAAGTCTTTACTAGAACATTTTGCTTTAAATTATGTTTATCATTCTGAATAGAAACTGGTGCTAGGAACATGGAAGCAGAAAGAGGGCAGTATGCATTGTGGTATTTAGGAGGGTCTCTGTGTTACATGTTGAGGGTGAAATTGCAAGGAAGTAGCTCCTTAATTGGAAACTGGGTTATGTGTAACAAGAGTAAAAGGTCAGATTTTGGTACATGGAGTAATTTGGACAAGACAAACTGTTCTGAGGTAGTGGTAATACATCCTTTGTACAGTTTGTGGCATAGCACAATATATAAAATATGAGATTATTTCATATTTAGGAATTTTGTCCCTAATATAGAAAAGGTACATCTGTAGAGTTCCTGGGATAAAGTAACATGTTTATAGATAGAGGAGAGAGAAGTTGAAAGTTGTTTTTTTAGTTCCACAAACAATTAACTTGGAGGTTTGTCTTTCTCACTTTGTATTTAGAAAAGAAGAAATAGTAGATTCTATTTAATGACATATCCAGCTTGATAGCATCTGTTTCATAGTTTCATAGTTGGTAGGGTCGGAAGGGATCTAAGCAGATCATCTAGTCCAACCCCCTGCCATGGGCAAGAAAGGATGCTGCGGTCAAATGACCCCAGCTAGGTGACTGTCTAGCCTCCTTTTGAAGACCCCCAGGGTAGGATCGAGGACCACTTCCCTTGGAAGTTGGTTCCAGCTCCTACCCGCCCTGACAGTGAAGTAGTGCCTCCTGATGTCTAGCCTGAATCTACTCTCGGTCAACTTATGGCTGTTGTTCCTTGTTACTCCCAGTACTGCTCAGGGGAACAGGGACTCTCCCATTGCCTGCTGGTCCCCCTTGGCAAGTTTATTATAGGTGGCCACCAGATCTCCTCTCAGCCTTCTCTAGTGGAGGCTGAACGGGTTCAGGTCCTGTAGCCTCTCCTCATAGGGCCTGCCCTGCTGCCCCCTAATCATGCGAGTGGCCCCCCTCTGGACCCTCTTGATGCTGGCCACATCCCTCCTGAAGTGCAGTGCCCAGAACTGGATGCAGTACTCCAACTGCGGCCTGACCAATGTCGCATAGAGGGGGAGGATCACCTCCTTGGACCTGCTCGTGATGCATCTATGGCTGCTGTTGTTTTCAGATATATCAAGTATTTTATTAATTTAAAATTGAAGTGGCTCATTTTATAGCAGCTGTTAGCCCCTTTTGTAAGAATCTTCCAAAGCCTGTTTTTTCTTAACCTTGCCTTAATAAAGCCATGTATGCATGCTTGGTTTGTGTGTTTTATATCTGTAACTTTTTTGCCGCAACTGTGTATTCTAGGACTCATCTTCACTGAAGTATTTGCTCAGAATATGACAGAATTATTCTCAATTGAATAAGAGTGGTAATGCTGCCAAATAATACAAACTGTGCTTGAGTGTTAGCATCCCAGAATGTGTCTCCACTTTACCAGCTTGAGCATCAGTTGTAGTCAAGCTTCAGTGCGTGTTTTCTGATGGGCCAGCTAACTTAAATTTAAAGCACCTTTTACCATATTAAAGATTTGTGTGTGAAGGGAGTTTGGTTTAGGGGCAATATCCCAGTTGGGCTTTACATCATTCCAGTAAGTCCCTTGTTTCCTGAGTAGTGGTCAAGTATACACTTCAAAAAATAAATCTATGAATCAAACCAAACTGCTGCAGCTCTTCCCTGGCTTTACTATTATTGTAATTGCTTATGCTCTCTGGCATCACTTCCCTTTGGAACAGCCATGTTCCATAAATGCTGTGTCAGGATGTATTCATGTAGCTGCCTCTGAGAGTTTCATTTGGGACTGTTGAAGTAGCAGTCCCTAGATTTAAACTTTACTGTGTGGTAGCAGGGCATACTAAGTAAAAGCTTTTGACTCTAACTATTTGTTTTCTCCATTTATTAAACACCCCATTTTTTCTCAACGCTGAGACTTGGTACAACTCTTCTTTCTCCTAATAAACTGTTTTCTAAAGGATAGGAAGGTGAGAAGCTGTTTTAACAATGTTGATTTTAATAGTCTGTATGTCCCTGTCTTGGTTTTACCTCACCGCACAAAGAAAATCTGTTTTTTGCAGCAGTTTTCATAATTTATAGTAGTCAGTTTCAGAAACAACCTAATAGCGAGAAACTTAAAATCTGCTGTTAGCAATTCTTTCTGTAGTTAGATTGCAATAAAATTTCAGCCATAGAGTAACTCCAATGATACACTGATGTCACTAAAGAGCAACTGGCAAACCCAGTGGTGTGAAAAATAGCATTGCACAGCTCTTCAGAAGTGCAGAATAAAACTTAAAAAATAAAGAAAAGGAAGAAAGAAAAGAAAAGAGGTCCTGCTAATAGAAAGGGCAGTGTAGGCTGTTCTATTGGAGCTCCCTCAGAATGAAACATTTATACCTGTAATTCACGTCCTATTTTTACAGTAATTGTAGGAAGTTCTTTTCCTACATCTTAAATAATTTTAAGTAAGTAATTCTTCCTCTTTTTTATTTCTGCTTCATACTAATTTATATAAACTAAAAATATACGGTTTGTTTTTCTCTTGCATTGCAAGAAATGAATGTGCTGATACGAAGTCATGCTTCTTTTTTTTTTAGTTATACAATAACTGCAGTCCTCCCTAGAAACACAATGATATCCAGAAACTTTTTTTAAGTGCCCTATTTTGCTGTTAATTTTGTGATGATGTTTAAATAGCCTGAATCCATGCCATTGAAGATGCTTTGGAAGCAGTTTTAGACTGATGCAGACTTAGTATTTTAATGAATGACAGCAATTTCCATCTTTCACATCTCTCAGTTTGCACAAGGCAAATTATATTCAATGAGGTTTGAGAAAAGAATAAGGTAATTTATATTTGTCTGAACACGTGCTAGAAAACTAAAACCTTGTTTTATATTCCAGAAGTTAAAAGACAGAGATTTTGTTTTTATTAATCCAATGCACAACTGAACTGTAGAGTTGTTTGGCCATGAGTGGGAAGTTGTTAGTTTTGAAAACAGAATGAGACTGTTGGGGGTTTATAGCATTTCAGAAGGCCCTAGGGGCAGTCTGTATACTCTGACTTTAGCACTAATTTAAATGTATTGCTTTTGAAATAATTTATAGTTAAAGTTGGTGAAATTCCTTTCTCCCTGTCTGGATGCAGTTTTGTCAGTATAAAATCATGTTCAGTCAGGTTAGCTGTATAACATCACTATTGACTAATTCTCCTTATAAGCAAAGTTGGATCAATAAAAAAACTGCAAGAAATTGTGCACCTGAACAAACCAGCAGTGCAAAATGAGGATGAGGACACTGGCTGAACATTAGGCAGAAATGGTCAACAAATTTACATGACTGTCAGCAGTGTTGATTTCTGTTTCATAGTTATCAACTTTTTTCAGAGGTCAGTCTTGTAATACCGCTGTAGAGTTTGTTCCCTGAGACCGAATTAATGAAGGACGTAACCGACTTGGCAAAATGCATCCCTCTTTACTTCAAATAACAGAAGAAATGTTGATCTGTACAAAACAAATGCCTGTGTGATTTTTCTGTGTGTTTTGGAATGTTCTTTGGGCTTAGATTCATAGACATAGGGTCGGAAGGGACCTTGTAGATCTTCTAGTCCAACCCCCTGCCCTCGGCAGGAGAGAGAACTGGGCTCAAATGACCCCAGTTAGGTAAATGTCAAGCCTCCTCTTAAAAACCCCCAAGGTAGGAACCAGCACCACTTCCCTTGGAAGTTGTTTCCAGATCCTAGCCACTCTGACTGTGAAGTAGTGCCTCCTGATGTCTAGCCTGAACCTACTCTCTAACAACTTATGGCCATTATTCCTTGTGACTCCAGGAGGCGTTCAGGGGAACAAGGTCTCTCCCAATCCCCGCTGGTCCCCCCTGGTAAGTTTATAGATGGCCACCAGGTCCCCCTCAGCCTTCTCTTGCGAAGGCTAAACAGGTTAAGGTCCCGTAGCCTCTCCTCATAGGGTCTGCCCTGCTGTCCCTGGATAATGCGAGCGGCCCTCCTTCGGACCCTCTCAGTGCTGTCCACATCCCTCCTGAAGTGCGACGCCCAGAACTGGATGCAGTACTCCAGCTGCGGCCTGACTAGTGTCACATAGAGAGGGAGGATCACCTCCTTGGTCCTGCTTGTGATGTATCTGTGAATGCACAACAAGGTACGGTTAACCCTACTGGCCGTGTTCTCGCATTGTTGGCCCGTGTTCATCTCGGAGTCAATAATGACTCCAAGATCTCGCCACCGTGCTTTTGAGAAGGGAGTTCCCCAGCCTATAGGTATGCTGCTGGTTCCTACTGCCTAAGTGCAGCACTCTCCACTTGTCGGTATTGAATCCCATCCTATTTTCATTTGCCCACCCCTGTAACCTGTCCAGGTCCCGCTGTAATCTGTCCTTCCCTTCTAGCGTGCCCACCTCCCCCCAAATCTTGGTGTCGTCTGTGAATTTAAACAGGCTGTTCTTCACCCCGTCGTCCAAGTTGCTAATAAATTGAACAGTGCAGGCCCAAGGACCGAGCCCTGGAAGACTCTGCTGCCCACTTCCCTCCAGGTCGAATATGACCCATCCACCACCACTCTCTGAGTACGACCCCTCAGCCAGTTTGCAGTCCATCTGACTGTGTAGGCATCAATGCCACAGTCGCCTAGCTTTTTAATGAGAATGGGGTGCGAGACAGTGTCAAAGGCCTTCTTAAAGTCCAGAAAGACTACATCCACCGTGATACCCGTGTCCAGTGATTTTGTGACCTGATCGTAAGAGGTAATCAGGTTGGTCTGACAGGACCTGCCTCTAATGGAACCATTCTGGGTGCCCTTGAGCATCATCCCTGCTGCTGGCCCATCACAGATGTGCTCCTTGATAATCTTCTCAAAGAGCTTCCCCAGGATTGAAGTAAGACTAATGGGCCTATAGTTGCCCAGGTAAAGTGCTTGTAAAGTTGTGCCAGGGGCCCCCCGATAACCCCTGCCAATTCCCTCAACACCCTGGGGTGGAGAGCATCTGGACCTGCTGATTTGAACACGTCCAGCCCCTCCAGAAGTTCCCTAACTTGGTCCTTCCTGACCCTAGGCCTGGCGGAGTTTCTCCTGAGTCTGTCCTGAATCTCAGTAGGGGAGTCCTGGTCCCTGCACAAGAAAATGGAGGCAAAGAAATTGTTAAAGAGGTCTGCTTTCTCCTCTGGTGCAACCACCAGGTTGCCAAGCATATCCCGCAGGGACCCCACATTAAGCGGTGCCTTCTTCATGCTCCCCATGTATTTAAAAAATGACTTTTTGTTATCCTTGATGCTAGCCCTAGTTCCATATCTACCTTAGCTTTCCTTACAGACCCGAGTGGTGGAGGTATACTCCTCTTTGGTGATGCCCCTCCCCCCCCTTCCACTGGGTGTACGCCTCCTTTTTGGCAATCAGGCATTCCCGAATGCCCTTGGTGAGCCAGGCGGGCTTTTGGGCACTCTTGCCCCCTTTGCTTCTCATTGGGATTGTCACCCCTTGGGCTCTGAGTATCGTCTCCTTAAGGAATGACCACTCATCTTGGGCACCCAGTTCCCCTACTTTCCAGAACCCCAGTGCCTCTCCTACTAATCTCAACTCATTGAAGCTGGCCCTCTTGAAGCCAAGGGCTACTGCCTTGCTGCAGGCCCTTGACACCCTGTGCTGGATGGTGAATTCCAGCAAGTGATGATTGCTATTGCCCAGGTGGTTGAGGACCTGGAGTCCCCTCACCAGGTCATTGCCTGTGGCCAGGACCAGGTACAGCAGGGCATTCCCCCTGGTGGGACTGTGTACCTCCTGGGTTAAGTGGAGGTCCTGTATTTCGGCAAGGAACCTTTGTGAGCAGACAGACCTGGCTGACTGCTCCTCCCAGCAGATGTCTGGGTAATTTAGATCACCCATGACAACTACATCCCTTGCCTTAAGTGCCTCCGCAAGCTGACCCGAGAATTCACGGTCCAGCTCTTCCCCTTGGTTGGGAGGTCTGTAGTAGACCCCCACCGTTAAGTCCCTTTCCCCACAACCCCCCCTGTATCCTGTCCCAGAGCACTTCAGCCTGCCCCTCCTCAGACCCCATCCTGCTGGTTGAGGATGTGATCTCTTTGACGTAGAGTGCCACACTCCGGCCTTTCCTCCCCGTTCTATCCTGCTTGTATAGTCTATAGCCCCTAATGTTAACCTCCCAGTCGTGGGATGAATCCCACCAGGTTTCTGTGAGCCTTACTATTTCCGGGTTTGAACTAGCTATCCGGATGACAAGTTCCTCCTGCTTATTCCCCATACTATGAGCATTGGTGTAGAGGCATTTAAGGCCTTGAATTGGTGCATGTGCCACCCCCTGATTCCCTGGACTATCTGGATCCCTGTTGCTTACCTGGGTACTCCTTGTGCACGTCACCTGTCTTGGTTGGGAGGTGTCCTCAAGTCCTCCTGTGGCCCCATGCCCCGGCGAAGCTAGTTTAAAGCACGCTGCATGAGATCAGCCAATGTGGAACAGAAGACACTCTTGCCTTTAGGAGAGAGGTGTAGCCCATCCCACCCAGGCAAGTCCCCTGCGGAACCCAAGGCCTGCCTGGCGGCACCAACTCCGTAACCGTTGGTTGACCTCGCCAATGCAGGCCTCATGTTGCTGTCCATGCTTACTCACCTGGAGAATAGATGAGAATACCACCTGTGCCCCCGTCTCCTTGAGCTTGACCTCCAGGGCCTTGAAGTCCTTCATGATGCGGTCTGGGTTGCCTCTGGCCACATCATTTGTTCCTATGTGGATGAGAACCATGCGGTACTGGTCTGAGGGTCGAATGTAGGCCAGGATCCTCTCTGTGATGTCCAGAATCTGAGCCCTAGGCATGAAGCAGACCTCTCGTGCCATGGGATCAGGTTGGCAGATGGGTCCCTCTGTTCCCCTTAGGATGGAGTCCCTGATGACCAGGACCCAGTGTTTCTTCCTCCTGATGTTCCCTCTCTGTGCTGTCTGTCTTGTGTGGAGTGGCATTGTCCCCACTGGAGGCATCCCCTTCATCCTTCTGTGCCACGGCTGGCAGGGCCTTGTATCTGTTCCCCAGTTGTACTTGGGGAGCCTCCACCACGCTAGCCCGAGCAGCCCTGGATCTGGTGGATACCTTCTGCCATTCCTGTGTTGAACGTGTCTCAGGTCAGAGTCCTGTTTGGTGTCCAGGTTCCCTGCTCTACATGTGGCTTCTCTCAATCGTGGTCTCTCTCCAAATGGCCTGTATTGTCAAGTGATTCTTCCTCTTCTGCCAATCACTGCTGTAAAGTAATCCATATCCTCTTGCCATGTGATCCATTGCCTATTTCCCAGGCAGTTGGCCATATTGGTTCTTTGGGAAACCAAGTCTGCTTCCATATGAGCAAAGGACCCTCAAGACATATCCATTGTCAGCCATGTATTGCTACCCTTTCTGGTGCAGAATAGAGGTAAAGGGACAGGCAGGCTAACTTCACCATCAGAGTGGAGTTTGTAGAAAGAAACTATTTGCTTATCAAACACAATAAATGGTCTGTTCACAGTTTTCCGGAATTATCATTCTAGAGTTTTTTTTAGTTTCTTTGGAGCTTTACATACAGTTAGGAACGGATTTAGCTGTGTGACATGCTTCTCCCCAGATATGTAGGAATTCTGAGTGGAAGAGTCTGTGCCCCTATCTCCATTTTCTTGAAGGTACCTGTGCTTGCTAAACTCTCTGCCTTAACAGTTGAAAAAGGTAGTTAGCTGCGTTAGTCTGAGGTCAATCAAAAGGCAGGGTGAGGTGGCATTTTAGAGATTAACTGGTTTAGGGAACCATACGCTTTTGTAGGTGATGGTATCTAATGCTTTTGTAGGGAATAGCCTACTTCTAATGCCTTTCTGAACCAGTTAGTCTCTAAAGTGCCACCCTGTTCTGTCTTCTGCTTAACAGATTGAAGTTACATGTTTGGACTATTTATTAGAAGGAACTGCAATGCATGATGGCTTCTGTGGGAGAACTGTCATGCAGAATTATAAACCTGATCTCCAGATATACGTATCCCTTACAGAGAGCCAACATAGATGGAGGTTTTTAATCCAAACTCTGAAACAAGACCTGATGGGTTATTTGGATATGCAGTATGACTGCTGGTCTGGCAGAGCACTAATGGCTCAACATGCCTTCAGTGTTTGAGAAAATGAGAGCAGCCATCTGGAATGAAATAAAGTAACAACTGAAAATTTTATAGGTTTGAGTAATGCTTATGGCCACAAGTTGACCTGTCCCTGTCCGTAAAGGAACCAGAAGTAAATTCTGCTTCCAGTGGTTGCATATCATTTAGGAAACTTTAAAAAAGTTACGGTGGGGAGCTTGGAGTTGTTTCTCCGAAAAGCAAGAATTAAAACCATTTGTATTTCTTCAGTTGTTTTAAAGGAACTAGGAAGTGCTTTTTATGCTTTCATACTACATGCACATTTTTCCCAAAAATCATTACTCCAAATTTGAGGTGCATGTCTTAAGTAGGCAAGTTGATTTTTGCACCAGAACTAAAGCATGGGAACCTTGCAATAGCTGCATGGGAATACTGTAATGACTACCAGGGCTGTGTTTTCTCCCCAGCCAGAGAGGGAGGGGCAGAATTTGGCATAGTTTTAACCTTTTCATGGAAGCTGCTGAATTGGTGGTAGCTTTTGATTGAGCAGCCAACAGCTGCCAATTTCACAGTAGCTATGAGAGGGTTAAGACTCTAATGTTTGTTTTGGAAGAGATAATAGTCAGATTCAGACATGAGTCTGGAAAAAATATTGTTTTCTTCATTCTGACTTCCCAAACCAAGGTTCATGTCATATCTGGGGGGGGGGGGATATGTGAAAAAATGTGACAAATTGGGGTGATCCCCCTCACGTGCACTAATAGTCTGATGTTGAGCCTATTTGAATAAAGTATTGTGTTAATGTATTTGTTGCTTTTTCCTGCTAACACTTGGTAATGAGGCTTTTGAAGGACATAGAACATAAATTAATTTAAATTATACATTTGGCAACAATCTCATCTCCCACTGATCATGTTTCCCTGAGAGAAGTTGCAACTTTTGTAATAATCACCTACTCATTCTGACAAGTACAGTAAAGCAAAATCAATGAATGGTGTTGGATTTGATAGGAAGGTCATGAAATTGTTAGTTGAGCAGTTGTAGCTTTCATTTATTAAAATGTTGATTTGATCTGTGGATCAGAATGAAAGCAATTGTCTTAAAAATAGCAGTGTAATATTGGGTAACTAAGTTTGGGTTGTAAAAGAAATTAACTTTTCAAAGCAGGTATCTTTGCTAGAAATGAGTCTTTATGAGTTTGTTAAAAAGAAATCTCAAATACAATCAAGTGAATTGGTTGCTTTATTGCTTTAAATATATCTGTGTTACCTTACTTTTCAGGTAAAAACACCATTTTTTAATGAAAGATACTACTAGGTCAATATATTAGACAATAGAACTTTAAATATTAGTCATATTTGTGTTTGAAAATAAAAAATACAGATATTCCTGTATTGTTTTGGTATGTGTAGGCAGACTGCACTAGAAAGAACTGAAGCTGGGAGGCAGAGCTAAAAAGGCAGAAATACGATAAAAAACTTCCACTGAAATTTAATGTATCCTATAAAGCTCTTAGGTATTCTGCTTGTAACACAACTGCTAGATATGTGCCAGCAATGTCCGTAATAAACTGGGTCCTCTCTATTTTATAAGAATGTTGTCCTCACATACAGAGGACTCTTGGATAATCAGGTTTTAACCCAGAGCCTGGTAGAACTGCTGATTCACTTTGCTGACAATGACCTCGCTGCCCATAGTGAGCTAAGGCAAAAGTGTAGATCAGAAAGTGGTAGAAATATGAGGCAAGGATTAGAACAGTGCCATTTTCACTCATGAAGGCAAATCAGTTACTGAAATACTGACTTGACTTTTGAGAAGTATTGTTTATATAACGTGAGGTTGCACATTATGACTTTACTTTTTCAGTTCAGTCTGGAGAAAAATTAAATGTCAGTGGGTTCTTTATAAGGCACTGAAGGATTTTTCTGATTTCCCTCTCCACCAATAAATCCCCATATTTAGCATGAGTTCAGTCTTCTTTCCAGTGGTATTAGAGTTAATGCCAGTTATTTCAATGGGAAGAAGGTTGACCTCTTTATGCAGAATTTATACTTTGTAATGACCTGTTCTTGCAACAAATAGATTTTTTTTATTTTTTGTGTCAAGGCAAAATACAATAGTAGGTAGGTAGTGGATATGTGAAGTTTCAGATACTTTTGATCCCACTGATATTGAGGGAAATATATGAACCCTGGCATATAGCCCTTGATTTCTCCAAAGAGTTTAGGAAAGAGTATGGTCAATAATGTGGCTTTAATGTGTGTGGATCTAAGTTTGGGTGGAGAGGAGGGGGGAGGAATTTGAAAAAAAGTGTTTTGTAAACCTACATGGATTACTGTAACGTTTAATTTGCCCTCACTATCATGGATGGTGTAAAGGCTGTAAGAGTAGTTAAACTCAACCTAGTGACCTTGTCATGCCTTGAACTCTCATAAAGACTGACTAATTGTCCACATGCCAACAAGTACTACTCCTGTTATAGAGATGTCATTCTTGGTTCCTCATTGGCAACAGTGCCCCAGGCTCCATTGGGAAGTATGAGCAGATCTTGGTTAAAAAAAAACCCCAGTAGCCGTGAAGTAGGAATGCAAAAGTATAGATGGTAAAATGGGGGTGAAATATAGAAGCGGTAGCTATGAGGTACAGAACTTGCTAGAATGGTGAAGGTAGGACTTTCTGATAAGGCTGAGAGAACTTGCATCTTTCCATTATGGCAGTGGTTTCTGAACTAGGAACTAAGAGTTGTCTCGTAGCAAAGAAGATTTCAGGCCCCAGAGACATTCTTTTACTCTATATGGGCCCAGACTGGAGAAGGGGTACCACATGACTGCGAGCCAACAGGCACTTGGCTTTTGATCCTTTAATTAGGATTGCAGTCCAAAAGGATTTGGAACCATTGCATTATGATAAAAAATTGTTAGGCAGTTAAATACATCTCACTTGCCCTTCTTGCCTGTTCTCTTTGGGATTCCTATTGTGATTATTATTTCCTGCTTCAGGGATAAAGGTTGTAGCCATGTTGGTCTAAAAGCAAAAGCAGTGTGGTAGAGGCAATATCTTTTATTAGACCAACTAGATAGTTGCAAAAAAATTCTTTATTTGCAAGCTTTCGGGCTCACATGCCCTTCCTCCAGCAAAGGAAAATCCAAAGATTGTAAAATTTCTCCCAGGTAGAAATGAAACTTCATATTGCACAGGACAGCTGGAGGGTGGTGTAAGTTCATCTGGCTGGAAAAGTTCATTTTCTGCAAATCTTTACAATCTTTGCGTTCTCCTTTGTCTGAAGAAGGGCATGAGAGCCCAAAAGCTTGCTAACAAAGAGGGTTTGTTTGGTTTTTTTGCAACTATCTAGTTGCTCTAATAAAAGATATCATCTCTACCACGCTGATTGCTTTTGCTTTTAGATCAACACAGCTACAAACTTTATCCCTGAAACATGGAAAATATAATTAGCCATTTTGAAATGAAAACTTCCTAATTTTACAAGAAAGAAAAAAATTCAACACCCTGAGACCTGGAAGCTGACACCTCTCCTCAAGCCCTTTGTTTCAAGCCAAATTTACATACTTGCAGAGCAGCCTCAATACAATAGAACTTCCTTACCCAGGAGAACCTTTCCATCACCAATCCTTCTGTGAAATATGAAACATCTTAACAAGAAAGAAGCATAATTCAACTTTCTGCTTGCCATCAGACACTTTTGAGGTAAATAAATTGCTCCAACTTTTATCTGAGCCTACTTTGCATAAAATGAACTTTCCATCAAGGAGAAAGTACACCACCCTCCAGCTCTCTTGGGCAATACGAAGCTTCATTTCTACCTGAGAGAAATTTTACAATCTTTGCATTCTCTTTTGCCTAAAAGATATCACCTCTACCACACTAACTGCTTATTTCCTGGTTAATTGTCAGTTGAAGAAACTTGTCCCTGTTTCCTATTCCAACTTAGAATCACTATCAGCGTGGTTATCCGTACACTTGCTCTTGAATGATGTGTGCAGCAATAATTTAAAGTACCCAGCTTCATATGTAAATGCAGCAAACTGTTAGTTGGGTAGAGCCACTTGTTTTTACTTCCTTGTGGACTGCCTTCAGCTTCTTCTATGTGACTGAAGTAAGTGGATACAAAAGGTTTCTTTAGGGTTGTCACCAAAGGATGTTTCCCTTTTATTTTTAAGACATGTATTTTGATTTCCCATTCCCCTCCCCTGATGTGTGTGTGTGTGTGTGTGTGTGTGTGTGTGTGTACACACACACACACCCCTCCTGCCCCCACCCCCATCTAGCTATATAATATTTCTTCTGTCCATTGGAGAGGCAGCATGCTACAGTAATTTGATTTCTCTATTAAAGATGTTATAAAAACAATTACAAAAGATTGCTAACACAATGTATCATATGAACTGCTTATCCAGCTAGAATGGATCCATTAACATATGGCTAAGAGAAAGATGTGACACTGGCTGTCCAGATGAAACCCATGAAGAATATATGATAGACAAGTATGAGGTCACTGTGACCCCCGGGAAGTAATGCCAAAATGTTCTTTCTTGTCTTTGCCTTTCCTTCTCTTGACATTGAGCCAAGCCTTCTACTCAAGGCAGACTGGAGTCCTAATTGGCTTGTCCACTTCTGCCAGAATAGTGATAGCGGAAAGTGCCCTTTCAAAATACCCTCTGGGAAGTTTAAGTGCCAAAAGCATTCACCTTTAACAGACTATGCTTATAATTAAATAGAAAGAGAAAAAAAAAGCAAGCAGATATTGTGTAATCTGACTGAATTAGCTGTGAGGTTTTTTTCTTCTTTTTTAAATTTTTTTTGGAGGGAAATCCACTATTACAATTTAGGCAGGGCAGTTGATGCTCACTATTTCATCCCTTCATATTCTAAAATATAGAAACTTGCTGCTGAAGCAGTTTGGATTGTTTCACACGAGGTTCCTGACTGAAAACCACAGAAGTGAGGAACTGGAAAACTAACCAACCTTTACCCTTCATCTCTAATGTCTCTGACTAGATTCCATCAGTGTTACCCCAAGTGTTTTATGTCACTGCAACTTTAATTCTCCATTGCACACATAACTGGCAAATAAACTCTTTCTAATGCTATTAACTATTGATTTTTTTTTTTCCTTTTTTTGGTGGATGAGGGAAGGCTGGCATCCTTAAAGGAGCACTAACCTCATGGGTGTGTACTGGTAAACAGCTGATTTTAGCCTTTTCTGCCTATGACTATGTTGTTGCATCCCTTTGTTGAAAGAGCTCTGTATGGTTTGCTTCAAGGACTTTTCCTCTAGCAGGGCCTAGTAACAATGAAGGCAGTTGTCTATTTTGTATTTCTGCTTTTTTCTGAGCCTCTAGGCAATTTGTGGGCAAAGATCACGTTAAATTGTATAAGGCTACTTGCAGACAGCAACCCCCCCCCCCCCCCCCCCCCCCCCGGGCACTTTACTTTAAACTCTATGTGCTCCTGCGCTGAACCTACCACATGCCCAGAAGAGGCAGTGTGTTAGTTGGACCCGGCTCACCCACTGTTTGTATAGGCCGGGCGCTTTAGTGGGACTTTGGGGAGGGTGTGGGGGGGGCATAGGGTATGTTGGGTGTGTATATGTGGGGGAATTGTGGGAGCAGGATGTGGGTGTGTGAAGTTTTTGGCTCCATTGGGAAGTATGAGCTCCATTGGGAAGTATGTGGGGGAGGGTGGAAGGGTGTAGGAACCCCCCCACACACTCCTCCACATGGCACACAGCCCTTGCTGCCAGGAGTAGCAGCATGTGGGAACACTCATGCCTCGTGTAAGTGCTGGCACCTGGTGGCACACAGCTCTGGCCAGCACTGCATGTGGGGATTCCCTGTGCTAATGTGCAGCACCCAGCACCCAACACAGGAGCTTGCTGCCTTCCTCATCCCCTGCAGTGCAGGTGTCAGGACTCCACAGGGAAGCAGGGGGCTCCACTTCTACTGGAGTCCTGGGACCTGTGTAGCAGGGGGTGGGGAAGGCAGCAGGCTGCCATACAGGGCTTCCCCCAATGGTACATAAGTGCCAGGAGCTGCATGAGTGTGCGGGGAACTTCCGCAATAGAGGCAGCCCAGCGGTGTTGCGCTTCTCCCCACCCTCCCTCACACCCACATCCTGCCCACCCAAGCTCTGCACTTCCACCGCTCCCTGGGAGCCGGCTCCATGCTGCCACCAGCCCCATGCTCCGTCTCCCCACCCAACTGCAGCTCCCTCCCCACTCCCGCACTTCCCTACCCACTGCCCAAGTGAGCGGAACACTAGGGAAGCCAAGCAGGTCCCCCCACGGTTGCAGCAGCAGTCCCTCCCAGAAGCTGTGTGCTGGCTGGGTCTTTCAGCACACCAGGGTGGGAGCGAGGTGTAATAGGGTATGTCAGGGTGTGTGTGTATGTGGGCGCCTCGATCCTACCCTCATGAGCAGAAGGGCTGAGCATCATACAATTCATTGGTGGGTACCCACAGGCTGGATGAAAATGCCTGGTGGGCTGGATCTGGTCCATGGGCCTTTTTTTGCCCATGCCTGTATTAGTTCTTTCTCCATTGTCTTCTTTCTCAAGTTCCATGGCTGCCCCACTTCCTATCTGCTCCACAGAAAGAGTAAGCCCCTATAGTCTAGAAACCAAAAAACATCAGTCTAGCAGCCTTAAAAAGGAAAATATTATCTGTGTTCCTGATACAGGATCATGGGAAAGCTGTTCTGGAAGTGACCTCAGGCACCCCCTACTCAAGGCAGGATTATCCCTGACTAAACTATCCCAGCCAGGTGCCCGTCGAACCTGCTCTTGAAAATGTCCAGAAATGGAGATTCCACAACTTTTCTAGGTAGTCTATTTTAATATTTGACCATCCTCACAGAAATTTTCTCCTAATCTCCAACCTAAGTTTCCTGTGCTGCAGCTTGAGGCCACTGTTTCTAGTCTTGTTCCCTAACAATCCATCTCCATCTCTTTCTAATTGCCCCGGAGGTATTAGAAGACCTCTATCAAATCCCTCCCTCAGTGTTCTCTTCTCCAAACTAAATAACCCTAGCCCTTTTACCCTTTCATCAGGCCCCTAATCATTATCATCACTGTGCTGAACTCTTTCTAATCTGTCCACGTTTTTCGTGAAATGTGAGGCCTAGAACTGAATGCAGTACTCCTGAGCAGGCCTCCCTGGTGTTGAATAATGCAGAATAAGCAGTTCTTTTGATGTGCAAGTGAAACACCTGTTGATACAACCTGGTATGCTGTTGGCGTTTTAGGAGCCATGTGACCTAACGGGGCTGGGCTAGCAGGATATAAACTCAGGGCTTGAGCTGAGCTGTCTAGCCCTGAGAGCTATAGAAGGAAGAGCTCCTGAGCAGTCAGGCTGCAGCCTGGCTTCTCATTAACACTTCAGCTGAGGTAAGCAAGGCCAGCGGTTTAGGGATTGAGACTGTAGAGACATAAGGAAATAGTCCTATAGCCCAAGGGTAGTAGAGATCTCAACTGGCCCAGGAGCAGGGCCAGGACCAGTGGGATAGTGGTCAAGGCAAAAAAGCAGGGCTGCAGCCTAGGAGGGGCAAGAACAAGCAAGGTCAGGGAGCCTGGAGCCTGGGAGGTCTCAGTTGGCCTCAGAGCAGGGCCAAGGCCCAGGCAGAGGGGTTCAAAGACTGAGGAGGACCACAGCTGGAGACTGACAGGGGCCGGGACTCTCAGCCCAGAGAAGGGCAGAGACAGGGCCAGGGGCCCAGTGTCTCCAAGAGGTGGAAACACAGTCAGGGACCCTGGGTTATGCCCAGGAGTAGCCAAAATGGGTGAAGTGCCTGGCCATGGGTGGAAAGAGACAGAGGCCTGAGCCCAGGAGGGGCAGAGAATGCAGGCCAGAGCTAGCAAGTGATCGGTAACATCTGAGAGGCTTGGGCATAGCTATAAGGGGAGAGGAAGAGGCATCATTAGCCCTAAAAGCAATGACTAGGGACACCCCTGTACTCATGAGCATGAGATCTGGCTTCAGGAGCTCTGGGGCAGAATCTCTTCAAAAACTATAATTACAGCAAGGCATGGCAGGTGAGATGAGGGGGAGATGGTCCCAAGAAAGCAGAGGTGACAAGGGCTAAGGGGGCTCCCAGGGTCTTTGCAGCGACCCCTGGGGAGGACCCCATTACAATGCTCAAATGTGAGTGGAACTGTATATAGTCAATGAGTGTTTTGGGTATTGTTTCATTAATTAATATTGCGCATTAACCACTTATAATCTTTGGAATATATTATGAATTCCGTAATCGGTCTACGTAGTGCAAAGTCACTCTGGAAAACAACTTATACTGTGGCATACCAATTTTATATACATTTTTTATTGCAGAGGCTCAAATATTTTTTCTAAAGACTTGTTAGTCATTTCTTTGAAACTGAAAGAAAACTAGAGATTTTCCATAAGTAAGAATAACATGTAGATGCTGTCCAAAATATTAGCAGTATCTTTAGTTCTGCTAATTTTTAGATTTAATAAAAAGAATCTAATAAACTTATATTGATTTTAATAAGTTTTTTCTTTTTAATGTAAACCCTCCCCTTCTCAGATGTAGAAAACATGGTTTCAGAGGTCTAATTCTAGTAATTGATGTAAGTAATAAGCAGCTACCCATATGCAGGTGTGTTGTTGCTCTCTTCATGCAGAAAGTAAGTATAGTTGCTTTTGTTGATTTCTAGCAGCAGGAGAGATGGGGAATGTGTCAGCATAAGGAAACTAAAATGATAATTAAGATAGTTGGACTAACAAGTATAACTACACTAATGGTTTTGTTTGCAGAACAGTCTGACAAACACAACACGTTTTTAATTCACTCCCACACAAATTGAAGAAGTGGTATGTAACCTTAAAATTATTTCCAGTGGCCTTGCTTACATCCATAGTCTATTATCATATGTGCAGTTTTATCAAAACGCAACATTTGGGAAACTGCAAATAAACAGTGGGAACAATTTTAAACTCCAGGGCTTACCAAATAAACATTAAAGCATTCCCTTTAGGGGAGTTGGAATTATTTTGAATTATGTATATATTGTAGTTTGCAGTAAGATAAAAGAGTTCTCCAGAGGGAGGAGGAGATTAGAAAGCATTAAGGAGTAATATGCCTAAATTGGGAGGAGAGCATAAACAGCCAGAGCAAAAACATGGTTACTCTCATTAAACCTCGTGAAAGTGAGGTAAGACCAATCAAAAGATCAGGTTAAATTAAGAAAGGCCACCACATTTAAACCTCCCTTTGCTTCTAAATGTACTGGCAGAGGTAAATCCTAGGGAATTTGCTGTTCTGGATTGAAAAATCTGCTTTTCAAGAAAAGAAAAGGGATAATTAAATAGTAGAAAGTCTAAGACACAGGCCCAAATCCAGCTTCTCCTTTAAGGCTAAGTACAGACAACCAAAAAGCTGGAGGCAGAATCAGTCCAATCTATACAGGTTTCTCTAAACTGTGTAGATTAGACCAGGGGTTCTCAAACTGTGGGTCGTGACCCAATTTAAAAGGGGGTTACAAACCCATGTGCTGCCAGCACTTCCACTTCTGCCACCACGTGCTGTCCACGCTTCCGCTTTCACCACTGCTCGGGCACGTGGGGGATCCCCCTGCTCGTCAATTGGCTGCCAGGGGCTTGTGGTATCACAAAGTTTGAGAACCCCTGGATTAGACTGCTAATGAACAGAACTCACGTTTAGTCTTCCTTTGGCCAAGGCTGGCATATGCCTGGACTGGCAAAGGCCAGAAGGCAAGGGATACTCCCACATGCCTCCAAGCTCTGCCAGACAGTGGATGCCCTAGTCCTGCCTCCTGGCCAGCCCCCTGCCTCTCAGCTGCAGGGGAGCAGGCAGAGGGGAAAACAAACCTGCTTGGTCCCAAGGCCCCCTTGCTGGGGTCTGCACAGGAGAAAGCCTCTGAGGTGGGGACTTTTCCTCTATGCAGCCCAGCTCTGCTGGGCAGTAAATGCTCCAGCCCTGCCCCCTTGCCAGCACCAGCAGCTGACAGGTGGGGGGCAGGCAAGGCTGGAGCATTCACTGCCTGGTGGAAAGCCCTGGTTTCAGGGGCTTCCCTCCCCTGCTATGCAAACCATTTGCCCCTCCCCCCCTTCCCGCTTGCTACTGCCAGCTGGGCTGGGGATCAGAGGCTTTGAAGCTCTATAACAACCTGGGGGCAGAGGCAAGCCTGCCCAGAGACTGGGGGGAGGGGGGTTAAGTGGGGCCCACAGTGCACCCTAGGATGCCAAAGGACTGGGATCAACTTGTGTTGGGAGGGGACCTGGAACCGAAGTTCAATAGACTGGTGTAATTTAAAGTGATTGAATCTAGTACTGCATCCATCCAGGTCTATCTTAAACTGGATTCTGCTATTTTGAAACTGGTGTATGTGCACTGAACTTCTGTTTTGTTACAGGTTTCAGCTGGGTTCTAATCACTTTTTACTGTCTCGTGTAATTTCTGTCCCTAGCTTGAATGGCTAAGGTGCCACCTGAAGTTAGAAGCACAGGTGCCAGCATCACCAATTTTTAGATCTTACTCCCACCTGTCCAAATAGATTTGTCCTGAGTGTGCTATGGCTTCTTTGGATTCATTCAGCAATTACGTTTCTGCCAGTGGAATCACAATTCCACTAGTAGGAACCCTAAACATACAAGTGTTTGCAATGCTTAGTGTGGTCTGAAAAAACATGCTTGTGGTTTAAATTTAAATCTTGTCTGACAAGGTATAAGTCTAGTTCAGCTGGAGATTCTGCCAGTTTAAAGAATGCTTATACACTTACTCGTCCAATAAAAGCACTAATGTTGTCTTCTGGCATCCCAGCCTGCCTTGCTTTGTCTTCACCCCTGTCGTCCCACCACCAGTGAAAATCTGTAGGTCAGTCAGACTGCAGTTCTTCAGCTGAGTCGCAGACCAACCCTTTCCCCCTTTCCTCCCCCCAGGCTGGGAAAGCCCAACCCCTTTCCCTAGCCATGGGGCTGTGCAACATTAACCCTGCCGAGCCCTAAGCAGGAGAGGAAAGTAAGCTGCCAGCACACCCTTTCTTCCCTGTCCCCCTCCCCCCTGCCCTGGACCTGCTTGGACCTGGCCCTCACTTCTTGGACCTGGACCCTGCAGACCCTGTGCTGTTCCCCAAGCCCTGCCCCCTCATGTACCCAAAGTGCAGTGACCCCTGCCATTCTGGAACACACCCCCCCCCCCTTCTACACAGACCAGCCTCTCAGGTAGGGTCCTGGTAGGGGCCTTGTCAATGCACTGTGGGTAAGGGCAAGACCTTGCCCCCAAATTACATTGACCCTCCCCCACCCCCCCACCCCCATTCCTGACACTCCCAGACCCTGCCCCTCTCCAGAGAACTGGACACTTCAGGCCTGTTCCCCATGCCCCATGTAAGTGGACCAGTCTCACTTGGCTCACTGGACATGCTGGCACCCAACCCAGACCAGACTCATCTGACTTATGCTGAAACTGGGTCTCAGCTGGCACCAGAGGTGAAAGGACCTATTGCGCTGCTGGAAGGGGAATTGATGAGCTTGAAAAGACAGCACAGTGTCTCTGGGTCTGCTGTCTGAGTGCCTGACAGCTGGGAGGGAGGTTGGAGGGAGTGTTATGGGGAAAGGGAATATGGTCCACCCAATCAGCCTTAACCTGTGCCCTTGGGTGCTTTCATCTGTCTGTAGACAAACTGGGGAGCTTGCAAAGCATAATGGGATGTGTGCTCTGGGGCCATGGACAATAGTCTGTCTGCAGAGCACATAGCCAGCCTCATAAATGCTTGTACAAAGGGTTTCAAACTGCCTAAACTAGACTGCTTAACTTATGTCAGTTTGTGTGAAAGCTTGTACGTACCTTGACACTCTTACTATTCTATATCATGCTTGGGAAAGCATATAGTCCCTGAAATGTTAATCAGTGAAAAACCACAGCCAGTGTTTGTATGTTGGGGGACCCACTTAACCTTGGCTCATTACCTAGTGATTAAAGCCCAGGGAGAGTTCTGCATTAGTCACTTGTTAAAATGGATAGACGGTGTTGGGGCCAAGTATAGGGGCCAGAACTCAGAGTAGTCTCCTTTTTCAGGCCAGTACCTTTTCTCTGAACTGCAGAGCTAGTTTCTCTTTACACTGTTTTCCTAGTTCCATATATCTTCTTTTGGCAGCCCTGTAGTTCACCTTAAGAGAAAAAAAATGGGTAATACTCTTGATCCTGCCTAGACCATGACTTGGTGGTTAGGATACTTTGCTGGGAAGTGCAAGATGTAGGTTCAAGCCCCCTTTGGCTGGGGGGGGCTAAAAAGGGGGATCTTCCACTCCTGGTCAGATGTCTTTGCAACTAAGTTATTGGGCTACAAGATGGGTGGTCTCTTCCTCCAGGATTTTTGGTTTTGTAATGGCAAAATGAAAAGGCCTGCATCACCCAAACTCATTTTCTTTTTGCTTTTATTCTAATCGTCACTTCTTGTCTTCCAGCTACAAGACCGCACGCAGTTTAGTGACCGAGATTTAGCCACCTTAAAGAAATACTGGGACAATGGCATGACCAGCCTGGGCTCAGTCTGCAGAGAGAAAATTGAAGCTGTCGCTGCAGAATTAAATGTTGACTGTGAAATAGTGCGGGTAAGAAATTTATAGTCCTCCCCTATCTTGTCGCAGAGGCAAAAATAGGGTAGATGAAAGCCTTTTAAAATTGCATGAGATAGCCTGAAATAGGTTTCACATTACATAATGAATGGCCATGTTAGGAAGTACTCTCTTGCTCTTTCTCCAGTCTATATATAGCTAAAAGCCCTCAGGTGAAATTCTTATTGATCTGCAGCAAGAGCAGCATTACAAGACATTTGACATTCTATTTAGACTGGAATTGATGTAAGATTTTAAGTGAGCAGGGGTATCCCAGCAAACTGAAAAGGACTAAAAGTTATGATGTGACTAAAATAAACTGTCCCTCCTCTAAAGATAGGGGAACAAGCGCTCTTTTTTTATAAATAGGTTTAGTGAGAAAATTGTCATAAACGTGTGAAAGAATTACCCAAATAAATACTTTGCAGTACTTTCCCAGAAGTCAAGATGAGATGTGACAAGATGGTAAAAGGGATTTTGAAGGATATTGGGGACTTCTAATTTTATAGTCCAGTGGTATCAGTGAGGGAGATATGGGAACATGTGATAGATGATTCAAGGCTCCCTTTCAGGAAGAAAAATGACTGCAGGATTGATTCAGGTGATCGTTTTTAGAGAACCATTTGATATAAATGAAGAACGGAGTACAGGCAGTCCTTGGACTTATGACACAATTGGTTCCTGAAAACTGTTGTAAGTTGAAACGTAACTCGGAACCAATTGTCTCATAAGAAACAATGTTATAAATGGGGGATTGGTTCCTGAACCAAGACCCGATACCCTGTTTCCACCAAAAATACACCAGAATTTTGTACTCGATCAATTATAGATGAGTACTATAGCTACACTAATGTATTTATATTGTAAATAGCAATCATATTGATTTGGAACGACTTCTTTGAGGTGACTTTGCTGGACTTTTTGAAAGGCTCTTGGCTGGACTTTTTTTGAAGGGTTCTTGGCTGGAGTCTTCTCAGGAGTCTTGGCTGCAGGTTTTTCTGGAGTCTCATCTGCTTTCTTAAAGAAAGTGCCCAAGGAAGTTTGGACAGATGTTCTCCAGGGACATGGGTGACACAGTGAACTTGTTCATTGGTGTGCCGTCACATTGGATCAAGTGTTGTAAAGTCGAAACTCACATTGTAAAGTTGAAACAGGGTGTCAATTTATAAACATTGTAAGTGAGAAATGTTATAACTTGAAATGTTGTAAGTCGAGGACTGCCTATAAATACTGTACACCAGCTGTTCTGGAGATACATTCCAGCAATTAAATCCTGGAATCATTCTGAATTATCACCTGAACTTCAGGATTTGTTTCTGTATTGGATTTGGAATGTGGGCACTGTAGCAAAGTGTAACCTGCAGCATTGCCTGGATCAAGTTGGTCACACCTGGTTGGGGTTTACGCAGGGTCCTGTCCAAAGGCATAAAAAACAGTTTCTGTGCCCTAGGCAATAGCCATTCTTGTATGCCCTCATTCTTGCCCTGGTCACCTACTCCCAAGTTGTGCTTCTAGTCATATCCAGGGGCTAAAGTGATGATTTCATAACTGAATGCTGGTCTTCACCTAAAATATTATATTGTTCTGATTATACCAAAAAGCTGGAGGGAATTGAGAGTAATAAGAGGTTAGATAGGCAACATTAAAAGAACTAAATGTACCTAATTTGACGGGGGGGGGGGGGAACAGAACAATCTACAAGTATTTAATAATTGTGCTCAGACAAAAATAGGTGAGGAATTGTTCAAGGTAGTCCAGTTGGGCATAATAAAGAATTATGGGCTGAAATAAAGGAAAAGTAAATATAAACCCAAGGGAAAAAAAGATTCCTAAAGTATGTTGTTAACCAAATAGTAGATGAGTTAGAGAAAGTGGCAGAAGCTCTTTGCCTGTGCTGTTTCTTAAGTAATTAAAGAAAAACATTGGAGAGACTATATAGTGTAGAGTACAATCTTGAATTTTCAGGGGGTGGACTTAGTTATTTATGTTATACTTTCTGGGTTTCTGACAAGGGCATAGGTTGTAGGATTTCTCCCCCTCTTATTTTATATCCCAGTTAATTGTATGTCATGTTTGTTTGTTTTTTTGTTGGAGTTTTCTACTTCATGTTTCATTCAGGAGTTTTTCTATGCATTGTAACAAAAAATATTTATTTTTCTACTCAAGACAAAGTCCTTTTTTTCCTTTTGTGAATGCACTTTTCATTTTGTCAGCATTAAATTGGAATATATACAAACATTCTTGCATTTTAGACTGAAGTAGTTTACCATTATTTACTTCATTTCCTCTTATGTTTTAGGTTTATTTTGTTTTAGTTTTTAATTGCTTTGTGCCCTAGAAGGCACTTTTCTATTATATTAACTACTAATTTGAAGCTCAAATCTTAAAGCATAAAACATTAGCATTTGACTCATCTTGCAAAGTTGTCTACATGTGTGTTTAATGCTGCAGGGTTTAGGGTTGAGGCTAGAGGTGATAGGCTAGTGTACCTTGGCAGAAGCATCATCTCTCTCCCCTTTATCAAATATTTGGTAACTATCTGTGGTATACTTAATAACTGATCAGATACTGATCGTGGTGCTTCCTTTTTGAGGTTGTAGATCAATATTTTTAAAGGCATTTTGAGTCTAGTCATTCCAAAAAATTTTTTAAAAAGACAGCTATGAAGTGATTTCTCAAACTCTACCCACTGACCCCCTTTTTGAGAGTTACTCCATATGTCTGAACACTTCCCAGTTGCGTGCAGTGGCTGCCCACATACCTTTATTTTAAGCATGAGGACTTACTAGTGTATTTGTAAGAAGAGCAATGGTAGAAATAATCTTGTATATTTTAATTTCATTTATGGTATGGTAATATTTGTAAAAGAGGTTTGGTAGCAATATATGGACCTTAAAAGGTAACTGTGTAGAAAAAGGCCCCTTCCTACTCCACTCTTGTTTGGCTATACAAACACCTTAATTTTACTCGGAGGAACCCTATCTGTCAGAATGGAGTGCTCTTAGTTATAGAGTAGTTAAGGAAACTCAGTTCTACTTTGCAGATGTATACAGTTTGCAGAAAAGTACTTTTTTTCACACATCTGATTGAACCGATAGCTTTGGGAAGGCCATCACTCATTTTTTTTCGGTAACACTGCATTTGCGTAAGGGACAGTTTTGAAGGTATTGTGACATCTAATTTCTGGTATAATAGAGTGATTATTTAAGTACTGGTATTTTTTCAGTACACAGCTAAGGTATCTCTTTGTGTAAATATTTTACATCTACCAGTGTATCCTTATCCAAAATTAAGATTTTATTATATGGACACTGCAGACTATATACATATTATGCATAAGAAGAGAGAAGGCAAAGGAACTGATATTCCTTGTTATATGTGGGCATTTGCAAAATATGATTTCAGTATTATTATGTTTTTAATCTTTAATCTTAAAACCCTTTACCAAAATAACAAGTTTATCCTAGAGTAACAGATCTTATTATTTTAAGTGTTTTTCACAGTAAGGCCTTGGATATGAAGGGCCCAGGGAATGAAAGCTGGAAGCAGAGGTACATTAGGTTTGCTTGTTGTACAGACAACATTTTTCATTGATGTCTGTGTTTAAGTTTGATATCAGAATTATGTATTTTATGTTGGCTGGTAACTTTGCTATTAAAATGATTTACATGCTAAAACCTGTTTATGTAACTTTACATGTTATTTGGAGTAGCATTTCTTAGTATTGCCTATTAGCTAATAAAGTTTTTTGCAGGGGTTGTTTGTTTGGTTTTCATCTTTTGGGGAATAGTGCCCAAAATAAATGAATCATTAATTATTGCCTATGTTATTTCAGATGTTATTCACTAAACTTGTTCATAATGCTTAGGTAGAGTTGCCTGAACCTGAAACAAATGATTCCTTGTCATTTGATTACATATCTCTAAGGGCATAGACAACCAGACACTTGGAGCAGTTTCAAAAGGGAAGGAGGAGTTGCTGCTTCAGACCACGCAGCAGCTGTTATGCTCTAATTGTTGCATGTGAGTGAGCCTCTAGCAGTACTAATGCAACAAAATCACTCCAGCTTCAACCCTGCTTCATCCACAGCTAAAGTTAGGGTAATTTTTAGCTCCCTGTTATTACTATAGATTCATGAATGTGTTACAGCTGCTTCACAATCTGAAGCCCCTCTGGAAGCCTGTGCAAATGTACTTTTGTCTATCTCATAAGTATATCCCATTGTAGCATGCACATCCACTCAAGATTGGAAAGCTTTGATCAGCAGTTCCAGGTAGTGCTCCTTGATAGTACAGGAAAACCTGATTAATTTGATATCAGATGGGTTCAGTGTACTGGATACTTTGAAGCTATTGTCACTCCCCAGCCAAGGATTTTTTTAATGCTTTACAATATGGCTAATTCATAATACAGATTCTTTTGAAAATTCAAAGCCATTGTCTGGTCCCTGACCAGGAAAATGTCATTAAATACTTTGTCATTATACCGCTGCCAGAAGCAGCACATTCTCAGTCATGAGAACCAACTACAAAGTTGATTGACTACAGCCTGTATTGAGCATGGCCATATGGCACCTGGCACAAGGCAGAAGCCTATATTGGGCAAATATATAAGTGGAAACCTGCCACAAGGCTGGGTCAATGCAGCTCGTCCAAATAAGTTGTTGTGCCCATTGTGCTTGGTCCCCCTCAGCACCAAGTCATTTACAAGTCACAGTGAAACAGTTGGTTGAATACATTTTTACATCTTCACTGCCACAGCTGAGCAGAGCTTTTTTTTCCTGTTTCCAATGATTTCTATTTTTTCAATAGCCTTAACTGTCTGTCAAACATTACCAGATGTCTATGTAAATGAGAGGATCTGTCATCCCCTTCCTCGGTGCATCACACGTGACTGATGTGGCCCTGCCCTCTGCAGGGTGGAGCTAAATCAAGCACCACTGTGCCTCCTCTTCATATACATTTTTGGAGAGTCTTGATGCATGTACAGTTTTGGAGAACACCTGATTCCAGTCACGAGTAGGGGGCAGGGATCCAGATTTTCTGTTCACTGTGGAAAAACATGGATTTTCTCCTTTGAAGGAGAAAAGTACAGGAAACCATGGGTTTGCCCATGCAGGCTGGCAGAGTTCCAGCCTGCAAGGGGCTGCTTGGGGCTGTGGGAAGCAAGGCCCAAGGGGAGTCTAGGGCCTAGATGGGAATGTGTGGCCACAGGGCCCAGCTGGGGGAGTAGGATGGAGCCATGGGCGGCTCATCTGGAGGGCAGCAGGGGGGACACGCTCCTTGCTGCTGCACGCATTCCTGGGGAGTAGGGCATGGGGGGGCATGTGCCTCCCCAGATTTGTGTGCAGGGCATGGGAGGATGAGGGCTGCCTGTTGCAGATTTGGGAGTCCCCACCCTGCTGCCATCCCCATAGAGGCCTCCACAATATAGCAGGTAGAACCTGGTGCAGGAGGGCAGGAAGCCTTGGTGCCACTGCCATTGCTGGCAAGAGCCCCACTCCAGGTGCGCTGCCATGGTGAGGTGCCCTCTGCCCACCTGGCAGCAGCTGAGGGCACAAGTCTGCATCGCTGCTACTGCCCCTGCTGATGTTGGGCAGGCGGGAGGTGCCTTGCCATGGTGGCATGACTGGCGCGTGGCTCCTAGGGGCAGTGGCGGCAGCAGCAGTGAGCCTCTCCACCTTCCTGCACTGGGCCCCTCCCACTGGGCATTTGAGGCCCATGAGGGGGGAGAGCAGCAGGGCAGGGAGCCTCAAGCCCCACTGCAGGCAGCCTGCATCCTCCCCCCACGGGCTCTGCTCTGAACGTAGCAGCCAGGGCTCAGGTGCTGTTGGGGAGGGACCAGGAGGCTGCGGGCCCTGGCTCTGGTCCCAGAGTCCTGGCAGCTGGGGGCCCCTGTGGCAAGGCTTAGGGGGGAAGCAGGTGGGGACTGAGGGGCACCAGCAGGGCTGGAGGGGCATAAGTGTGCTGTGGGTTGAGAGTGAAGGCCACCTGTAGAGCTGTGGGAGCTGTGGCTTGGGAGTGATGGACGATGGCATGGGCAGGGGCAGGGCACCGGCATATGAGGGTTGCTCAGCACCACAAAGCAGCCAGGTGGGAACAGTTGCAGCTGGACCTGCATCATGGTGAGCAAAGGTGGCAGGAAGAGCTCTGATTTTTTTCTATGATAAATAAACCAAAATCAAATGCCAAAATATATAGGTATTTATAATTTATTTTATTTTAATGGTTGAAGCACTGGTAGACTTCCAAACTGTGTTAAAATTATAAATATATCAGTGAAACTTTGTGTTCAACTGATACCTATATATATAATGGCATTTCCTTTTAATCGTGGAAGACTACAGATTTTGAGTTTTTTAGTGTGAGAATTTTGGAATTTTTTTATCAGAGAATTTTAGGTTTTTAAACCGAGAAAACCAGAATCCTTGCTAATTAGCACATGGGTGCTTGTGGGGAGGGGAGGGTGGTATCTGGAATACATACACATACTGAACAGTGCTGGGCTGTGGGGTCTGAAACACTGTCATCTCTTCTGTGGCCTAGCCCCATGAATCATTGTAAGTCATGAGCTTTTTTGGTTTTGGACTAATATGTCATAGCTTGCACTCATCATTTTGTTCTAATCAGTTAGTAAGATTTGCTTGTGGGTAAACTAAGTCTGTACATGCCCATAGCATTTTGTATTTACATTTATTTCAAACCTGTTTATTTTGAAACTGTAGGGGTTTTTTCGTCCTCTCTGGTTCAAATTAATGAGGCTTTCACGTAGTGCAGTGTAGCTGTTACTCGGTGTAGGTAGGCCCTGTGTTGAGTTGCTGAGTATTCAGCCACTTTGGAGTGGCTCAATAACATGATACCAAGTGTTGCTTCATTAGGACTGAGTAGGGAGAAAGCTATTTCTGTTTCTTGTCTCGGGTACTGATCCAGTCCCCAATAACAGCAGAACTGATTATTTCTTAACCACCATTAATCTCCACTGCTTTATGGAATCTTACATTTGACACCAAGACAGAGTCAGTACTTAATTAATCTCTGGTACTGTCCACAAACCATCCTGGGCTTCATTCTACCTACTTCCATATTTCTCCTTAATACAGTTTTCCTGAAGTTAATCCAAAAAGGAAATCTAGGGTATCGTATCATTACAAATCTGGGGGATTACAAGTGCCACATACAATGAGTCCCTCAGATTGTTTATTTTATGTAAGATATATCTTTGAATCTCATTCACAACCGGTGCTTGGAATCATTTATCTGTTCTGCTTAAGGAATATGCAGCTCATCAGAAATAACAATAGTTCCCCATTGTAACACTGTTATCCTACCACAGTGGGTGCAGTTTTCCCTTCATAGCTTCATGATTTTTAATTTTTGCAGAAATAAATTAACATAATAGCAGAGGTACTGCACATTGTAGTGAGGAGGCATGTGAAATGCCCCCCAAATGTCAGCCACTTGGAAGAAGATTCCTCAAGGACTGCACCATCAAACCCTTTCTATACGTAAGATATATCAATGACATCTTCATCATTTGGACTGAAATCCTGCAATCTCTGATTTCCATCAAAAATTCAGTAATCATCACCCCTCCATCAGATTACCTCTTCAGTACTCCAGCATCAACATTTCCTCTTTAGACACTATGATCACTATCCAGAATGGTAAGTTATAAACCACCATATACAAGAAACCCATGGACTAACATACGTATCTGCACAGAACCAGCAATCACTCTAAACACACCAAGAAAGCTGTAATATATACAGCCAAACTCTCCGACACCATCGAATTTGCACTGAGAACGCCTATGATCATCACCTCACACATTTCAAAACAGTTTTCACTCAATAAGGACACTCCTCCAGAGAGAGAAATCACACTTTTGAAAGAGCCACCTGGATACCACATGAAGAATTGCTGCACTACAGAAAGAAAATCCCCATGAATTGCACACCAGTAGTTATGACGAATCATCCCTCCCTGGAACCTATATGGAAAATCCTCAAACAGTTGCAACCCATACCAGAAGAAGACCCAGTTCTTAAAGAGATCTTCCCAGAACCATCGATCCTAGCCTTTAAACAAGCACCAAACCTCGCCAACCTCATCACCAGAAGCAAACTTCCTGTGGCCCAAAATACACCAAATGGATCCAGACCATGCCATGACAAGAAATGTAAGACCTGCCAACACATCTCTAACACATATACTTGGACTTCAAAAAGGCCTTTGACCTGGTATCCCATGATGTCCTCATGGTCAACTTGGGAAAATGGGGCCTCGACTACGGTCCGGTGGCTAGGTAACTCCATGGTAGGACTTAAAGGGTACTGATTGATGGAACTGAGTCGTCATAGTGGAGGGTGACCAGTAGTGTCCCTCAGGAGTCAGTACTTGGATCAGTGCTCTTCAGCATGTTCATTAATGATTTGGATTCAGGCATTATAAACAATCTGGCAAAGTTCACTAATGACACCAAGCTATCGGGGAGTGTTAGCACACTCGAAGACAGGCTGGCAATACAGGCTGACCTGAACAGGCTCATGAAGTGGGCAGACCTCAACTTGCTGTCATTTAATACAGAGAAATGTAAAGTGCTCCATCTGGGGAGAAATAACCCACAACACACTTACAGGCTCGGCAGTGCTACGCTTGCCAGCACCACAACTGAACGAGACCTGAGTGTCATGATTGACAACAAAATGAAAATGAGCTACCAATGCAATGTTGTAGTTGGCAGAGCTAATCAAACACTGGCAAGCATCCACCGAGGTATCTCAAGCAAGTCAGAGGATGTCACTCCCGCTTTACTCAGCCTTGGTGAGACCATAACTGAAGTACTGAATCCAGTTCTGGGTGCTGCACTTCAAGAAGGACGTGGAGAAACTCTAGAGAGTCCAGAGGAGGGCCACACACATGATTAGAGGCCTGGAGACAAGTATGAGGAGAGACTGAGGGACTTGGGATCGTTCAGTCTGGAGAAGAGAAGACTCAGGGGGGACTTGGTTGCAGCCTATGAGTATATCAGAGGCATACATCAGTTTGGGGGAGCATCTATTCACCAAGCCCCCCCCACCCCCCGGGGAGGACAAGAAATAATGGGCACAAGCTGATTGAAGATGGCTTCAGGCTAGACATAAGGAAAAACTTCTTTACAAGCTGAGTGCCAAGGGTTTGGAACAGGCTCACCCCAGAGGTGGTACAGTCCCACCCTGGTGATCTTCAAAAAACATCTTGACGACCATCTTGCTGGGATCATTTGATCCCAACAGTCTTTCCTGCCCACATGCAGGGGAGTTGGACCCAATGGTTTGGAAGGTCCCTTCCAGCCCCTAACAACTATGAAACCCCCAGAATAACTGCACCCCACAACAGAAGCATCAATATTCCTGAATCTTATACCTGCATCTCCAGACATGTAATATATCTCATCCAGTGGACTAAATGCCCTGATGGAGAATATGTAGGAGAAACCAAACAACAACTGCGTACCAGAATGAACCAAAAATCTATCAAAGACAAAAATACTCAATTACCTATGGAGACTCATTTCTCACAAGACATACCACACTCTCTCCAGTCTCTCAGTTCTAATCCTCAAAGGGAATTTACAAAACACCTTTTGCAGACAAGCCTACAAACTTCACTTCATCAACCAATTAGATACAAAAAATCATGGAGTAAATATAGATGTTGGATTTATGCCACATTATAACCAGCTTAACATCTGATACCCCCGATAACCTCTCATTATTTACCAGCTACATCTTATTACCAGGTCTCCATTCCCCTTTCTCCCCCACCCCACCACCTGTTTCTCACCCACTGACTGCTTCAGTTTTCACTGGCTGGCATTCTTGAATACTGGCCTCTGGCTTCTATTCTATTCTATCCCATCCAGGATGAGCACAGAACAACTGCAAATGTTTCCTCAGCCTGAAAAATGGTGTTTGTACCTGAAAGCTTGCAAAGAACAATTTTTCCATCTACTTTAGTTAGTCTAATAGAAGGTATTGTATTTACCCAAAGAACCTTGATTGCCCCCAGTTTTGGACATTATTAATGGTTTTCTGCCAAATACCATTTCAATTCCAGCTAAGAAGGCAGTCTTAGAATCTGCAAAAGAAGTGTGGTAGATTCCTGTCCTTGGAGGAGAGGACAAAAACCCTAGGAATGATTTCATTTGGGTAAGGAGAATATCTGTAAATATATGCTATTGGCACTTGTTTTACAACCCAGTCCTGATACCTTGTTCTGGGTGGACCCAACCCTCAGACCAGCTACAACTTCTTCCATTTAATTTTTATTGATTTTATTGATACACAGTGATAGCAAATAAAAGTAATGTAGGCAAAGCAAACAAAATAACCTCTCTCCCCCCCCCCCCCCCCACACCGCCCAATCCTACCTATCTACCAGTCCTATGGCTTCACAGAGGGATGGTATGCCTGGCCAGTACACAAGTGCCACTCTGTAGTTCTTTGCTTGAATCTCCAATGTCAACAGTCTTGGAGGTCAAGGGCTGAGGCCCACCCCCCTGATGGGGTGGGTGAGATGGGCCAGTGGTGTGCCCTCCTCCCACACTGTCCTTGGGATCCGCCCCATGCTGCTCTGAAAATCCTTCCATTTGTATCCTTGTCTCCCTGATGACTCTTCATTTTCAGGTACTGTTGATTGGTCTCCCTGTGGTTGTCATATTGTCCATGTTCTGTCCTATCAGCATATCCCTTTGTTTCTCAGACATATATCACATGCATACATCTTAATTTGGTCATTCCACTGGTACCTTAATTTGGGCATCCCCGACCTCCTAATTTGGTCAGTCCACCAAAACCAGAAATCCCAGGGACTTTGCAGCTGGTCCCTGTGACCGAATCCTAATTCCCTTATCTTTGTTATTGGTTTTCAGGGCAAGTTTTCAATTTCCCAGCCTGCTTGTCTGGTAGTTTCAGACACAGTGTCTGTCTCAAAGGCTGCGAATGTGAAACTTTATCACAAACAAATTTTAAAAACTATTTAACACTTGTGGTTCCCCTGGACCATTGTTCTAATGCAATATCTACTTTACCGACAAGCCAGTTCCAAAACGCAGATCTCTAGATATCATTTTTTAGCCATCATATACTATTCCAAATTCACTTGTCACAATGGCAAACAGAAATAATGAACAGAACTAATTTAAAACTATACCATTCAATAAAGATGCAAAATGATTGGATGTTGCCATTCAAAATGAAAAATTCACTAATGAAAAAATATTTAACTAGCTGAGTGTACAGACAACTTACCTCAGGGAAGCAGGGAGCAATTTATGACAATTTGTAAATGAGTGCACATTTTTGGTGAGGTCAACATGGTGTACAGTATAATCACATTATAATCTATGATAACAACTGTCATTTTGGTTTGCTCTTTATGACTTCATTTTGTGCTTTCTGAATGTAATGAAATTGATAGATGAATTTTTACCCTATGAGGTAAAAACTGAGAGACAGACCCAGACAATGATCCTCCCCCCTCCCCCCCCCGCCCCCCACACACGTTAAAAGTTATGGGCCACATTTTGCTCCTTCGGAAGTTCCATGCTTGCAAAGAAGTTTGATTAAAGCACAGTTTTAACAAAGAAAGAAGACCACTCCCCCTTACTTTGTACCATCAGCATTTTTATAAGCCACAGTAAAAACATCAGAGGGATTCAAAGAAACAACCTAAAAACCATTGGTTCTTTCTCTATTTGGAGTGACTCAGCAGTCACAATTTTTTTTTTCATTCTCCAGTAGAAAACTTGACTGCATGCTTGCACCTAGCCCTAGAAAGATTTCTGAGAAGCTTTTGTAAGAATCTCCCATCAGCCCTGAAACCACCATCATCACTGGTGTTTTAATGCTGACAACTTTGAATTCTCTAGTGAAGCACTAAGTCTCATGTTCATGTCTCCACCTTTCTATCAAAGTTATTTGCTTAGATGTATATCAGCAATGCAGCTGCAAGAACTGAAAGACTCCACTTCAGTTGCTCCACCCAGTGTGATAAAGTTGGTTTCTTTGCGGGGGGGAGCTTGCTTTGTGGGGGGGGGTTTAAGTTCAGCTACATCTGAAATTTGTACAAAAGATGGTGTGGCAGTGCACTGTTTGTGTCTGCCACTTTAAGACCTGGGGCCAAGCGGCCAGCGGGTGCTTAATTGCGATGGCCATTTTAGAACTCTGGCTGCCCATATAAACAGGGCATTTTGCTGCTGGCTTGAGGCGCAGCAACATCACCTGGCTGTGAGGCTTCATGGAACACCTTGGAGGTAAGGGAGGAGCTGTAGGGGATGGTCAGGAGACTCCTGGTCTTGGGCATGACCTGAACCTGCACCCTGTCAGGAGTGGGTGGCCTGGTGGGGCTCTCAGTGGCACGGGAGCCCCCCAGGAAATGCCAGGCCAGTTACCACCCTGGTGAAAGGTGGGTTGGGGCACCTTAACCCCAGCTCACACAACCAAATGGATTACCCCCTTGTAGGGTCTGGAAAGTGGACCCCAATGAAAGAATGGGGCCATAGACTCAGAAACCTGTCTTGACATCCCCCGACTGGTCAGTGCTGGGGCCAGGACTGGAAGGGTCGAAGGGCCAGGGGCCTCTACCACAAGGGACGCCCAGAGCTGAGGGCCTGGGGTTCCGACTGGCCCGGAGGTGGGGCCAGGGCCAGTGTAGCCAAAGGTCCTGGGGGGACCATACCCATAAGGGGGAAGCAGCTCAGAGAGCAACGCAGCCTAAAATGAAGGCAGAGTAGGCTGCCTGAAAGGAGGGATCCAAGTGGAGTTCAAATAGTAGGATTCTGGGGTCCAGAGTGGGGCTGGTGATGTTGACAACAGTGGATGACATCTGCGAGCCATGGGCTGTGGTGTAGGGAAAGTACGGAGCCGCAGATAGCGCCCCCTGGCATCGGGGCAAGTAATGGGCAGCCTCCTGCTTATTAAGATCGTTAATTAATTAATTAACTAACATCAAGGTGTGGGGGGTGAGAAGGCGAGCAGTTGGCTCAGAACAGGTGGGTGGGCCAAAGGTAAATTGGCCCTGAGAAGGGCCCCCTGTTACAGATGGCTTCAAAGTCCCACAAGTTACTTGGCTACAGTGTGAGCCACTTAATTTTGTTTTCAGGTAAGGTTGGCAGCTAATTAAACTACTAATGGCTGTAGCCATGTGCCAGATCCAGTCACCTTCAATACTAGAGACACAGCTTAAACTGATTTAAGTGTGCCTGCTATATTTCAGTCTGGAACAGCTCCCTCTCAACTTTTTGTACCTCTTTATATTGTTAGTTGAGAGCCTGGGCTCAGCTTCTGTTCATCTGTCTGCACCTTATTAAGACTGGTTACAATGTTATTCATAATGCCTTGCCTTTAACAACAAGTTTGAAATTGATGCAGCCCCAACAGTTTCAGAACTCCTAGAACCATAGAAATATAGCAGTTGAGAAGGGCACTTAATCCTTCTAGGCTATCTCACATGTTGAGCAATTTTCTGTTGCCAAATAGATCTGCTTATTAGACTGAACCTGTATTTCCAATCCACATGCACATCACAAAGAGGGAAAAATACACTATGAGTGACAGAAAAGCCTGGTCCTTTTCTCTGTGGAGAAAAATGTCCTTCAAATGATATTTTATGCTGTTTGCTTCATTTGTGGAGACAAAAAAGAGTGGTACAATTTCTACGCAGTGGAAAGTAGATCTTAGGACATATGTACTGGCCTAAGAGTTAACTGAACTGCCAGCACCAAGGAGCAGTAGTGCAGTCATCCATGGGTCATGCAGCTTCAATAGGTTCTTTAAGGCTAGGGACAGACATTGCACATAAATCAGTTTAAGTGATCAGAAACTGGTTTAAACCTGTTGAAAAATGGCTGAAATCAGTTTGAGATAAACCTCATTGAATGTAGTATTAGACTTAACTGATTTGGCTCAAACTGGTTTATACAATGCCTGGCCCAGACCCCTTCCTCGTTTAAGTTAAATCAGAGTCCCCCAGAATCACATGTGTCTTGCTGGGAGGAGCTCTGCTCTCTACTCCAGCCCAACAGGGCTGACCCCTCCCATCTGCTCCCTGGCTGCAGCTCTGGCAGAGACTGCAGATGCACTGGCATCTGCCTGGCTTCCTCCTACTCCTCCCTCCCCCCCAACACTAGTGTCTGCTCAAGCAGGGATCCCCCTTCCCCTCTGTCTTACACAGACACCTCTCAGCATTAGCTAGCATACTACATGCTGGCTGCATCCATGCTATGCGAGACACAGCAGAGGACAATGGCTTAGGGCTCTTTGGAGTTAATCAACAGGTAGCTGGCAATGTCCCTTCATTCCTTCCTTATAAAATGTTGTTTAAGAGGAAAAACTAATAAGAGATCCTTTTGTTTTGCTGATGGGGTGATTTATGCTGTGTAAACCCCTGCTGGCTTCCTCACTGACCAGTGGGGACTGGAATCCCTCTCTAATCAAAGCATCCTGATGGGGCCTGGCCACACTCCCCTCCATTCAGCAGTATGGAAGGCAAGGGAGGGCTGCTCTAGTACCCCCCTGGCTTCTAGCCTGAGCCACTGCAGGCATTTCTTCAGTCCAGAGGCAATGTCTGTGCAGTTGCGAACTTAATTCAGCCTAGGCAGGTTAGACTAGCCTGCAAAGATTGAATCAATTCAGGCTCAGGCTTTCTGAATGTCTGTTCCTAGCCTACGAGTGTCTTATTATTAACATATGAAAAGAAGCAACATAGGGATCTGAATTATCATAGGTGACTGCTTCAACCACAGGGAAGTCCTCCAAACTCTGCTAGAATAGGACTCCAACCAGCTGTCTCTTTAGTATTCTCTGCTTTAAGCCGCCTCTACACATGCAGGCAATAGGATCTAATGCACAGTCTACACAATCACGCCTCCTGCCATGCCATGTGTGCATGACAGGAAGCAGCATTGTGGGGTTGCACATTAGATCCCACTGTGCTTTATTGCAGGTGCAGGTAGAGCTTAATCCTGGGCTTCCCCTGTACTGGCAAGAAACAAGCTCCCATAGCTGGAAGCTCCCTCAGCTGTGAGGGGTTCCTAGCTAACTGGGTTCCTTATGCACCCTTAAGGCTGGGGTGATCATGGCAGCCATGATCTTTCAGCCCTGTAAGTGCAGGGAGTCTCCGGGGCTGGAAGATCATAGCAGCCATGATCTCCCAGCCCTGGGGGCTCCACCCACCCCTGGGGCTGGGAGATTGCAGCCAAGCCCCATGGCTGCCAGGACCCAGATGGGTCCTAGCCTTGGAGGGTGTGCTGCTGGGATCCAGTGTCTACAATTGCAGATCTCTGGGTCCCTGCTACATGTGCAAATTAAAGCTTGATAGCAACCAGCTTTAAAGTTAGTATACTTTTTTGAGGTTTAACTATAGCTGGTTGAAGATTTTTATTGTGTGATAGCTACTTTGCACATGTTGTTGGTGTCAAGGTAATTGCACAATCAACCAGTTAATGTGTTTTTTAGCCAGTGTTAATCCTTTCAGATCATGGTGCATGCATGAGAGGTCACCCAGACCTTTGGCGCACATGTCTAGGCAGGAGTTTGGAGGAGTGGAGGCTGCCCAGGCCTTCCATCCCCCCCTTTACACCACTGAAACAGAATCCAAAGGCCAGAAGGTGCCTCCATGAATCCAGGCACTTGGTGCCTCCATGCCTGTAGTTTTATAAGTAGCCGAGATTCAAACCTGGGTCTTTTGTGTGGCAGACAAGGATTCTACCATTGAACCACAAGGAACTCCCAACTAGTTAATAGTACAATACATGTAACATGTAGAGGGGGCCATAGAAATTGCCTACAGTGAAACATCCACAGAAAGAAGAACTATTGGCTGTACAGTTATTGCAGTTCTTCAAGATGTATCCTTCCTATGTCTATTCTGCTACCTAACCTACTTACCCTCTGCTTCATTCTAATATTAGAAAAGCCTACGTTTGTCTGTCTGTCTGTAACACTTTATTCACACTGATTGGCTGACAGAAATAGCGAATCAAAGTGCTCCAAACATGGGGGAGCACCACCATGATTCCAAAGCTCCTCTAAGCACTGGACAGAGGGTGGGGGAGCTGAGTCCAGCAGTGCTGGCTTCAATTCCCCCATCCTGGTCCCTGCAAGAGGCAGAACAGCAGCAGCATGGGGTGTTAGGTGGTAGCACTCCATCCCAGTCCCCTCCCCTCGCACCTCCCCCCCTTCCACCCCATCATTCTTGACAGGCAATTGGCTAGTATGTATATCAGCAATTTGCAAGCTGTGGGTTGCCACTCCAAATGGGGTTGCAACATGAGTGGATGAGGTCATGGGGGTGAGGGGTCACTCTGAGGAAAAGTTTGGGAAGCACTGCTGTATATAATCTATGGGAATGATGATAGAAAAAGAACTGGGCTGACTGTTGGTCCTGCAGCACAAGGATAGCTTACATTCACATATGGACGTAAGTGGGTACCGCTGGCAAATATTCTCCAGTCTCAATACATGGAATCCATGTATGACACACTATGGAAAACATACAAGGACAGTATAAATTCTAGTAGCTGTACGGCTATTTACCCTTCCTTGTAAATTGTGAAGTATGACAAAAATGGTTTAATGTGTACACTTGTTTACATAGAACATTTAAATTTTTCCTCAGTTATTTTTCTACTGAGAAATGTTGCTTTTCTAAAACTATATATGGCCTGTGTATGTAGAGCCATATAAAATGCTGTTTCTGTGCTTTAAGGAATCATACCATTACGAAATGTATTGCTTTTCCTTTTTCACATAAGGATGATATTCATATCTGCCCTGTAAGTTCCATCAGATTTAGTCTTTCAACGTTCAGTGAATCCTCTGGCACAAATATTACATGAAAATTGTTCTCGGAGGCCTCTGGCCCTTAGGCCCTGGTCATTTTTAAAGGTGCCATGGGATCTGAGCTCCAATCCCAACAATTGTGCCTTCTGCTATGCCACACATTGGACCTGATTCCTGGTGTCAAGACCATTTCAATTGAGCCCTTTTTACTTGTCAGTGCACGATCATGATCCTGGGCTCCCTTTGCATCAACCAGGTGCCACCAGCCTGGCATGATCCAGTGCAGTGCAATCAGCTGATTGTTGGCACTGGCCCTGGGGCATCCCTGAACCTGCTACATGTTCAATTTAAGGTGCTATACAAACCAGCCACAAAAAAGTTTTACCTTATATGTGAAACATTCTTTTGGCTGTTTGCCATTATATGGTCCTGGGCATGACTGCAAATTGCATCCAACTGGAGGGCCTGGTGGCAGTTTGGTGGGGCTACTTGTGGCTGGGTAGCTCCTATAAAATACCACAACATTGCAACCTCCAGAGTGAGTATAAGATGCTTCAAAACCTTGTGGCTGAAGGACATCACCCTGACAGAAATGTGCCCTCACTGAGGCACTAGGCAGTCATCAGCAGTTCTTACCTGTTGCTTTCTGGCAGAAGCTACAGCCATTGAGGCATTGAATGTCTGTACTCAGTCTGGCCTTTAGATTCTGTTTCAGTGGTCTAAAGCGGGGATGGTAGTTCTTGGGCAATCTCTACTGCTCCATACTCTTGCTTGGGCATACATGTGGAAGATCTTGGGATAGTCATAGGACTCCATAAAAGCAGATTCATCAGGCACCTGACTAGACCTCTTACATGCACACCATGATCCAGAGATTGACTGTTGCCTACTTCGATGTCTTAAATTGGGTGCATGTGTAAAACCCTTGCCATTTATGCTGTGATTAATACAATAATTATGGCATAAATGTAACTTATAGAGGTGTCCTGAGTCACTGAAGGTTGTAACTGATTGTACATATTTGAAGCCCCTACGTTGTTTTTTCAAGTGTTTTCCAAGGCACCAAAAACTAAACAAGCTGTTTCATGGTATTCTCAGACACATGAATGCTGTGCCAATCATTCATTAAAGCGTCCAATACGTCTTCATTTTTTTCTGGTTACTGTTGATTACCTAGCTTCTTGTGGCTAATAAGGTTGTTTCTTTTTATTCTCTCTCCTGACTGACGTATACCAAAAGTTAGTGTCTGGTGAACGGAATAAATGGCATATTGATATACTTGGATATCAGACTTCTGAATGTTCTGGGAGGAAAAGGGTAATGCAGCTTAACTTGTATTCAGATGCATCTCAGTACATTGCTCCATAATACCCACTATCAAGTGATGTGTGCTACAGGAAAGCCTATAAATAAATGACATATTTACTTTCCAAATTTAAATCGGTACATTTCAAAAGCATATGCCTGTATTTCACAAGGCATGTTTAATATACAGCATTTAATATGTAGTTCTGTTGTCTGCTTTTCAAAAACTCTGCAAAATAAGTCATTCAAAAGAAAAATAAACAGTCTGTCTTGTCCATATGTTCCAAATAATTCTTGCAGTATTTTTTCAATACTTCACATTAGAAGAGAATGAATAGTCACTTACTTTTAAACACAGGAAAAATAAATTGTGACAATGTAGAAGCCATGCAAATGTTAGTTCTAAGAACTACTTAAGTAATTTAAAAAAAACCCCCTGCAATTTGGCACACTATTTTCTTTTTTTTTTTTTTAAAGACCAGAACACCAAATGTACTGCATGTTTTGAACTCTCATGAATATATAGATTGCAGGTAGATCCTATATATTCAGAGATTCATATAAGTAGGGTCAGAAGGGACCTGAACAAATCATCAAGTCTGACCCCCTGCCATGGCAGGAAAGAGTACTGAGGTCAAATGACCCCAGTGAGGTGTTCATCCAGCCTCCTCTTAAAGACCCCAGAGTAGGAGTCAGCACCACTTCCCTTGGAAGTTGGTTCCAGATCCTAACCACCCTGACTGTGAAGTAGTGCCTTTGGATATCTAGTCTAAACCTACTCTCTAACAATTTGTGGCCGTTGTTCCTTGTTACCCCAGGAGGCGCTAGGGGGAACAGGGTCTCTCCCAAACCCTACTGGTCCCCCCTGGTGAGTTTATAGACAGCCACCCGGTCCCCCCTCAGCCTTCTCTTGCGAAGGCTGAACAAGTTAAGGTCCCATGCTATTAAAAAAATACATTAGCCTAAAACAATGAAAAACCATTACCAAGTTAAGTGAAGATAGATCGTTTCAAAGTAATTGTTTTTAAAAAGGAATAATGTAATGAAACAATCTAAGACAAGAAGTCTGGTGGATCTGTGATTTAATGGGAAAAGCTGAGGGAAAAAACTGGACATGAGTATGGTGGGGGGAGAGGTGGTGCTGGAAATTTGGACTGCAAACCATGGTAAAGGAAGGTTACAATTAGCTGCTGAGCAAGGTGAGTAGAACGAGGATCTAATCTGACAAGGAGAAAAAGGGGCTTAGCCAAGAAAGGATGAAGGAAGAGACTAGGAAGAGAAGATGCATTTAGGGGAGGCTGGGCCTGTGGAACAGAACCATAGCAGATGAGAGAGATTGGTCAGATGAGAAGAGTTGAGCCACCTTAATTTTGGCATTTTGGATTGTTGAGTGCTTTGCTTTGCAACCTTGCTAATGTCCTGTTAATGTAGTTTTCTGTCTACAATATAGGACAGAGTAAGCTTGCCCATAATTTTTGTATATGCGTTATGTTTTGATACCTCTGAGTATAAGTTTATCTTTCAAAGAGTATGGTAATTTAGATTACCTGAAAGGAATGTAAGGCAATAGTGCTGTGCAATTTTGAGTCAACTCTTAGAGTCCTTGATCCTAGAGCAGTTTCAGTTGCTAGCATTTTTTAAAGCAGGGGTGTCAAAGATATGGTGTTCAGAGCCACGTCATCCAGCTCACAGGACTGCTGGGGTGACTGGGAATGCGAGGCAAAACCCACAACCAAATTCCATGGTACGGCTATGGGTGTATTCCAGCATTGGTAGAGCAAGACATGGCTGTTAATCTCTGCAGCTCCTTTGCCTGACCCAAAGGTTCAAGCACCACAGTGTTTAACATTGCTGATTGTTTCACTGCTGCATCTGGATCCGGCCTGTGGGGGGGCCAAGTGAATTTGACAGCCCTAATTTAAAGTGTCCTTAAGATTGTCCCTGTTATATCTGATTATCAACAATTAATAAAGCCATTATTTGCAACAAAGAAAAATATGAACCCAGTAGTGTTCTGACAATGCCCAGTTTCTCCTGGCTATAGCTACTGTGTAAAATGCAGTAGCATAGATACTTGGAGGATTCCTTGGAAAATACCAAGGCAGGCAGATCTACTTAGTTTATCTTTATTTCAGTGGCATGCGGTGCAAAACGGAAAGAACAGGGCCAAAGATCTTGCCTTCTATAACATAGATATGTTTCTTTCTCTTGATTTCAGGCCTGTAGTTTGTTCTAGATTCTTATGTTATCTATTTGTATCTCTCTTTAAAAGACTTGGATTGGAAACAGAAGACGGAAATATCGTTTAATGGGGATTGAAGTCCCACCCCCTAGAGGAGGCCCTGCTGATTTCTCTGATCAATCAGAATTTGGTACTAAATCATCGCTTACTCCAGGAGAAGAAATTGCTACCGAAGTGAGTGATGATAATGATAGGAATGATGAAGTATCAATCTGCTTATCCGAAGGAAGTTCACAAGGTAATTGAAGCTGTAGTTATTACTCTATCCTTTTTTTCCCATTAGATGCACTTCATATGATTTTTAATCCTGTCTGACATACACATTCTAAAATATCTGAAATAATTGCTTTTCTTACATGGACAGGTATTAATAAATTCAGACCTCTATTTTTTTAGTCACAGTCATAAGCTGATATGACAGGGGCAAGTTTTTTTATATTTATTTAGATAGTTATGTAGATTTATACAAGCTGTAATAAGAGTATGCATTTATTCTTTTAGCATCCTTTAAAAAATGCACAGAAATAAGCTAACAAGTCAGTTCTCTTCAATCACTTCAGATGCATAATCAGGTCAGTGAAGTCAGGTTACAGCAAAAACAGAAATTCTAGCCTAAGCACTTTCTAAGATGCCTTGGATGTCTCTTCGCCAGCTAGGTAATAATCAGGAGAATTGGATGGCAGAGTCTGTGGTACTAGGCTTTGGTGAGGGTACATATGCATTTGTACATATTTTGCATGTATGCATTTGTACACGTATCTGAATAAATATGCATTTCCACTCTTGCAATTTCATTATTCTGAATGTTAAAAGGGAATAGAAGACAAGCTCATTTATGTCATACAGAACAGAATGACCAAAGCAAGTCATCCGTGTCTCCCCTTCCTTCTCCTTCTTTTAATTAAAACTCTGGGCCCTAAGGCAGATGAACTCTAATATTTTTTACATTTCACTGGCTTTGTATGTTCAGCTAATTGCTCCCAGCATTTCTGATTAGAAGAGATCAATAAGGCCTGCACATCTAGACTAAAAGGGATGCTATTTTAATGCATGCTATGGCAGTCAGATTTGATCTTGTCTGTCTGTTTGAGTAATTTAAAGGAAAGAGTTGGAGAAATTGAGAACTGTTAGGAACAAACTTGCAATGTCTTTGTCAAACACCACTCTAAGGAATAAAGAAGATGATACCGAATTGGGCAGAAGTATTGAAAGCCAAGTAAAATGCAAAGCTCTTAGAATCCTTAACATGCCTGAGTGGGAATGAACTGGTCCAACAGGATTTTTATTTTATATATAAGAATATGAACTTTTGCAGTTAAAGTGCAGGATGACACTCTTCATCGAGCTAGGCAGTTTGAAACTCAGGATACAGCTTTAAGGGATAAAGGCAATGAGAAGAAACTTATAAGGTTTATGGAGCCACAGGACAAGTGCAGGATTTCCTTACCAACTAAGAGTGAAAGGGAGATTATATATTCTAACAGAAGGATTATTTTCCTTCTTGTCCCAACTTCAAAATAAATCGAGCTGCAGTTAAACAGTTCTGGAAAATAAATACAATGGGTGCACCAACAATAATTAATTATTTGATAAAATAACAGTTACCACAACCTTCCCAAGTTTGCAAAAAAGTTTCTAAATTTACAAATAAAACCTCAGTGGTAGTTTAATGCAAATAATCCTTAAGACTTCCTTTAATGAAAAATCTCCTGCCAGCTCTAGTGTCAAACTCTCAGACTGAAGTTGTAAATACTGAAATGTTGGTGTTTGATGTAGGAGATTAACAGGAATTATGTTTGTCTTCTCAAAGCATAGTGATTTGACATGTTGTACAGTCCCTTTTGGTTTAAAAATCATAGAAGATGTCACCCAATAGTAAATTTTAGACAAATCCATGAAAAAATGCATTAAAGATACTAAACTTAAAATCTAAGAAAAAGTAAAAGAGCAAATGTATTTGTTTCTGCAGAAGAAGCCAATGAAGCTCTTCAAAATGAAGATATTGGCCATAAAGAAGAGGATCAAAATCCAGTATCTGCAGATAATGTGGTATATACAGTTTTTGTAACCTATTTATTCAATCTCTTATTACTGTTGACACAGTATTCCAAAGGCAGAGCTTTTTGTATAGTGAAAATTTCGGTTGAATATTCTGTTGAAAAGAACCTCTTTTTATAACATAAACAATAAAGACCGTAGTAATTGATAGAAGTGTCACATTCAAGAGAAAAAAATATTTTTTTCATGTAATTTGAAGAGCAGAAATCTTGTGCTTTAGAAGTTAACTGTGTGAAAGCACGTCTCCATAATAGCTTCTGATATCAGAGGCCGTGAGTTTAAATCTTTACGTGGCTAAGAGGTTGAGTACTGTAGTCTTTTCTTAGTTTCTGTTTGGGTACAAAACCAGTCTTGACATCTGGCATGAAATGGAAAGAAGAATGGCAAAGAACAAGCCTGTGTTCTTGCACTTTGGGGTGCAACACATTTTAGTTTTACAAAATATTTTTACAAGAAGCAAGTAAGAGTGAGCAAATATATAAAATAATGAAGATATCAATAAAAAATATTACTTTGAGTAGCTTGGACAAAGTGAGGAGGCCAGGTCTCTCCAGCTTCTTATCCACAGAGTTCATACAGACTTTGTTGGTATTTAATTCAGAACTGCATATGTAGAGTTCCTCCCATCTTCCTGATGGGAGCAGTATACTTTTAAAATTGTACTATTACTGCAAATGAAACTTGCATTATAGATGTGAGGTGGAAATTAAAACCCTTTCCCCTTTTATCATTGAAAATATGGACTATTCTAAAAGAAGATAAAGCACAGAATGGCTGTAATGTGGTAAAAGAGCATGGTGGCATTAAGTATTGACATTGTATTGCAAACTTCTCTCTTCAGAAGGGTTGTGCCAGGTATGCTGGAAGTGTTTTCTGTCCAATTCATACTAGTTTAGTAGGTAAACATGAAAAAGTTTCACAGAACTTGTGATGTTTAGCCTTTGATCCTGCAAGGAATTGATATTTGATGGCAGAACTCCACCCATAAAAGTACTTGGGACTGTAGCATTATTTGATCCGCAGCTACTTAGATGTTCTGTGAAGAACAAGTCTTGATGCTACTAAAACTTAATTATATGCTTCATTATAATGTGTTTAATAGTGTTTAATAATTATATGCCTTGAAAATCATAGCCTCAAACCTAGTGTCCTGCATGATAATTTTCATGCAAGTTCATCATCGGCTACATAGAATGCACTGTTTCTACCACTGATGAATGTGATCCATGTGGTTTTACTAGCTATTTTTATGCTTATGTTAAGCAAAATATCAGATTTTTATCTGTGTGTATTCACTTAATTTTGTGAAAATTCTTTGGAAGCTTTTTAACTTTTTCAAGCATAAGTCCAATTAGGAACGTTAGGCTTATAACACACACAGCTGACGAGCTTTATTGGGCAATGTCTCGGATGGCCAGAGCCTACTCGAGGTGATTTAATAATTAATCATTCGTTGGGCGGGCTGGTGAACAGAGAGGTGGACAAAGCTTAATGGTTGCAAAACTTTACTTACGTCGCTAGTAGCTGCAACGCAGATGGTCCGGTCGTCTGAACAACTGTATGAGTTGTTCCAGCTGGCAGGGCTCAGGCCAGTTCGTCCGTCCACAAATCAAGGCGGCGGGGAAAGGGTACGTCTGGGATTGTGCTCGGCGACGGGGAGAAGAATCGATAGGTGATCAGTCTATCGATCAGCTCAGCCGCAAGTCAGGTCTCTTTTTAGAAGCACTCTGCAGCGTGCTCAAAGTTCTCCGACTTGAGTGGAAGTCGCGCGAAATTTTAAACGGCTAGCAAGCCAATTACTAGCCGCCACGTAAGAATAATTTAGAACTGGCCAATAGCAGGGCACAAATTTGCATCTGAGTGGCGGGAACTCTCTTGCACCAGGGTTTTTCTGTTGCAACAGAAAACCTTTGCTTTGCAAGAGGCTCTCATGTGGCGGGAAAATTCCATCGTGCCGAGGCACCAAAATCACTGGGTTGTGACAGGCAACACAGATGTCGCCTATTGTAATGAGCTGGGGCAAGGCAGCACAATATGTGTGCGCAGGGTGTCTCTCTGCAAGCAGGGAACCTTGGTAGGTGCTCCCAGGGCTTCAGGGGCGTAATCCTGCATGGAAATTCTCAGGGCTCATCGGATCAGGTGAACTCTGAGTGCACCTACCTGGGGTAGCTGGAGAGGGTGGACATCTGTCACAAAAAAAATGGCACACTTCTTTTTCTACTTGCCTTTGCGACCAAAATTTTGGGCATTTGTGACACAACAAAGGGGCATGAAAATCTGTTTCCTTGGGTTTTGTGCAGCCATAAAATTTTTTATGGTTGTACAAAGGCAATGTCTATTTGCAGCCTTAGAGATCAGTGTTATAATCCTACTTCAAATATAAATTATTTCAATCACTGCATAGTACTAACTAGTATAATCATGTTTTGTGCTTTTTTTTTTTTTTTTTTTTTTTTTTTTTTTTTTTTTTTACAGTGTTTAGCGCCACATACGTGGTGTTTTGCAATGTGTTATTTTTTTTTAGGAAAGTCTCAGTGAAGTGAGAAGAATGATATTGAAAGTATATTGTGATAGGATAAAGCATGTCAAGTTTATGGACTTTTACAGTGCCCATGAGGTGTTTTTTTTGGTATTTTTATTCATATTTAAATTAGGTTTCTACCATATGGAATGAATGTAAATCAGTTAGTGGTAGGAGGCTGGCATTCTTGCCAATAAATCAAGAGAGAGAAACTGCAAACAGCTGAAACCATATATTTTTGCTCCTTTTTTGGATGAGAAAAGTGATGAAGCAATGATGTTAGAAGAAGCTTTTATTCAACTATACTTCACTGCTTCAATTAGTATTTATCCTTTATGGGTTAATTCATAATAAACATAAGCTGTTTTTAACATTGTTTAATAAAACTCAGGCAGGGGCTCAAGGACTCCTGTTAGTACCTTCATACAAAAGTGCTACTCAGGCAATCTCTCAGCTTGGAGAAAGTTCTTTGCAACACAGGCATTATTTTCTACACCAGTTCTCTGCACCCTGCCTGCATTTTATCCAATAGAAGTTTCCTCTTAATGTGGCTAGGTGTTTTACAATCCCAGTATGTCCCGCAGCTTTTTCAACGTATCTGGTATACCCAGCTGGTAACTACCATCACTTGCTGATTATTCACATCTAAACAGTATTTCATTTTTAAACTTTAGATTTTCATACTGTCACCAGAAGGGTATTCTATGAATGGAATTACTATGCTAATGGCATTATTATGGTTTTCTAAACAGATGCTACTTCCTAAGGTGGCTGCATTTACCAAATGGTTTTCTAGTCATACAGTATGCTGATATCAGATTTTGGAATGTCCTTAACTGCTGTTTCAGCAGCTGGGCCAGTGTCATTTGCCCCTCTTGTAAATTACAGGAAGAGAGGAGGCCGCTGTTTCTTCCTAAACATGCTCTTTCTCTTGAACAGCCAATTCCTTGCTCTGCTGCTTAGGGCTGTGTTTGATCTTAGCATCTAAACAAGACTGCCTGGACAGTGCTTGTGGTCAGGATTGTGTGTGACAGTGAACTCTGGCAAGCTGCTCCTCAGGATCCCTCAGTCTAAATAGCCATTTCATGGGTGCATGGTCTGTCTGTCCTGCCTACTTCTTTCCTTCATATGAATAGTGGTAGAAAATATTCAAATTATTTAAACATTGCTAGAAGTTCCTTTCCTGTAATAAAATGCTGCCCTTGAATGCTTTGTGTTCTTGTTTCAATAAGTCCCTAAACTTAAAGCACCAACATTTTGGCCCAGTATGAAAGCTGTTTTGAAATATGGGTAAGCTGAGAAAGGATCAGTTAAAAGAGTCTTTTCAGTTCTGAAAGTGGTAAGTCACATTTGGACAACTGAAGTGGTTTTCCTTTCTCACCCAGCTAGACAGTGATTTTGCAATATTGGCAAACCCATAAACAAACCTTCTGTGCTAGGAGCAGGGCCCTACAAAATTCTGTCCATCTGGGGGTGTCTGGGGAATGGGCCAGTCAGTTCTGCCAGCCTCTGTTTTCTTTCTGTTAGTGAGAATTCTCTCCTTGATGATTCAGTGCCCAAAGTAAATTACAGGGGGGGTGGGGTTTGAAGCCAGATGCATTTCTGTAGGTCCAATTTCATATGGGCAGCCTTAAATTTATCACAAACCATTTCAAAATGGAACAGTTTGGTTTTTTTGTTCAAAGCATTGAAGCATGCACCAGGATATCCTATCCATATAACAAACAGGATGAAAATGGTATGCTATGTAATATCCTTTCCAATGCAGTTGATGCATTGCACACACTGAAAATCATCTCTTTAAATTACTGTGGGTCTTGCCGTACTGTAAAAGGCAGCCTTTTCCCTGTTCTTTGGATCTGCTTTCACTTGCTATTTTCCAGTCTGGAAAACCAGACTGAACCTACTACAGCTTTCAGTGTATCCACTTGCTCTTTATGGTAGCAGATAAGAAGGACCTTCATTTAATTTTCTGTAGCCCACACCAGAGCAGATGCTGCCACCTTCTTTGTTCCTTAGCCAGAACTAGGGTGATGCCTGAGGGAATGCCGGAAGTCTCTATTATACGTCTCTCTGGTACATTTCCTCATTTGGTTGTTAGCCTGCTTCCTGTTGCCCATGCTAAATGATAAGGTAGCTACATAATGGGCCAGTGTCCCTCATTTAATGGAGCAGTGCAATGCAGAATGCAGCTTATGGTGTTCTTGCAATAGGAGAATAATTCCTGATTCCTAATCAGAAATGGACTGTTTTGCTGTTTCTCTTATTTCAGTGTACAGGATTGCACCAGAACAAAACCAGTAAAAACCCTGGGAACTCCCCTTGACCCACTTCCCCTTTGTAGTTTTCTTCTTTACCAGCATTTACTAGATCTAGTGCTTCAGATTTCCAACCACAATTCCCTTCTGTACTATTTGTTGCTTACCAGAAATATTGAGCAAAAGAACAGGAATCTGTTCTGCTTGGATTCACAAGCACTTTAACAGCTAAGATTCCCTTGAGAATCCTTGAGTCTCAGAACAGCTTTCAGCTACTCCTTTTGCTGGAAAGCTCTCCCAACTTACAGCTACTTTGTGTCTATCCCTGGAGGCAGGATAACTTGTGTACTGCTGTCAGTTGCCAATTTAATCTTTTTTTTTTTTATTTGGGCCACATCATTAAAAAGAATTTTCCCAGACAATTTATGGTATGACACCAAGGTAAAGGGGTGTTTCCTACCCTTCAAGACATGTCTGGTCTTGTGCTTACGTTTGAACCAGTGACCTCTACTATTTTTATATTGCATTTGCTCTGTGTGTGTGTATAATATTCAGTAGCTGAAGATCCCATTATTATTTAACTACCCAGGGCTAAACAAAGACTATGGGGTTATCTTTGAACCACTGGACTTTGCACCTTCAGTTTACTGTCTTCCCCATTTTTGAACTGGGAAAGAGACTTTCATTTGGCAGTTGTGATATTTGGGTCTAATTTATAATTCTAATTATATTTAAAACAGTTCTCCTTTGTAGCAGCCAGTCCTTTCTCGTACTAGTACAGTACCTTTCACTGGACTGCCTGCCTTAATTTTTTTACACTATTCTCAGTTTATTTTGTTTTTACAAACTGGATATTATTATTTTTCCAGTTTAAAAAAATGTGTCTTAACCAAATTAGAATTGCCCATCATAAATATTATACTTGGGGCTTTAGATATACAGGGCTCAAGGTAATCAACATTTATCTTCTTTAGTAGAAGCTGCTGACTCTTCTGGTGAACCACTGTACAGAATGCTTTAAGTTCCATGGCAAATTCCACACCTTCTTGGAGAGTCTTTGGTCTCTGTTCACTGATTTTGATCTATGAGTCTAAGTCCAGTTTAGTGTCTGTACACTAGTCCGTTACCAGCTGGACCATCCTGAGTCATAGAATCATAGAAAATTAGGTTTGGAAGGGACCTCAGGAGGTTATCTAGTCTAACCCCCTGCTCAAAGCAGGACCACATCCCCAACTAAATCATCCCAGCCAAGGCTTTGTCTAGCCCAGTCTTAAAAACCTCCAAGGATGGAGATTCTACCACCTCTCTCAGCAGCCTGTTCCAGCTCTGTACTATCCTCCTATTGAGAAAGTTCTTCCTAATATCTAACCTAAACTCCCCCTTGCTGCAACTTGAAACTATTGCTCCTTGTTCTGCTATCTGCCACCATTGAGAGCAGTCTAGCTTAGGGGTGGGCAAAATATGGCCCACAGGCCAAATCTGACCCACCAAGGGATTCTCTCTGGCCTGTGGTGGGTCTCTTGGTCCTGCCCAAGCCAGGATGCCCAACGACATTAGATATGTCAGCCAAGATAGCAAAGGCAGTTGCTGGCTTCTGAGCCAGAGCCCCAGCACCAAGACAGCCACTCCTGCCCCAGCAATCAGACAAAGAATCGGTGTCCAACATGGGCTGTACGGCAAGCCCACATGCTGGGAGTCTTGGGACAGGAGCCTGGCAGCAACCAGCTGCATTCACGGAGCTGCTGCTCCCAATCACCTCTAGATTCATAGATTCATAGATGTTAGGGTCGGAAGGGACCTCAATAGATCATCGAGTCCGACCCCCAATCATCGAGTCCGACCCCCTACTGCACAGTGTCTCCAGCGCGGCCCCAGTTTTGCGGCTCCTGCCCAGCACTTGCCACCCAACGTGCCCCACACAGCCCTGCCTGGCCTGCACACTCTCTCCCCACAGCCCAGGTTGTCTGCTGCTCCCCAGTTTGGTGGCAGCTCCTGTGCCCTGACCTGCTGCCAAGCACCTGCTTCTACTCTCTTTGTTGTCTCCTCAGCTTCTAGCTGTACCTGGGGCTGCAAATGGTGCCTGCTTAGGTGTCTCTCTTAGAACCGTTCAGGCTGGGGTAATGTTCAGCTTCCACACAACCCCGAGAGTCAGGGTGTCTGCACAAAGAGCCAAGCCCCCTCTGGGACTGTAGAGCTGGTAAGAGCCCCTTGCATTCTCCTTGCTCTGGGGCCCTTCAGCTCCTGATACCCAGTCCCATCAGCCAAGAAGCCGCCACTTACTACTGGGTTCCATTGCCTGCCACAGCTTAACCAGGGATCCCAGCCCTGGCCCTGAGCACCCATCCTGTTCCCAATGCCGCTCCCCACCCAGCTGCTACCCCATCCCTGGGCAGAGCTACAATCCACTGCCCTCACCCTGCCCACAGAACCAGTGCCTGTCGCAGGGCACATTGGGCGGCAAGTGCCAGGTGGGAGCCACACAATGGGGGCTGCGCTGGAGATGCTGCACAGTAGGAGCGATCAGGAGCAGTAGCTCTGCAAATGCAGCTGGTCGCTGTCAGGCTCTTGTCCTGCAAGCCCGGGGTCTCTGGAGACCAGCTGGCACCTGTGTGGGCAGGGTGCCTGGCCAGGTAGACTGGATGGGGAGTTTTGGTGAGCTGTTGTGGGGGGGAGGGGGGAGTTCTGGCCTGTCCCGTGACAGCTCACCAAACACCCTATGTAGCCCAGCGGCCCAAATAATTGCTCGCCCTAGTCTAGCTCCATCCTTTTTGTAACTACCCTTCAGTCCTGCATTCACAGGCAGCCTTTTTTGTTTTTCAAGGAATCCTCAAAATTCCCACTTCAGACTTTCATACTCAGCTATCAGGCATGATACCCAATAATGATATCTATGATGGATGTTTCTCTGTGCCAGTGACCTCCAGCTGCAGGGTGTCTAGGTGCTGCAGGAGACCAAACTTCACATAAGCATGCTACAACTCAGATGGAGAGCATGGCATGTCAGGCCTTTCTGTACTGCAGACCAGAGTGCCATGTGCCTATTATGACAGACAACACCACAGCAGTGTTCTGTATCAACGGACAGAGCCAGGAGATCCAAAGGCACAGCAATAACAGCACAGAAACTGTCCTACTGAATTTTGGACTGCCTCAGGCTGTGTTAGAAGACTGCCAAAATAGAACTGCCTTCAGCAGGCAATTCTCATTGCCCAAGAGCTGTCCCTTGGGGGTGGGGGTGGGGGGGTGGAAATTGGGGCAACTGCCCCAGGCCCTGTGCTTTGGTGGGCCCTGCAGACAGTACTGTACAGGCCCTGTGGATAGCACCTTTGGCACGTGCCAAAGGCACCACCACTCTGTGCAGCCACTGCCCACTACTGGCTTTGCACTCCAGGTGCTTGCCTCCCCTCCACCCACAGAGGCTGATATACCCCAGGCCCCAACACACCCCTAGGGTTGGCTCTGACAAGAGCACAGGCCATTCTGGAGCCTTCCTGCTTAATGTCTTCATAACTGATATCTGTAGCTTACCTTGAACTCTATTTGTATCTCAGGGAGCACTTTGCAGTTGCAGGGCAGAGTATTTGTTTGGTGGTCTTTCTGTCATCTTCCTGGTTATTTCTCTGAGCCTAGACAAGATCAAACAAGGGCATTCTTTGCTTGCAGTTCCAAGTCTTTGAGGCAGCTCTTTACCCAGAGCTCTTTCTCTCCCCCCTCCTCCTTCCCCATCCTTGGACCATACTTGGGGTATGTCTTTCACTGTATCTGCCGCTTTCTTACTGCTTTCTGCTTCAGCTTCCCTTGGCTTTTTGTTTTTCCCACAGGCACACAAACTTTTAGCATGCAAAATGCGTAACCACTTTGCTCTCATAAACCTAATATCTCTGTTTTGAGTGGTGACAGTTGACTGCACCTGGAGTGAAGGTTGCCTCATGTTTGTTTTCAGTTACCTACTTATGTTTTTTGGCTTTTATCATCCCTATATAAGATATTACCAAACAAATCTTGCTGCTTGCATATTCCCTGCACCACAGTGGATACAGCAACACTACTGCTTTTGTAAAGAAAATAAATGACTTCTCACTAGTTCTTTAAAAAAATAGTGGTTAAAGCACCAAGCTTCAAAGAGGTTTTGTCATCCAGATAACAAGCCAAGTTATTTTCATTGTTATAGAAATTGATAAACATATGAAAAGGTCAGTAGCTTAGAGAATTTAAGGAAACTAATCATTTAAATGATCTGAAAACTGCAAACAAAGGAATACTGGCTTCAGAACTAGCCAGTTGGATTACCCTGCCTCCTTTTCCCCCCTCTCCTCACCACACCAGACAGATCCAGATAACGTATCAGGGCCTGAATGGCCCAAATAAATTCTTCAGAAAACAGTTAGCTATTTAGGCTTGTTGGCTGATGGGAGCCTACATTTTTAGCTTGCTAAAACAGAACCAGTCTCCAAAGTTTTTGATGGTAGGAGCTGCCTGGAACTCTAGAACATCCCAGGACCCTGCAGTGAATGTTGGGAGATCCCAATGAGCCCTCTCTTTAGGGAGGCTGGGATGATAACTCTGGTGAGTGGGAATGGAGTAGATTCTAAGAGTTCTCTAAGGGGGAATGCTGTCCTGATATCTAATTTTCCCAAAATTTCCAGGCCCCCTTTCCCCTAATTCTTCCTTGCTAGGTAGATCTCTTCACTTGCTCACCTCCTAAAGTCCATAGTTTCTACTCTGCTGTGTGTTCTCAATGTAACTTCACCTTAACAAAGCTTTCTATCTTGAAATATTTCAGAAAGAAGGCTGGTCTTCCATAGAGATGATGAGCCCTCTCTTGCTCTCTCTTGTTATTTGGGTTTCAAGAAGCCAAGACAAATTCCTTTCTCCTGTACATTATAATTTAACTCCTTGATTTCTTCTTGCCAGGGAGAGAAGATGCATAGGAACTTGCATTCCTTTCTTTTCAGGCCAGTTGACTCAGGAGATTCCTGGACTCCTCACAATATCACCAGTATCCTCAAATAGACCTTTTCTGAGAAGGACCTTAAAAAAATAGCTTTTACTTTAGAAATGCAAGAGTTTAGCCAATCAAGGCCTGTCAGTAGAAAATTCCGCAGTTTGCACTCATTTTCCATAGAGTTTGTCTGGACCTTTCATTCCAGTGATGTAAACTTTCCACATGTCTGATGTCTCTCACAAAAGACTTGCAGAATTCATGATTTTTTCCCCCAGTACTACCTGTGCAGATTTTAATGGGGTGTAGTATGAAATGTAGTCACCAAAAAGACATGGTGGCACTCAGCAAGCAAAGAGGATTCATTCACTGTGGCAACAGGGTCTTAGTTTCCTCACTGGAGCTTTGCCTATGGACAAAGTATATAATTCCCATCTAATGGGTACTCAGAAATTCCAAAGACTGTTCATAGGCAAAAGAAATGTGATTGTATCTTTCTGTCATTGTCATTTGACAAAGACAGCTATTGTTTCTCAGATCAAATTGCAGAGGATAAAGTTTTGTTAGTTTGCTAGAAATTCAGAAGGTCCAGTTTTTCTGAATGAAATGCACTGTTTGTTTCTTTTTCAGAAAATAGAAATTATAGATGATGAAGAAAGTGATATGATAAGTAATTCTGAAGTGGATCAAATGAGTTCTCTCTTGGATTATAAGGTAAGTATCTTAAACCTTGTAGAGGAAGGACACTATTCCCTTCTCAGAGGAAGCTCAAACAAATTTTTTTTGCGGGGGACTAAGCATGCAGTATGGGAAGGCTAGAATTGTCTGCATTTCCCAAGAAGGACGTGGCCATGAGACTGCAGCACACCACCTGTGCAGCCTCTCTTCCAGGCTTTAGAGTGCAGTTAGTAACTCCTTTGCCAGTGTTTTGGTCCCTAGCTTCTGTGAACCGTTCCTTTAATAAGATGCAAGGAAGACAGAAAGAATGAAGAATGTCTTTCTGCAGACCTGCTGAGTTAAGATGTAAGCAGCCAAGTTTATTTAACACTTAAAATATTTCTCATTCTTTGAGTGAAATGTTCATTATCACCAGATTCAGGCATTCTTTGAACCAGGAATGTATACTTTTGAGGTTTTATTTTTTAAATATACTGCCAGCCTGGGAAGCAAGGTAGCAGCTGGAGTGCTCTAATAAAGCAAGGAGAACTGAAAAGGAAATAGTTCTAATAATTTAGTACTCAGTCTTACTGTGTTGCTGCCTACAGAGTTGTTTTTGAAACGATAACTTGAAAAAAAAATGTTGGATACCTGACAGTCTCTGTTTTCTGCCAAAACTTAAAGGTTATATGTTTGTTATTGCTCACGCAAGAGTTACCACAGTTTCAGTCTCTACTCTGAGGGTATTTTCTGTGCGAAATGGGCAAGGGTGTAGCTTGGTTTTACAATAAGCATATTCCACTAGAATAGAACCTGCTGCCAAATGAATACATTATTTTAAAAAGTAAAATAGTTTATATCCTTTTTAGGGTACAAAAATGATTCCCTTGAGCACAGTTTTCAGGGTGGGGACAAAGCAGAGTAAATATGGATAAAGAATGACCTTTTCTTAATGTCAGTTGTCACTGAAGTGAATGGTTTGTTGTGACAGCATGCCCTACAGAATCCTGTTTGGTTTTATTACATTTTGACATAAACTGTTAGTCTTCATGGCAATGAGTTCTCTGCATAAAAGTGCATGCTATCTTTTACCTAAGTAAATAGGTGACTTGCAAGCTTTCATCAGTAATGACTACAGTATACTGATTCTTCATATCAAAATATTTTCTTTAAGCTAATATAGTAAATGCATTGTTAGGACCATATCTTCAGGGCATCTCTAAAAGTCACCTCACAATATTTGTCTATTTCATTAGGAATGAACAATTTGTAATTGCATGTTTAAACTCTACATCTTATTCATGGAAACGTGGGTTTTCTGTTCAAAAATAGATACACCCATGTATATTTTAAGAGCGTGTTTACAGCCCTGCTGAAAATTCCTCTGTGACTGTTAAGCATAGGCAGAAAAATGATCATTGAATACTTTTAGCTGAAATATGAATTTAATTGATGTAAAATGACAGCCAGTCTAACAAATCTGCATGAAATTTTCATGTCCAGAATATAATCAGGCCTTTAAAAAAAAGGAGGCTGACAGGTTTTTAAGTTAGTTCATTAAAACAGATGAAAGTCTACTTTGCCAAACCCTTTAGCCAAGCTTTTAATCAATCACTTGCTTCTACCAGAAGCTAAAAATGGCTGTAGCAGTAATATATTTGTGAGTAAACATAGGAACCTGAATTTTGAAGATTTTGATTTTTGTGCTTTTATATTTAATATGTAAAAGTAAAATAAAAGTGTTGAAATTTATTTAAATTTCCACTGTCAGGAATTTCTCCATTGTAAATGATGAGACTCTGGAGATGTTCATCTCAGACCCTTCATTTCTTAAACTTGTATCTGTAACCCTGAACATTTAGGTACTCACAGAAGACAACTGCTCTACTTGATCTACAGCTAGACCTAACAGTTAGGGTGGACTCTCAAGTATTAGATCAAAATGACCCACTCTGGGTTCTGATTTACAGTTTATCCTTGCAATAAGTAACATAAAGTCATGTCAAATGGCTAAAATATTGTGATTGACATTATCTACATGCCTTTTTTTTTTTTAATGAATAGTGAATCCCAGGCAAAATTATGATAATTGAAACTATTTTAATGTTAGTGGCATGTTAACAACAATATAATTTACAGCATTTTTGTAGCATCTGTACTATAGCACCATGATTCAGATTCTTCAAGCTAATGATTGTTTTAAGTGCTGCATATCACATTTTTCAAAAGAAGCCTAACAAGAATCATGACACTGGAAAGCACATCTGCATATTGAATGTGTACATGTGAGTGTGTGTATGCATGCATGTGGGTGTGCACGTATGCATAATTAACTTTACATTCAGAAATTCTTAGCTTGACAAGGAGGAGAAGGAATACAAGATTCAAGGCAGAAATTGAAGGCTGATTTGCCTGAGACTACATTATGCTGTCATCTTTAGAATTAGGCACATGTGTTTGGAAGACTGGTAATTATAGGAGAAATCCTGTGCTTCTTGTGATATGGTTTGCTCATCTTTGTTTCCTTTGTTTCCATTATTATCTTCTAGATTATTAAGTTCTGTCATTCAGCCATCTTTTGCAGACATGCAATTGTCTTAACCTTAAAAAGCTAAAAAGAAAAGAGGTAGCTACCTAGTTATCTTCTTTATATTACAATATCCTTGCAAAAAGAAATAACTTAGAGAAAGCAATATTTTTAAAGTGAAAAAAATTATTTTTAATATATACATTCAAATGCAATACATAATCATAATTTATAATGTTATACTTCGCATGTGTGCATACACATGCGCGCATGCACACACACTGTTAGGCTTTGGAACTAAAGGGTGTGGTGGGAATTACTAGCAAGAGTGCTTGTCAGACATGAAGCTGAACCTAAATAGCTCAGAAAAAGATTTGCCTCTTGTATATTAAACTAGTGGTTTGCAAACACACTGATACATGTAGTTTACTGTTTATAGAACACATGGAAAATATCTTATTGAAATTCTCTAGCCACAGTGTAGGCATTTTCAATGCTTCTCTACACTGCTTTGTCAGGATAACCACAAATGTGATACGGAGACCATCTTGCAAAAGCAATTAGTGCATAGGTTTTTTTCCTGGGCCTGGCAATAAGTTGGCAATACATTCATCAGCTGTGGTGATTTTCATTATCTTTTTATTTGGGATCTCTGTTTGGATCCATTTGGATCTTTCTTGTGTCTGAAGTTGTATGGACAATGGAAATCAAGACTGAGAAACTATCAACTCTTTTACATAGATAGTTGAACAGCAATTAGATGCTAAAAATGTCTAGTTACTTGTGAAGGTTGACTTTGAATTGGGTAGGAAATGGCTATTGCAGCCATGGGAAGGGAAATTAAATATTAAAAAATATATATTTCTGCAGCTTGAATAAGCAGTGGTATCAAAAGGCAGCAATAGCAGATTGGTTGCTCTGCACGGCCATGCTGTGGCATGGTTTGGGTTGGTGCTGGGAGCCACAGGCACTATTTGATGCGTCCCTCATATGATAAGTTTAAAAGAAGGACCTTTTCATCCTTCTTTGCTGTGGCTGTAGCTGTGCTGCCCCAATCTGTGACTTGCCTGCCTGACTAAGTAGGATGTGGCAACATCCTAGCCTCAAGCATTTAAAAAGCAGACATTGTTGTAGTGTTTTTCATGAGTCTGTTAAACAATTTCTTTCCTGTGCCCCAATGAAATGGATATTGTCCAATGTAAAGATATCAGTATTAAAAAAACAATCTAAGGATTTTAAGGAGGCTTAGTGAAATGATTCTTTGGGATATCCATTACCCGTACCCGGCTCTTTATGTGAAGAGCATATGTATTTGAGTGGCAGTGGAGAGTCTTGTGTTCTTTTTTCCCATGTATCTCCACTTCTGGACTCCTTTTCCAGAATTGGAACCTCGCTGCCATCTTCTTTCACTCCCTCACAAGTAGTTTCCATTTTCAAGATTATATTTTTTTTGAGAGAGAGCTAAGGTTTGTTGTTTTTTTAAATGGAAGCTGGAGTTTTCTTTTATGGGGTAAAAAGCTGGCCTTTTTAAGATTCTCACATATCGATCTCATACTTTAGAAGTGTGCATTAATTTCCCTGAAAAGCATCATCTCTGCTTGCATGATTGCTATTATGTATAGCATTTCTACAGCATAGTAATAAATGGTTTGGCCTATGCGCTTGTAGGGCATTACAGGTCTAGGATGACATCACTAAAAGCCAATCAGAAATCTCCAATTGTATTCATTTCTAAAGCCTCGTAAAACATGCCTTGTTCTGTCTTAGTGTGTAATTTTCAAACACAAGTAATAAAATCAGACAGTAGTATGCTCTCCCTGAGGAGTTTTTCCATGATGATACATTCACAAGACATTTTTATACACTAGAATTATTTGAGTTTACCCATTTTATTTTTACCATAATAGTAACAGACTGTTCTTTTCCATTTTGTTTAATATAGGTACATGTGAAGATACTTAAAATTATCTAATGTTAATTATTATTTCCAGAATTATATCTGTTTTCCCCTCAGAATGAAGAAGTTAGATTCATTGAAAATGAATTGGAGAATCACAAACAGAAATACTTTGAACTACAGACATTTACTAGAAGCTTGATACTGGCTATCAAATCAGATGATAAAGAACAGCAGCAGGTAAGGCCAGAAGGAGACAGCAATGAGTTGTTTTCATCTTTTTTGTGTGTGTTCCATCATTTTTATATTTATTTATATTCTGCAGTGCTTATAGGCTCAAACTGAGATCAGGGTCTTCTTCATCCTAGACATTGCGCACACAGTGAAAGTCCCAGCCTAAAAGATCTTGCAACCTAGACAACAGAGTTCAAGGGTAGGAAAGTGGAAGTATTATGCTTATTTTGAAAAGGCGAAACTGCACAGATTGCATTGTATCGCAGATGTAGTCCAAGGCTGAGCCAGGAATAAACCCCAGATCTCTTCAGTTCTGCTCCAGTGCTTTAAATATATCCTTCCTTTCTCTACTCTTGTTTTATGTTGCTCTGAGGAATTGTTATTGTCATATGCTAAAGTAGACTTCATTTTAAAAATATGTTTGATTTTCATTTTTAATAAAAAGGAAAAGGTCAGAACATACCATGCTGTAGCTGTTGGTATAGTCTCCACTTATTTCTTTGTGGATTTACACCAGCTGAGAATCTAGCATAAAAAATCATTGTAGGTTAACGCATAATGTGATGCCAATTAAGCAATGAGTTTTTTTCTTCTATTCAGATATTAAAAAAAAAAAAAATGCAAAAAGAAAATAGCATTACTACCTCACTTTCATATAATGAATTTGTTAGGAGGCCCATGGCCCTATCCATCAAAGTATGCATATACATATTTAACTGTAAACCCATGTTTTTCTGGGCTTTTGGCTCAGGTCCTGTCTGTGCACAGTTTTGCATTCATAGTCTGAACACTGGGAATATTTTCCCACATAAAATAAGTAAACATTGTTTATGCTTTATAAAAGAGATCAAGGTCTTGGGACTGAAACATCAATGAAAGTAGCCTCCTAATGACTTTATACATAGGGGCCCACATCTACATCCTGATACTAATATGCTGGAGGGTTATATCTATAAGGATAGCCTAATTGGGCTGCTTTTTAAAATATCTACTGTAATGTAGTAATGTTCCTATAGGCACACAACAGATTGTTTAATTCATGAAAGCATTCTGAGAATCTTTTAAGATATGTAGCTTCATTTTTTTTTTATTGTTTTTGGACAAAGGGTTTGATTTGCTATAGTTCTTGCAACGTGCTTAGTTACAAATGTGCATATGTTGAGCAACATGTAATCATCCTGTCAAAAAAAAAAAAGTGACAAAACTGTGTTACTGTTAGTGTGCCCTTGCATGTATGCAGCCTAAGGCCACGTACAGGCATAATGTTTCTATAGGAGAGATGCAGCTCCTCAGTAGACATTGAATGTGCAAGCGTGCATACAGTTTCTCGCAGAACAAAAAAGGCAGTTTTGGGAGAAAAATAACCCATCTCCAATCCAGTAGAGCTCGCTCCTGTGGGAGCTTCTCCTGGAAGGACAAATGCCTGTAACACTTCCCTGCTGCTTGTCTCTTTCCAGGGACCCAGAGGATAGGAATGTGAAAGGTTAAACGATTAATTATTTAACTGATATGTGCAGTGATAACCAGTTAGCTTATTAGTTATCCTTTAGCTCCAGGTGTGCATAGTCTGGCAGGATAGGGTGAGAAGAGAAGCCGATCAGTTAATCATTTAACCAGTATAATTAGAGGAGGTTAAATGAATATTTTTTTTAATGATATTTACATCCCTACAGGGGAAGTTGAGGGGTAGAGAAATGCTTCCCAGGCCTTTTGAAACTCGGGTCCTCCTGGTCTGGGAAGAGAATCAGAAACAGCTGCTATTCACCTGGTCCCAGGAGGAGTCAAGTGATAAGGAAAGTCTCCCCTGCTTTCCCCAGACAGGGTTCATCCTACTCTGGAGAAGGTGCAGAGGACAACTTCTCCTGCCCCTTCCATAGACTGAGAAGGGAAGGAGAGGAACAGCTGCTCATTGATCTCTACCCTTTTTTCAGACCAGGGGCTCCTATAGACATGCGGTACGCCTGCTCCGACTAGTTGGAAGTCCAGCACATCAGAGCAGACTCAATTAATAGGGTCTGGTGAAGCACAGAAATTGACATGCACCAGCGGCTTTCCACGTCACATGTATCAGTGTCCCCGTGTGTCCCCATGCTGAAAAAATGGCAGTGGGGCACTTTGAAGTAAAACACATTAGATGAGTTTTATTTCAAAGCACCCCACCACCATTTTTTTCAGTGGGAGGACACTGATACATGTGATGCATGGGCACTTTTAATTAGTGAAGCTCGCTAATTAAAGTGCTGAGTGCTGCGTTCCAGAACACGTGTAAAAATGCCCCAGGGTTCCCAGTCTGAGGAGTGGGCAGAGGACTTTGCGCTGCTACTCCAGTCCCTCTTGGAATGGGAGCACGGGAGCAGCCACTGACTGTTCCCCACGCTTTCCCCGAGCCGAGACCGCCAGGTCTTGGGAAGAGGGGAGGGGGCAGTTGCAAACTGAACACCTATACTGCTCCCTCACTCAGAAACATTTCTAGCAGTGGAAAGTTTCCACTATTAGAAGTTCATGGATTCAGCTATAGTACCAACAAACTCTGAAAAAGGAAATGTATGCCATACAGTCAGGAAAACAGCTACTAATGAAGGAATAAGAAAGGAAAATTTACTGCCATGATGAACAGTTATTGCAGGGACAGAAAGAAATCATATGCTAGTATTGTGGGCATTATTTCTGTTCCCTAAAAGGAAAAAAAATCTTCCTTTTTATGCTTTGGAATTCATCTTTGGATAGCCTTCTATGTACTCATATTGAGATGCAATGGTTGTTATTTAAAATATAGTAATTTGCCATCATTCATACGTAAGGTTTCACAGTATTCCTCTATAATAACAAGAAACAAACTTGTTATCTGGTGGGAAATGACCTTTTGGCTATGGTAGCAGATGCTTCATTTTTAGACCGCATTCTGCTCTGCCTTTTATATAGGGAATTTTACCACTGACTGAAAAAATGCAGAAAAAGCAATCTTTTTTGGTATGTAAATATTTGCAGAGTTAATATGAAATGTGGAAAATGTGACCAAATTCCAATATTTTTTTTTCTAAAAAGCATCCTTTTTTATTATAGGCACTGCTGTCAGATTTACCTCCTGAATTAGAAGAGATGGATTTCAATCATGCATCTCCAGAGCCTGATGATACCTCATTCAGCTTGTCATCTTTATCAGAGAAAAATGCCTCAGACAGTTTGTGATCTTTGGAGGAAAAAAATACATACAACACGTTTAGGCTGCCTAACAGGTGTGCATTTGAAGATAACTGTGTTTGTTACCTGATATCCTTCAATCAGAAAAACCTGAGAGAAGTAGGCAGACCTTGCTGAAGGGAGAATGGGATAATGTGGCTGCAGTTTCGCAGAGACAAGAAATATGGAACTTTGTGTTTGGCGAGCCAGAAAGCTATATGACAAAAGGTTTAGTTTTTAGCACCTCTGCCTTGATTAAGGTAATGTCTAATTTCCAAAATAACTCTTACTTTGTAGCAAAACCTTTTCTGAGCAGGGATCCAAGAATGGAAAACAACTGTCCAGTGTTATACAGCCAGGTAATATTTCAATCTGCTTGTCACATAAGAGTCACCAGTCCTGTTTGTTGTAACCATTGCCTTTCCCCTTACTCCCTTCTTACTCAGGTAGGTGGACTAAAAATTGGGAATTCAGATAGAATAATGGGCTTGTAATGAATTGTTCTTGGACTCCTGTGAAAATTTGAATTAAATCAGAGATTAAATTTAAAAAATGCTTTTTTGTATGTAACTACAAATTCTTGAGTCACCCATTATCTCACCAAAATGCCTGGAAACCATTTGGAAAACTAACTGAAACATTTGAATTAGCTTTAATAAATTATTGATGTACAGAAGCAGTCTTAAATGTTGTAAAATCTTAGACCCTCTCTGAAAATTCTTGATTACTGGAAAAAGAATTGTTTCTAATATTCTCACTGTAGTGATGGAATTAGATGATATCTTACACCAATAGCTAGAGTTGTATGGTCATAGTAATGCTTTTATTGCACTGGATTTTAGAAAGCCTGAATAGCAATGGCTGTGTTCAAGGTTTAAACATCAGTTGGGTAGATTTTCCATGCTGCTTCATTGTGTTGTAGCAGTGCCATCAGCCAAAGACAGTTGTCAGCCCATCCCCTGAGTTGTTCTACCTTACAAATTCCCACAGTGTAATTCATTTAGGGCCATGTTGCACATTACACTTAGGATGTGCTAACTACACTTAAAATATGAGTTTTCACGTGTTCAAGCAGTAAAACACATGCTACGTGAGATTGTATTGTAACAAAAAGTTAAAATATTTTGTGGGAAGAATATCTCCAGATTGTATTAAGTAGTGTGTTCTGCTATTATTAGACTGCTCAGAGATTATCAGAGATAACAAAAGTTCAAAATTCTGGTGCAGTGCCAGGTCTGGGACTAACAATCTGCTGATTTTTGCCCCCAGCACTGCACTGGAGCAAGTCCAAAACTACTGTGTTATGCTGGGATGGCAGTCAGCTGATTGTCAGTCCCAGCCCCAGCAGCACCACACTGGAGCCAGTTCAGACTGCCAGCAGTCTCCCCAGACTGCCTGACCAGTTCTCCCCACAGATCCACTGCAAAAGGCTTTGCTCCCTGTGTCTCCTTCCACTTGCCACCAGCAGCAGAAACGCAGCTCACCCCGGCATGCCAGGGGTAGGAACTCCTGGGCTGGACAGTGCTGGACATATGTTGGGGAAGGTGCAGGCTCTGGGTACAGAGTTTTTATGTACTCACAGGTGGACATGTGAGCTGCAGCACCTGGTGCCAGGGCCAATGTTGGGACAGGGGGAAGGAATCCCTGCCAGCCTCAGCCCTGTCCAGAGCAGGCTGAGATCATAATAAACATTACTGTGTGACTACTCAGAACACATTCTAATTTTTCATACAGTACAGTGATGCTTACTAGGAGCTAAATAAAACATATGCCTAAGTGTCCCATGTGACAAGGCCCTTACTAATTACCCCAATTTGACAAATTGCTGTGTTGTTTTCTCACCAGACACCAGGTGTTAACAAAGTATTATTTTAGTTGCAGTTTGCAAAGTGTATACCTAATTGCTGACAGTGGCTGAAGCTATCTTATCCTTTCTTGGCAGCCATTTGAAATTGAATCTCACATCTCATTTAATAAAATAAATGTATGTTGATGCACTCAGATAAATTCAGTATACTACATAATACTGTGACATATAGCTCAAACTTTGTAATATCTAATCTGAATGTTTCCACACAGGCCTCATTGAAACCCTAGGTCTCACCAAGTTGAGAGCCAGATGGTTCTGCTCCTATACTGAATTGCACCTTCCTCTGAGTAATTCTGCTTAAATTACTGGTACTGCTTACTGTACAGTGTGTCAGGATTGAACAACCTGGTATTTTCTAAATACTTCTAAATTATTGTAAGTGTTGAGAAAAACCCTTATTTCTTTTTCAATTAACTTGCTATTGCTTAAATGTATTTTACTCAGATTTTACTCTGAATACCTGTTCTGTTCTACATCTTTATGGCTTAATCCTTTCTTCACCATTATCATCTATTACAAGCCTTGTTCTTTTGGTTTCTCTCTACTCCTGTGTTTGTGCTGCAAGGCATGGAGAAAGCCTCAGCAGTGCTGTCGGGTGCCAAGCACAGTTAGTGATACTATTAATAAAAAAATAATAATCCAGGACTAGTATAAAAACTACTACTGATACACACTATGCCACAGCTCAATTAATACATACATTCCCTAGTTCAGGAAAACCACTACTACCCAACTCACAGAAAAACACAGCAAAAAGCAAGCTCCTGGCTCCACATCTGGGTAAGTGTCAATGTAAAGAAGTTAGGGTAAAAAAACAGTGAAATATTAAAAAGGCACCCACTGATACCAAAGGATCCATTGTAGGTTCTTCACCTATTGTATAGCTTAGCTAGAAATCCAGGCTTTTGCTGACAGCCAGATTTTGATGTCCTTCCTGAAAATGATTTGCACTTTTTTACAGTCCCAGTCACTTCAGTACAGGACTGTAAACAAGAATTATGGTACTATGCTTAAATACATCGTAGATTTCATTTACCATACTGTATACCTTGAGATAACAGACGTGATTGATTATGCATATTCTGCATTGAGTTAACAGTGCCTGTTGACAGTACTTTCCCCAAAGGGAAGATACATGAGACAGTTAAGCTTCATGCTTTTAGTGAGCTTTATTGTAAAAATTTAAAGTAATGGTAGTATGACCTTAGTTCTCTCATTGTACCCCTACTTCCAACCTACTTATCCTTTGCTTGGTCTGACAACAAACAGCAGTTTTTGAATTCTAATTTTTAATTTCATGGGCCCTGGGCCTGTAGCAATTTCACTTTTTACAACAGAATTTTATCACTGCCCTTCATTTTTCTCTCTTGATTTTTTGCCCTGACGTTGTCAAACTAATTCAGTCAGTTTCATTTTGGACAAACTACACCTAGCTGAAACATTTATTTGGGAATCTCTTTGATCAGTGAGCTGGAATGCTGATTCATAAGCTACAGATACTGCATTTATCCTGGGATAAACCACATATCCTGGAAAAAAGTGCAATCCTTTAGGGTAAAAACAGCTTATCCTGGGACTGATCCTACATAGGGTTTTGACTCTGCACCAAAACAGGCATAGGACAAATGCAGTTTGAACGACAACTCAAATTAGCTGCAGTTGTCCCAGAAAATGTGTTATCTCTGATACGTCATAGCTACTTAAAATGGACTTTTAGGATCCCAGAATAAAGGGCTTTGCCCCGAGAGAACGCTGATGTCTGTTTTTAGCCTCAGGTGCCCATGTCTTTTGCCCCAGAATAAATCCTAAAAAGGTCCATGGGGTAAGAAATTCTAAGTGTATCCTGGGACATCATAAAGTAAGTCTCAATGGTTATCCCAGGATTGTATCATTGAATCCATGGCAGAAATGCAGCAGAGTATTCAGCAGCTTACTAAACTCTAATCAAAAAGGTGATGTGTTTACTACACATCAATCAATGAATATTTCTGTTCCAGGATAAACACAGGCACAACTTGTCCAGGAATAAATGCAACATCTATTGCTAGCACCTAGAATATTAGGCCTGGAGTCTGTGCCTGGTTTATCCCTTTGAGCGATATATGCTTAGTTTTCTGCAACACAGGGTAAAAAAAGTATTTATTGCAAAGCAGCCATGTTTTCACATCCAGAAACAATTGGCAACAGGAGGATAACTGAGAAGAAATATTGAGTATAAAATATGCTCCTATTTAATGAGCTACTTTCAGGGGTAGTTCTATACAGCTATTATAGCGCTTTTCCTTAAAATGATCTTAATCCATACGTCCTGAGATATTCCCAGTGCTAGTAGTTTTAAAAATGTTTTCATCCTGTACTGTGGCTGAAAAGCAGCAGACTCATTTTTTTTTTATTTAAAGGCACAGTATGGTAACAACAATTAGGAATAATAATCCTTTAAAAGTATGAATGTTCACTTCGGAAGGCTACACCTCAGATGCATACTTTCACCAGATATGTGGCTCATGCCTTCATGTTTTGATAATCTCTTCTGAAATCCAGGTAATCAGGCTCACAGGCTCCAATCAAGAAAGTGATGTAACAACATTTCCATATAACTCTATCATAGTTCTTCATTTGTTCCCTCCCACAACCCACCTCATTGAGATCTGATTGGACCCAGTGTTCAGTTAGGAAGGTGCACACACTATTAATATGAAATGTTCATGAGGGAGATTTGAAGGCATTTGTGTGGGTCTGTAATCAGCACACTACTAGCAAAAACAATGCTGTCATCTCTAGATGATTCTGGCCAAATTCAGTCCCAACTTGAATTGGTATAACTTCAATTAACCCAACTTTCTGGGAGTTTGGTCTGTGGATGAAAGGGCAAAATCTGTTTCTGTAGCCTTATATTTTCTGTCCATTCTTCCCACCAAATTTATCTTGAGAGCTAGCTGAAGCACTTTTCAGACCCAGAAGCAGATACCTGCACATACTCATTCTGAAGGAATTCTGTTTTCTTCAGCTGATAAAGTGCTGCTGATGGCTCTGGTGATCCTAACCACTTTTAGGATTTTTGTTTACAATTATTTCCTCTGTTCATTGGTGGAAAAATAGAGCATGTTAGTTCATCTTCCACTGCATGTAGATTGCAAGAAGGATGCTAGTTTCATGACAAATAAGGGAAACAATAGTAGGTGTTGCTGTGGTAGCACAAAGGAAACATAAAAAAGCAGCTATTTCACTCCTTTAGATCATGAACTTCAATAGCATCTACAAAAGTGCAACGAGTTGAAGAACCTTCCATCATCTTCCTGCTAAGGCTCCAGTTTGCTTTATCAGTGAGGGATGACTTCACTGACATTTTTTATTCCTAAGAAATCTATTGTGATCTGAATTACAAAGATCTGTGTCCTTCTGAAGAAAGCCTGAAGTGGAAAATGCCAATTCAGAGCAACACACATGCACTTTAAACCAGAAATCTGGTGCTACCTCCCTATAAGGAGCCGTGGTAGCTCATTTGCTTGCAAATGTGTTAATACATGAGGAAAGGTGCACCTGAAGCAGTGCTAACAAAACTTAAATATTTCTAGTCACTACATTTTAAGCAAATATAGTTCTAAATGCCCATGGAAAGGAGGTCTATTAAGAAAGCGTCCATTTTCTTAAATTGTCACTTGCAGGGCAGCACTCTACTTGAAAGAGGTTTTACTTAAAAAAAACCCCCAAACTCCAAAAATAACAAGCAAGCCACGGGCTTCACAGCTTCACAGAAAAAACGGAAGGAGCAGAGGGTGTAAGTGAGCATGCTGCATTTTTAACTTATCTTGTTAAATTCTCTTATCTCTTTAAATTGGGAATCTACTCAATTCCTTTGCCAAATGAAAAAATAGCAGGGATATCTAATAATGAAGTGATATAATCACAATCCTACTGTATAGTATCAGTTTGGTGAAAACTTTTGTAACAGAGCTTAGACTGCTGCAAATTGGACTGCACTTTTGCTACCATATTAGTTACCTTAAAATTAGTCTTGAAGTGCTGTCTTCTCTGTTCATACTTTAGTGGATTCTTATTCTCAGGATTTTCATGGTGCGAAGAAAGGAAATATTTAAAGCATCTGAAACCATTAAAAAAGTAAGAAAAACTGGTAACATTGCAACCAAAAAGTTACTTTACTACCTCTAGTCCTACTGCCCAGACCCTTCAGCATCAACCAGTTATATACCAGGCTGCCTTACCCGCAGAGGGCCTGGTGTCTTTCAAATATTCTTTCAACTTTAAGACAAGTCTCTGTCTGTCTCTCAAAAAACAAAGAGTGTATGAGTTACTTGGTTATCATATGTCATTCATGTTCTGACTCCAGTTAACTCTGGCCAATTAATCGGAGGTATCAGAACCATCTTTTTGTATTGTCAGGCTTGTCTAACCATTTAATATTTTACCACACTTGCCAAAGTTTGCATCATAAGAATAAGCGATAAGCAAAAAGCTACATGGGACCAGAAAACTGGAACCGTCTTTGGCAGACGGCACTATACTACACTGTTTCCATAGAAGAATCCACAGGGTTACTTAAATCAAAGAGCTTTTTTCTCTGTAAACATATGGCTAGCATTTTGCTCAAGGATACAAAAGACAGAAATGTGTGATTTAACAAAAAAGCAAACCTCTAACAAGAAAGGAGACTCTTAAGAACGTTCTCTCAAGGGAAATATTTTCTGGTCAGTCCTGTGGTAAAAGTAAACATTTTACTCTATTACTGAGTTAAGCAAATAATTCCTTTACATTTCTGTATTACATTTTACACATACTACCTCTGAAATGTAACACCACCTTCAAAGCCACGTTAAATTATGTGATCTTTTTTAGGATTTTTTTACAACTTTATATAGGCAATAAATAATTTCTAGCAGGTGCATTCTTTTCCGTTTTACGGATATCTTTAGTTATATGTGTGTGTGGCATTTTTTTTTAGTTTAGGTGGTTTTATGGGGATTGGTTTCTCTTTACTATATGTTCTTTTACAAACTACACGTGTTTTTGACAAAGAAGCCAAGAATAACAAGATGATATGGAGGAAAAAAAGAACCTGTCATGGGTATGTTAGGAGCTGCAGAAATATTACCAACTTCTGGGCTCACAAATGATGATCTGGTAATAAATAGGCAGCTGTGATATTTCTGGTACAGCTATTAAAGACAATGAATATTACTGTTGGAGAAAATTATTCTGGTGCCAAAGGACTAAACTGATGTTGTCCAGAATGCAAATTAATTTCTATAATGGAGAACAGCTAAATAGTGAATCCCAACAATGTAATGAAAATGATTGAAAATCAGATCCTTTGCTGCATTACGTGAAACTGTTTTCATAAATGTATTTTTCAGTTAGTTTTTGTTTCCATCTACACTTTTCCATGCAGGGGAAAAAATGCACGTTGTAGAAGTATTTTTTTTTTTTGTTTGTATTCAGTCAAGCATCAAATCTTTCTCATAATAATCAGTGGCAACGTTCCCATTGGTTTTAATAGACCCAGAATTCGGCTGAGTGCAAGCCAAATCTCATAGAAAAGTTTCACATCAAAAAGAAGAATGCCCCTGGAATTTTCTGGTCCCATGCATTAAATAGGGATTTTTTTTTCTACAGAGCTTTCATTCCATTTAATTTTTTAAAGTTTTTTAAGTGCTGTAGGTGTGCAGGAAAAGTGGAGTGCAAATAAAAACTTCCTTTTGATGTCAGTTGAACCAAAAATTTAACAAAATGTTTTGGTTTCCATGCAGCAAAGCATGGATGTAAACTGAATGCAAAGCAATTCTGAGTGAAAATCTCATCTCTATAAGGCAAAGTGTTCAAAATGTATAAAACAAAAGGAAATTATAGCAATTCTCTTGAAGTGTCTCTTCAGAGTAACTGTGCTCTGTAATAGAAATTACATATGTAATTGTTAAACTTATTTTACATATATTTATATATAACTACAAAGTGCACGTGTGTGTGTGTATGTGTGTGTATATATATATATATATATATATGTATATATAGTATGTGCGCACACACTAAATGTAATTAGCACTAACAAAAGGCATTTTCACTCCAGGAAAAGCCAGATGCAGCTCTTCTAAAGTAGATTCTTTTAGTAGTAGTAAATTACGTAACTATTGTTCTTACTTATATTCAAGATCTACTTTTAGATTAAATTGAATACATCCCTGTAAGTATTGATTATAATTTATCTTTACTTCAGTGTAAGGCTGGTAGAGTTAGGATTCAAACTACACTGAAAAGCCCAGTGTAATGCTATGCTTAAGTAATCTCAGCACATTAACAGACCAACTTCACTAAATGATGAGGATCTTAACCAATTTATAGCCAATACAGTTTCTAATTTAGTTATGCTAAATATGTTAGTTTGAAAAGAAGCAACTTACCTGAAAGTTTAAGTATTATTCCATAAGTTTTTCATGTTATGTTAATTTGCTTACAACATATATAAGGTAGCTCATTCTTTTCAACTGACTATAATGATGTCCTTTTGGGCAAGTTTCACAAGCTTTGTAAATGGAGTGTAAAACTGGATTTCTCTGTGAAAATTAATATTTATATTTCATTTTCATTATATGTATCAGTATGTGTAGCAAGAAGATTATTATAAATCCTAAATTTGAGTACCTCCACTATGGTCCAGGATATATCATTTTGGCTTACACACTTGATGGATGCCCACTGAAATATTCCATCCATTCTATTGATCTAGTGTCTGTGTATATAAAGGTATTTATGATCTTGTATTAACAAAGCTCATCAAGAAAAATGGTTACTATTTCCTTCTTTAGAAATCTGCCCAACTATTTTTATATAAAATGTTGGTCTCTGCCTTAACTTTTTTTGTGAAAATGTGTGCCATAGATATTTTAACTTATCATCATATATTTAACTGAACTTGCTTTTGCTTACATTTAAGTAAACTGTGAGCATTTTAAAGGCTATTTTATAGTTAAATTAACCTTTTTTGCTTAAAATTTATTTTAAATTATTTCGCCTATATGTTTGCATTAAGGTTCTCTCCCCCTCCCCATCCATCTCTTTTGTCCTTTAAAGCAATTGAATCTGCCTCAATATACACACTTTGGTAGTTCAAGAAGTAACACTTTTTTCATTCATTTATCATTTCCAGTTTGGTAAACCTTTGAGAAATCAGTGGTTACTACAATGTATCTATCTTGGCCCAGTCGGTCAGAGTAAAGGGCTAGTTACCTTTGGTAAATTTGTCTACTAGGCTCAAGGATATTTTTCTATCAGGTTTGGGAGTCTGGAGAAATGAAATAAAGGTCAACTAATTCACGTTCTTGTATAAAAGTGTTCAGTTTCTGTATTTCTTATTATTAGTCTGTTAACACCAACACTATGACCATGTTGATACTACATTTGTATGGCCCAATACTTCCCCTTTTAAAAACGATTCAAGTATTATATGCACAAGACCTGCAGGGCCTGGGGCTATAAAAAAAGTCTTATGCAGAGGTCATGTGATAGGATTATCTGACTGTTCAGTTTGCTCATCACTGGTATGGCAATAACCATGTGGTACATGACCTGAATGTTTTGCAGATGTTATAAAAAGAAGTTGCCTTTCAGTACAACATGCAAAGCTGGGTTCATCATTGTCATCTGGATTCTTACAGCAGGGCTGACTGAAGTTTCATAGAGAAGATGGTATCACCTGTGTGAATTGCAGTATTGCAGCTACAAAGGGAGTAGGTTGATGATTTGTAAACTTGAAAGCTATCAGTTTGTCTTACCATTATCAACAAAACAAGTGCCAAAATACCAACTAGTGCTCCTAACTAACATTAAGTTATTGCAACAAAAGATAGTTAGGAATTAAGGGTTTATTCAAGGCCCAGAATTCACATTCGGATGACTTTGGGTCCAGCTGAGCAGTTGAGAGCTTACTGTGGATCTGAGCTGAAACAGAGATCATATTAAAATGTTTGGACCAATTCTTCATCAAATGTCTAAGACTGAAAAATGAGCTGATTCTCCTGCTGATTGAATGAACTTCAGTTAATCTTTACAACTCCGGTTTCCTCATTCTTTCCTTTATTCTCTAGTCATATTTAGGTTGATAGATTTTTACATATGTGTAAGTCACCAAATGTGTAAGGGTCACCAAAGCACAAAATTACTTTCTCAATTACTTTCTGTTAAAAAAAATTAAAACTGTACCTTATTGCTGAAGCTCTGTTTCTTTTACTGGCTCGAATCCCAATCTTGTAATCACAGCTTCCCAACGCAATGGCACCAAAGGATCAAAACTGTCCATGTCAAACCTGCCATGTTTACATGAGACACTGCTGTGTAAGAGCAACAAGCTACTGTGCACTGGGGGCACTAACCATGACATGATCCTACTGTGCAGTAGCTCATTGCTACTGTCCAGTAACATCAGAAAACTACCATGTGGAGACACTACTGCGCAGTAACACCATTTACTGCAAAGTCATTTGGTACCTAGTTATGCAAGTACTAAATGACTGTGCTGTAATAACTGTGCAGTCCACCGCTTGTGTAGACATGGCCTTTGTGTATTATAGAAACATTAGGCTGCTCAATCTAAAAGGTTCTAGATTAGAACTTATCTGCAATTGCTTTACAATGCTTAATTCACAACAAGTTCTGTGTTTCAGTTGCACAAAATAATAGGCATTTTTACACGTGCTCCGGGAAGTGGCACTGGGCACTTTAATTAGCAAACTGCGCTAATTAAAAGCACCCCTGTCACGTGCATCCCCCGCTGAAAAAATGGGGGTGGGGCACTTTGAACTAAAGCTCATTGAATGCGTTTTATTTCAAAGTGCCCCACTGCCATTTTTTCAGTGTGGGGACACTGATACACGTGACAGAAGGCTGCCAGAGCATATCAGTTTCCGTGCATGGAAATCCAATTCATTGGAGCATGCTCCTCGCTTATCTATAGAGACCCAACATTGAAATAATACAGAATAAGTTTACATAATAAGAGGCCTTGATCAGAAGTCTTGGGAGGATTCAGGCACAGAGCTCTGCTGGTGGTGACGAGATTCAAGTGAATTCAGGTGCTTCTGTTTACATTAGGTTACATTGATTCAACTGAAGATTCCACAGTTGGATAGAGAACTTCATGACTTCATGTATATTTGCTGAATTTTCCATAGAGTCTAATTGACATTATATTCATACACTAAACAATCTACTGCAAGCTGGCATTTCAATAAATAAATAAAAGTGATTTCGTAAAATGATTTTTTTCTACATAATGAATAATTTCTAAATTACAATATATGGAGAGAAGAATCATGTTTATCTAAGCATCCTGAGTACAGTGGACTTCCTGTGAATAAACAAGGGATGTTTTGATAAAACTGATTTGTGTTCATGGATATGACAGATTTTGCTAATGTTTAGATGCATGTTCTTTTCATATAATTAGACAGATTTTGACAATAAAGACATATCAAATTAATCCATCTTGTGAGAAATGTATGTATTTAAGAAACGAAGAAGTATAAACCAGCTGCATGGCTCATGAAGCTGGTGGGAGAAGAGGGGAAGCTGCTCTGTCAATGCATATTTTTCATGTAATGTTCTGTTACTTTTTACCAATGTAGCTATTAAATTGACAAAAATATTCAAGATTAATATGGATTTAAGTTTCCATAAACCTGCTACAGCTTCTTTGTGGGGAGGATCTGTGTGATTGTTTTATTTAGACATCCATCTTTTGTTAGGATAAGTATATAACAGACACACTCTGGCTCAGTATTGAATAAGGGAAATATGTATGCCTGTTAAGTAGGCCTGAAACTGAAAGGCAGTTGGTCTAGTTCAGGGCTGTCCAACTGGTGGCTCTTGAGGGATTAAGTTGCAGCCCCCAGGCTCCTGCTCATCTGTTGCTCTCTGTTGCTATGACTGTAGGCAGCCACTGGGCACTCCAAGCTCCCACTCCTTCCAGCTGCTGCTTCCTGTCCCTTTCAGGGCAGTGCAGCTTGTATCACAGGGATTAGGTGAGTCCAGGGTCACAAGGAAACATGGTGCAGCAGTGGGAGGGGTCTGAATGGGCATGCACACAAGAGAGGAGGTCTATATAAGCACATGGTGCAAAAATGGTGGTATCCACATGGAGCACAATACAGTGGCAGGTAGGGTTGCCAAATCTGACTGAAGCTATTCTAAGAGATTTTTTTTCCAACATGCCGTAATATAATATACTATTAATATCCTATTAAAATCTCCTGGATTGCTTTCAATAGTCACCATAAGATCGATACTGATTCCAGTAAACTCCCAGCCAATCTGGGAGGGTTGGCAACCCTAGTGGCAGGAGTGTCTGCGCAGTGCGTTGCCCAGGGACCCGTGGCTCACCCTGGTGCAGCCCACACTGTCTGGCCCTTGCTGATGCAGCCCCCAGCAGCTTGGAAGTTGGACAACCCTTGTCTGGTTCATTTCCAGGCTCACTGCTGGGCCTCATTATCTTGTACACTAGAGTTTTAATTAGATCGCCTCTGCTCAGTTCTGTTTGGGAAAAAAATGAATAAAAATCACTCTAGTCTGCCCTTAATACATCTAAATGTTGATCTTTCATGGTGAGGAGAACTTTTTATATCTTTTAAATGAGTATAAAAACATGTGTCAGGTATCCAGGTTGTAGCTGTATTGGTCTAGAGAAAAAGGCAATCAGGACTCGTAGTAGAAATGATATCTTTTATTAAACCAACAAGATTTTTGCAAATTTTTTTTTTTTAAATCTCGGTATAGTAAAAGATCTCTACTACAAATCCTGATTGCCTTACGAAAACATGCGTGTCATTTGTATAATCAGTGCTCCAGATGAGCAAGCACATGCCTGCTGTGGTGTCTCAAAGCAGTTTGAGATGCCACAGGAGGCACACCACAAATGAAAAAAATTCCCCTGAGCTGCATATTTGCAGCATGGACTTTAAATTTGATACCAGGAAATCCCGGTATCAAAAGAAAACACCCTGGAAAAAAGCAGTGCAGGGTGCACTACTGGAACGTGCCCAGAGGCAACTGGAGCGTGGCAATCGGAACATGCCTGGAGGCAACCTCCAAGGAAATTCTTTAGCAGCTGGCCAGAGCGTGTCTATGCCTGCCCCATGCCTCTGCTGCTCCAGCATGCTGTCTTGGCATGCTGGGGGAAGTTGAAGCAGGGCAAGGGTGGCAGCAGCATCTCGGACCCAGGTTCTGTCCCCAGTAAGCAGAGACGCAGGGATGGGGGGACTGGGGTTTGTGGTGAGGTTTGTGGGTGTTAAGGCAGCTCTGGTGCAGTGCCCATACCAGAGCCCAGGTGGCTGTGCAGTTCCCATTTGTGTTGAGTTGGGGGAGTGGGGGGGGGCTGCCACACACCTGCCTCCCCATCATCCTCCTGAAGCACACAGCCCCGGTGACGGCAGCAGCAGTAGTCAGTCAAGCTGTTGGGGCATTCATGGCCTGCTGCAGGCACCACCACATGGCGGTGCGGCGCTGCCTGAAGCCCAGGGACTGCACATGGCAAATGGAACCAGCCTGGCTCGTTGGAGCAAACCTTCAGACAGGACTGGGATGACTCCCACCTGGGGCTCCCAGCACTGCATGCAGGAGCCACACACCATTGGGCCAGGCACATGGAAGCCTGGTCTGGCCCAATGGTGTGTGGCTCCTGCGTGTAGTGCTGGAAGCCCCGGGTGGTGGCAGGAGTCATCCCGATCCTGTCTGAAGGTGCACACCAGTGAGAGGGCGGGCATGTGGCAGCCCCCACCTCAAACTCCCCAACCCCCTGCACAAACCCCACACCCACAAACCTAATATCCTCCTACACCCTCACAAACCCCATACCCCCCAAACACCCACCTATGAACCTCCCCACATACCCATCCAAGAACCCCACAGTCACCCCCCAACACCGCTTCTCACCCCACTCCCACAAACCCCACATCCCCCACCCCGACATCTCATATCCTGTTTGCCCAGCTGCCAGACAGGATGGAACCTGCTGGCAGGAGCTGTGGCTGCAGGGACAGCTTTCCCCACATCCTGGTTAGTGAAGGGGTCAGGGGGAGCTCTGATTTTCTATGATAAAAAACCAAAAGCAAACACCAAAGCATATAGATATTTAGAATTTATTATGATGATAGAGGCACTAGTAGGCTTCCAAATTGCTTTAAAATTGTAAATATATCAATAAAACATTGCCCAACTGATCTCTCTCCCTATATATATATATATATATATAGTGTTTCGTGTTAATTGTGGGAGAACACAGATTTTTGGACATTTTAATGGGTGAATCTAGGATTTTTTGTCAGAGAATTTACAGTTTTTAAACAGGGAACACCAGGATTCCTGCTAGTGAGGCAAGTGGCAGGACCCAGGCAAAGGAGCCTGCCCAGGGCTGGCACCAGGGACCCAACTGGAGGGTAGATGAGGTGGCTGACTTCCTGGCCATTTGGGCCCTGAAGGATATGCTTTGACAGTTCAAAGCAGGCTACCACAATGAGCACATTTTCTAGGCAATAGCTGCTCAGATGGCAGAGTGGGGGCACACATGGCAGCAGTGCCACAGGAAGGCCAATTGTGCAGCCACGGCTCACTGACATCTGGTCCAGAGGTTCAGGTGGCTCTGCTGCAGTACCCATATCAGAGCCCAGGCATGTGGTCCCGGTCTGGGTCTGGCAGGCATGCAGACATGGGGCTGCAGGTCCAAAGGATTGGATGCTGATGCAGGTGACAGCAGGTTACAGCCAGGCACAGCCCCCACTGCCAGACTGCTGCAGCGGGTAGAGGGTGCAGGGGCCACTCCATGTTAGGGCTGCTGCAGCAGTCCAGCTGGCCCAGGGGGCTAGCATTCCCATAGATCAACTGGTTAGGCCTCAGAAGCTTCCGAGGGCAAGTAGCCCTGAGCTGCTCACCAGGGCAGGTTTTTATACTGCTGGGGCCAGCACAGGTGCTGACCCTAGCTTCCAGCTCCTCCTAGCTACAGATCTGGGAGGAGGTGGGCAGGGTCACTTTGCCCCAAGTGGCACAATTTACCCCACATCAAAGTGCATGTTCAGGCACATGTTCTGAGGCACAAATCTCTGGCACAAATTTGTGCCACTGCTATTTGAGCTGCTGCAAACACACGTGCCTGCATGATCCATGGAATTTTTGAAGGAAAAAACCAGTTCGAGAGCATTTCTTTGCACAGTGACAAGTGGGAAACTAATGTAGCTTTGTTAAAATGTTATAGTTATAGTTATTCCCTCTTCTCACTATATAAACACACAGGCCATGTCCAGACAAGCATGGATGTTCGGTTCCCCGAGGACAAGTAGTGGCAGCGCACCTTGCACCACCACTACTTGTCCCTAGGGAACACCCATGCCATGTGCACTCCAAAATTGTGGTGTGTGTCTTGAGCAAGGAAGCTGGCGTTGCTGGATTAGAAACACAGAGGAATATTAGAGTACAGCATTTTGTTTCTGGCTGCCAAAATGGCTGCCATTTCTTTCTGGCTCAGCAAACAAGGGGCAGGATCCTCTGTTAACCTCACAGCCAGAATATGTGCCTGAAGGAACAAATGAGCTGCCGCATACACTCTGTAGCATCTTGATGAGGCTTGTAGTGTGGAAGCAACATTTCATTTTTTATAGGAATGGATACAAAGAGCTACTTACAGTAAAGAAGTAACAGTCTTGCTACTGCCTTTGTAAGGGTCTGGGGCCTAAACTTGCTGCTTGCTGTCTTGTCGCGCCAAGAAATTACCACTGCCTCACCAGTTCAATGGACCCCACATCATTGCCTTCCCTAAATCATTCGGGGCAGATTTTGAAAAGAATTTATAGGACTTTAGGAAAATTTGTGTTCCTTAACCTCCTAAATATCCTCTAAATATATTCATGTCATGGTTGAGAGGAATCAAATAAATTCACACACTGTCATCATGGCTCCTTAGGCTGATTCAAGGGACTTACTTCAGCAAGTGGATTTTAAGGTATGTAAATGTATGTCTTTAAAGGTCCCCTAATGAACTGTAATGTTCTAGAATTTTTAGTACTTACAAAGCACTATGGCAACTGTTATGAGCTAATTGCTATTAGTTGCCCCAACCTTAGAATTATGAGTGGTGGATTAAGTATATCAGGAAATTCTGGGGGGGGAAAAAACTACAGCTAATTAATATTTACTTTTTAAGCACTGACAAATGTGCTTAACAATACCAGCAGTATAGGGTAAGCCAAGTCACTGGCCTAAATAGCTTACAGTGAAATAAAATATTGTAGCTAAAAGATTTAAAGAAACTTTTGCAGTTATGAATCTCTTCCTACTAATGCCTCCGTTAAAATCACTTTAAAAAAAGATACAACACACGTAAGGCATCTCTACTTCATGGAATCTGAGTTTCCAACTATAAATACCAGAAGATAGTTACCACCAACTCACGAAGGCAGAATCTAGCATGGCATACCTGGGATTGAATGCAAAGATGCAATGAAGATTATTAGCCATTTTCAAGAGTCATGCATAGACACTGCCAGGACATATGGCTATTTCTTCTTTCAAAAGGTATGGATGTCTGTAAACCTGGTTAATTCATTACATTCAAGAGGTAAAATTCTGGTTGCTTTGAAGCCAGTGGAATTCATCAAAAATGTAGTGTCAACAATGTAGGCCAATTCTAGTTCACCAAAACAGGTTGCCTTTTAAATTATGTTAATGTAGTGTAACTAACATACATTTAAATAGGAGTTCTCACCTAGTGTAGGCTGAATGGCCATATTAGATGATTGTGTTCAATATTGTTGGCATTTTTACACTAGCTAACATGGTTTTACATATAACTTCTACATAACACACAAGGTTCTGTTGTGAAATTATGTTGGCCGAAACATTTAGTCAACATGTTTATTAGAAATGGCCTCATTTCTGAGCCCAGCGTGGCCTTATTCTTTTAAACTGCAAAATCATTTCCACTGTTAACATAAGACTATATCTAAGCAACCACTTCCATTGAAGTGCTCTCGGTTATGGTAACTAAAACTGAACCAATCTATAGGTCCTGGGACTTGATTTATGCATTGTTCTTGCATTTAGTGAGCTGTATCCTACTACAGCAGTACTGTGACACCAGTGTGTCCATCGTCTTTTTTTGCCTCATCCACTTCTAGAGATTGTTCTATATTTAAACTTGCACAGATATAACTTTTGCATTGGTTTAAAAGCCTTGAGCTAAGTTGGTGCAAGGTTGAGCATAGACAAAGCCAAAAGCCCACCATTTGCCATTTTTATTTTCAGTTTCATCAGAGCAAGCACAGAACTGTATTGTGGTATTCTCCCATCCCTCCAAATGTGAAGTGCATTACTGAGCTGTCAAGCACAGACACCGTGCCTCACAGTCCCCATTGCGTGGGTTAAGAAAGGATAAAGCAAAGAAGCCGTCCACATCCAATCATCCTATACTCGGAATTTATTCACAAGGCACAGTGGAGGAGGAAAGTATGTACTGCCATTACCCATGCTGTACCCAGTCCTAGGGAGAGCAGTTAAATGTCCAGAACTATCTGTCTATCACTCAGGAGGTTCAGTGCCAATACACTTATTTTTTTGAAGTTTTAAAATACTAAAATTAACTTTTCTGAATAGAGGATTCCAGAAAAGACCCAATGAACTATACTGCACCACAGTCTACAGAAAACCATGTAGTGGAGCGAAGCAGCGATAGGATGCATAGCAGTTGTTCATATTTGATGATCTGCTTCAGTGAATTGTTTGGCTAATCTTAACACTGACAGAAACTTCAAAAGGAGCATAATGCAGCCCTTGAAGTAATAAGCAATGGAACAGTTTAATTCCTGTTAAATGTAATTGCCTCCCTCACCTGTCCACACAGTGAAGGTAAAGTGATCACAGGTTCCAAAGGAAGGTAACAGAAGTGTGTGTGTGTGTTTTGCCCCAGCTTTGTCTCCAGTGAATGAGGATGCAGCAGTTAGAAGCCTAACCTTCCTCAGTTTTCATGTTAGGCTCCAGCATATCCTTGTTTTCCAAACTGGGCTGCAAGCTGTGGGAAAGCTGCTGAGAGCCCTTTCTGGTGATTTGTTCAGAGCTGTCTGACCATGTGGATCTGGGTCTCTTCTTTCCAGTGGCCATATCACATTAACAGAAGTTAAAAATACCTTCCTAATATTGCTTTTCCATGTATGCATTTGCCGCTCTGCTTCTAAGATTTATGATAGCTAGTTGGGAGGGAAGATTGTCTATGAAATAATCTTGTGATTAAGATGTAGTCTGCAGCACGAGGGTATCTGAGAGTCCACATCATAAATAAGACCACAACTCAGGTTCTGAGTGTCACAACCCAAAGTTGTGATTTTTGTTTGTGTGCGCTTCGGCACTGCTAAATTATTTTCCCGCTAAATTGCAGCTTCTTTGCATGGTGGAGTTTTCTGCTGCAGAAGAGAACCCTGGTGCAACGGAGTATTCCCGCCAAATTTGTAGCTTTCTTTGCATGGTGCATTTCTTTTGCATCCAAGAAATGCACGGTGCAAGGAGTTCCCGCCATTTGTATGAAGATTCGTGCCACATTATTGGCCGATTCTAATACATGCACACGTGGAGGCTAGTGATTGGCTTGCTAGCCATATAAAGAGCTTGGGTGGTTTCCGCCCAAGTCGGAGAGAGAACAATTGGAGTTCGAGAGGGAGAGCGTGAAGATCTCTAAGCGCTGCGGATCCTTACGGACCCAACGCATTTCTTAAGAAGGCAACAGAGGCCTGAACAGCCTCTAGCCTCTCCCCGTTGCCGATAAATTCCTAGACGTATCCCTTCCTGCATATTGAAGATACGAAACCACGGAGCTTTAACAATTCCGGGGCCAGAGAACCGAACCGAACCCACGGAGCTTCGACAACTCCGTGGGAGAGAAATTACCGAACCCGCAGAGCTTTAACAACTCCGGGGCAAGAGAACCGAATTTGTCGTAGTCCTCCAACGAGGATTTAAGTGGAGCTGCACCTGGAAACTGTCCAGCCTACACCGCGACCATCTTGGGTGTAAGTAAATAATCTTTAAGTCAACCATTACGCCTCCGTGACTAATTCTAGCTCGCCCCCGGTCTCCTCCGGCCCTGCGTGCCCGGGCTGCTGGCCACAGCCCGCGTGTGCAAAGATGGGCCTGGCTCGCCCCCGGCCCGCACACTGAGTTGTGATGTTCCCAAAATTGCAAATATGCCAACAATAACAAAAAGTTATAAAAACATTTTAGAGTCTCAATACACTACTAGTTAATTTGAATGGAAAGTCTCCCAGTGGGTTTTGTAAGAGATACTTTTAAAACTAATATGCATCACTCATTAGGAAATGTTAAAATGAACTTTTGTTTGTAGCGGTTTAGCAAGAACTAATGAATTTATGTTCTACTTTGGTTTACTGAAAGTACTTTGCCTATGCTTTGTGTGTAAAAACATCAAGCCTATGCCTATATAGTGTGTTGTCTGAGGAAAGCAAACCTCATGTCAGTGATTTACTCAGAATCAACATTCAGCTTTAGGTGATGTGCAGGTCAGTCTGCTACTAAGGAAGTCACGATTCACCTGTTATAAACTCATGCTTGCTGTCTCATCAAAGTATGAATATTTCCTTTGGCTCATCCCTTGTCTAATTTTCAAATATAGGAGCTATGTAAGGACGATTCAAGTCCCACACCATGCTGCTGCCTTTGCAGAGTTCTCTTACATTCTCCATCCATACAAGATATTAATTAGTAGTACTGTGTCAACATTAGGGTGACTCTGAATGGGTCAGGTGAAATGATTAATGCAGTGTGCTATTTGTAGTACTGATGATGGTATTAGCAGCCCACAGAAAATGCATGAATGAGTAACTATAATAAGTAGCTTTAATTAGAGAAAGCAAACCTCCAGTTTCAGGCAAAAGTAAAAGAGATTCAGTTCAATACATTCTAACTTCAGACATATGTGTGAGGGCGGTTCATAATTTGGTCTTCCATGTCTGATGCCAGGTTCACAAGAAATCAAAGCTTCTTACAGACATACAGACATTACAGAATGTCTGTAAACTGCATTCAGTTTCTATGTAGACCCCTGATTTTGTGTATGCTCTACCCAGGTAACACACACTTAGCTTTACAGTGTTTGGGAGTCCAGAAATCTTGATCATCAGGTTACAGGCCCATTCTTCCTCCCCCTTTTTGGCGCTTTTGTTTTTTATGCAATATGGCCCAACTTATCAGGAATGGAAAAATGCTATCTTGCCCACAGTAGCTTATAGCCAGAAGGTTAGGATACACTCCTAGGAGGCAGGAGATGTGGATTTGAACCCTCACAGGCTGAGAAAGGAATAGAACTCAGGTTGTTCACATCCTGGATGCTACAATCATTAAGCTATTGTAGCATTAAAGTAGGCATCATCACTACCAATGTCATTGTTTTATGAAAGTGCAGTCACTGCGTTGGGTATTATCCCATGTCAGATATTCCCTGAGCAAGCCTGCCCAATTGGGCCAGTTAGGTGTAGATGGATGCTTTGGTTTGAAGATCTACATTGGATTTTTGTTCTGGGCACATGCCAGAGCAGCATTTCTGTGCTATGGGAACACTGGAAATGAAAACGTGAGTGCCTAGAGGTGTAAGATGGGGGTTCTAAGGAAGTACTCTTGGAAGAACCTGCCTAAACTCCATTCAAGTCCCACATAAGGCACCTAAGTCCTTTTGTGAATATGGATATAGATTCTTATCAAAGTATCCTTCTGTTTCATTGCAATACAAATAAGGAACACTAAACCAAGTGGTGGCCAGTTCAGGAAAATTATTAGTAAATCTTAAATATATTAAAAGTCTTGAATCCATTAGAAAAAATAGGGTTTACCGTCTGCTTCATCTATGTGTGTACATTTTGTACGTATTAGTGGCAGTTTCTTGGCTATATTAAAGAAGGAATAGAGCTTATGGTAGCTATATGTGTTTGTGTCAGTGAAGCAGTAGGTTTTTAAAGAAGAGCATAAAAACATCTTGAGAGAATTAAGATGAAATACAGAAAAATAAAGATTAATTTAATAGAGAGCATCACCTCTGACTCCAGTACTTAGTACAAATTTTGAGAGGCACAATAAAAACTAAATCTATTGGAAAACAAGTATTAGCCTGATGTGTGTTGTTATGCTGCCACCTGGTGGTGAGGGCACATAATAAGTATTGTAACCAAATAATATTGGTCAATTTAAAAAGTGAAGTTGTTCTTACTAAATATTAGCAAATGATTTCATTAAAAAATCTAGCATTAACTTAATATCAAGATTGAGTAACCAGCTACTCAGAAGTCAGCCATTCAACCTTAACTTAGACATTCAACCTTAACTCTACCCCCATTTTAATGTTATCTGCAATTAAAGTCGTTTGTTTTAAAAGTTCAATATTTCTAATGTTTTGAAAACTTGAAATTGGTAAAAATTGACTTTTTTCATATAGTCAATAATTAAAATCCAGCTTAGAATTCAAGAGCTGTAATAGTTTTCAAGTTTGGGCTGGTCTCATTTGTGGTTTGAGATATGTGTCTAGTGGATAAAATACAAAGGATGCATACAGACAAGTGCACATGTGCCTCTTGCAGCATCTCAAACAGCTTTGAGACACTGCAGGATGCATGCTGGGAACAAAATAAGTTCCAAAAGTTGATACCTGGACATCCAGGTATCAAAAAAATACCCTGGGGGGAAAAGGCAGGACAGGATATGGTCCAGGGGCCCAGGTCATCCACAGAGTCACTCTGGTAGCCAACCAGAGTGCCTCTATGGCTGGCCCTTGCCCCGGTGCTGAAGCATGCTGCCTTGCTCGTGCAGGGCAAGCAGTGGTGCAGACTACAGGGATCTAGACCCGGGCTCTGTGACAGGCAAATAGGGGATGCGGGCTGGAGGAGGGGGAGGACCACCTACCCCAGCCCCCCTACTCACTCCCCTGCCCAGCCCCCACTCACTCCCCCAGCTCCCCTGCTCACTCCCCCACCCAGCCCCAGCTCCCAATCACTCCCCCAATCACTCTCCTGCCCGGCCCCAGCCAGCAATCACTCCCCCAGCCCCCCTGCTCACTCCCCTGTCCATCCCCTGCCTACCCTGCAACCTGGCCCTGCACTCACCAGCAGTAGCAGCAGCCATCAGGACTACTTGGGGCCTCATGACACAGCCTCCCAATGCAGCAGGGGCCAGCAGGGCTCGGTCCCAACTGCCTGGCACCAACACTCTCACTGCTGCATTGCACAGCTGCAGCCCAGCTTGGCAGGGTGCTGTGCGGCACCATGCGCTGTCGAGCAGCTTGGGTTACTCGGGCTGGCATGGGGCCTCAGGCAACAGCAGTGCCGGGCTACGTGGGGGAGCAATCAGGAGCTGGGGCTGGGTGGGTGAGTGATCGGGGGAGCGAGCAGGGGCTGGGGCCAAGTGGGAGAGTGATCAGGGAAGCTATCAGGGGTTGGGGCTGGACAGAAGAGTGAGGGGGGGTCTGGGGCTGGGCAGGGGGCACGTGGGCCCTGCAGGAGGGGTATGCAGCCCCTGTTGGAGGACTTTGGCCCCTGTTGAGGGGCTGTGGGCCCCTCTTAGGGAGCTGTGGGCCCCTGTTGGGGGGGCTGTGGCCCTGTGGAGGGACGGTCCATGAGCTGTGCGGGGGGGGCTGTTCCCTGCGGGACGGACTTGGTGGTGGGTGAGGTTCATCCAGAACCTTAGAAGCAGGTTCTGGAGGTGGAGGGGCTGCAGCCTGGCACACTCAATTGTCATGTGCACCAGGGTCTCCCTCTGCCCACAAAAGGGGCAGAAGACTGGGATGTCTGTGAATCTCACCACATGATGGGACAACTAAGGCAAAAACATGGTAGGAGTGTTGTGTGGGTCAAAATGTGAAAATAAGTGTGCCTAAGGGGGACACTGAGCAGAGCCCCCCAGCTGCACCCATCAGTCCTCAAAGGCATCTAAGGAGCCAGTGGATGCTGCCCAGTGGTGCTCTGCCTGGAAACATACATGGATGAGTGACAGGAAAGTGGCCCTGCAGTCCCTGGGCACCTTCCCAGCCAGAGCCTCCTTCCTGGTCATGTACAGGGTCCACTTGGCCAGGGCCAGGAGGAGGTTGACCAGGAGGTCCTGGGACTTGGGGTTTCATAGTTTCATAGTTGGTAGGTTCGGAAGGGACCTGAGCAGATCATCAAGTCCAACCCCCTGCCATGGCAGGAAAGAGTACTGGGGTCAAACAACCCCAGCAAGGTGTTGATCCAGCCTCCTTTTGAAGCCCCCAGGGTAGAAGTGAGCACCACTTCCCTCGGAAGTTGGTTCCAGATCCTAGCTGCCCTGACTGTGAAGTAGCACCTCCTGATGTCTAGCCTGAATATACTCTCCATCAACTTATGGCCATTATTTCTTTTTACTCCCAGTAGTGCTCGGGGAAACAGGGATTCTCCCGTTGCCTGCTGGTCTCCCTTGGCCAGTTTATAGATGGCCACCAGATCCCCTGTCAGCCTTCTCTTGTGGAGGCTGAACAGGATCAGGTCCCATAGCCTCTCCTCATAGGTCCTGCCCTGCTGCCCCCTGATCATGTGAGTGGCCTTCCTCTGGACCCTCTCAATGTTGTCCACATCCCTCCTGAAGTGCAGCACCCAGAACTGGATGCAGTACTCCAACTATGGCCTGACCAATGTCGCATAGAGGGGGAGGATCACCTCCTTGGACCTGCTCATGATGCATCTGTGGATGCATGACAAGGTGCGGTTAGCCTTCCTGACTGTGTCCCCACATTGGCGGCTCATGTTCATCTTGGAGTCTATAATAACTCAGAGATCTTTTTCTGCCTCTGTGCTGATGAGAAGGGAGTTCCCCAGCCTGTAGGTATGCTGCTGGTTCTTCCTCCCCAGGTGCAGTACCCTGCACTTGTCAGTATTGAATCCCATCTTATTCTCATCTGCCCACCACTGTAACCTGTCCAGATCCAATTGCATCCTGTTCCTCCCTTCTAGCATGCCCACTTCTCCTCACATCTTAGTGTCATCAGCGAATTTAAACATGGTGCTTTTCACTCCCTCATCCAAGTCGCTGATGAAGATGTTGAACAGTGCAGGCCTGAGGACTAAGCCCTGGGGGACCCCACTGCCCACATCCCTCCAGGTCAAAAGTGACCCATCCACCACCACTCTCTGGGTGTGGCCCTCCAGCCAATTGGTGACCCATCTGACTGTGTAGGCATCAACACCACAATCTCCTAATTTTTTAACAAGAATGGGGTGAGAGAGAGTGTCAACGGCCTTCCTAAAGTCCAGAAAGACTACGTCCACCATGACACCTGCATCCAAGGATTTTCTGATCTGGTCATAGAAGGCCACCAGGTTGGTCTGACAGGACCTGCCTCTAATGAGCCCATGTTGGTTGCCCCTAAGCATACACTCCCCTGCTTGCCCCTCGCAGATGTGCACCTGGATAATTTTCTCAAAGAGCTTCTCCAGGACCGAGGTAAGACTAACAGGCCTATAATTTCTTGGGTCCTCCCTTTTTTGAAAATGGGGACCACATTGGCCCTTTTCCAGTCCTCTGGCACCTTGCCAGAGCACCGTGAGTGCTCGTAAAGCTGTGCCAGGGGTCCCGCAATGACCTCTGCTAATTCCCTCAGCACCCTGGGGTGGAGGCCAGCAGGACCTGCTGATTTGAACACGTGCGGTCCCACCAGAAGTTCCCTGACTAGGTCGTCTCTGACCCTGGGCCTGGCTGTGCCTCCCCTGGGACCATCAGGGATCCCGGTGTGGGGGATGACCTGGTCCCTGCTCAGAAAAATGGAGGCAAAGAAATCATTAAATAAGTTAGCTTTGTCGTCTGGTGAAACCACCAGATTTCCAAGCGTGTCCTGCAGAGGTCCCACGTTACCTGGAACCTTCTTTTTACCTGCTATGTATTTAAAAAAGGATTTCTTGTTATCCTTGATCCGGGTTGCTAGTCCCACTTGCATCTCCGCCTTGGCCTTCCCAACAACCCCCCTACAATTCCAAGCAATGGAGGTATAGTCCTCCCTGGGTTGCAGATGGGGTGCCGAAAAACAAAAAGGTGGGGGTGAAGTTCATCCAGAACCTCAGGAGGAGGTTCTGAAGTTGGAAGTGGAGGGGCTGCAGCCTGGTGTGCTCAAGTGTCATGTGTGCCAGGGTCTCCCTCTGCCTGCAGAAGGGGCAGCAGACCAGGGTGTCTGTGAAGATCACCACATATACACCCATGGTAATGGCTCCCCCAGAAGCTCCTGTCTATTTGTATCTTCCATAATAACGTGGGCTTTAAGGCCCACCCAGCTAACTAATAGCCCCTTTGTGGGCCCCGCCAGAAGCTCCTAAGAGCAAGTGGCCCTGAGCTTCTTGCCAGGGCAGGTTTTTATACCCCCCCCACCAAGCCTCTAGCTCCTCCTGGCTATAGATCTGGGAAGAGCCAAGCAGGGTTATTTCGCCCCAAGTGGCACAATTTGCCCCACACCAAAATGCATGTCTAGGCACGTGCACTGAGGCAAAAATCCCTGGCTCAAATTTGTGCTGCTGTGGCAGTACACTTGTAGTGTCTGCCATTTTAAGGGTTGAGTCAGGTAGCCAGCAGGTGCCTGACTGCAGCAGCTATTTTAAAACACAGGCCAGCTATATAAACACAGCAGTTTACTGCTGGCAGCCAAGCAGAGACATTGTTTGTCTGAACTGCTGTATGAAACATCTGGCAGGGGGCTATTGGTCCTGGGCATGACCTAAAATTGCACCCTGCCAGAATGGGGAGGCCTGGTGGAACTGCCAGTGGCGTGGCAGCCCCACTTAAATACCAGGATCACTCACCTCCCTAGTGAAAGGCGAGGAGGGCACCTCATAACCCCAGCCCTCACATCCTAGTGGGTAACCCAGCAAGGAGGTCAGCAGGACCCAGGGGGTCCAGAGTGGTGTCAGGTGCCCAGAGTGAATGAGGGGCAAGGAGCCCAGAGTTTGGGAAAGGGCATGGAGCCTAGCAAGGGGTGTGGAGCCTAGTCAGAGGCAAGGAGCCCAGAGGCTAGGAGCCCTTAATGTATGTGGGGCAAGGAGCCCAGTATGAGTGAGGGGCACGGAGTCCAATGGGAGGGGCTGGGATATGATTACATCTTGGATGCCATCTGTGAGGCATGGGCCACTGTGTAGGGGAGGTTTGAAGTGGTGGATTGCGCCCCCTGGCATTGGGGCATGTAATGGGTAGTCTTCCGCATTATACCACTAGTTTATGCGAACAGCAAAGTCATGGCAGGTGAGACTGGGCGGACTGCCCCATAGAGACAGATGGGTGGGCTGGCTTGAGACTCGGCCCGGAGCTTGCCCCCGTCACAGCTGCTTCTATTTGAGCTGCTGCAAGCATGCATGCCTGTATGTGTGGATGCGCCCAAATAAGCTATCCAGAGCTATATCTTCTAGTCCCATCAATAGCATAAGGATTAGATCAAGAGGAAAATATCATGACAGCTGCATATCAACAGGAAACTTAATTGAATTTGTTTCTGCAGAACATGCTAGTTCAAAATGTAGATGATGGAAGAAAACCTAAGATCTGAAGAATACGGCAAATTTTAACAACAGTTTATGGAAGCTAGGAGAGAGATCTGATGAGTTCTACACTTTAGCAAAGAGCAATAAAACTTGTAGAGACTTTTATGTGCTTCAAAATAAATTCATGGTGAAATTGGACCAGCTCTTTTCAATCAAAAACAAAAACAATTTTATTTTGTAGCCAGAGGACCTGATTTTGAACACATTTATGCACAGAAAGCTCTTTACTCTTATGAGTCATCACATTACTTTCATAGATGATTGCAGAACTGGGCTATAATACAGTCTACAAAACATATTGACTTTCTTGAACACGAGACTTTTTAATACCACGTTAGCTTTTATTTCAAAATAACCTTTGCAAATTTTTCTGGTTCTTTCCAAATCTGACTAGCTACAGATAGAAAATTGCCTGCTTGTATCTGAAATCATCAATAAATAAATTCTGACATAAGCCAAGTTATAAATTTTGCATGCAGTATAGAGTAAAGCAACAACTGAGTTGCATTTATGTATGGGTTTGCCTCTCCTTTCACCAAACCCAAAATACTGCATTCAGGTGGAAACCTGAAAACATGCTCTTCAAGCTCCTGTTACAGCTGTAGCACCTACAGAATCCATTCTGAGGTCATGCCCTGCAGCAGGAGTGTCAAACTGGTGTGGCCCTGCACTGGATCTGGACCACAGGGCTCATCACAGGCCAGATCCAGGTTAATACAGCCATTGCTTGTTCCCCCACATCCACCCTGCTGTTGACATGAATCCCCAATGGTGCTCCATATCCTACATTTCAGCAATAGGCCCAGACCCTATGTATTTGCAAGATCTTGACTTTAAACATTTTCTCTTTGTTTTTAATTTTCTTTGTAATTAGATGCACTATCAATACTTAGTTCATTGACAAGTATTGATAGCTTTGAATAATCTGAAAATCACATCTATATGAATAATAAGCCCTTTTGTGACTGCATGTGTTTCCTGGGACAAAGTTGATTGTTCTAGTCCTCATTGCTTGTTCTGCAATCAGAGGTGCCTATACACATGCAACAAGGCTGCTCTGACATGCTGTAATTATAATGTGTCAGAGAAGACTTGATTAATTGAGTCTGCTGGAGCATGGTCCAGCAGATTCCAGGGTCTCATGAATCAGTGTCCCCATGCTGAAAAATGGCAGTGGGGATACCTTAACTAAAGCTTGTTCAACAACCTCTAGTTAAAGCACCCCTGCTGCCATTTTTCAGCTCAGGGATGCTGATACACAAGATGCTTTGGGCGCTTTTAATTAAAGTGCCTCCCCTACACCCCACCCCACTCCCACAGCATGTGTATAAATGCCCAGAAGTACTAGTGGGAACTCCAAGGACCATATGATACACTGCTCCATGGGGCTGCAGATGGTGCACAGTTCACACTAGCAGATATACTGCAGAGTCAAGTTCAAGTTGCCAGTGTCCTGTCTCTTTGTTAAATACATGGGGAGATGGACAAGGTCTATTGTACCATAAGGGTGACTCCTCCCCTCCCCCTATTTTACCTTTCTTTATAATTAGATCTTTATAATTAAATACTTTAAACATCTTTCTTATGCGTCTGTGTTCTGTTAATTTATTTTTATAGGTTTGCATGTGTATTTTACTATATTATTTAAAACAGAAGCCTGCCCTGATGACAATGTAGTAAGTGCTTCCAGCATTGGTATTCTAACACAGTTCTTTAATAACAATTGATTAAAAATATATATATGCTTTTAAATATACAGTGTTACTAGATGTGAAACTGCTGCATAGATAGATTTCCTATATTCAGACTTGTCCAAAAGAGAGAGATTCTGCATTGTTAAACTTTAAAGAGAGTGAAAGACAATGATAATCCTTTCTTCCTCCAAATAAGTCTTGAAAACTGTGTCTTTCATAAACATCTAGTATCATAATTAGATTATGTTTAAGGAAGTATTTCAATGGTACATTTAGTGTTAACTGGACTTAGCACAAATTCTGCGAAGAGCAGGTTGGATTCTTAGTGGAGTCAGACTTTGTACTTGCATTGCATGAAAACACAGGCACATTATCACCCTGCACAGTGATGGAAAAAAATGAACTTTGCTACATTGACTGTAAATCTCTAAAGACTGGGTACAGAGAAGAAGCATCTTAATGTTTATGTAGCACTGTATGCATACTTGTCAATTTGGCCTTTTACAGATGTCAAGTGGGAGCATACCTTCTCTTCACAGGGATCGGATCAAATACAGCTATAGCACAAGTGGACACAACTCTTCTCTTTTCAGTACAGGTTTGGCCTTCTTGCACTTTGTCTGTTTTTGGTCTCCATTTTTTCCTGCCATTTAGTCTCCTCAGAAAAGCAGTCTAGGTATTAGTAATTGGCTGTCATTTGACTAGCATAACTGGTAGTAACAGAAAGAAGATTATGAAAGTATAGTCAGTTCTAAGGCTGTAGTTCTAACTTTGATCTTATTTATTCTTGTAGCAATAAGGTGTGACTCTGGAGAAGTAAATGGAGTTGTGTTACAATAAAACTCTAGGTCAAAGGTTCCCAATTTTTTTCTTATTGCATACCCCCTTCCAGATTTAGCAGCTGCCTGCATACCCCTACCAGCATACATTTCATATTTTAACCCCTTAAATGCCAATTATTACAATGGAAATTAAATCTCTCATTACACAATTTCTCCTGTGTACCCCCCAGAGATGTTTTCTGTACCTCCAGGGGTACGTGTACCACAGTTTGGGAACCCCTGTTCTAGGTGCTTCAACAATCTCCATTGTTGGGAAAATAAATGGAAGCTTGCATTTCCCATCATCACAGATGCCCTAGTACAAATTCTCCTCAATGTGCACACATGCACATTTAGTGTTATGTAAAATAACACTTTCTCACTGAGTCATTTATGTTTGCCCCCTAAAATGTTTCTTTGTTGATGAGGAGATAGGAAAACAAATCTCAGTCTGATACCATTCGAACTGAACTGAAAGCCATTTGCTCAATGCCTATGTGAGATATTGCATGCAAAATTCAGTAACTAAATAGCATTATTTTTCAAATCAGCAACTGGTTTTCAGGAACTGATAAATTCTGTGAAAATTGGTTTTAAAGAATACATTTGATAAAAAGTCTCAAGAGATTAAACTTAACCTAGTAATTGCAGCATAAACTGGATTTAAAGGTAGAAATAAAGATCTAGATCAAATCTCAGTAAATACTTCCTAACTGTAGTACAGTGGAAAAAGCTATCTAGGGAAGCTGTGGAATCTTCCGTGGAGGTCTTCAAAGAGAGGCAGGATAGGCACCTACCTGGAATGGTTGAAGAACAGTGCATCCTGCATCTGTACAAAGGGTTGGACTGGATGACGTTTGAGTACCCTTCTAACCCTATGATTCTATTAACTGGAACAACATACAGTATTTGAACAAAGTGCTCCAGAATTTTTACTGCTATTGTGGAAAGTTGTAGTGTGAACATTCTCTTAAGTCATGATGCCAACCTAGGAAAGGGAAAAAGACTCTCCACCATTTTTTTGTCTGTCCCATCCTGCAGAAAGAAAAATCCATGACTGGTTGCTGAAAAAGTGCTATGAAAATAATTTTGCCTCTGCAAGATCTGAGAGCATGAACCATGGATGCCACTTGCACTGTGTGGAAGTTGCAAGTGACCTATTGTGAGAAGTCTTAGAGAGTTAGGAGCTGTTTAAGGAAATAGAGGGAAGGTAGAGCAACAAAAGGAGAAGAGAACAATATCATAGGATGCAAATAACATTGATGTATACCCTCTTTGGCCATCTCGGTGGTTATAGACTCAATGGAGTTAACCTCTGGCTGTTAAAGATGGCTGTCCCAAGCTTGACACGAAGTGTGTCCCCAGGTCTCTTTATGGGATTTTTTTGTGCCATTGAAGCTGTTCTGTGGACAAGATTTTCATTTAAAACATGATATAACACCTCCATTCTTCCCTGTCAGTTCTTGTTTAATGTGTGGAAGAAACTAGCATAATCGTTTATGTTTCCAGCAAGAATATTTTAGGCTATCAGCAATTTGGGAAAAAAGTGACCGCAAATATGAAACTGGCTGTCTTCACTCATGTCTTACCAATAATACCTCTAAGCTTTTCTTCTGTGCATTGTTAATGGTACTGACAGATTCATTGGTAGTTAAGCTTATCATTGGCTAACCACTTATTTCTTTGACTGTCTGCCTGGGGACATTATTGCTCCTCAGTGTAAGTCTCTAACAGGGAGTTTCTCAGATAAAATGCATGGAAATCCTCAATAATCAGATCTTATTCCAAAACATCAGTCAAGAGAACTCCTTTCATTAATTCACTAACAGTAACTGATGTATTGCTTTGGCCAGTAGGTATAAAAATATGAAAGATACCTCAATCAGATGCTCATTCCCACAGGAGCATTGATTGCTGCGCTTAGAAGAATTGCATCAGGGAAAAAGCTTTGCCACAATCCAGCTGGGAGTGCAGTGTCTAGTTCTGTACAATGTACTGTAGCTGCACTAGGATATGCAACACTTCAAATAGGTTAGAAACTGCCATCATATTTTGCTAAAGAAATAATCTTTATTTCATGCAGACTACAAGATTCAAAATGGACCTCACAAGATTGTGTGGTTTTACTATGAATGGAGATTATTTGTTTTCCTTGTCATATGAAGAGATAACACATTTTAAAATGTGTTGTATAGTAGCTTTTGGCTTTGTTCTTCTGTTTAATTCAATCCCTTCTCCTGTTTCTCAACTTTGAGTTTTATAGTGATATATTTTTAGCCCTCCATTTTTTTCCTCAGTCTCATTTTCACATTTTCTTTCCTAGATTATCCTCTTTTGCTGTTCCATTTTGTTTCTTTCAATCTGTTTCTCTCTCACCCTTCCTTTTATTCTGCATTTCTTTCCACTATTCCCCTATTAATTACCGGTTATGACAACAGCTACCGATAAGAAACCATAAGAAATACAGCTCTTAGATTCAACATAAAACTAAACATGGATACAGAAATCATTTCCTTTCTATCTACAGTGAATAATGTATTTAAGGAATTGATTTTTGGTCTCCTAAGTGCAAGTCCTCAGTTTCAGTATTGTCCCCACTTTTTTATGTGCTTGTGCAATCCGTAGTGCCCTCCCACCCCACAAAAAAACCTTTCTTTCCTCCTGCAGAGATTCCATCCAAGAGGCACAAGACAATGTAATTTGTGTTGCTCATTCATCATGACTCAAGCTGCTTTATGCTCAACAGAGTTTCTGTGGAAAAAAATAGGAAAAACATCAACATTTTTCTGACATTTTCCATTTTTTCCTCAATAATATAACTTTTAACTTTTAAAATATTAAAATCACTTTAGATTATATTTTTTTAGTAATTTGATTAGTTTTGTTATTCAGTTTTGTTTTTTTTTTTTTACAAAAGCAGAACATGTAGACAATGCAGACTTTTCTTTTTTTTTTAATTTTTTTATTTTGTTCTTCAGGGAGAAAGCTGTTGAAATAAAAATGCCCATGTGGAACTTCCATCGACGACTGAAACTCTCATCAGATGGGTCCCGCAGAACAGCAAGAACAGGTAGAAAAGGTCATATACTGACACTTGCTTGAATCTGCCCTGCCCTTGGATTTGGATGTCAGCAGTCAGCAGCAGTGGACCAGATCAGCCCAGATTGGGTCCAAGGCAGGTTGATGCTGCCAACCCACTTTCTGCCACTGCTGCTGGTTATTCTTGCCCTGCTGCCATGGAGTGACATGGATGAACCTCCCTGGCAGTTGTCCCCTGGCATACAACTGCTGTACAGTGAGGCTGAAACTGTTTGCCCAGCCATGTGGTTGGCAAAGCCTCCCCTTGCTCCATGGGTCGCATGCAATGGCTCCTCAGGCTGTATGCTGCCAGAACTATAAAAGCAAAAGTCTGCTCTGATTTGGGCATGCAGCATGTCATATCATCTGCTTTTTCTTGAAGGGAACCAGAGTTTGTGAATGAATGGAACCGTATTTAAAACTCTAACTCACAAACTAACACGTTACTCATCTCATCTCCCATTGACCCATCTGTAAATGGTAATTCATGCAAAGGAATCAATAGCAGCCAGATGTGATACAAGCCACATCACTCCTTTGTGTTCTGCTGATCTTAACAATTGATATGCCTTGACCACACCGGCCTAATGGGTCATGCAGGCTCAGAGTTTTCACCCTCCAAGCTGGACTTCCTCTCTGGCTGAAAATGTTAGATTTCATCTGTCATGTCCATGCAAAACAAACATAAATCTAACAGTCTTTCCTCTGTTGCTGACTCTTCTTTTTCACATTAATTAAAAAAACAAATGGAGAAAAGGGCAAGTAATGCTATAGTAGCAAGATAGACCCCTTGCCTACTTGATGCAATGCGCAAGATCTCCATCTCTTCCTGCCTGCAGTGCTTTCTTTAGCCTTGTGCGTTTCCTTGTTTTCTCCCTCAGTCCCCCTAGCAGCTGATAGGTTTCACGTCCCCCAGAGGTTAGAATACCAAGTAGTTTAGCTATGGAGGGAGACAGAAATGATAATGTCTGGTGGATTTTTTTCAAATGAAAAAAATCAAAGCAAGATTATGCTTGCTATATACCCACAGGGCTCTTTCTATTCTACGTAAGTGTCACGTTTGACAGGTGGGTCTGGATGACAAAATGAAAACTAAAAGGGTCTATCTTGATGTCTTGGAATGACAGCATCACACATCGCATCTTGACAAGTGTAGTTGCTGTGTGCATCAGCTTGAGCATGAAGTAGGTCTTCTAAAAGGGGATGAGGTTCCAGTGCAAAATTAGTTGAAGACCTGCCTAAAACAAGTAACTTGAATTTGTTTTCTTTGAAGCATTGCGCCAGTGGAAAACAAATGTCACTGTTTGCTATGTACTATGCTATCTCTTTTTCACCATGTCACAGGTAATGCTCTAACTATTCCAATGAGCAATCCTGTATAATTATTCTTCAGTTAAGGCAGATTTGAACCTGTTTTTGTTGATGGTGAGGGGTTTTTTTTTAATGAAGAACTAAATTCATTTCAGGAAAGAACTGGATTGAAATGAATAGGATAATTTTGGCCCTGACTGATTAATGTAAACTAATGAGCTGCAACGGATTATTGAGTAATGGTTCCTGAAATCAGACCAACAAGTTTATGATTCTTCCAGGAAGAGAGAAAAATATTAATACAATTAGAATTTGCATGAAAATGGGAAGGAATAGTATCCTGATTCCTTTTGTCCTGTGCGCATGTCTACACAAGATGCTTTACTGTATAGCAAACTAATTTGCTGCTCAGTAAAGCATTGCCAACATGTGTGTGGCAATTAGGGTGTAGTAGCTTCATTTACTGCATTGCCAGATAGTCCCATCAGATACAAGTTGTATCCAGCAATGCAGTAAATTACTGCATTTAAATGTATGTGTAGATGGTGACAGCAGGATTAGTTCAAATTGAGCAAGAGTGTATTCATTTGCTTTAATTGCATATCTAAATGCAACCTTTTAAGAATGAGTAATGGCATAAGAAGTTTAAGATGGGGGTTCTAGAGAAAAACAGTATTTACACCCAAACTTGCCAAACTTAAGCACTTGCATACTTCTGTACAGCAGAGCAGTGTCACTGAAACTGTGCAGAGTCAATCTCACTTATGTCAATGAGAACACTGCTGGAAATAAAGTTACACAAGTAATAAATAGGGACCTACTGAAATCACAATGTCATGGATTTTGTGAACTCTGTCACTGCCAGCAAAAGTGGGCAATGCCCACAAAATCCACAGGGAAAAAAAAGAAGAAAACTTACTGAAAATAAAATGCTGGCTCCCTAGAGGGAGTCAATGGTCCTCTCCGCACTGCAGCCCAGCTGCAAAGCCCGCCAGAGAGGGAGAGGGTGAGGGGGGGCTCGCACGGTGGGCAGCCCAAGATAGCTGCTGCCCCTGCCTCTCATTGCTGATTGGTTATGAGGGTTGTCTGTCATATGGCTCCACCCCTCTCCCCCAACTGGCTGTGAGCAGTGGGGCTGCATGGTGGACAGCCCTCGCAGACAATCAGCAGTGAGGAGTGGGGCCACCAGGTCCCCTCAGCCAATCAGAGGCCTGCTGTTTTCTGCCCACAAAAATGGCTGCCAGGCTCATGTTTTCCCCACAGATTTGGCTAGCAACTGCCTCAAGTTTGGTAGGTCCCTTGTAATAAGGTACTGTCAGGATAAAGGCATACACCCCCGATTTAATTCCTTCATTTCTAGGCTAAGTTCAGACATTACACTTTTCTGGTCTAAGTGATCATAAACCTGTCTAAACCCATAAGACAGCATGAGTTTGGTGCACATAGACTGGTCTAAAAATAGCGGAACTTGGCCTAAGTTATACTGGATTGATGCATATTCAAACATAATCAATTTAGGTTAGACTGCCGCATCGAACGTCAGCACCAGTTCCCCTATCAATTAAAATTAGGTTGCTTCTACCAGCACCCCAGGCTCTTTTGCAGCCCCCAGCTAGCCCCCACTCACAGGGTAGCACAGTAGCACTCAGCCTGTGCTCGGCTGCTCTGGCTGAGCACCCATTTGGACCCTGGCCCCTGCCCCGAGCTGTCATATAGCTAAGTCAGCACAGACCCTTTCCAGTACAGACCCTTTCTGCAGCCCCACTTCCTGCCTCCAGCCAGCTGTCAGCCACAGGCAGACAGCGGGAGTGGGGAAAGGAGGCATCTGTTTTCCTGTGCACAGTGGTGATGCATCGGGGGTGCACGGGAGTACATGTGCACCCCTTGAGAGTGTTGCTGCACCCCCTGTCAGGCTGCGTTCCCTGCTTAGCCAGTGGGCAGGGGGGCAGGCAGGAGCACCAGTGCCCCCCCTGTAAGTGCTGGCTGGGGAGCGGGGCCACCAGCAAAAGCAGCCGTGCCACTTCTGGAAGTGCTGGTGGGATTTTTGGAAGTGATAAGGGTGATTTTTGGTAAGTAAGATTGGCTGCAGGGGACACCTCCCCCCCCCCCGTGGTCAGTGCAATTGGCTACTGTGCCCACCCCGCAGTCGCTGACTGATGTTGGGGGTGCACATGCCCCCCCTGACTCAAGAGGCACCAGTCACCCATGCCCGTGCATGAGCTCAGCACCTGTGTCCCTGAGCTGTGCCTCCACACCCTGTCATGAAGCACCCCATGATGTACACACAGACATCACATGGAGCCCAGGAGAACCCCCATGGTCAGGCACAGCCCAACCAGGTTGCCAGGTATGGGTGAACATGCCTCCTCCAGCTGGCTGGCTGTGGCTGACAGATAATGTGGCGGTGGGAGGAAGTGTGCTCACCTGTGCCCAGCAGCCCAGTTGGGCTCCATGGGGCTGAGCCTGAGCACAGGGGTTCTCCTGGTCTCTGTGTCAAGTCTGTGTGTACATTGTGGGATGCTTCGTGACAGGGTGTGGGGGCACAGCCGAGGGACATGGGTGCTCAGATGCTGGGGCTCATGCACAGGAAAAAAGTTGCCTCCCTTCCCCATTCCTGCTGTCAGTGGCTGACAGATGCCTGTGGCTAACATGATGCAGCAGGTGGGTGGTTAGGGACATGCTTGCCCATGCCTGGTAGCCAATCGGGGTGACCCAGGTGCTTGGCTGTGCTTATCCATCTTTGGCAGCCCAGGGAGCCTGCAGGGCATGCTGGGAGGTGTGCAGAAGTGATCCCAACCTGCTGCCCTTGGCCAGTACAAACAACCCACATGCCCCCTCCCCGCCACCACCAAAGGGGAATGTGTGTTCTGGTCACTACTGGTCTAGGCTACACTGCTTTCAGAAAACCGTATAACATTTATTCCACCTCAGGCTTTTTGAACATCTGTACCTAGCCTTGGTGTCAGCACTACCATAATGTTACCTGCCCCATTGTGAAAAATTAAGAAAATAAAATTCATAAACACATGAATATTTCATTCCAGTTCAATTCCCTTTGCACTGCTGTTAAACACTGTATAATAGTCCTTTCATGAACAGTCTGAATAAGGCAGCTGTCCTAGTGCTACAGGATGAATTGTACCCAGAGCCACAAAGCAGGAACATTAGGATTTAACTGAAAGCCTGGCAGCCACCGCACAGGATGGAAGTGCCAAGCTAAGTTAGTCTGCCACCTCAGACTTGGGCAGAGCGCCACTGCTTGTTATTTGCAAGCAGAGGGACCCAGTCAGTGAGGTGCTATCTGTGAAGAGTTAACTGTGAGGAGTTATCTGTGAGAGTACGCCTATAAGGGAGGATTGGTCATGAGTTGGCAGTAGGGTTTTCATATTTTGCAATAACTTATTTATCTAACTACCAAACAAAAATAACAGGTGAAGTCAGAATTGATGTTGCTGTAACCAAAACTGACTGAATTATTGGGCTCGGAGTTGAATCAACTAGATAAAATATTTTTCGCTTTCTGGTCTAGAATCTGCTTCAGGAAAGCACTCAAACATGTGTTTAACTTTAAACATGTACACAATGCCCATTGAAGTCAAGGGGAGTCATGCACATGCTGAAGTGTTTTCCTGTATTAGGGACCCAGATTGTGGTGTTATGTAGCATAATGTTGTTTGCTGTGAAAATTAAGGTTCTTTCATTTTGCAGGAGTCTATAAAAAAGGCACTGAGTAATGCTATTCTCATTTTTTCTGTGCTATCAGCCACAAAAAATTATCTTATTTGAAGAGGATTTAAGCAAAATCAGTTGAGTTGTGTCTGTTTTGTGAAAAGTTGAAATCCCTCTTAATATAAGAGGTTGTCTTTTTGTCTTCAGATCACTCCAAATCAGTTAGCTTTTTCTTCATACTTAATCTAGATTTAGCCTCAGTGAAAGCACTTGACATGTCCGAAGAAATCTGATTCACAAATAAAGTGATGTAAACAGAGACTGCAAAATGTTATTGTGTGTGCCAGGTACATTTAAACAGTTTATAACTTCTTTTTAGTTATGAACAAAATTTCTTTTAACCTGTCAAGGGCTTGGATCCTTATTCAGAAGATATTAAACAACTGAGGAAATTCAAATAAAGGAGAATGTGTCAAATTGTTTACACTGAATCAGTGGTTCTCAACCAGTATGCCATGTGCCCATTTTAGAGATGCTGTAGTGCTAGCTAAAAGTGCTCCACAAGCCTCATTCACAGCCAGGCCAGGAAGTGCTGCATCAGGAGTGTTGTGCACTCCCATCTGCTTTGGGTTTTCTTATAAGCCTAAAATAGACAGGTATGTCCCCTCTTACCTCAGCCTCTCCCTGTCTATACCCTCCCCTCCCATAAAAATCTGCATTTCCACCTGCCCTATGTGCTTCTGTTTCTATGAGATACCATGCAGGGTTGAACCAGGAAGGGCTGCAGCAAGAGCAGGTAATCCTGCCTGCTTTAGGCTTATCAGATTACTCTAATGGAGGCAGGAGAAGTGTGTGAACATGCAAGGCATGCATGGCACTTACCTGGCACTGGTAGCGCTCCAGGTAAGAATCACTAAGGTAAGCTGAGGTAGCACCGTCAGTGGTTCCCAAATGGGAGTGCTGCCGAAAGTTGTGGAAGGGCACCCTGGACCTCAAAAGGTTGAGGACCACTACACTAACTAGACATCATGTTTGATTTGGTGAACTCTGTGCCTTTAAAGTTTTTCTGGTCATTTTCATTTGTAATTTCTGATTACCAAAAATATTTGAAAACCAACCTCTCTCTTGTCAAAGCTTTTGACATTAATCTTTTTTCCCTGAGCAAACCATGAAATCTAACACCTGATCATTGCACATCATATCTCCAAACTCATGTGCTTTCACCATGGAGATGTCGGTTTGCTCCACCCTATATTCTATTCATCTCGGTAGCAACTTGGAAGGAGAACACAAAATGAATCTAAAGGGACTACTGCCCACTTCAATTGCTCTTTCTGATTTATAAGCTCTTCCAGTTTCTAGAACTTTCAGTATGTTGCTCCCAAATCTAAACTTTTTAATGAAAACATTAAATTTTTCATTTTTTTCCCATAAAGAAAATATCACTAGTGCTGCTCGTTTGTCTGTTGCTGAATCTTTGGCACTGATTTCAGCTCTCTTTGCAGAGTTGTAGGAGTAAACAAGAGCACTGGCTCCATTAGTACAAGGCACAGGGAATTGAAGCTGTCGCGCCCAGACTGCTGTGAGTACTGCAATACACCAAACCCTTTCAGAAATTTGGTAGCCTGCCAGCATACAGCAAGATCTGAGGTAAGTGCTGAAGCCATTTAGGCCTTACAGGGTTTTTGTTTTATATTCCTAATAATCACACTTACAGATGCTTGCTAATAAGACCTTTCCTAGGGGGTGCAAGAAGGACAGGGTGTTCATGCCATAGACTCTTATTCCTGGAAAATGGTGAAGAAAACACAAGTTCCAGGTAGATCTGTCTGGATCACTTCAACAGGAAAGTACCAAACTATATTTTCCTATTATATTCTCCATATTATATTATGGAGATACCTAGCATAAGGCCTAAGCCTAAGACATCCCTTGAAATTCAACACTCTATTAAAAGCAAGCAAATTAAGGAAGGAGATTTTTTTCTGTCTCTGGCTTTCTGATGCTCTCAGCCGTCTTGTTGGGTCCTTTCTGCATCACTTTTCTGATTAGAGTCTCACAGAACTGTGCCCAAGAACACTTCATGATCTGACATCAATTAGCCTAGTTCCCTCCTCTCTCAACACAGCCCTTTAAGTCTCATCCAACAGGTTTATCATTATTTTTACAACTTCACCCTGAGTACTGGTTGTCTCCAAATAGCAGAAATAGTCTCCTTTGTTTCAGAGCCATGGCATGACTCATTCATGCTAGTACAAGGGGTACTTATAACAACCTGGAGGAGTCTGTAATATGTACCCTTCTCTATCCACCACAGAGTTGACAGGCTACCCCTTCAGCAGGCTACTCCTTACTTTCCAGCACTGTTTTGGTAGAATGACCTGTTGGTTTAGAAAACCAAGAGTCTTTTTATTGTTTGTTTTTTCTTATTCTTTGTAAGCAGGCCCAAAATGGGTCTCAAATAAAGCTTTAGGCTCATAGCAGCAGCTCCTGATGCATCGTAGTCTTCTCCACCTGGTTATCAATAATATGGATGTCCATGGTATGGAAGAGACATAACCTCTCAAATTCAGGTGCAGACAACACAATATTTCTCAGGTTTTATGCTACTTACATTGTGAAGGGTAGAAGTGAGAACAGAGAACACAGATGACTATATAAAAGGAAAGTCAAGGACTTAAGAAGATGAGGGCTTGAAGGAGAAAAATGTAGACTGAAAGAAGACAGAGAAGTCCACAAAGTAGAAAATGAGGAAAAGGAAATGCAGCAACTGAAATCCTAGTGAGAGATGTTTGTGGGGTAAACAAATTTTATAATAGGATCATGAGGAAAGGAGATATTAAAAAATAAAAGGAGGTTGGCCTGAAAAAACAAGTTAGAAAATAGTTATTAAGCTACGCTACCCAAATGTCTATAGAGGTAGGTATCAACAGCAAAGCATTTTATATATGCTAAAAGCAGCATATAAAAGAATACATTATCAATTATCACATTGTCAGCAGATATCACTTGCTAAATTTTATTATCCTTAGCTTGGCCATGAAAACTCTTTCACCATGCAATATTTACAGAGTCATCATAAGCACCCTTTGACTATGGGCCTTGTCTACGGTTGTAGTAAGCAAATGGCTTGCTCAATAAGTGGATCAGTCCCACATTCCCATCTGCATTATAAACATATTTTAACAATTCTGCCAAATATTTATTATTAAATTATTTTATCTCCCTCTGCCCACATTTATCTCCCAGTTGTCTTTAATGCTGCCAAATATTTAGTACAACAATATCTTCCCTCAACAACCCACGCTCTCCTAGCTACATATCCCAAGTTTGGATCATTTTTAAAAAACTCAGTTCACACAGAACTAGCTGAAGAGTAACATTGTTTTAGGAGGATTGTTGTGAATAAAAGAAGAGAGCATGGTTTGCTCTGTTTTCATGGGATCCCATTTTTATATGGAATGAGACAAGTCAATGATGTCAGCCCTGTGAAGGATTCTCTCTCTTGGAGCCTCACCAGGGTGCTGTGTTTGCTCTCTGATCCATGTGCTTTTAAGTTTCCCTGGATCCCAGTAGGCTCCAGAACTCTCTCTCTCTAACTTCTCTAGCACAGTTCCTCAGCATAGGCTGTCTCTGCCTATTATTCCAACTTAAAAATGGGACCTTGTACTCCAGCTGCCCTAGGCCCTCAGAACCAGTGATGACCCCTCACAGACATATCTACAGCTTGAGATGCCCCTTGCCAGAATGCCACAGGTGCATGGCTTCCCTAAGAGCAAACGAAGTCCGTGGACTGTATGTAGGCAGAATCTCCAGAACATCACAACTTGGCATTTGGAAAATTCTCACAGATTTTAGTATTAATTCTTATTTGTCCAGGATTTAATTTTTTTCTGTTATTTTTCTGATCTGATTTTTTGTGATTTTTTATTTTATGATATTTTTGTGGTTTTTCTGTTCTTTATTATTCTTCTGTTAAAACTGTTTGCTCTGTTCTAAATGCTGAGCAGTCCCAATTCATAATGCACAGACAGAAGTGACAATTTTTGCCCAATTTGTCCCCTAAAACCACTCTACAACTGTGACCAAACAGAAGTTCATACTGCAGAGAGTTTTAAAGGAGCCCAATCCCACAAAAAATGGAACCCTTGTTACATAAGGATTCAAATGAAGATGCTCCAAAACAGAGCGACTTCAGTAACTTCTGTCTGGGCTGCATCCTAGCCCAGACACTGTTTTCAGAATGGGAAAAGAGAAAGGGAGCGGAGGGAGTTTAGTCTGGGGGGTTTTCAGCCAAGGTAGGGGGGCTTCAACCCACCTGCCCCACCCTCCAGCACTAGCTGGGGAACCCCCAGAATGACCTTCCTCCACTCCCTTTCCCCCTTCCCATTTTGCAAACAGTGCTGGAGCTGAGAGGGAGGAAAGGCATTGCAACAGAGAGAGTGGCTTCAGGCTCACAACCCCTAGGACCCAACAGTGAACTTCTGGGGATCATTGCAAATCATAGTGCTACCTGCAAAGCACCCTGAGTTATAACAGGGAGCTGTTCTTCTGTTTGCACCTATACTGAGCTCAAGGAATGATAGCATATTCAGCAACTTGCAAGATCCATTTCCTAATCAGGCAGCACAGACATTGTATGACTTAATTTTCAGAGCATGGGTTACTTATTTGTCCAATCTGTATGGTGATGCAAAGAAAAAAAGGAATGTTATTTAAAAAAAAAAGTAAAGATTGGTCCACAAACAATTGGCTAGTCTAGGGAGGCCAAATGTATGTAAATATTCTTGTGATGAAGAGTTCAAACCTCTGTATATGATATTTAAATTCATACTTGTGTGCTGCTTTTAAATCTCATACTAGCCTCAATTTAAGTACCCATCTACTAAGATATGCTAACAAAATCATTAACTTCACTGACTGTTCAAAACTCCAAGGCTTCTTCCTGCAGCTTTTCTTAGATTGCTTTAGCATGGGAGAAAATAAGTGCTTGGTGACAGTGTTGGCAGACTTTTGCTGCTCCCTCAGCCTGATCATACCCAAATGCTTCAAGTCTGCATGACAGAGAGATTGCTGACATCACTGATTGCTCTGCTCACTTCTCCCACGCTGAAACAATATGTTGATTTAGTATGTAATTGATTGTGCATCTTGAAGCTATAAGAATGCAATTGGTTTCTAAGCTACCAAATCAGTCAAATATTTAAAAAATTATAAATCTCTCAGCATTTTATATGTATACAAATGTCTATACAATGTACAATGCTTTCTTTGTGAATGCAAAATATATACACAGAGAGGAGAGTGCATATATATATGCATTGCTTATTATCCAAATCAACTACTAGTGAGTCAGTGGGTGACACTTTTCTCTCTGAGTCATTGCTGAATCAATATCTCAGCATGGCGTTAGAGGTTACTGTGTTGTCTTAAAACTGTTTTTTGGGTCTGAGTTTTTCTATTTTTATTTTTGGGACTACCTAAACTAAGTCCTGACCACTTGTGGCTGTTAAAGATCACTTGGAGTTTTTCAAAGAATATAGGTGTCATGACCAAATTCCTCTTGGGAAATTAAATCCCACCTACAGTTTTAGCTGTATATTGTCCAATCCCTGCTCTTCATTTCCTGGCTTAAAATGCTGTTCAGCGTTCTTGTGTATCACAGACAACTGCCATGTTTTACTAAGGGGTAACTGCATGTCTTAATGAAAGACGGTCACTTTCTACAGAATGGGTGGAAAATTCTGCAGTATTCTTCTTGTGGGGGGTTTCCAACACTATTTTGTTTTTGTAAAGGGGGAAAGAATGAGGATTTTTTCCAAAACAGCTGGTGGAAAAATCTGGGTGACTGGCCTTCAAAACAGCAGATGTCCCAAGATCCATTTGAATCTTAGAATGACTCACACAGGTCCCTTACATATCAACTATTTCACACACTGTCTCTACCTACTGTTACTCTGTCAGTTCAGCTCCTAGAGCAAGATCAAAGGAATTCTTCTCTCCAGCATTTCTGCCTTGCAGGAGGAGGGAAGACATGTAGGCATAGCAGTGATTAATCTTGTATATGCTGAGTGGGTGTCTAGGGCCTAGAGAGGTACAAAGAAAGACCAATGATCCATGGAGCGTCCCAGTGATCTGCAGTGTTGTCTAACAGGGTGACATGGGTTAGTATTAATTAAACTTCTCAGTTTCAATACTAGTGTAGGCAGGGTCTCTGAGCTATAGAAAGGAATGCTTGGAAAGGAAGGGGTGGGGAAAGTCTGTTCAAATGAAATATTTTGGAGCAAGTATTCAGAACATGATCTCATCATCACAGACTCCTTATTCTGCCAAAGCAACAAATGGAAGCCTTCATGGATGCATCCCTGCTCAAAACACTGGCACCTGGTTGTCAACTCATGTGGGAGTATCATCCAGAACTACCCTAAATGGAGGAAGAGTCTGGCTCAAGGATCTCAGTACTTTGAAACCTTACAACAACAACAGGAAATGGACAAGTGGGAGCAGCAGAAACAGCAAGTTGAGGGCTGAATCAAGAACCTGGAGTCACCCACCCCTCATGGAAACACACGCCTGAGTTGCAGCAGAGTCTGCCAATCCCAGATTGGCCTCATCAGCCACCTTTGGACTCACAGAAAAACAATCATGGAAGACAATCATTTTCAACTGTGAGGGATTGCCAAAGAACAGGAGTGCATGCCCAAGACCATTGTAACATCCCTATCACCAAAGATATGACCAGCACAAATAACTGCTTGATGGGTCATCATTTGATACATTCAATCATGGGCATTCATATTGCCCCAAAACAATATAAACAAAAAAAAATATCCAAGGAAGAAATTCAATATTGAATACTTGAAAGACCCTGCTGAAAACAATAGTCTCTAGTACTGCCTCGGTGAAAAAGTCTCCAACCTCCCTGTTGATCTTGAAACCACTGATCACTGAGAGAACCTCAAGAAAGGCATCCATGGGGAATGTGGAATATCTCTAGGCTTTTCCACAAAGAAACATCAGGTATGGTTGGATGAGAATGATAGGGAAATTCAAGGTATTATTAATATAAAAAGGAGAGCCTTCAAACTTGTCTGAATGACATCAACATCAGACAGAAGCTAGACATTTATTGCTGCATTAAACCTGAAACCCAGAGGAAAATTTGACAGTGAAAGAAAGCATTGGGAGGACAAAGCAAAAAAGATTCAAAACTTTTCCAACAGTTATGACATGCATAGTTTTTTCCAGTGGAACCAAAGCTATCTATGAGCCAATAACACAGGGAGATAATGCTTTCAAGAGCTCCTGAACTGAGATTCTAATGTCAAAGACAATGCCATTGAAACAATTCCACAACAGTCCATTAAAGATTGTCTTTCATGTCAACCAATTTATCAAGAGGCCTTGAAAGCCATTAAGTAGATGAAGAACAACAAAGCATATGGTCCAGGTGAAATTGTCAAGTGAGGTGGATAAAGTTCTCTTACCAACTACAAGTTGTTATTATGAAAATCTGGAAACACAAACAGATTCCAAGTGACTTGAGAGATGCCAGAATCATTACCATATTCAAGAAAGGAGATAGATCAGATTGCAGCAATTATCATAGTATTGTGCTCCTGTCCACAGCTGGGAAGATTTCACCTTTATTCGCCTCAATAGGTTCACTTCCCTCTGAGTCCCAATGTGGTTTCAGACCACTCAGAGATAAAATAGATATGATCTTTGTTGCTAGACACATGCAGGAGAAATGGCACAAGCAACACAGATCTTTGCACGGCCTTCATTAACCTAAGGTCTTTGATTCAATCAACAGAGAGGCCCTGTGAAAGATCCAGATGAGATTTGGATGGCCCAGCAAAACTTATTAGTATTATTGGAATCCTTTATGATGATATGACAGCAACTGTCCTAAGCAATGGCTTGTAAATGGACCTTTTCACTATTAGAACTGGAGTAAAGCAAGGTTGAATGATTGCATTGGCACTCTTTTCCATCTATATTGCAGCTATTCTTCATCTCAGTCCTGATAGACTTCCATCTAGAGTCAACATCCAGTATCTCATGGATGGGAATCTCTTTAACTTTAACTGGTTGTGTTCCAAGCCAAGATAACAAACATCTCTATTACTTATCTTCAATATGTTGACAATTGTGTTGTGTGTGCCCACTCAATTGAAGAGCTCCATGTCAGTCTTGATTGCTTCTGTGAAGCTTATGAAATGCTTGGACTCAATGTCTATTTCACAAAAACCCAGATACTTTACCAACCAATCCCAAATCAACCAGCTGCTCCTTTATTCATTACAATTAGAGGGTAATCCTTGGAGAATGTTGACCATTTCCTCTACCTGGATAGCCATTTTTCCCAAACAGTAAAAGTGGACAATAATATTAAACACTGGATAAAATCTGTCAGTGCTGTCTTTGGATATCTCTAAAATCATGTCTTCGATGATCATGACATAAGGACCCAAACTGAACTTCTCATCTACCAGGCAGTTTTCATCCCTACCCTGCTGCATGGGTGTGAAACTTGGATGACATATTGAAAACACCTGCAACTTTAGAATGTTACCACCAATGACGTCTTTGCAAAATCTGCAATATCAAGTGGAAGGACAGAAGAACAAATGCCAGCATTTTGGTTCAAGCAAACCAGCATTCAAACCATGTTTATGTGGCACCAGCTCCTTTGGACAGGACATGTCATAAGGATGCCTGACCACCAGAGCCCAAAACAGATCCTATACCTCCAGCTCACCAATCAAAGCAGCTCTAAATATAGGCAAAAGAAAAAATTCAAGGACACCTTGAAAGTCAGTCTGAAGAAATACAATATTAGCATCAATACCTGGGAGAATCACTGCTAGTGGCACTGTGATGTATCATAGAATCATAGAAAGAAGGACTGGAAGGGACCTGTAAGATCATCAAGTCCAGTCCCCTGCCATGGGCAGGAGGTAATATGCCTAACCTAAACTTTTCCTTGACTACCTTGTGCCCATTGGTCCTCATCCTCCCAAGGGACACTTTTCTGAAAAGTTGCTCTCCCAGATCCTGGTGTTCTCCCTTGACATATTTATAGGTGGCAATCAAGTCACCCCTCAGCCTTCTTTTACTCAGACTGAACAAACCCAGATCCCAAAGTCCCTCCTTATAAAGTCTATTCCCCAGGCCCTTGATCACGCAGGTGGCGCTTCTCTGCACCCTTTCAAGCTTGTCCACATCCTTCTTGAAGTGCAGTGCCCAGAACTGGACACAGTACTCCAGCTGTGAATAGAGGGGGAAGAGCACTTCTCTGGATCGATTGGCAACACATCTGTTGATGCACGCCTGAGTTCTATTTGCTCTGTTGGTGACTTCATCACACTGATGGCTCATATTCATCCTCTTGTCAGTTACTACCCCCAGGTCCCTTTTGGATGCAGTGCCAGCCATCATATAGATATGGTGAAGGTTCTTTCTACCCAGATGAAGGACCTGGCACTTGTCCCTGTTGAATGTCACAGGGCACGCCGGTGCCCCTGCTCCTAGAGAGGAGAAACTGCCAGGGAGCGAGTGAGCGAGCCCTAGCCTGACATAACGAGCCCAGCTGAGGGTTGCCAGGGTAACAAGCGCAGCTGCGGGTTGCCAGAGCAACTAAGGGGAGCCAGCTGCCTGTAGGAGGCAGGGCCTGGCCCTTATAAAGCCCAGGGCTGAGGCCAGGCTGGCAGTTCTCTGCCAGCAGCTGGAGAGGCAGGAGCTCCCTCAGCCGAGATATGGGGGAGAAGCCCGACTTGCAAGTACAGCTCATGATAGCCCTGAGAGGATTGTGCACTATGGTTTAGCCAGGGGGCTTTATGTTTGCATTACAGCCAGGAGGCTTGTGTTTGTTTGGCTCTGTTATTACACCCGGAGGCTTGGGTGAGGCTGTAGGGGTTGGAGGAGGCCTCATATAGGGACCCCAGAGAGTGTGGGGTGCCCTAGCGCCAAGAGGGCGCAGTGTCCTCATAAAGGGCCCCACGGGAGTGTGGGGGCCCCAGCGCCCGAGGAAGGCGCAGTATCCTCATAGGGACCCCAGAGAGTGTGGGGTGCCCTAGCGCCAGTGAGGGCACGGGCTAGCGCCAGGAGGGCGCATTAATTTCATAGCGCCAGTGAAGGCGCAGCTTGCACGCCAGTGCGGGAGCGACTGGCGGCGAGGAGCGCGGCCAGTGGGTCGCGGGTGCAACCAGTAAGTTGCAGACGGGGGATATAGACCCCGGATTGCGTGCGGGGTACATAGACCCCAGCCCCAGGGAGGGGCGATTACTGAGGAGTGCCATACTGCATGATTGAGAAGCCCAGTGTGGGCACGGCGAGCCCCAAAGAGGGGGAGTGCCACATTGTATTATTGAGAAGCCCCGTGGGGGCACGGTGAGCCCCAAAAGAGGGGGAGCGCCATATTGAGGAGCCCTAGAGAGGGGCCATACTGAGAAGCCCGAGACGGGCGTAGCGAGCCCAGCCGCAGGCTAGTGCAGCAACACCCCTCAGACAGAGGCAAGGTGCTGCGGTTGTCCCTGAAGAGAGGGGATAGCAGCGCGGTGAGCCGGGGTCAGAGAGGGTACCCATGCGGTTGGCCTGAAGGACCGGAGGCCCGCTAGAGAGTCCCCGAGTGGGACCACACCGTCAGGGGAGGACCAGAGTGGGCTGGTCGAGAGTCCCAGTGAGAGGCTGGGTACTAGAGAGAGCCCAGAGTGGGCTAGACTATAGAGGAGGCCCGGGAAGCGGGCGTGTTGACACACCAACGTCTATTACATCTGCGAGGCTTGGGGCGTGGTATTAGGGGCTGGTAGGAGCCACGCGTAGCCCATAAGGCTAGGGTGTCCGGGGAACACCCATCATATCGGGAGACCCCCAGGGGGTCCGGAAGAACCGTGGGGACAGAGGTCCCGAGCAGCCATGCCCAAGGAAGACACAAGGCAGCCTCCCAATCATATTTACCAACAAGACGTGGCGGGGGAGAATAAGAGGGTGCCTTGGGCCGGCCTGACACGGAGCGAGGGACCTCGAGGAGATCATGGCGCTCCATGAGGACCCCGCCGTGACATTGAACCTCATCTGATTGCGTTCAGCCCATAGGACCAGCCTGTCAAGGTCATCCTGGATCTTTGTCCTGTCCTTGAACATGCCTGCTTGTCCCCACAGCTTGGTATCATCCACAGACTTAATCATTGTGCTTTCACTCCCTCATCCAAGTCATTGATAAAGATGTTAAAGAGTACGGGCCCAAGCACTGATCCCTGGGGGCAGTGGCGATGTGTTGGGGGGTGCACATGCACCCCTTGAGCACTGGTGCACCCCCTTTCCGGCTGTGCTCACCACTTAGGTGATGGGCAGGGGGGAGCAGGTGGGAGCGCTGGTGCCCCCCCTGCAAGTGCCGACCGATCACTGCAGCCACTCCCAGAAGGGGCTGCAGTGTTCAGCCATGAAGGACCCCCTATCTAGTCGGTACATGCCCCCCCTGACTAAGGTGGTACCAGTCGCCCATGCCTGGAGGATACCAATGGAGAAGGCCCTCCAGGATGAGGCCACCCCATCAATTACCACTCACTGGGATCAGCCGCTGAGCCAGTTGCCAACCCACCTTGCTGTAGACTGGTCTAGGCCAGTACTCTCCAACTTTATTGAGAGGATTCCATTGGAAAGAGTATCAAAGGCCTTGCTGAAATCTAGGTGGATGATGGCCACCTCCTGTCCCATGTCCAGCTGGTTAGTTACCTGGTCATAAAAGGACACCAGGTTTGTTAGGCATGACCTCCCCTCGACAATGCCACGCTGGTTGTTTCTCAGTACCCCACCAGTTGGGAGCTTGTGGTTGATGGCCTCCTTGACAATCTTTTCAAAGATTTTTCCCAGGACCGAAGTCAGACTTACTGGTTTATAGTTAGCAGGGTCATCCCTCTTTCCTTTCTTAAAGATGGGTACCACATTAGCCCTCTTCCAGTCATTCGGGACCACTCCTGAGTCCATGACTCTTTAAACAGTCTTGCCAGAGGCACCACTATGAGCTCGGCCAGTTCTTTCAGTACTCTCTGATGCAGGTCATCTGGCCCAGCTGACTTGAAAATGCCCATATGATCTAAGAGTATCTTCACCTGTTCAGGACTGATTTTATGTGGACTGCTGTCATCACCGTATTTACTGTGCCTCTGGACAGGCAATGAGTTCTCATCTGGCTTCAGGAATACTGACGCAAAGAAAGTATTAAGGAACTCTGCCTTTTCATGGGGATCAACTGTGGGCTTCCCCTCTATTCAGTAGGGATGCCACAGTGGAGCTTGATATTTTTTTCTTGCTCCCTATGAACCTATAGAAGGATTTTCTGTTGTCTTTAATTTCAGTTGCCAGCTTGATTTCCATGCATGCCTTGGCTTTCCTTGTCTCATGTCTACAGACCCTGGCTGCATGAACGTATTCTTCTCTGAATGCTGAGCTGTTTTTCCATGGCATGTATGCTTCATTGTATGTACATATGACAAGGCATCAGTCATTTTAACCAAACTTACCTCACTATATGGAGGCAGATAGATAAGAGAGACAAAGGGAAAGAGCTGTGACCTGACATTACCAGGACCCACTCCTTCCCCCCGGAACTATTTGTCATGTGTACAGTCAAACATGCAGATCTTGGATTACCCTTTTCAGTCATCTCCAGACTCACCAATGATTTCCCTATTTACTGAAAAACTGTCATCCTCATATTGAGGGACAGCCACCAAAGACAACAATTACCAGTCCTGGATCTACACATCTGCCCTCCCCTTGAGTGTCTTTTAAAGCATGAAAGTAATGACTTAGTGCATGTAGGGTAAAAGGTAAGTGCAAATGGGGGTAAAACTATAGGAGTGAGTTTAGACTATAAAAAGGAGAGCAGCAAAAGAAAGGATAGCATGCAAAGAGTATACCAATTGGTCCAATTATTTTTTTTTTAACAACTTTTTTAAGAAACTGTTTTTTGGGTTTTATTTTTTTTAATCAAGCTCCTGAACTTCTTGGAGTTCTGCACCAGCACGTGGGTCAAAAGAATGTGCATGGCATTTCTACTATGGATGGACACAAAGCCAGTCCTGAGAGCCTCATGCTCTTAGAAAGCTCCAATCTGGATTCAGATTAAAAAGTCCTTGGTTTCAGAACAATCTAAATTCTTATTTTATCTAGATAATTTTGACTATCTCTACTTAGTAAGTATCAGGGACAGGAGATTTTAGAGGAACTATAAATGAACAGAACCATTATGGCTTGAAATTATAGGTAATAAAAGATATTAAATTGACAGTTGGAATTCAAGAGTATAAAAACATAATAAGAAAGGGGAAGACAGTAAAGGAAAGGGTGATTGCATAAGACATGCGAATAAGTAATAAGAAAGGATTCAAGTGCATAAATAACAAGAGACCAGCGAAGAGGTGAATAGAGGTGGAAAATGTAATGTATTGACAACAAAAGCAGATGTTGTTAAAACTTTAATTAATTATTGTCACAGAGGAAGATGGCAGGTCAGGAGTGCTGGTAAATAGAGAAAAAGGAAGAGGGAGAGAGAGAAGGATACATAGGGCTGTGTGAAACGCCTTTGTTTCATTTTGGTTTTGGATTCAGCATTTTTATGGGACAGTGATTCATTTTGGCATTTTGAATTACTGTTTTGTTTTGTTTCAGCTAAACTGTTTCGAGTTTTGATGCTGTTTTGGTGTTTTGGCCATAGGTTATCATGGGGAATGACCAAAATGCCTATAAATTTGTCATTTCTTGCCTGATTCTGATGAAAATTTCAGGAATTATAACCCCTTCTGAGGGTATAAAGTCTGCCAAGATTCAAAGATATAGGTGCAGGGGTTTCTGGGAACTGTACCTTAAGGTACTGAGAAGAAAAACTCATGACATGTGACTTTGTGTGTGTGTTAAGGTGGAGCGGGGTGAAAACAGATGGCATAACAGCCCATACTGAGGCCATGAATCCTGCCAGACCCTAGTCTGCCAGTTTCCAAGGAGATAGTTGCAGGGGTTTCTGGGAAACTGCACTTTGTCATGGAGTAGGGTCCCTAGAGATGGCCATGATATCCCTATGGATACTCCTTGATGATTTTCTCCAAGGTCTACCCAAGGACCAAGGTGAGGCTTATGGGCCTATAATTACTGGACTCCACCATGGAAGCCATGCCCTTGACCCACATTGGCAGCACCTGTAGTGGAAGAGGAGACTGGCTAGTGGATGGAGTTCAGGCACGGGACAATGGATCCCCCTCTTCCACGTCCCCCACCTCCACCCTTCTGCCTCCCTGACTCTCTTCACCAGAACCACTGATCCAGGGTTTTGCTGCCACATACGCTCCCCTTCACCCTTGGGTCACACATGGTGGCCAGCATGTGGACCATACTGGACCACAAGGGATAAAGCCATTTCCTGATGCCCTCCTTCAGCCACCTCACCAGTGCCTGTACATTTAGTGATAGTGGCTTGCCCCAACCAGGAACATTGATCCCCTGGAAGCTCTCCATTTGGCTCTGAAGTTCCCTCACTACAGGGATCACCTGGCTAAGGAGGGCACCAGCAGCACTGAGGGTCTCAATGGCCTCAAGGAAGGGCTTGAGGACCACCAAGAACTGGGAGATGGTATCCCACTCAGCTCTGTTAAGGGGGCCGCTGATCCCAACCTCCCCGAGTAAGGCCATCCCATGGATGGCTTTCTGTTGCTCCACCAGCCTCTCGAGCATCAGGTATGTGGAGTTCCACTGAGTCTACATCCTGCATGATTTTGTGCTGCAGGATGTTCAGCTCTGCCTGTTTGTCCCACAGCATCTTGCCCCGCTTGATGCTCTGGTGGAAGTAGCTTGCCACCTTCCTGCATTTGGAAATGAGCTGGCTGGTGGTGCTGGTGCTGTCACTGGGAGCCCTGTCCCCCTCCAAGGTGCCCTTGACAATGAGGTTGAACTTGTGTGCCACACAGTGGATGCCAATAAAGTTGGCATCACACACCGCCTTGACCATATTGGCACTATTGTCGGTGACCATGAACCCTCAGGTGAGCTCGCTTTGCCCAACAAGCCACCCCTGCACCAAGTGGTTCATGGCCCACATGATCTCTGTTGCTGTGTGGGACTCATCCATCACCTCAGCTTGAAGGAGAGCCCACTGATCGCCTGACTGGTTGTACCAGTGTCCTGTGAGGGAGAGGTAGGTGTGATCTCTACCCTGGCTGCTCCAGATATCCGATGTGAATATCCAGATATCCAATGTGCACAGCTCCTCCCTTAAGTACTCTCTGCATGCCTCATATGGGGAGGGTACCACCATAACTGCTGAAGGTGGTGCATCCAGGCACTTGGTAGGATGAGGCCACAAGCGCCCATGAGCTGCCTGAACCCTGGCCGCTCAACAAAGGAGAAGGGCTCTGACTCGCCTTGGGAATGCACCCCCCTGTGTGCCCGCCTTTCCCCCACTATTCCAGGGTGTCCTGCCACTGCTTCATGGGGACAGGGGCTTTCGAGCGAGAGGGGGACTCCTTTTTGGGCACACTCCCACTGGTGCCAGGCTGAGGAGGAACAAGGGTAAGGGGGTGGTGCCTGCGGGGAAGCATCAGCATCCCTATGGTGCTTATACATTCTGCTCCCTTGCCCCGGCTGGTTTTGGCTCAGCAGTGCAGGCAGGTAGCATATGTGGGATCAACTGCCACCTCAAAATAATCCCACACCACACTACCCCCTCACTTCTGGGGTGCGGGTGGGGCTCCTGCCTTACCCCCCTCCTCAGCAGGCAGGGACAGAACAACAGGAAGAGGTGAGCCAGTTTCCCCAACAGCCTCCTCCATAGTCCCTTCTAGGGAAGGGAGCCTGGCTCTAGGGGAACTTTGAGGGGTGTGGAGCACAAACTCTGCTTCCCCCTCCTGCCCCAGAATTTCTTGTGCTATCAAGCTGAGGTCCTCTACTTCAAGATTGAACTCCTCTAAGACTGGGAGCAGGAGGCTCATGCTGGGACCTGCAACTGAGGTGGAGGAGACTGTGCTGCTGGTGCTGCTTGTTGTCATGCTGCTGGTGCTGGGGTTTATTATCACAGCTGATGTCAGAGGGGGTGCAGGTGCTCCTGCAACCTCCTTGCTCCCAGTACCAGCAGAAGCCTCATGGCTGGGTGAAAAGAGGCTGTGTCTCAGTTTGGGTGGTAGGGAACTGACACCTCTCCCTCTGCCTCCCCTCTGTCCCCTCCAAGACTTGGCAGCATCAGCCATTCCAGCACACTTCATGTTTTCCTGTGCTGTAAAAGGTGTTTGACTGTGTGTAGTGTGGGTATATGTAGGGGTCCATGTGTGCAGTCTATCTAATCTATGCTGCGATTTCCTGAACAGTGCCCAGAGATCACACTGTCAGGCAAAACACCAATTTCTTTTTCTTCAGGTGAAAAAAAAAGAATAATTTCAAAGGAATGGATATAGGGGAAAAAAGAAATGATATAGAGATAACAATACTAGTATCGAAGTTAGGCTAGTATAGCTAAGCTGTCGGTGTATGCTGTATCTTATTCAATCCTTTGCAAGTAGAAGACACACTCCCTAGTTGGACAGTAGCAGCTAGGAAGCAGTCAGAGTCAGTGCCGTTCAGATGCTACTCTTTGGCAAGAGACAGGCTGACAGTTTAGGCACTCACATGCTTATATGCTGTTTTAAAACTTTTTAGGTCTCTCCTCCAGAGCACTGGGATTGAAAGAGACCTCAGGGACAGTTGGCAGACACTGGCCAGCTACACATGTCAGTCTGTTCCCACCTCACCCCCTCCCACTCCTTACTTTCTCTTTCCCTGCAAGCCCAGCTTTGAAGCACATTTGAAACACTGAAACACCTTCAAAACATTTCAATTTGTTTTATTTAGTTTCAAACGTTTCAACATGTCTCCCATTTCATTTCGGATTTGGAGTTTCGAGCATCGAAATGCTCAAAACACCGCCAAAATGAAACAGCAGTCGAAATTTTTCACAGCCCTAAAGGATAGCACAAGAAGTGTGACTGTGGGAAGAAGACGGAGGTGCCAAAGTAGAAGAGTTTTAAAAAAGGATTCAAATCCTGAGGCATTAGCAAGAGCCAACATGTTACAATAAATAGTTTGTCCGTAGGCAACAGCCAGTGCTCAACAGGGGGTGGCAAATGCATCTGCTCTCACACATGGCATTTTAACACTTCCTCTGGTGTCAGACAAGAAATGGCTCTGTGGAAATGCTAATGAATGTTACTGAAATTCTGCAGTCCCCCTGTTTCAAAGAATGGATGTGTCAACCAATTAGAAGCCCAGGATACTCCATTTTATTTAAATAAGAAAAATACTGACTGGCTGAAACTAAATGAGAATAATTGTAGTTGGTATTAAATGGTTTCATAAAGTAATAAAATGCTTCCACTATTCTAGTTATTCTCTCTGAGTGTCTCATTATGTGATTGTCTCCCATTGAAAATATAGAAAATGATTCAAGGATTAGGCCTGGTAGGACCCATCCAGACGAGCACGGCTGTGCAGTATGTGGCACTGCAAACATATCTGCAGTGCCACATACCACATAGTCAGGTGTTCCTCCCACTGCAGGGGCATGCTGGCTGTGCATGTGCTGCTGTTTTTTTCCCCACAAGTTTTTTGAACCCTTGGATATCCAGGGGTCAAAAAAAAAAACTGTGAAAAACCCCCCCAAAACCAGAATGGCGCATGCATGCTCAGTGCACACCGCTGAAAAGTGGAGCCAGCCTGCCCAGAACCACGCTGCGGCTGCCGGCCAGGATCTGCCCAGCAGGATCACCGCAGCTGCAGCCCAGGGAGGCCCCCAGAACATCAGATAAGGCTGCTAGGGCTAGCACAGTGCTGACCTCAGCCTCCCCTACTGCCCCCAGGTAACTTGCTGCACACCAAAGCACTTGTGGCATGGGTGTTCCCCATGGACAAGTAGCTGCGGCAGAATGTGTACCACAGCTACTTGTTCTTGGGGAACCAAATGTCCGTGCTTATCTGGACTCAGCCAAAAAGACTAAAGTTACTGGTCCAAATTCTGCCCTCAGTGGCTGCATCCAGATATGCAGGGGTGTACGCTTGCTGCAGCACAAATAGTAGCAGCACAAATTTCTGTCACTACTTTGTGCTGCAGTGTACGCCCCTGAACATGCACTTTGGTGAGGGAAAAATTGTCCTGCTTCGGGCAAACTGCCCTTTTCCTGCTCCTCTTGGTTCCCGGCATACTGGAGCAGCCAGGGCACAAATGAAAAAGTAGAGATGCTCTGGACACCAGCCAGAGCATCTCCCTGGAGGACCAAGCCTCTGTTTGTTCCAGTGCAAGCTATTGTAGCATGCCAGTTTTTTTCTCAAATTTTTTTATTACTACCAGTAAATCCTGGTAACAATTTTTGCCCCTGCACTGCAACTTTGCTGCACAGGGCACATTTTAATGTTCTGGGTGTGCAGTTTTTGGTGCCTTAAATAGGCTTGCAGCACTACAAACCGCCTATACCTGCATGTCTGGACACAGCCAGTGTGTCTTTATAACCCCACATACTTTAAGACAGTCATTGGGATGGAACTGAGGGTAAAATTTGGGTCAGTCAGTAAAACATGCATTTAATAGGCTTATTTGCTTCCTCAGTGCTATACTGTTACTATTGTGGAATCATCACAGAATCAAAGATGCATCTTTGCAGTGTATTATGTACAAAAGAAAGCTAAATAAAAACCCACGTCCAAAATAACACTTGTACTAGAACAGCAATACTTCTGATAAAAATTAAAGGATGTAATTCAAACACAATAGCTTTAAAATGCTTTGTTTAAAAGAAACTAATTTTGCTTATTAGTTGAAAACCACGGTAATGTTAGATTACTGGTTAGTTTCTATATTTCCATTTTTAAGAGTGATGGATCTTGTCAGTAATTGGTTTGACAAATATTTTACAAGCTGCAAACAGCCGTTTATCCAGTGAATGTTTATCCAGTAATGAAGGAGTCTGAAAAGAACTCAAACTACTAAAGTCTTTCTACAACTCAGCTAATGGTGACAGTCACCTTCATGGCAGAAATATCCCATGGGAACACTGAGTATGTTATGAATTTTAAAAGGAGATGTTTGGATTTAAATCAGTTCATGTCTCAGTAAGTGATTCAGCTTAGCTTCAGCTATCATACAGCTCAGAGCACCAAAGCATTACTCATCTGTGCATTACCATTTTCATTTTTACTGCAGCAATACATCATCTCCCACCCCCCCAATGCTAAGAATACTGCTGCAAAATGTACTTAAAAGCCCTAAAGATTCAGAGAGAGGTTTAGGCAACTGCTCATTTAAATACAAACATTAGATAAAGACAAAGAAGAGAGGTCCTTTAACTGTATATGGCACAGCATGTACTTTCAAGAGTAAGATGAAGACTCTGCCTTTTCCATGTAATAAGCCCACATTTTGTTTATCATAGTTTGAAATACAGACACTGTCGGATAAACAGACCAAAGCCTAAAAGGGTGATTACTTCTTAACTTTAGACTTTGGTGTATTTATCAATGAAAAATCATGTGTGATGATGGAATAGAGGAGAGTGGTCATTAACACTGAGAAGATAGTGTGTGCATGTGTTTTTGACAAATTATTACAATTAGGACCCTGTTTCTGAGCTCCTTACTCTGTTTTATTGTATTCTTGATTAAAGAAATTCCCCTTGACTTAATTGGGAATTTTGTCTGAGATATTGCCTTAGAATTAGATCCTGGAAATCTAAGGTGTCAAGTACTAATGTAATGAATATAATTCTAAAAGTAATTGGTCAGATCCTTAACTGGCATAAATCAGTGCAGCTCCATGGTAGTTGATGGAATTACACCAGTTTACACCAGTGGACAATCTGAACTAATCTTGCATGTTAATATCAAACCCCCGAAATTAACAGTAATTTTTAAAAGGTCATTATTTATATTTATAAACATGTATTTTCTATTTGTAATATAATGAGGGAAACTATATTTTTAAGAGGCTCTCGCGGAAGTAAATTGTAACTGGTTGTTGTGTTGTGCAGAGGGTCATTTTATGCAATGCTGATCAATTAGCACTGAGACCAGGGACAGAAATTACACATAAACTGGTATAAGTGATTGGAAACCAGTCTAAACCTATAACAGAACAGAAGTTCAGTGCACATAGATCAGTTTCAATGGCCAAATCCAGTTTAAGATAGATCTGGATTGATGTAGTATCAGATTTAATTGGTTTGGGTTAGATAGGTCCAACCAACTTCTGCCCAGATCCCATAGAGAATCACCTTAGTGCCCTGTCCTCTGGCATTCCAGCATGCCTTGTGGCCTCCCTGCTAACTCCTTCTCACAGTACAGTGGGCTAGTCTCTGCCCCCATTGTCTGCTCTAGGTGAGCCATGCCGGCCCTGTTCCCAGGCTGTCACAGAGCTGAGACAGCAAAACCACTGCTCCCCAGCCTGCACCCTCCCTGCACCAGTCATTCCTGTGGGGCAGCAAGGAAGTGGGGAGAAACAGAGTCCCCCCTCCCCTAGGCCTGTGCGAGTCAGCAGCAACCTGATCCAGCTTCGGATCCGGCTGCTTCAGATGGCCACGATCCGATCTGGAGCTCTGGACCAGGTTTCTGCCTCGATCCGGCCGAAGCGGCACCAAAGCTTCAGAGCCGCCTCGGAGATCCGGCCACAGGGTATAATGGGGAAATCAATGAAATATCTATAACTTTGTTGTTTTTTGTCTGATTTGGATGAAACTTGCAGGGATGGTAGCTTCTTCTGGGAGCATGAAATCTGCCCAGTTTCAAGAAGATCTGTGCAGGGGTTTGGGTGAAACTGTACCCCAAATTCTTGAAAGCCAAACTCATGGCACGGCTGTGTCACACCACAGGGGGGTGAAAACTGCAGGGGTGGTAGCTCTTACTGATGCCACAAAGCCAGCCAAGTTTCAAGGAGATCGGTGCAGGAGTTTGGGGGGAACTGCACCTCAAGGTGCAGACAAGCAAAACTCGTGACATGGATGACACTGCGTACGTTAAGGCGCAGCAGGGTGACAGCTGCAGGGATGGTGGCCCCTGCTGTGACGCTTGCCAGCTGCCTAGGAGATCGGAGCAGGGGGAGTCTGCCGCCCTGCACCCCTAGCTGCTGACAGGCAAAACTCGAGCCAAGACTGTCTGTCTTGGGGCAGTTGGTTGTCTGTATTGATACTTTCATCTCCTTAGCCTGGTTTTGTAGGTGCTAATTGATGCTCGGTAAATCGTTATGTAGTAGCTAGGTCCTGTGCATTGAGCTGGTCCCTGAGTCCCTGGTGCCTGAGTGAATCATGATTGATTGATTGGTAACTGGTAACACAGCAGCTTAGCAGCCAGGTCTGCAGTAGTGTCTCCCAGACCCCAAGACACACACAGTCAGTCCCACAAGCACCCATGGCACGAGTTTTGCTTGTCCTCAGCTTGAGGGGCAGTTTCCCCCAAATCACTGCACCGATCTTCTTGAAACTTGGCAGACTTCATCCTCTCTGCAGAGCCTACCACCCCTGAAAATGTCATCCACATCAGATAAAAAACAACAAAGTTATAGATATTTGATTGTTTCCCCATTATACCCTATGGCCGGGTCTCCGAGGTGGCTCCGAACCGCTTCGGGAAGCCGAATGAGGCAGCGCTTTGACCCAGACGTGCTGCCTCAGACTCCAAAGTGCCCGAAGCTTCTCCAGATCGGAAGCTCTGTCTGGAGCCTTGCACAGCCCTACCCGCCCCTGCCTCAGCCCCAGCTTGCAACCTGGTGCGCCTCAGGCATTTCCCTCTGCTCTGCCCTGGCTTCCCCCTGAGCCGTGATCTGTTCAGATGGGTTTCCCCTGCCCTGGCCTGGCTACCTGGACCTTCCCCTCTCTTAGGGTGACCACCATTTCCAAATTGGAAGGTGGGACACATGCCCCTTCCCCTTCCCACTCAGCATGGCCAGAGCATGTTGGGGAGGAGGGGAGGCAGGGGCGGATGCAGGTTGCTTACCATGGGCTCAGGACTCCCCACCCTATTGCCCTTCCCTGGGAGCTCCACACTGGCCATGCCACCATGGCAAGGTGCCCCCTAACCACCCAGCAGCAGTGAGGGGCACAGTTCTGCAACGCTGCAGCCGCTGCTGCCAGGTGGGCAGGGGATTCCTTGCCATGGCAACATAGCTGGCATGGGGCTCCCAGGGACAGGACAACAGGGCGGGGAGCCCCAACCCCACATCCTCCTCTGCCCCATGCATGTGCCCCCTCATACCCACCTGCCTGGGAGCGTGCACAGCAACAGGGAGCTGTCCCCTCCCCCCTGGATGAGCCATCTGTGGGTCTGTCCTGCTTCCCAGGCCTGTGGCTGCACTTTCCTACCTGGGTCCCATGTACCACCCCAGCTGGGCAGCACACCAGCCCCAGTTGCGAACACTGCCCCACTCCCTCTCTCACTGTGGGGGCCTCAATCTGCACCTCTTCCCATAGACTTACCTGCAGGAAGCTGGAGGAGCTGCTTTCCACTGCTGCTTGGAGCTGTATTCCTGGCCACATGTATGTGTACGCATGCACACATGGACGTAGTGCCCCGTGTCCTGCTCCCTGCAACCCTTGCAAGCTGGAGCTCTGCCAGCCTGCAAAGGAAATCTGTCATTTCCTGCATTTTTCCACAGTGAACAGAAAGCTGATATTGAGAATCCAGGACAAATGCTGTGTAGGAGTCATGGAGTCATGGACCAGGACTTAATGTTCCCATTTCAGGACTGTCCCTCCCAATTAGAGATGGGTGATCACCCTACCCTCTCCAATTGCTGCTTCTTACCTGCAGGGGAGGGAGGAAAGAGCCCCCCTGTCCTGGTGCTGAGCAAGGGGAAGCCCCACCCTCCCCAGCACCCCAGATCCCCACTCACACCCCTCCCCCCCCATTTCCTGATGACCTGTGGCTGCCCATGTTGTCTGTCCCAGGGAGCAGGCAGAGAAGGATTAAACAGTGAAGGTCTGCTCTTCTGGGCTAGAGAGCAGCAGCTTCAGGGGGGTGAAAGGGGGGTGTATAGCAGGGGGTTGGGGGCCTGTGCCTGGCAGCCAATGAGGGATGTCCCCACTTACCTGACTTTGGCAATGGCTGGCAGGCTAGGACACATGCTCAAGTGCCCCCTGCCTTCTGGCCTTGGCCAGCGTAGGCTTCTGCCTGCCTTGGCAAACCGAAAACTGAACATGAGTTATGGTCATCATCAGTCCAATCTATGCAGCTTAGAGAAACCTGTGAAGATTGGACCGATTCTGCCTTGGGCTTTTTGACTATCTGTGCTTAGCCTGAATGAAGCAGAGCTGTCCAACTCTTTGGTTCTGAGTGATCATTGAACAACAACTAGTACTTTGAATAAAATACCCTTAGTGAGAGAATAGACTTGTTAAAGGCTACATCAGAGCTGAAACTCTCAAGAACTGTGGAAGACAAGTAGAAAAGACTGAAATAACACTTCACTCTATATCTGCAAATACCATGTGCCAGCTAGAAGGAAGACAAGCAGAAGGGTAGGCAGCTTATTAGCAAACCTTATTCTGAACTATTTGGTATTACTAATAGTTTTCAGTTAATTCAGGCTGAAGAAGAAAACTATGAAACTATATTATAAAACTTCACAAGTGCTGCACTCCATGTAAAAATGGCACATATGAGCAATACATTTTTAAACAGAGTACAAAAAAGGTGGCAATGTAGAAGAGCTAGTGACTGTTCTAGGGCTGAAAATCCAAACTTGCAATTTGGGTATCCTGAATCCCTGATAAGAGATCAGGTCATGATTTGGATCTGCGACGGAAAATCTTAGAGGGTGTGTCTATACATACAGGCATGTATGCTTGCAGCAGCTCAAATGGCAGTGGCACAAATTTGTGCTGGAGATTTGTGCCTCAGCCTTGGGCAACTGGTGCCTCCTGAGTCTGGCGGGGGACACCAGATTGCCAATGGTGCACTTCCGGTTTTGCGCCTGGTACTTCCAGGGGGTGCATGGCCGATCTCAGGGGGTGCATGTGCACCCGCGTGCACCCCCTATGCATCACCAATGCCCTTAGCACATGTGCCTGAACACACACTTTGATGAAGGGCAAATTGTGCCGCATGGGGCAAACTGACCCTGCCCAGCTCCTCCCAGATTTGTAGCCAGGGGGAGCTGGAAGCTGAGGCCAGCACCTGTGCTGCCCCCAGCGGTATAAAAAGCTGCCCTGGTGAGCAGCTTAGGGCTACTTGCCCTCAGGAGCTTCTGGGGGAGGAGCCTCTGGGAGGAAGTTGGGCACACCCCTTCCTGTACCAGGCTGCTGCGGCTAGCTTGGTCTCAGGAGCTTCTGGGGAGAAGATAGCCAGACCCCTTCCTGCCTCTGGTTACTGCTAGCTGCTGGCTTATTCTCAGAGCTTTTGGGGGTAAGTTGGCTGCAACCTTTCCTGCCCTGGGCTACTGCGGTTGCTGCCCCCCTTTGGGGGGCCCACCGCACAGCACCACACCCCAACAATGCACCCCAGCTTTTGCACTCCTGTTCCAGTCTGCTGCTGAGCTGTGGTTGGAGGGCAGCCTGGGGAGGGAGACTACACTGTCTGTGCACCCTTCCCCCACCATAGCTGCTGGAACCTAAAGGTGCCTTGCCTGCCCCAGCTGCCTTGGCAGGCCACCCCCTGCCTTCACCTCCACTTTCACCTGAAGCACACCCCGAGTGGCTGACCTGGATGGCTGCTACCACCACCACTGCTGCTGTTGCTGCTACTGTTGCTGTCTGTTCTGCTGCTGCCTGTTTACAGGAGAGAGGGAGATTACCTGTTGCACCACTTTGCACCACTCAACACCACACCTGCACTGGATTACTCCCTAATTGACTAATTGCTTCTGCCTTCTGCCACAGCTACCTCACTGCATATGATCCTGCTTTGTTTTCCTGCCTGTTGCTTTGCTGCTGAATGCCTGGCTGGAGGCCTGAGGAACTCCTGGACTGACTTTTTGTTTGGAGAGCAAGATGGGGGGGGGGGGGGGGAGAAGCTTCTCCACCACTCCAGCCATCTTTTACATCTGCCTCAGCAGCCTTCCCTGCGTATTCTTGCCCTTGTGTGGTAAGTCCTGTAGTCTACTCCTCCTGCCCTGGTGTTTGTTGTCTGGCTGAGTAACTCAGCATGAGTTTCCCCAGGCTTTGTGGGGAAGGGGGAATACACACACATTTCCCCAAGCATAGCTCTCCCAGCTTTTTTTTCCTGTGGGGCTGTAGCTCAGTGAGCTTCAGCCCCCTTTCTCCCTGCCCCCCTTTTCCCCTACAACCCCAACCTACCCCTATAAGTATACCAGCCCCACTGGATATTTCGATCTTCTTTGTTGTCTTCCCCTCCCTCCATGTGAAACCAATGGCAGGGCAGAAACCTTCTGGGGGGGTAGATGCCCTCACAGAACTTCCTGTAGCCCCCACGATGGGAGCAGATCCTAGCCAAGCCCCCAAGAGGATGCATGCTCCTGCAGCCCCCACCCCGGAGGCAGAGACTGACCAACCTCGTCTGGGGTAGAGAAACCTGCAACCTCCACTGCAGAGGCAGGTGGGACTCCAGCAGGGAGCCAACAGGGCCAGGAGGTCTCCCCTGGCCAGGCCCTGCCCCCGGAGGGGTTCCCAAGCCCCCTCTCCTGCCATCAGGGACCAAGAGAAAGGGCAGTGGGAAGGGCTTCTCTTCCGCCTCCTCCACAGCTCAGGGTGGGAACGGCAAGGTCCCTACCCCCAAGCCTAGACCACCAGTGCTTGAAGGGACCAGGTGCACTACACCAGCCAGCACACCCACTCAGCCTGTCCATAGTCCTAGCCCCAGCCCCACCAACTTGGCCCCCCAGTGGAGGAACTGCAGCTATGCACATGTAGGGCCTGGACCCTCCACCACCGGCCCTTCCAGCTTTGGTAGTGGGACCCCCTTCCTAGCACCCATCTGCAGGCATGGGGTGAAGTGCCAACTGTCCAAATGGGAGAAGCTGCACTTTGAGACCTGGGTGCAGGCCCTGGCTCAGGTAGTGAGGGCCCCCCCAGATCATGGTAGCCTTGCACTTTCATGGCAAAGTCTTTTTCCTTGCCTCGGAGGCTGCTGCACAAAAGGCAGTGGAGAGGGGACTTGTGGTGGAGGGCGCCTACGTCCCCCTCAAGCCCCTAGAAGAGCTGGAGGCCAGGGTGGTCCCTGGCTCCATCCCTCTCTATCCCTAATTGGGCCCTGCTCCCCCAGCTCCAAACCCTGGGGAAAGTTATCTCCCCAGTGGTGGTTCTCTCACTGGGGTGCCGAGACCCTGGCCTCCACCATGTGTGATCTTTCTGTTACCAGGTTATGATCCAGTTGGTGGCTGAACGTGGCTGGAGACTCTACTTGGGGGTCTACCTGTGCCCCACAGATCTCTCCCTGCTGGAGAATTGACACCAGCTGGCAGCAGCTCCATCCCAGCAACAGAACACAAGTCCAGCTGCAGCTGTACCACCTGCTGCTTTGTGGCTCTGAGTAGTGCCAGTCCTTTTTGTTCTGCTCCCTGTGCCTATGTCCAGGCCTCAGTGCTCCCCATGATGTTCCTGGGAAGCTCTCAACTGGGGCTCAGGGACTGGGCTGGGCAAGCCCCTTCCCTTCCAGGCTGGTCTCCCCTCCCCCTGCACAGGCTGCTCTAGGGGAGCAGGGGGTGTCTCCAAGCCTGGCTCTGGTGGCCTCCTACCAGCAGCACACACGCTTTCTCTCAGAGGCACATCCATGCTGCCACCTCCACCCCTACCCCCAGTTCATTACACCTTCCAAATGGTTCCTGGGACCAGGACCACTCTTTCTCCCCCCCCCCCCCCCGCCAGGCTGGGGCCACATGTCCAAACACCAGTGTGGATACAGGGCATGGCTGCAGTGTGGCAGTTGTTCCTGCAGCTGTGGCTCCCGCCAGCAGGTCCCCATCCCATCCTGCCTGGCAACTGGACATGCAGGGTGTGAGGTTTGTGGGGAGATGTGGGGTTTGCAGGGGGAAGTGTATAGAGAGGTTTGTGGGCAGGTGCAGGGGTAGGTGTAGGGTTTGTGGGGGCGGTGTGGGGTCTATGGGTGGGTTTGTAGGTGGGGATGTGGGGCTTATGGGTGGATTGTGGGGGGGTTGTGGGTGTGGGGGTACTGTATGGGGATGACTGTGGGAGGAGTGAGTCTCCCCACCCATCCCCTTCACACAGTGCACAGCTGCTCCTCAGCAGCAGCTGTTGGGGCACTCCTGGCCTGTTCCTGGGGGAGACCCCTGGCAGCGCAGTGCCAACTGAGACCTGGGGGCTGCACATAGTGCTGGCCTGGCCCGCTACCGCACATCCTTGGGCAGGACTGAGCCTCTCTTGCTGTCACCTGTGGCTCCCAGCACTGCACACCAGAGCTGCGTGTCCTCAAGCCAGGCTGGGTCCTGCTTGCTTGTGACTCGCATGCCATCGGGTCAACCTGGCTCCATGGAGGCAGGGCCTGGCCTGAGGGCACTCAGCTCTGGTGTGTGGTGCCAGGAACTGTGGGTGACAGCAAGAGCAGCCTGATTCTGGCTGAGGGTGCATGCTAGTGAGCCAGGCCAGTGCCATGTGCAGCCACTGGGTCTGAGGCAGTGCTGCGCTGCCAGAAGTCTCTGCCAGGAGTGGGCCAGAAGTGCCCTGACAGCAGCTGCAGGGGAGGGGCTGTGCACCTCCAGATTCCTGCTTACCTGGGACACAGCCTGGGTCTATTCACTGCTATAGCCTTGCCCTGCTTCTATTTGCTCCAGCATGCTGATGTAGCATGCTGGAGCAGCAGGGGCACAGGGCAGCCATAGACATGCTCTGGCCGGGTCTTCTATAGCACACTCCAGGAGCGTGCCCTGTGCCACTTTTTTTTCAATATATTTTTTTTTTTTTTATACCAGGATTTTCTGGTATCAAAATTAGAGTCCGCACTGCAAATATGCAGTGCAGAGAACATTTTTTTTTTGTTCCCAGCATACCTCTTGTGGCGTCTCAAACTGCTTTGAGATACTGCAACAGGCATGCTCTCATTCGTCTGGATGTGGGCAGACAGAGCTTTTGGAGAGACTACTAGAAGGCCTCAAATTAATAACTGACCAAGCAAACAGATTTACCAAGCAAAGAAATCACTCAGCCCTGAAGGAACTGTTTGGAAAATAGTGCTCTGACACCATGGACACAATTGACAATCCAGATTACCAAAAGCAACCCGATGCTAAAAGGCCTGCAGAGTTAAAGTTGAGAGAGGGACCAAGTTTGTGTTTTGACAAAGGCTTTGCACCTTTTCATGATTTAGGGATAGGGTGGGTTCATCGTATCCAGAGGGGGGGGACGGGGGAAGAGTTGCCCAGCTCTGAGTTTCAGTAGGCAAGCGGCCTGAAAATTTCCTTTATTAGTAACTTTTTTGTTACCTGTATGACACCTGGCTATTGAAAAGAGTGGAGACAATAATGAGATGGCAATCATGTGCAATTAGTAATTCATGAGATTTATTCCCATGCACTGAAACACATATTTTTGGGCTAGCAAATTACTCCCACTGTTAAAATATCTTGTTGTATGGGTGGAGGATTGGGCCAGACAGTCCGGTCCAACTTTCTTTATGTGTATCAATAGCCCAATGTCCTTTCTCTGTCTAATTTATTAATGTCCTGATTCTGCAAAGATCTATGCACATTTGGCTCTCTAGTGAGTTCAGTAGGACTGCCCATAAAATCATGCATGTAAGTTTTTGTAGGCTAAGGGTTAGGTTTTTTTTTTTAAATTTAGTTTTACAGAGAGAAGAAAGTTATTCTTATTTGCTGCTGGAAGATTTATTGTCTTCTATAAGTACTCCTTTTTTTTTTTCCACAAAATTTAGCAAAATTGGTCAATCTTGAAGTTCTCTGGATGTCTTTAGTTTGGGATAGTAACAAAGACAGACCGAGAAGCATTTACCTCTAAGTTGTATGCTTCACCTAATACTTCAGGAAATAAATGCATATTACAAAAATCACTGTCTGCTCCTTGCAGAATTTATGAGTGCATGTCTCTGTGAGCCAGACACAAACAAATAGGTCTGCAAGGTTAAGACATAAGGAAGATTTCACTGGATTTAAGCTCAGTACTAGCACTGACCTGATTAACATCAGTGTGGCTGCAAGTTGGGAAATGGCAGAAAATGGCCAGTGTTTAATATTAAGAAAAACCTTTAGGTAGAAATATATACCTGTGCAGAAGACTAACGCTAGATCTATGCACCACAGAAGTTCCACTTAACCCTTCCGTAAAGCATGAACACCGTGCTGCCTTTACACAGGGTGAATTTTATCCTTTGCTTGACAGAAATGTTCCATGTATCAGCAGACAAAAAACATGCCATATAAAAGAAATGGAAACCTATAAATAATATTTTTATATCCAATGAGTGAGCTTACCTAAATACTTATATTTTTCCAGCTGTTGGATATTTAAAATTTAAATCTGGCAATATGAGGCCAATGAAAGTTGTGTTATAACAAGTGAAGTTTGGTGTCAATGCTATAGCAACATGCCTGAAGTTATATTTAATAATCCATGGTTTGAAAATCCAGAATTTTTGAGTTTTTTAAAATATATTTCTAAACAGTTCTAATAATCCATGGAATAGAACATTGTCCTAATTACAAAAATACTCCATGGAATTTCAGGATCCGTTTGGAAGATGATTATAGTATTCTACAAGTGTGCACTCTAATAGTGAAGTTTAATATTCAGAACTGTTAGTATTCAGCTCCATACTTTGGGTGGAATTCTGGCCCAATTGAGTGTCTTAGCATTAACTTAAATGAGATTAGAATTCATTTGAATTTCAGCTCTTCCTCACCAAACCATACATATAAGAATTCTCAGTATTAATTTTTAATATTGAATATTCATCAAATTACTTTAATTCTGACCATACCACTCAACTGTTCCTATAATTATAAGGTACATCATTCATTTCAGATTTAAATTCACTTCCATCCCACACAAATCCAGCATTATTTCATTCTTTATTCCTTCATAATAAGAATGGCAAATCTTAAAACTGAGCTTATTGAAGATTTTTTTCCATGGTAAAAATTAGTTCCACGTCATTTCAAGCTTCTTTCTCTGCTGTTTTTGTTGTCCTTCTATTTGAGTCTCTCACAAACATAGAGACAGATGGTGTTAATCCCAGGATACATACTTGATTAAAAAAAAAAAAGGAGATGTAAAAAGCTCTTCTGTCCCCTGAGATAAGGTTTATTGCACAGAAACACTGGTGAAAACAGGCCTTCCTCTCCTGTCCACATTCACAAAACCCAGTGGCATCTATACACAAAAATTTAGTAAACATCACTGTTGTGTGGTACGTGTACAAGTGACTATCCTGACACATGCAGCCTAAAACAACAGAGATGACTAAAAGCACCACCTGGAGACACAGCACAGAATGTGAGCCTTTGCTTTTAATATGTGATTAATCTAGTTGCTTGTAATGTCATCATTTCAGATGCAAACTTGACTGTAAAATCAGTTTTGGAAGAAAATATTTCCACCAAAGTATCAATATGGAGCTTTAAATTTTGACTGTTCTTTCCTTGTTCTGGTAAGGCTAATAATGTGTTACTGTTGCTTCCATGACAATCCTCCAAACCCATCTAATTTCTGCTACCATTTTATTAGACCAACTGAGTGGTTAGAAAAAGGTCCTCCCCTCCCCCAGCTATTTAGTTGGTCTAATAAAAGACATCACATCTACCCAAAAAACCTTCCCTGCCTATGTCCTTAGACCAACACGACTACAACTAAAAACCCTGCTACTAACTTAGGATTTTTTACTAGCATAAAACTGAATTTAATCAAAACTTAAGCAAGTGAAACTGTGTTGACTTAAGTGGAGTTACTCAGGCTTGCACAAAGCTGAAATTGTGCTAAAGTATTGTAAAGGCTTTTTAGTATAACTCTGTTTTCATGCTAATTCCTATTATCAGATTTATAAAAAATAGAAAAAAACATCTACTGAATCTCTGATTTAACTGATTATCTCCATTATTCACAGGTCTGATCCTGCATTTCCTGTGTATTGCTGACTGTTTGTAATTGTCATGGTAGCCAATATATAACATTTACTAACTAAACTTCCATTTAAAGCCAGTGGCATCTATGGGGGCTCTGTGCTTCTTAAAGGCTTGAACCATATTTTTTCTTATCATTAAGATGACTGTTAGGCTCTGATTCTCTACCTCTTTGATCTTTCCTGTCATGGCTCCTGGCAGATGTCTGTGACAACTCATCATTAAAAGGGAGGCAGATCTTTATTGTCAAAATCAACTGATTTTATAATCCCTGGTCCTCATAGATTTGGTTTACAGTAAATGAGAAAATCTTTAAAGAACTGGGAACCTCCGCAAGTATGTCCTTTTCCATCTTATCATTCAGTTGCCCTGTGATTACTCTGTTTTATTTCATTATCTAGAGGAAACAAGATAATGAAATGAACTATAAAGCATTTGTGATGGTTCACTGTATGAAAGACACTGTTTAAAAATAAATTACAATTGTAATTGCTATTTCAGATTTGTCCTGAAGAAGCACAATGTGACTGGGACAAATGGTTCTGGCTTTGCTGATGGTATTGTGCTGACAGAATTTAAAAGTTGATTCAAAGAGCAGGAGGCTAACTGACTGAATAAACTGGCAGGCAACTGCAAGTCATTCTGGTAAGACATTTAGTGAATTTGTTCTTCATTTTGTGCACATGCTCAGCACCCCTGATTGTAACAAATTACAATGTACAATTTAATGTATGTATCAAAGAGAAAAAGTCACCAGTTACTGAACTACTACATTGTAAAAAAATCTAAGAATAGAGTAAGACAGTATACTGTAATTTAGGTAGCAAAATCAAAATAAGTAGAAGTCAGATAGCATATAACAAAGTATTACAAGGGGCAAGGATTTTTGTAGGTGATATCTTTTATTGGACCAACTGCATAGGCAGGAGGGACATAGACAAGCTTTCTTTCAGGTAGCACTGCACCCTTTTCAGGTTTCACATTTTTCCTGGACCATCATGGTTACAATATCACCTTAACATCCCATGCAGTGTAGGTCAGAGATGCAAGTTGTGCTGCACAATCACCTCTTCAAGTGTATATAACTAAGACTTATGTTATTTGTCTAAATTTCAAGTCCTGTATTCCTGGTATGTAAAAATTCAGTAGAAGAGAAAAAGAGAAATGAAAAATAGCTGAAATGATTAGTTTGTTGTCAGTTATGACTAAATGAAGATATATATAATAGCAAGACACTGTTCCTGAAATAGAAACCCTGCAAACAAGAAATGTTAATCAAAGTCACTTAAATCCTGATAGCAATTGGTTATATTATAATCCCACTCCATTGAAATTATAGTTTTTCTATCAGTTTTAATGGGAATGGAATGAAGTCCTTAGCCCCTGATTCAGAGAAGCATTTAAGGAGGCCTTAGCATATATTTAAGTTCCATTGAGTCCAATGAAACATACATGCATGCATAAAATTAACTGCGTGTCAAAAGGTTGTCCTTCCTAAGGATATTTTACTGAATTGTGGCCTTCAGACACGTTCCCCTCACTGGATAGAAGGGCAATGAATTAAATTAAGAAGTCAGAACTTGAGGGAAGGATTAAATGACCACAAACAAGTGACATCACTGGGAAAGAAAGATGATATGGTGAAGAAATGTGATGTGCATTCCAAATAAAGAACTGATGAATCAAGTTGTACCCCAACTTCAGCAGAAGCAAAGTCAAGGTGAATACAAAATAACCTTCATGATAGCAAAAAAAAATTAAAATTGATTCAAATTATGCCGACATATGGAAGCTATAGAATAATATTGGATAGGAACCATATGTTGCCTTCTGTTTCTCAAGAAGTAGGGAGGGATCTCTGAATCTAACACAAGTATTCCAGCAATTATCTTGAAGAAGACGAAGGCATTAATTAAACCCTCATTGGAGCAGGGCTAATTTAGATGTAGGATTGTTTTTTTTAAATATTTATATAGAAAGTGCTATTTGATCCCACTTTTTCAGCTGTCTTTTTGTTTTATATCAGTGTTATTCATGTATTTTAAAATGTTTAATTCTCTATATGTCCATATAGACGTTATATTTCCTAAACTTTACGTATAATAGGCAATGCCCAGCATGATAAAATGTGAAGGGAATATCCTTTTCTCCTCTTAAAGAATTTTCTTCTATAATGGCCAACTGTGTAAGAATTTATGTTTATTAATTCTATACATTTTTCTTCCACTGAGAGCAATTCCAGAACATCAGACATTTTTCCTTATGGACGTTCTATAAGCATTTAGATCTGACCCATTATTATTAAACTCAATCCTATCATATTCATGATGTGGAAAGGGCCAAAAATTCCTGTTTTTAATTTCCTACCATCAAGCCACAGCAGCTTCCAATCAAGGACAGTGGGAGATTGTGCAAGCAGCAAGAAAAGGACACTGTCTACCTTAACGGACTACTTTGAATCATCTGCTTTTTTCCCTGCCTCAGTTGTAGGTAGTAAAGTCTTGAGGTGACAAATACCTGGATCACTGAGACCAGATCCACATCTGAGAGGAAGAAATGTCATTTTTCTAGGAATCTGACGTTGTTTTGCCCTGAATTACCTACTAGTCTAAACTTAGAGAAGAATGAACTGGCAGCTGGATACTTCAGACCATTTTGAACTGGTAAAATAAACTGTAGTTAAAACAGTGCAACTTATAAATGAACAAACATGGTATCTGGAAACGGCTCTACACATTTCATCTCTGCTTATATCTACTTTAATACAAAGGGTCCTTTTTTCAACCATAAATTGTTTGATATTTATGCTTTAAAAAACCAAAAATCTTGATTTCTGTAAAATCTAGCCATTTGTAGATGTTCAGCATTTTCTAAACTGTGTTAACGGATTTGCCTCACATAGTTCAAATCAAATTTCAATTTGAATAAAGGGTTAATAGATGATTATTGACCGTTACGGCAGGGGGCACTGGCTGTACACAGTCTATACCAGGGGCAGACAAAGTCCAGCCTGTGGACTGGATTTGGACTGCAGTGCACTCCATTTCTCAGCAGCCCCACCTGTGCTACTGCAGCCAGATTCCATAGAGACCCCAGCAGCGGTGACACCATGACAGCATGGACCCGGGGTTTCCATGGAGACTGGCCCTAGCAGTGCTAGCAGTATGCACAGCTAGGCAGATAGCTGCTCTGAGGCTGGGATCTTGTGGGGGTGACAGCTTGGTCAAGAGCCAGGGAAGAGCTGTGATCTGCAGCCCACATACCCCAGGCAAGGGCATGGCCCTGACCCAGCTTGGGACCATGCTGTCACCACTATAAGATCTCATCCCAGCTGTGAAGCAGCTCCCCACCCAGCCGCGTGCCCTGCCAGTGCTGCTGGGGCCGGTTGCCATAGAAACCCTGGCCTCATGCTGTCATGGCACTGCCACTACTGGGGTCTCCATGGAAACCAGCTGCAGCAGCCTCTGCAGGGGCTGCTAGGAAATGGAGTCTGGTCACTGGCCGGATCCACCATTTTGCCCACCACTAGTCTATATACTTGACAGATGGCCCTTTAACAGAAGTTGGAAGTAATTAGGAGGCAATAATAACCCTATGTAAGCACTGCTACATTGTTGCAGTTATTTAAAGTGCTGTTCCAGGAGTTGTAATTGACCTGATACTTATTAGGTGAGGTGTTGTTGGCACATTTGACTTTGTAAAGGTGTTGTTTTGTGCCTGACAGCCTCTACTGTTTTGTAAAAACTGAACTGAGGTTCCCTTGTGGGGACTGATATTTGCAGTGCATATCTGCTTATCTGAGTTTCTAAGGATTGTTTTTCCTAAAAGCAACACTGTATATACATGTTAATTAATACAGTGTAAATTGCCTAATTTGGACTGCCCTAGTCTGCATTAATTTTAATCCTCATTTGACTGGAGTCAATTTTAATCTGGACTACAGACATCCGCATGTATATAGTTATAGCTGTAGTTCGTATTAAACTTAGAAAAACATAATGTCTATAAATGGCCTAAATCTCTAGAATGGATCAGATCTATCCCATATACTAGATGTTTGACTCTAAAGATGTAGACTGACAGATTATACTCCCACTAATGTACAACCTTTGAATCTTGTATTAAAAGACTTAAACAAATTCACTTAAATGGTATTCAGTGCCATAGTGTCTCTTATCAGCAGTGTATTACATATGCAATCAAATTTCTTTGTTCAGCAGTGAAGCAAAATTATTGCCAAATATAATCTTTAAAGCATTATCTGGACACTGCAAAGATATAATCCACTATAGTTCTTCTGTTTCTGTGATATACAAGCTCTCATTTCAATCTTACAGGAATAGAATTTTTTCTAAACAGACAGGTCAGTAATAAGCAAAAAGATCCATGATCTTCATGGAGTGCACGACTCTTTACCTTGGGTGAGACCTCAGTAATAGAATGATAAATGACTTGATATGCACAGACTATAGTAGATGGTGGCAGATATATATAGTTATGAACTAATGGAATATTTGTCATTCCACACTGTAGCAGAATGCCTTCATATAAACTGCATGGAAAGGTAACGGAACAGCCGTGATAATTTTAGATAAAATATCAACTCCTCAGATACACTTATCCCAACACATTAATGCATCCGCCAGTTAGAATACCATGATGGTTTGATTCTGCACTCTTGTACTGAGCAAAGCTCTGAATTTAATCCAACAAGTTTTGTCTGTGTAATGGGTTTAAAATTTGGCACTTGATTCATTATCAAGGACTCAAGTGTCTCCATTTCTAGTCTAACAGTGTTCTCAATCACTTAAAACTTCCTTATATTGTAATGTTTCAGGTTGAATTTTTTAAGACTTGTTTTTACCTTAAGGAGAATTGTTTTAGGAGGTTTGAGGAAAAAATTCATTTAATTTTTGAGTAAATGAAAATGAAGTGCTGTTGAGGAGTAGCAGAGGAGGGTAAAAAAATGGACATATGAAGATATTTAAAAACAGTACTGAAATGTCTGGATGTAAAAATATGGTAACTGGCAGGAAACTAGCCTTTACTGAAAAATGCCTTATATGTTCTCATAAAAAGCGATGTTCTGAAAATCATATTCTGCCCATATGTAACAGAATGTATGATTTTCTCTCTAATCTTTGAATTAGACAGGCTAGGAGACCCATGCTTTTTATTAGCCATGGTCAACTTTTTCAGAGTTTAAAACTACTTAGATCACCTAGTCTGACTTCTTGTGTATTATAGACCTTTACATTTTAACCAGTTACCTCTCTAGGCTAGGGACAGAAGTTATACATAAACTGGTTTAAGTGATCAGAAACCGGTTTAAACCTGTAACAGAACAGAAGTTCAGTACACATAAACCAGTTTCAAAATGGCTGAAACTGGTTTAAGATAAACCTGGTTGAATGCAGTATCAGACTTAACTGATTTGGGTCAAACCAGTTTATGAAACTTCTGTCCCAGACCCCTTCCTGGTTCAAGTTAAATCAGAGTCTCCCAGCATGGGCGGTGCTGTCTACTCCAAACAGCAGGGTTGGTCCCGCTCAGGATTGTGTAAGATTTATGCAAGGCTTTCTCTTGTCTTTTTGGTTTATTATATTCCATTTTAAGTTAGACTACATTGTGTGCGCTCTCGCTGCATTTCACTGGGCTGTATCTTAGTGTAGGTGAAGATTTTTGGTGGTTCTTTGTTGTCTGCTTGAGGTTGAGGTTGCATTTGCTGTGTTCAATAAATGCTCACTTCAGAGAAAGTACTATTCTTGTTTGAGCTTTTTGGGAATTCAATGCCACTACCTCCCCCCACATCAAGTGGGGAGCAGGTGGCAGGCAGAAGTCTGGCAGGCACTATCCCTCCCCCTGCCCCCCAGGCAGACCCAGCTACAGTGGGTTTAAGCACCCCTCCCCCTGGCCTCAGCACCCAGGCTGGGGCCTGGCCATGCCCCCTCTGCTCAAGCAGGGAGGGAAAAGCCTTGAAGCTTCATCCCTTCCATGTGGCAGTGGCTGGCAGGCTGGGAAGCATGTTCTAATGCCCCCCTCAGGCATATACAAGCTACCTCAAGGACAGGAATAGGTATGTTAGTATTGTGTTCTACCCAGGTTAATTAGTGCTTCATTGTGTCCTAGACAACTACCCTTAGGTGTAGACATAATTTACATTTTTTTGTGCAATCAGCCCCCTGAAAGCACTCTACAGCCGTGCCATAACAAACATACATGATCACAGAGTGCTTTTAAAAGTGGCTGATCATGCAGAAAATTAACCCATATCAAATGAGGTATCAGATGAAGGCGCTCTACTTTAGAGCACTTAAGGGAACTTGTGTTCCCTAAAGTTAATTTTTCATATGATCAGGGCTGTCAGCAGGGAGGGAGGGGGGAATGGGAGCCAGCAGCAGCAAGCTGCTGACTGGGGTTTGCCCAGCCCGAGCTGGAGTGTGGCAAATGGATCGGAGTCCCTCTGCCCCCCACCACATACCTCACAGCCCACCCTCCCCCCTCCAGCTCAGGCTGGACAAACTGCAGCCGGCAAGTCTTTGCTGCTGGGTTTCTCCTCCCTGTTCTTCCTGATGACAGCCCTGGAGCTGGGAGGGGGACAGAGTGGGACTGGGGAGAGGGGTGGCTCCTCAGCTTGGAGGGGCTGCTCTTCAGCTGGCTGCTAGCCTGCAGCCAGGCTTGATCCTCCTCCCCATTTGACCCATCAGGCAAACATCTGTTGGGTTGGGGGGGTGGCGGGGAGAACAGGATGCTTTAACTCATAGAGCTTTATGTAAAGTGCCATGAGTTACAGCAGGGGCCTTCATCTCTGTCAGCATCCTTTCTGACTGAATTCCCAATGCACAACTTTACCTGTCTTCAGGCTTTCCTTGCTGTAATGGGGGCCTTCCTGGGGCTGGTCCACCATTGCCCACCCACCTGTTTCTGGGCCAACTGCCTGCATCACTTTTCTGCCACACCTTGTTTCTTAATTGATTCTAATTAGGTGGGAGGCTGTCCATTCTTGCCCTGATGCCAGGGGGTGCTATCTGCAGCTCCGTTCCTCCCCTACACTGCAGCCCAAGCCTCGCAGATGGCATCCAGGTGACACAATGCTCCCAGCCTATCACCGGAGCAAGCTTAGCCCTTGTTGTCAGGCTTCAGACACACACATTCATACTGCTTTCCTCTCACTAGGGCTTCTTGCACTCCACCCCCACTCACAGGGTCTCTTTCATGCATCAACAACTTATATTGTCTTGCTCCCTCTTGAAGCAGGCCCCTTTGGCCATAGGTTTTATCTAGCGCACACCTTGGGTGGCAGATGGATTGTCTTTTGGGCCTCTCCCATGACCCTCACCAGGGTAGTGGCCAGCCAATTACCCGACTGGGTCTAAGCTTGCCCTGGCCCCTTCCCAGGGCAACTCTGTACACTCAGACATACCGGTCTCCTAGCCCTCTGGTTCTTCCCCCCCACTGGGGTTCTTCAATTCTGCCCCCTTTCTGGGGCCACCCCTCACCGGGGCATTCTTAACTCACACCACAACTGGTGTTCTGGGGTCTCACAGGGACTCTTACTTCCCCCCTGGAGCAGCAGGGCATTGTGCTCACCTATAGGTCTTACTTTTGACCCATACTCGGCCTCCCAGTGGTGGAGGACTTAGGACTCGCCCCTACCTCTCGGACTGAGCCCCCTTACTCGGCCTCTGGCCCAAGCTACAGCCTCAGGCATCTGGAGACATACCTTGGCCTCCCCTCCCTGGGGCTCCACACCTCCGCCCCCTCACTGGGGTTCCCCTCACCGGGGTCCTCACTCCTCCCCCTCACTGGGGCCACACGGCTTCCCTCCCCAGTGGACTCAGGTGACTGTAACTGTGTCTGGTCCCAAATACCTTTCCTTGGGGTCCTACACCCTGCAGGGCTCAGGTGGCCGTAGCCATGCCTGGCCCCCGCTCTTGCTCCTTGGGGTCTTGCACCCCACAGGGCTCAGGCAGTCACAGCCACGCCTGGCCCTACTGTCTCCGATGTTACGTAAGCCACCCAAAGGTGAGGGCTAGGGTTAAGGAGCCCCAACCTCCCTTTCAGCGGGGTGGTAACTGGCCTGGCACTTCCTGGGGGCACCCATGCCACTGAGAGCCCCACCAGGCCACCCACTGCTGGCAGGGTGCAGTTTTAGGTCATGCCCAGGACCAGGAGCCTCCAAGCCATCCCCTACAGCTCCTCCCTTACTTCCAGGATGTTGCATTCAGCCTTGCAGCCAGGCAACGTTACTGCCTGGCCTCCCAGCAGTGAACTGCCCTGATTATATAGGTGGCCAGAGACTTAAAACAGCCACCGCAACCTGCTGGCTGCTTGGCTCTGCTCTTAAAGTGGCAGGCACCAACAGTGCCCTGCCACTCACCTTCCCCCTTAAAATAGCTCCTGGGGGAGGTTTCACCTGCTGCTCCTCCAAAGCAGGCTCTCCTCAGAGCCTGTGGAAGCCCTCAAGTGGTGAGCACCCCCAAAGGTGCTCCACCATATACCTCCCCTCTTAGAATGACATTTGGGGGCTTTGCTTGGCTGCCTTCTCTGCTGGCTTTGTCCCAGCCTACTGCAACCCCTGCCATGGGGTGAGTGCCCCAAAGATACTCCGCCACAGCGGCCATGGTTCTAAAATGGCTGCCACAATCAAGCACCTGCTGGCAGCTTGACTCAGCTCTTAAAGTGGCAGACACCAACAGTGCCTTGCCACAATTACCTACCGTTTACATTTTTTTGTTCCAATTAATTCAGCGATTCCTCATGTGAAAAGTTTTCCAGTAAATATCACCTCAAACCTTAGCCTCTCAGGACGGGAAAGTCTCCAGATCTTTTAATATCGCACTGACAAAATTGTTGTCATTTAATTTCCAATGTAATGTTTTTCACAGAGGCAATAGGAAGTATGTTGCAAGCTTCTTGAGTTGGATATATTGGGCTACTGGTATTTATGATCAGTACCAATTCTGTCATCATTCATCTTTGAACCAGCAAGTATGCATGTAGGATACACTCTGGAGAAATGATGACTGTCCTTATCTTCTTCAAGGAAGATACCTAGCACCTTGAAGGATCAAGGCCTTTACTAGTCAGTTATAGGATCTTTGTGTCAAGTTTCAAGTTTTAGCCTTCAGCTATTTTTTTCTGTAGTTTTAAGAAGTGTGGCTGGAATTATTGTAAAATAAGACAGTTCTTCTTTTTTCCGTATTCTGTCATAACTCAGAAGTGGTGATCATTTTGCTTTCAAACCTTCCTCTAAATTGCATGTGAAATAAGGACTGAAATGGGAATTGCTTTACATCTGGCATCTACATATCATATTGTGTTCTAAATAATGTCATATCTCCTTTCTGTTGATAAAACTCTATTGAGATCAGTGGAATAATGTCTGTGGAAAATCTGTCTCTGTGAGCGTTGTAGGAATACCTTTACCTGTGCTTTATTACTAGAGATTCAACAGTAATTTTTTCAACTTAATGTAATTGTGTTATATTATCTAGAGGATTTAATATTTCAAATCAGTTTTGCATTAACTCTAATCAGTATTGCTTGTTTCTAAATAATATTCTTTTTGAGCTGTAGGGCAGAATGATGCAGGAGGCAAACCATTATAGCAATATACAATAAACACTTCCAGCGATTAAAAAAGAGACCTGCCAGCCTGTGTGTCAGGTATGATAGAATTCATTTTCTATAATGGTTCCATAGTCAGTCAGTTAATTTTTTTCAGTCAGCTTGATTCTTAACCTTGAAAACAAGATCAGATTACTTATCTAAGCTAATGAACAATTTTAAATGGGTGCTGAAAATAGACAAATGTGATGCATCATATATAAAGGGGCAGATTGCACTTTTCCCCATTTGTTTTAGCAATTTGGCTACAAAAAAATTGGGAAACATGGAGGTGGGAAGGAATTAATCATCCCTAAAAGAAAAACAAGGCAGGCATTTTGTAAAGGTCTTGTCACTCATGTTAAATTATTCTGCATATAAAAGAGTCCTACTCTTTGTATGTGAACATGAGTTTCTTTGCTTACATAGGGAGAGTGAACCATACAATAAGCTGTTTTGCAAAACCAGCCAGTAGGGCTGTGCGAAATTTCGCCAGCTGTTTTGTTTCCATGCTGTTTCAAGCTCAAAACAGCAAAATTGAAATAAGACTAAAGGCTTCGAAACAGCCTTGAAACAAAATGAGGGCAGTTGAAATGTTTCGAAAGTTTCAAGTTTCAAAGCTCTAGCTGGGCTTGCCTGTAGGGAAACAGAAAGTAAGGAGAGGGAGGGGTAAGAGTGGGGAAGGACTGCTCACACATTAACCATGAATGACGTGTGCCCCTGGTGGCTGCCAGGGCATGGCGGCGGCAGAAACGTGGCGGCAGTAAGCAGGAGCTCCCACAGATGCCACTGATGCTCCCGCAGATGCCGGCAGCAGTGTTGGCGGCGGGGAGGTGGCAAGTGTTGGCAGCGCCTTTTTGTAGAGGGTGCACTGCCACGCTCAGGGGGTGCACATGCATCCCCTATGCGTCACTTCTGCCAATGACTGTGATGCTTCCCTGAGGTCCCTTCCAATTCCAGTGCTCTGAGGGATGGAAAACACAGTCACACATGTTATGAGTTTTGCTTGTCAGCAGCCTGAGGTGCAGTTTCCCAGAAACCCCTGCACCTGTCTTCTTGAAACCCAGCAAGCTTCATGGTCTCAGCAGGGGCTACGATCCCTGCAAGTTTCACCCGAATCAGGCAATAAATGACAACATTATAGGCAATTTCGTCCTTCCCCATTATAGCCTATGGGCAAAACGTAGAAACAGCATCGAAACAGCAAAACTGTTTTGACGAAACAAAATTGAACGGTGCTTTTGAAACTAAATGAAACTTGAAACGAGACATTGTCCCGTCAAAACGGAAGTCGAAATGAAATGGCGCTGTTTTGCACAGTCCTACCAGCCAGTACAATTATACAGCAGGGTTTATACCACACTTATATAAATACATGTATTTTTAAAACGTGGCCTTGTTTACACTTTTTTTAGTATTAATTTAGATAGGTTCTAAGAATGGATATAGACATTTCCATTTTCAGTTTACGAGATAATGTCCAGCCCAGATAGATTGTGATCAGATATCTTTATCAGCTGATGGCATTTTGCTAGAATAGGCCTGATGGACACACAGCTTTTTTTTATTTACTTAGTGCAGTGATTCCCATACCCTGGGATGCCATGAGATCCATTTGAGGGTGCCATGAGATGCCATGCAATGTTAGAACTACTAAGGTATACAAACATGATTCACAAAATAAACCCAGGGATTTCAAATAGCAATCCATACTGTTAAAAACGTTCTGAACTGTTGTGGTCTGAGTTCTTCTGTAGTCAAAATATGAATGAAAATTGAACACTAACACTTTTTAAGGGGTGCCTTTAGTCTAACAAGGTTCAAAGCCACTGACTTTGTGGTACAACTTTTATATGCACAGAAGGTATGAAATGAAATTTTGGTCTCAGATGAGTTTCTAGTAAATGTATTCACACGATGAAAAACACCTTCACAAATGATATTAATTGATGCTTGCAGATATACAGTTTACATTCTGCTTTCAATAGGACCTTCACAAACTTAGCTTATATTTGTCCCTTTCTTGGGGTTTGGCCTTGTTCATAAATCACATTACAAAATCCTAGATTTTAGCTAGGGATTCTCCTCAAATTTTGCTGTTATAAGAATTTCCTTGTAGACATGTCATTGACCTATACCCCATCAACACAAATTGCCAGTTCTGCGTCCCTTATTTTCCAGGGTGGCGTTAATAAGCCGTGTCTGTTACAATCAGCATTTCCCTAGAGAATTCCAGCACCCATTGACAATATAGGGCAGGGGTTCTCACCCTTTTTAAGTGTACCTTCTGGGTACACTTCTGGCAAAGCAGGGGGGAGGGGGTCGCAGTGGCCAGACGCTGAGTGGGGGGAGCTTGCGCATGGCAGCAGTGGTGTACCCCTTAGTCCCTTTCCAAGTAGCCCCGGTTGACAAGCCCTGATATAGAGAACCAGGAAACTCAGCCATTGTGGGACAATGCCCTTACATGTAGTTTTGTTAGAAAAGCTGGTGACTGAATAAACATGGAGACTGTGTATACCTTTTGAGGTAGTCTGTTTAGAGCTAGAATGAGGCACACCGACACGAGGTAGGGAAAGCTCTTACTGTCACGTCTCTATGTTCTATCAGCTAAAAGAAGTCCTGCTTGAAAGGATGTGTGGCAATTTGCGTGGACTTTTGTGTCATGAGCAACTTGCTGTTCCTACTTTTCAATTTGGTGTCGCTGGGGAAATTAAACGAAAACCGTAAACTTTGTTGTTGTTAAAATTTTCAGAACCATACGTGTAAAATTGGAAATACCTGAATGAGAGCTGCAAAATCTTATTTTTTACCTTTAAGGTTGTTTGAACTACAGAAATACTGAATATGCAAAAGATAGAGAGAATGCAAAAACTTTACCAAAGGTATTCTATTAGTTTTCAAACCTACCAGCCTCTAAATACTTTTAATAACATACTCACTTTAAGTCTTTGTCCAGCCAAAAAATCAGAAGAAAAAAGTTTATATTTTTATTGCTGGCATGAACATTTAGAGTCCAAACTTAATTGTCAGAAAACAAAAATATTAAAATGGGAACTGAATACTTAATCAGACCTGCAGCCTGGTCTCTGACATTGGCCAGTACTAGATGCTCCAAAAACAAGGCACAAAAGACATGCTAATCCATAGTATTTAGAGCTTATTTTAAACCATGAAGCATGAGGTACAATATCACTTCCTAATTTTGTGTTATAATTCACTATTATAATTTTAGATATTTTTGGATCTAAGATTTCAGCTTCACTGAAATCTGAGCCAGTGAGTTTTATAATTTAATTCTATATATAGTATAAAATAATCTGATTGTTTTTTAATTTGCCACCTTTTCTTGTAATGGAATGTCTGCTTGCTCTTTTGAGACAAAGAGGAAGAAACCCTCCCAATCCATTTTCAGTATCTTATATATATAGCATGTGCTCAGGTTAACAGATGCAGACTCTTCATAGAAGAGTTTTTTCTGTGCCCTTTATCATTATTATTACCCTTCCCTAAACCTTCTAACTTTGCAGTGTTTCACATCACTAGGAATCTAAAACATGTGCTTTCAACCTGCCTCTTGTCTGGGTGTTAAGATCTGCTTCAATCCCTTTCAAAATAAATGACTATAACAGCAGAAAGGGACACCTAGAGATGCAAGTTTTGCTAAAGGCTCATCTTGTCCACAAAAACACGGCTTCTTGCTTATGTTCTGTTTGATTTAAATGAATGGCTGCCTCATAGCACTGCTTAAATGCCTGCATATTTAATCACAGAGAAAAAGGCCTGTCGCTTGGTTTTCTGCGGGCACACATCAATAACATTAACAATGCCCGAGTGCAAACAGAAGCACGGAGCAGCCAGTGAGAGCTAAGGCACAAGAACTCGGCTGCCACGACTGGGTGCCTTTGTTTATGGAATCTGTAAACTCTACTTCCTGTCCCGTTACTTGAGCTCTTTAAAAACTCTTCACCCCCTCACAGTCCCAAGGATATTTGGTGATTTTAAGATTTTAACTACATTGCGTGTTGAATGGAAGTGAACCGTCCGTCCTACGAAGTACCATTCATACACATGGAATTCGACCTTTTAAACGTCCCTTTTTAAATGAAATGAGAGAACTAGGTGTCAAGCACCGTGTAGTTAAGTTTCAGGTCAAAAGGTGCCTGTGTCCTTACAGACGAATCAGAAATCTTTCAGGATAGGTGTGCAACGGACGTGCTGACCAGCCCAAGTGCCTGTTGCTGCAGCCACGGGGGCCAGATGCGCCCTCCCGTGTCTCTTCACGTCTCCCTGTGCTGGGTGAAGGGCGCTTGTGTCCGTCCGAAAGCTTGCAAAGACATTTTCCCCAACTATTGAGTTGGTCTAATAACAGATCTCACATCTACCAGAGAAACGGGCCTGCTCTTCTCTCCTGCACTGCCAGGGCGAGGCTTGCGAGAAGGGCGGGGGCTGACAGGGAACAAAAGCAGCCAGGGCCGGGGAGCATGCAGGCGGACAACTGCGGCCCGGACGAGCCTCCGGCCTAGGGGTCGCGGGAGCCTGTGACTGGGCCGCGCTGGCGACCAGCGCCACCGCACCAGCCGCGCCACCGCCGCGCGACCCCGCCCTCCGGCCGGGGATTCTCCTGCCCGTTCTGACGTCACTCTCACGTGGCAGGCCCCGCCCCCCGCGGCCGCCATGTTGGGGGCGGCAGCGCGGCGCGGCGCGGCCCCGCCCCCAGCCGGCAGCAGCGGTGGTCGAGGCGGGCGGAGCTGGCGGCGCCGGCCGCGCTCCAGGGGCGGGGACAGGGATACGGACACTGACACGGGCCGCCGGCTCGGCCGCGCGCCGCTCTGAGGCCGCAGCTCCACCAGCCGCCGGGGCCGGGCTGGGCCGGGCCGGCCCGGGGCATGCTCCGCGGCGGGCGGCGGCGGCTCGGCGGGTAGCGGGCGGCGGGGACATGGTGCCGTTCGCGCCGCTGGAGGAAGCGGAGGAGCCGGAGCCCTGCCGCAAAATGGAGCTGTGCGTGAGCGGCGGCGAGGTCAGTGCGGGGGCGGGCGGGACCTCGCCACACCCCTCCCCTCCCCTCCCCTCCCGGGCCGCCGGCACCTGCCTCCCCGCCCCCGCCGGGGGGGCCGGGCCCAGCGCCGCGCCTAGGCCCCGCTTGCTCCGGTTGCTGTTCGGCCCTTGCCCGGATCCGGCGGCCCGGCCCCGCCTGCCCCCATCCAGCCTTTGTTGTCCTGGGACCCGAGCTGCCGCCCGGCCTGACCTGCTCCCTTGCTGGGTCCCGCTGCCTCCAGCTTCGTGCAGGCACGGGGCAGCTCCTGCCCTTCACAGCGCCGGCCTGGCACCCCGGGCTGGCCGCATTCACCTCCAGGCTTTTTCTGGAGATCGAAATCCTCGCCACGAGTTTCCTTGGGTTCCTTAACCACTCCATAGCTTTCCTAGCTGCCACCACCTCCTCCTCCGCCTCCCACCACAGCCTTGTTGGTTACTGTTTCTAGGCTCGAAAGAGCAGAGAAACCTTTCTTTTCCCTCTGCGAGGTGCATTCAGTACTACAGAAAATAGCACGAGGGAAGTTGTAGCGGAGCCAGTCCCTGGAAGAATGGGACCCCGCAGGACTGCCAGAGGTCCCTTCCTGCAGTGTCCCAAGCTGTGCATTATCTGAACTTATCTGCTACCTCCTTTAGGCTGTGGTGGAGAAAATGCTGATTAGGATTGGACTCTTCTACAGTAACTGAAGTGCTCTGGGTGCTGTCATAGTTCTTGTTAGAGAGTTATCTTGGCTTTGGGTTGTTTTTTTTATGACTGCTTGATGGTTCCAGATAACACATACATACCTGCCTTTGCATTCAGAGAGGCTCCCAGGTTTTCATTAAGTAATGGGATGCTGCATGGGAGAGCCTTGAGTTGTAGCTGCCCTTCTGATCTGCAGGAAGCTCACAGCAAGACAACTTCTGTAGCTTGAGGTCTTTTATTAGACCAACTAAAATAGCTGGAAAAATGCTTCCTTGCAAATGTTTGGGTACAAATACCCTTCTTCAGGCAGAGGGAGCATCTGCAGTACCTGAAAGCTTCCAAAGAAGCATTTTCCCAACTGTTTTAGTTGGTGTAATAAAAGATTTACCCAAAGAACCTTATCTGCCCACATCCTCAGACCAACATGGCTAGAATCAGCACCTATGTAGCAAGAGTTTCTTTTAGTTATTCCATCTTCTTGTTGCCTCTAACAAAAATCACACACGGCAGCTAGCTCCATTCTAAGACTGTATCGGAGTACTACGCAACAGCTCTGTTTTTAAAGGTGTAAGACACATTTACTAGAAGTTGGGTGTCCTTGTTGGGCAAGGCAGGTTAAACATCGTACCTCTACATCTAAGAGACATATTTACACATTATTCAGATGGAAGATACTACCTGAAAAAAGAGTAAAAACTGATCAGACTTGCCTTACCTTAAGTAAAAAAAGAAATGTAGCAAGTACAGTGGTATAAACCACAGAAAATAGACCTTGGGTATATAAGGTCTGGGGAGAATGAATATGATTAAAGGGCCTTGTAGGAATCGTATCTGATAATGTGCATTTATGTGTGAAAATCAAAAGTATGGCACTTCATATTGGGAAGAAAGCAAGAGGGGGAGCCTTTAACTCTGTTAAGATTTTATTCTTGCTCTGTTACTGTGTCCATAGAATGCTGTTTCTAAGTACTGTAATTACCATATGTGCATTTCTGTGCTATAGCTGTATACACTTTACTATAATAGGGACTTAATACCTAATCATGGTCTATGTACCTTAGTAATTTAGAAGAATACTATTATAATAGTTTCCCTGCATGCCTAGTGTAACTTGGTGTGTTTAAGACTGTGTTTATGCTGTGATTTACTAAAAACATTACAGAACAGTTTGGGCAACACATCTTAATTTCATTTGTTCATTGTAAAGGATTTATATGACATTAATCTATTCTTGGCTATTACTGTGCTATGTCAGTGTTTATTACAAGTCCAGTTCAGGTATTATTAGTTAACATACATCATGTAAATGTGCATTTTTCTTGCACTGGTTTATTTTACAATAGAGTGGCCTCTTATAATTCAATAAATGCTGCAGCTTTTACCTGAGAATATTTGCTTTTCCAGTGTTCAGGCTTCTTTTGTTTTAAGCCTTTGCTTCCATAGGTATTCCAACATGTGAGGTGGCAGAATATGTGGAGAAAACATGCTTTAGTTTCAACCTGGCCAAGCCCTTGCATGTACTTGACTGCAGTGGGACTAGGTGCCTAAATTTTGCTCTTTCTAATGAAAGAAACATGAAATTGGCAGCGGATGTTCTCAGAAACCTGATTTTAAGTGTCTAATCATGAAACTAACATGCCACAGGATATGGATTCAACCAAAATGGCTCACATTTCTGTTTGTACAATCTAAAGACCAATAACTGTTTGTAAAAGCTCATTCCTTTAACTTCATAAAATGTATTTTTTTTATTTCTCATTGATTCATAGATTCATTTATTTATTATGAACTATTTACCCAGCCTGATCTGTATGTCAGGGTGTTTTGAATCATCAGAGATAGACCCCTGATATTATTTTAATACGATGGTTCTTATGTTCCAGTGACAAAGGAGGCACTTAGTGTTCTCAGATACCTTCCTGTTGTTTTTTTCAATGAATAAGCAGTCTAGATGTGAAGGGTATTTGTCAGTTGTTTAAGTCTTAGATGTAGCATAAATAAACAATTTTACAAATGCTTCTTACAAGATTGAAATACTCAAAGTGAGTGAATGATCATATTAATAAATATATGTTATGCAGCATTAAAAGCATAAACACTTTCACCATGGGAATGGGAAAATAAACATTGTCATTTCATTGCCCAAGCTGAATGAAATGCAAACATAAACATCTTAAAACTGAAGTTGTTTTTAGTAATTGTAGTTTATTTTTAACTAAAAGTACTTTTAAATCATATGTATTACCTGTGTCAGGTTTTGTATAACTAACTTACTGTATAATATGAGTCAAGAACAAAACTTTGAGTTTTTGGCTCTGGTCCTACATCTGGACCAGTGTGGGCAGATCTCCCTAGAAACTAGTGGGGTTGCTTGTTAGTACAAGGATATGTCTTTACAAAACCAGTCGTAGATGTGAAGCCAGATTCTCAATGTTTTGTTTGTGAACTCTCCTCCTTTGATTTTTGGGACCTCTCAGATTGTCTCAATATTTCTTATTAATTTGTTTTTGTCAGCTCTACATTTAACTTAAGAAGAATCTAGTGGGAAGGCATAACTTTCTTCTGCATTTCTTTTTTTATGATAAAAAAAAAAAAACCCTTTTGGTTGTCTCCCATCTTCCCTTCTACCCTGTGTTCGTTTTACCAGCGGTGGTGCTTAACCTTTTTTGCCAGTAGGCTTGATCTGGCTTGTTGATCCAATCCAGTGCCTGGGGTGGGTGCTGTGCTACCCATCCAGCAGCATGGAAGGTGGCAGAAGACAGTCTGGCCCCTTCCAGTTGCCTGGCAAAAAGGGGGCTTGCCCCAGCCGTATGGGTGGGAGTGGGGGGAGGGCGGAAGCATGATCCAATCTGGCAGGGAGAGGCAGTGTGGCCTGGCTGGCCCCAACCTAGTTGGGAGGGGAAGGGGGTGGGCTTAATCCCGCAGGGGGTGGGGTGGGGAGCATGGCCCAGCCATGCAGGGTTGGGGGGGCATGGCCCAGCTTCAGCCTGGCTAAGCCAAGGGTATGGGTTGTGGCCCAGCCCCAGGAGAAGGGCACACAGCCTAGCCCCAATCTGGCTGCATGGAGGGAAGAGGGTATGGCCTGTCTTAGATGTGGCCCTGCTGGGTGAGGGGGGTCTGGCCCACTCTGACCCATGTCTTGGGATTTTGGCACTGGGGAGGGGTAGCAGTTTTAATGGGTGCTCTGCCTCCCTGCCACCATTTAACAACCCATGTGGAGCCCCATGGGCTGGATTCCAAGGCTCTGTGGGCTGTATTTGGCCTGTGGGCTAGACATTGAACATTCCTCAATTTCTTAGATATACATATGAACTTGGTAAGCTTCTCTAAAGAGGTTGGATGTCAAATGCTTGGAGACTTAATTAAAAAAAAAAAAAGTCTGTATGCAGAAACTTAAATACGAGCAATAATATAATAGTCTTAAAATCACTTCCCCATCTGATTTCACTTTCAAATTCTCTCTGATGTATCACTTTTTCAGTTATCCATTGAGTTTTCCATGGAAAGAACTAATAGTATTTGATTCTACTGTTAAAAAAGTAGATGTTTTTTGTGGACCAGAGATGATAGAAATCATTCAGATGGTTATATCTTTCAGAACTAAAAAAGGATACAACATTTTTTGTTTGTTTTTTATGTTACCTTTATAATAGCTGTTGAATCCAGTATTTTTTCCCATAAAAGTTATAAATTGTCAGAAGTGAATTTGATCACCAAGTTACTTGTACCCACAGGACACTTGTATTTCTGAAGATTACCTACACCTGTAGGCTGGCCTTCACTGTGATTTTGTTCATTTCTGTAGAGAAAGTATAAGATCACACTGGGAAATCTATTTCGCTCAGCTTTTCCACTTACATTGCAAATGCTTCATTAAGAGATATTTGCCTTTTTTATACTGAAATGAGAGAGGTGGTCAGCTCTGAATTCAGGCAGAAGGCAGGGCAGGGTGACACCCTAGAGACTAACAATCTACTACTTCATTTCTAAATGAGTTAGCTATGTAAACTTATGCAATTCTAAACAAGTTGGTCTCTAAGGTGCCACCCTGTCCTGCCTTCTGTCATATTGAATATTTACTTACTAAAAAAATAATAATCAAAATCATAATGACTGATTATGAACTCCTTTTGATTGTAACCACTCCCAAATTAGCAAATAATTTAGATTTAGCAAAATAGGAAACCATATCGTCACTAATAGGTAGCATAATCTAAGTAAGACCTTGTATTTTATGTAATTTACAATATGAAAATTTATTTTGGGAGAATTCATGTTTTATCTAGAAGGGTAGGAGAGTATTATATATCCCTGTTAAACGTTGTAGATCTCCAAAGATGTCATCCCTTTTTCTTTTTAGGTAAGAAGATGCATTTCTGGCTAATTAGAGTATGTTGAAAAATACCATTATTATTGAGAGAGTTTCTGTCTATATACAAATCAAAAGATCATTACTAGTGCTGTTAATAAACAAACGAACAACTCCCCCTCAGTTCTGCACCTCCCCCCCCAACTCCCATTAAAGATGATAAACCACATATTTGCTTTTACACATTTATAGCAGGGTGCTATCTCCAGGGGTGACTATGAAGCCCCTTGAGATTAAAAAAAAATAAATCTTTAATCTTCTTACTCTGGGGATTGTCACCCCTTTGCTCCCCTCTCATACCTTGATCTATTTTATGTTTATAAACAGGAGGCTGCCCCAGGACATCCCAGACCTGATCTTCTAATGACCACCAATGCCTCTGGTCCTTGTCTTAATGAACACCAGGTACCTGAGGTAGTTAGCTTATGGGCTAATTGCAGGGCTCTGTTCTGCCCCTACACCTTTTCCCCAAGCCTCACAAATGTCACTTTCAGTTATTTTCTCTCTACACTTAGTGTTCCTTCTCTGGGCTCTCAGACCCCTTGGTCTCTTATTCAGCCTTTCTCTAGTCTTCTGGACCTTTTGGCCCCACTCTTGGCCTCTCTCTAGGCACTTGGCCCTGTTGGCCCCACTTGGCCTTCCTCTGGCCCCTGGACACCTTGGTCCCACTCTTTCTCTCTTAGCCCCCTCTGGGCCTAGGACCCTCTTAGCATCCTCATTTTAGTCTCACTTGCTCTTACTGGGTCCTGTGATCCTCTGATCTCACTCTGTCCCTTTCCGAACTTTGGGCATACGGATCCTCTGATCCCCTTCTTTGGGCCCTGGAATTTTTTGATTGCATTCTCAGTGTCCATCTGGGCTCATGGATCCTCGGATTCCTTTCTGTCTCTGGGCCCTTGGATCTTCTGATCGCAGTCCCTCTGGGCTCATGGATTCTCTGATCCCTTTCCCTTTCTGGACCCTTCAAAGTGCTTTTCTGTCAGGGTGTGCCCCCTAGCCTTCTCCCTGTAAAGGGTAACCCACAAGGCAGTGGGAGCTGTGATTTTCAGGTGCACCATGCTTGCTGTTCCTAGTGGCCCTTTATAGGGACTACCCTGTCACAAACAGATCCATGACTGTGAGCCCAAACCCCAGTAGGGTGCAGTTTTCGGTCTTACCCATGACCACTTCCTGGATCATCCTGCTCTGGCCATCTTTGCCCCTCCTGGGCTATGGACTCTTTGGCCTTTCTCTCCTGCTGATGTCATACCTCTCTTCTGGGCTCCTACGTTCACCGGTCTCATTCCCAGCCCCTGGTTTCTCTGGGCTCATGCTCACTTCTCTGGGCTACAAGCTTCCTGCTCCCTCTCGGTCTCCCACTGGGCTACAGACTTTTGAACCCCCTGGCCTGGCTCTTGCTTGACCCTCTGGAGCTACCCTGTTCTGGCAGCCGCAGCTGCAGCCCCTTCTGGACCTTTAGTTCTTCCTGGTTCCTGGCCCTGCCTTAGGCTACTTGAGACATTGAGCTGTCCTTGGCCCAACTTGCCTCCCTTGAGCTCTGTCTCCAGCAGTGGTCCCTCCTGGTCCTGCAGCTCTCTCTGGATCTGGTCTTAAACCCACAGACATTTGCCAGCGCGCACAACTCTTTGCCTAGGTACTACTCCCCTGTTCCTAGGCCGATTAAGTTGTTTACCAAAGCATCTCCAGACACTTTAATTGAACTTGTTACATCCATAGGTTTATTTTAGACCTGTGCATCATGTATGCATTTTGTGCGTGCTGTACAGTTTTATATTTTTTGGAAGAACAGGGTCTGTTCTTGGGAAAACCATTACTTGATGGTTGAAATATGCAAGACAGTAATACCAAAAAAAGAAAGACAAGGATGAAATTACCTGAGCTTTGGAGAAGGCAAATACTGCTGTGCACTTTTGAGCTTTGGTGCCTTTGGTATACCAATTAAGTGTCTTTTTTTCTGGGTGCTCATTGTATCAGTAGATAAATAACAGATTTTGGCCATTGTTCCTCTTAAGCTTGTGTTGGTCATACTTTGTTAGGCTAGCATATATTGTTAGTGTATCTGGAGGCTAGTAGGGGTGCACTGATAAAGATTTTCTTGGACGATAATGATGGCCAATTATTAACCAGCCATATTGGCTGGTACCGATCCCATAGCTGATTTACAAGAATGTAGCCTGGCAGCTTGGAGAACAGTGTCTGACCAGTAAGTCTGTGGAGGAGAAGGGTTGTGGGGGCAGGGCAGATCGAGGCCTCCACGGTGAGAGAGGGAGTGGGGCAGGGGCAGGAGCTGCCCAGCCAGGGTGGTGAATGCAACCCTGGGAGTGGGACGGAAACATGCAGGGCCAGGGAGGAGGGGGTGGTTCTCTGCTGCTGTGCACATCCTTGGGATAGGAATGTGGGGGGGTGTCCCCTGGATCTGTGCATGGGGCTTGGGCGGGCTGCCCACTGCGGGCTCAGGGCCAGGGGCTGCACCTACCTCTTCCCAGCGTGGGAGCTGGGCTGGAGCTATGCTTGGGGTGGGGTCAGTGGCAGGGTGGGTAGCAGCGGTGGTACTGGGAGTCATGGCTTTGGGGTAGACTACAGTCACCCCCAAGTCCCCCATAGTCCCTCTCCCAGTGCTGCCTCTGCCTGCCCCATGTGCAGTCCCAGCCCAAACCCTCACCAGGAAAAGGTTGGCACAGGCCCTTGCTCAGCCCATTGTTGCCCCACACACAAATCCAGGGGGCACATGCCCCCCTGCCTCCCCTGGGGGTGTACGCAGTAATAGGGAGCCACCCCTCCTCCTGTGCCCCCCAGACAAGCGCCCATGGCTCTGTTCCCCTCCCGGGGTCGCATTCACTGCCCTGGCTGGGCAGTGCCTGCCCCTGCCCCACTCCCTCCCTCACCGTTGGGGCCTTGATCTGCCCCATCCCCTCCGCAGACTTACTGGCAGGAGGCTGCTCTCCAAGCTGCTGGGCTTCATTCCTGGCTGCATGCATGCATGTGGCTTTGCACATGCACGTGGTATTTATCAGTGACATTATCAGCTACACCAGCCAAAAAAAAAATAAAAATGAAAAAGCAGATTGCCAATAGTGTTAATTTTCCTTTTATCAGTGCTGATACATTGTTGCACCTCTAGAGGCTAGAAATGTAACTCATGAGTAATACTGGCATTTAAGGTGAATTAATTAAATGCCTTATTCTGTGTGCTTGGCTGGAAGTTTACAAGATTTATGTTGAAGGGGTAGGTTGATTATATAAGAAAACTGTAGCAAAGTAGTTGTGAATTGAGTGTGCTAAGGTACCATTCACAGCAGTGAGCAATTTTATAAAAAAACTTACATAAGTAACAGTGCTAGCAAAAATAGTGTTAGCAATAGTTGAAAAAAGTGAATTAATAATATATTTTTGGAACTAAAAAGCACAAGAGTATAATAGAGACTGGTGCTTTTGTACTCTGCTTTTGAAGGTAGGTTGTTTATCTTGGGGTGGGTGGGGATGTGGAAACTGCTGTGGAGTTTTGAATGCTTAAAAAGTGTTGATCTGGCCAGTACAGCTAACTTCAGTGGTCTTTTGGGGAAGGCATTGGACAAATTTTACAGCAGCTCAAGTTGAAGGGCTATCATGGTGTTCTAATTAATATAGTTATCACTTAAGATGTTGGAGTTTCAAGGTTGGACTAGATGCACTTCTGAGCTCCCTCCAGATTCATATAGCTAGATAGATATAGATGAAATTAAAGCTAAAAGGTATATATACTTGCCAACTTTAAATTTTACCCAGTTTCAAGTGACCATCTCATTGTCAAATAACCTCAGTAAACACAATTCTCTGGGAGCTCTAATCCGTGTTTCCAATGGACATTTGTTTACTTGTAACTCTAATGACTGTCCATCAGAGAATGACTACCAGTCTTGAGTCTATTACCACTTCAGTTGTCCATGTTTATGATTAAGTTCCACCTGTAACTTCTATGGAATATGGTTGTCCCCTTATGTATCAGGGGAGAGTTGTAAGTCTATCTCCTGGTGCAATCCTTGGTCTTGAGCGGTTCATCATTTTCCTTCTGTTACATCCAAACTGTATTGTGTATATTTTAATTAGGCTGCGAAGCAAGCACCTTATGATTAGCTCCATAAATTGGTCAAAATCAGGGTGATCATATTATTTGGTGGAGTGGGACAGCACAGAGGCCCACAGCCAGGCTGCATCCCTATGCACAGAGGCTGGACCCAGCTGGGAGTGGTCCCTGTGCAGCACCTCCTACCGCTGCCAGCTGCCACATGCAGTCCGCACCTCGGCATGGGCTGAAGTGGCAGGACATGAGGCTGCTGGAAGCAGGCAGCCATCCCAGCTTGCCCTGCACAGGTGCCGAAGCCCTCACCCTGACGTGGATGATCCCCACCCTAGGCAGGAGGAGTGATATTTAGTGCAACCCAACCCTTCAGCCTCCAGCCACTTCTCAGGGGGAGCCAGGTCAGACACGTGCTGTCAGGATGGTGCCACCAGTCTAAGACTTTTGCTTCAATTTTAGTGAACCAGCTGGGATGCCAGGATGGCCTATGAAATATGGGACTGTCCTGGCCAAACCAGGGCATATGGTCACCCTAGTTATAGTTGTATAAAGGATTTAAGAAATTGCTAACATGGTACCTTGTTCTAAATAAGTATTCTAAACTCTTTTAGGTATACTAGAATGCGGTGCAGTTTTACTATCTGTCTCAGTGTGTATATATAAGGCCTCTGTTAGCTTTTGAGCACCTTTAAGTCTTTATTGTAACTGTCTTCACAATGTACCATGGAGGGAAGTACTGCAACTTATTTATTTATTTATTTTTTTACAGCTAGGTAAACAAGGTACAGAGATTCTGCAACTTGTTGCAGCTTACACAAAAAACAATCATTGGAGCAGGAAATCAAACCTAGGTGTCCAGAATCCCATACTGGTGCTGTAATCACTGAATCATCCTTTTATTTAATCAAGATACAGTATCTTCATGATATTAAGGCAGCTATTTTTGTGACTCCATAGTTGAGATTAACTTCATATACAAGTTGCAGTACACGTGTGTGCATCAACTCTAATAACCTCTCTTTTTCAGCTCATAGTAGTCACTTTATTAGTTCATGTGAGTTGTACTTCAGACTTTTGACCCTCTCTTGACAGTGTGCAAGGTCCATACAATGAGAGAGCTCTCACATGCATCTTGGGTACTTAAATACCAAAATAATGGGCACAGAAAAAGAAATGTGACAAGTTAGGCAGGAGCAGAGGGACTGTTTGAGGATATTTTAAGGCAAGAACAAGTCTCTATAATCCAGTGATACGTGGAATGTGGCTCCTGAGCCACAAGGGGTTTTTAAATTGAACACCTATGGCTCTTTGTGCAAAATGTTATCAGAGGCGTTGGGTGTGTGGGGGGTTTTTTGTTTGTTTTTTTGTTTTTTAACTACAGGCATTCGTTTGTCTTGGAATCACGAATAGTGTAACATGTATTCTCTTTCTCAGTCATGGTACAAGTACAATGGCTCGGTCTCTTTAAACTGAGAATGTTTTTTGCCCTTCACCTGTTGGTTTGTATGTTATTCTGTTCATGTAGCTCCTGAGCCAGTCACAGCAGCAGCATCAGTGCTATAATCAAACTGAAAAACAGTTGCAACTTAAAGAAACTTCCAGGCTGTTTAAAAAGAAAGAGGAGGAAGAAGTGTTCTTACGTTCAGAAATACCGAATTCCAAAGCAGTCTCAAGAACTGGTAAAATTTGAAGTGTAGTTATCTTGGGAATTAGCTTAGCATCACAAGCTTTGTACAGAAGTACCTTAAAAGAAATGAGGATCAAACATGCTTCTCTGATTAACAAAAAAATAAAAATACTTTCTTTAGAGAAACTTTTTCAGAGTAACTGAATGTTTAGCATAGCCACAGTAACTATACAACAGAAGTGTCAAACTCACCTTCTGCCCTTGGGTCGATTCAGACTATGGTGCTCCTTGAGGGCCGGATCCAGCCCAGACCATGGGGTGGCTCCACTGGTAGCAGCTCTGGCTCCCACCTGGTGCATGCAGTGGCAGCAGCAGCTTCAGAACCTGCTGCGTGCTCCTGGCTGCTGCTACCACTGCCACATGCCTTGTGCTATGCCAGGGGTACACAGCAGGGCCAGTTCTGGCTCTGCCTCTAGCATAGGGCATGTAGCACACCAGCAGTAGGGCTCTTGGCCAGGGAGATGGGGACAATTTGGTGGTGATGGGCAAAATGGCTGGAGGTTGACTGGGGTTTTATTAGCCTTTGCTCGTCCTCCTACCACTGATCCCCATGTTCACTGGGGGCCCTTGGGATTCTGCAGTAGGCTGTTTTCCCTGGCCGTGCTCCCAACATCCAATGGCCACTGGTAACCTGTCAAGCTGGTTAAAGCATCTTTGTGGGCTGTATGTATGATACCTCTGCTATAAAATGTTATCCCTTGTATTGAAAAAGATAGTCTACCCTCTGACCACCTTGGTGGAACCCTATAGGACTAAGTGGAGACTTTTTTTATTTTGATATAGGGCCCTTTAGAGGTGCAAGTAAAGGCATGATGTGGAATCTGTTGCATGAACCGCACAATACATGTCCTGCCATGCCACACATGCATGTCAGAGGTGTGATTGTGGGATTGTACATTCAGGATAGATTTTATTTAACTCAAATTGATTTAAATCATGATTCAAATAATTCAAATCACTTATCAGGAAGCCTCAATTTAATCATTACTTTCTACAGAAAGTGCATTCTTGTTGTTTGATACAACTTCCATTAAAATATTTCCAAACGGTTTCTTTTATGGCCTGGCAAGCCTGCTGCTATGATAGGTTTTCCCTTCTACTGTAGCATTCCCTCACTAGGTCTCAAATCGATGGAGAGGCTATATTCAGAAATGTATCCCTCAAGACTTCTGGAATATTCTGCTCAAAATGTTTCTCTTTTGTTTCTACTGACCCTCCGTCCTTGCATTTATCTCCAGTTTTCTCTTCCTTGCCCAGATCTACTCCACCTCCAGTAATCCTTTATTCATTTAACTTCATGGAACTTTGCACTTTTAAAGAGAGGTAAGGGCTTGACTCTGTGTACACAAACTTGCAGAGAGACTATGGGGCTGATGGATAGGTAATCGGGTCTGTTATCTCATCTGTGTATACTGTTGTTAGCAGGGCTGTTACCTCTGGAGACACAAATCCACAGTTTGAGAACTGAAACTAAGCATCACAGAGATGCTTAATGGGATCTTGTAGACTGAGTACTGAGTCCCATTGGGTAGAGTGGTTTTCTTTAATCTTTACTAATATATAAAGGAGCCTCTGGGAACCCCATAAGATTGGGCCCCTAATATAGTTCATGGCCTGTTGTGACCTATTTATAAGACTTTTTTCTAAAAAAAAAGGTTACACAAATATATGGTCTCAAATAGTGTATAATTAGACATTATAATCCCTATTCCATGATGATCTTTGCAGCTCCAACATATCTTAAATTAAAATTATCTTTATATAGGTTTTTTTCTTTTTTTAAAAGCATGCTAACAACCCCCTCCCCATATGATTAAATTAAAACAAATCCATTTTTTTAATTTAAAAAAAGGTTAGATTTTTATCTACCTTGAGTGCATCAGATCCCATCACACCTTATTGTTGGTGTAGGTGAAACCTGGAATCATGATTCACCTCAGATAACCTTGGTTTCCAGCCATGGGGTGCACCATGCACCCCAATAGCTGGAAGGCACATGCTCCTGTGGCTGGTATCCTCATCAACTGTGGGCTTCCAGGCTTGGAGGTGCATGGTGTACTCCTCTGGTTGAGAGCTCCAATCAGCTGATGGGGCTCCCAGCCACAAGTGCGCTCTGGCCACATGTTTAATTAATGGCATGATAGGAAACAGCCACTAAGTTATGACATATTTTTGTGAAGTAACTTTGTGGCTTATTCCTCCTTTTATAACACCATTAATTGATTAAATGTATGGCCAGATCACAAGTTACATGCAGTTAACTAGCTAATCACATCTTAAGGGTAATGTGTGGCAGGGGCCATTGATGCATTGTGTTTGTGCTGCTGGTTTAAGCTTTTTACGTGCTTAGTTTTGTGTGTAGGCTTTACCTGTCTGTAAATTTTAGTTCATAACTTTAAATGACAGAATTTATGAAATGCCCACTCTGTTTCACTTTTTCTTCATTTAATCTTTCAAGTAAGATTAAAGATTCAAAGAATAATAAATAGAAGGTGATCAGTTTTCAGACCCTTGAAGGTTGGTTTCCCTTGTGGTTTGGAATAATTGCCAATCAATTAATTTTTTACACTTCTGCTAATCTTTTGTTTCTAGTCAAAACCTGTAAGCACACCAAACCAAAGCAAGCTTACTGCCTAAATAATCCGAGTTTAAAACTCCAGTACTAAAAATGCTAGTTCTAAGGAACTTGAGACACCATTGAGAATTTCCTCTGGTCTGTCATAGTTATATTATTCTCCAGTAAAATGATTTTTTGCCTATTGACTAAATCCCACTTAACAAAAAAGACTTGACTTTTAAAATAGTCTGCTAAAAAAAACAAACTAAGTTGGAACAGAAAGCTCTTGAGGTATTTCTTCTCCCAAGTTAATGTGGTGCACACCCATCCAGTCATGGGATTCATTGCAGTTGTAGGAGTATATTTAAATTAGAACATAAATTACACTCCCTCTATAACCTGAGATCGGCTCTGGCATTGAAAGGCTGAATCTGCAAGGCTTTACTTCTGTAAAAGTAAGTTATTAGTGATCAAAGATGTCTTGGCTTCTGTAGTGACTTGTAGAATTTTTTGTTAATCTGTACTGACCAGCAATTTTTAAAGCACCTTTTAAACATGTATACAGCTTCTGTTTGTGAAGTATTTATGTTACTTGCTTAAATGCTTCAGTGATTAATTTTTTAAATGATGGCTGAACACTTTCAGGCTTTCAGTAGCACTGATTGATTCCAGTTGGCTTCACCCTGTTGGCATTTTTGGTGCTCAGTATCTACATTGGTTTCCTTTCAAAAGCTTTCTGTGAAGAAAAATTAAGTGTTTTTTAGCTTATAACAATTATTTTTATTTTCTGAAAATAAATACACCAATGGATCTTGTTCTCAAAAATTTAATTTTGTGGTCCTATAAATTAAAAATATTTATTTAGCTGATTTGGATAATTCTCTCTACAAATATGTTTTTTATCAAAATACATTAGAGGATAAGCTACTTGTCAGGGTCTTTAATGGAAATGATTATTATTATCTTAGATTCTGCCACTCATTGTTGTGCGCGTTTGGGCTTTTTTTTGCAAAGAAAACTTTTTTTTTTAAATATTTTGGTTTTTGAAGAAGGGGACTTTAATGGATGATGCAGAATATGTTGCTGAATATAGGTAGTTTTATAAAAATTAATACAAGTAATTTTGCAGAAATTAAAACAGACTTAATTTTTCATGATTTTGACTTTTTTTAGATGAAAAACAAATTTAGCATCTTGTTTAAAACCACTGCCTTGTGGTTTTTGATCCAAGATGTGGTAGCTGTACTTCACAGGTGGATAATCCAGCATTGTATTTTCATGCATCATACTATACAACCAGATTTACAAACTTGATCATAAGAATTTTTGGATTAAAAAGTTAGCATACAGACTTTTTTTTTTTTTTGGAATTACATAGGCTAAGCAAAAACACAAATGAACAACCCCTCCCTTCCCCCCCAGTCTCCCTCCCTCCCCCCTCCCCCCCCCAACTAACAGTGAAGGGAAGTATATTATAGGAAATTGCTTATTGAAATAACTTGATTATTTTGCCATAACATCTAATAACTTGTTATACATGATTTGACAGGAAGATGAAACACATTTATGCAGTATATTTGGAAAATACACAGAGTTCTGATTGCATGGTGAATTTTTAAGGAAAAATCCTAAGGCATGTGACCAAGTTGTTCATACCTGATTACCTCAAGTTAAGCTGCAGTTCTGACTACTAATATTTAAATGCCTTAATATGGATTAAAGGGCTTAATTTTAGGTAACTGGACTTTAAAATGTTGGTCGTGTAATTCACACCTTACTATGGGTCTTAAAGGGCCTTCCAGAACTTTCAAAGACTTAACAATTGCTGATCCTTTGATTAGCTGAAGTGGTAGTTCACATACAGGAAAACAAAGAAAATCATTTTTTATGTAAGAAGTGATATGTACAATTGCATCTCTTAAAACTCCTAAAAATAGTCTTCACTTGATTAAGGGTACTAGCTATGGAATACAATACCTTGTACTCCTGGTTTTCCTGTTTTACTCCAATAGAGATTAGTACTAACAACATCTGATGTCTTCAGCTGTGCTTCCAGATCAGGATTGTGATGCCTCATGTGGAAGTGGCACCTCATGTGGAAGCTTTTGCTTTTCCAACATTTATGGTACTGATAAACAGGCCCTGTTTTCC